>NC_056054.1:202061908-202686908 GCF_016772045.2 Ovis aries
ACTGATGCTGAAGCTGAAGCTCCAATACTTTGGCCACCTGATGGGAAGAGCTGACTTATTAAAAAGACCCTGATGCTGGGAAAGATTGAAGGCAGGAGGAGAAAGGGATAACAGAGCATGAGATGGTTGGATGGCATCACCAACTTGATGGACATGAGTTTGAACAAGCTCTGGGAGTTGGTGATGGACAGGGAAGCCTAGAATGCTGCAGTCCAGGGGGTCACAAAGTCAGGCACTACTGAGCAAGTGAACTGAACTGAACTGATACTAAAAGGGAAGGGGGTGTGACTGGTTGTCACAGACTTCCTGGTGCCGACCAGACTCCAGAGAGCATGTGACAATGCTTTAATCTTGTAGGTGTCCATGTAGGTCCTGTCACTATGTTCCTGTACACCTCCAAAAGGACAAATGTTATTTCCTGTACTACAACTTTTTATCTCTGTACGAATGATCTACAACTTTTTATCTTCATGTGAATGAAAAGTGTTAATGGCTCTAAAGGTCAAGCCTGGGAGGCAGAGCCTTGAGAAAGGGCTATCATGTGTATTTCAGGCTCTAGGCAACATTCTTTTAAATTAGGGTACATTGTTCTGAGAAATATTTTTCATTAAATTCAATAAATCTGAAAAAAAAGAAAAAAATTAAGGTACAAAGCCAGCATGACAAAGCACAAGCAACAGAGCACAAAGGTTAGAACTAAGAGAATAAACTCAGTATGGACTCACGTTTGCTGTTTTCTGTTACATGAGGACATCACTCCTTTGAGCATCTTGTTTATTCAGTGAAAGGTTTTCCTGACCATCTCTACACCGGGTAATTCTAGTTCAGGATGTATATTCCACTCACACCTTCCCTAAGCCCCAGACTGTTATAACCAGTACTCACTAGATACCTTCATTTGGATGTCCTAAATTGAAGTCATCTTTCTGCCCCACCTTCCCTCATTTCCCCTTAGTTCATGGTACCATTGTCCTTCACCTGGTCACCCAAGCCAGAACCCAGAAGTTGGTCTAGTTATTCTCTTTCCTTCACTTTCACATCTCTGTAGTATCTTGGGAGACCTCTCCTGAGAACAATTCTGAACCAGTTAAAGTCCAATCACGCAGTAATAAGAGTAAGTGCATGCTCAGTTTCACAGTCATGTCCAACTCTTTGCAACCCCATGGAGAGTAGACTGCCATGTTCTTCTGTTCATGGAATTTTCCAGGCAAGAATACTAGAGTGGGCTACCATTTCCTACTCCAAGTAATATGAATAGAGAAAGTTTAATATAAAAATATATTGGGGGAGAGGGCCTCAGTTCTATAAAGAGATATAATAATTAAATTTGGGGCCAGCCTCTGATTTTCCTGTAGTTCAGTTCAGTTGCTCAGTTGTGTCCAACTCCTTGCCAGGCTTCCCTGTCCATCACCAACTCCTGGAGCTTATTCAGACTCATGTCCATTGAGTTGGTGATGCCATCCAACCAACTCATCCTCTGCCCCTTCTCCTGCTGCCTTCAATCTTTCCCATAAGTGATAGAATAAGCCTCATTTAGAGAGTACACCAAGTGGGAACATTATTTACTCATGTACGTGTGTCTCTGTGTGTGTGTGTGGACATATACATATATATATATATATATATATATATATATATATCTCCCCTGTTGTTGTTTAGTCACTAAATCATGTCTGACTCTTTTGCAATGCCATGAACTGTAGCCCACCAGTCACCTCTGTCCAGGGGATTTCCCAGGCAAGAATATTGAAATGGGTTGCTTTTTCCTTCTCCAGGGGATCTTCCCAACCCAGGGATCAAACCCATGTCTCCTGCATTGGCAAGCAGATTTTTTACCACTGAGCCACCAGGGAAGCCCCTATATATCTCCCCTACCAAGGTATAAACTTTTTATGGTCATTTTTTACCATCTTTTTTTCACTGTATCCTCATATTCCCATCATCAAGACCAGTCAGGCCCACCCTTCCAGAGTCTTCTCACCCACTGTTTACTCTTCATTCTTGCTGTCATGAGGGTCCAGTCCTCCTCACCTCATGGGTATATGGAACATAGTACAGGGACCATGTTCCACAAGGCCACTCATTCAACAGCCCGGCACTATGCAAGGTGCTGAAGATACAGACATGAACGGATATATAAACCTTCCAGCCTGATGTCCATGTCTTTGCGAGGACAATCTTTCCTGCTTTCAGCAAGTCAGTTCCCTTCTCAGGAACCTATAATGGCATGCTGTTGTCTACTCAGTAAATTTTAAATTCATACTTTGCTTTCTTTCACTTACTCAACAAATGTTACTGAAGGGTTACTATGTGCCAGGCACTGGTACTATGGCTAAAGTGGGGAAGACAGACATAAAAGCCAAAATCACAGGAATAATTATATAATAATAATTATTATTATTTGGTTTGGGGGCCCATGCAGTATAGCATGCAGAATCTTAATTCCCCAACCAGAGATCACACCTGTGCCCCCTGCAGTGGAAGCTTGGAGTCTTAGCACTGGACCACCAGGGAAGTCCATAAGTACTATTGCTTAGTTACATTTATTATGAATGATATGAGGGGTGCTTATAAGAGTATATAAACAAGGTATCTAATCTATTCTAAAGCAAGACAAGACCAGAGATCTGAGTTGGAGCCCAGGTTTAGATGTGTGTTGGGAGGAAGGTAGTTGTTAAATGCCCCAGGAAGAGGGAACAGTTCATTCAAAGGTATAGCTTTGATGATACATGGAGTGTGAGAAGCTGTGTGCCTACTGCATAGAAAACAAGGAAAACAGTGGCAGGTAAGGAACAAACCATGCAGAGACTTGCAGATTGTATTAAGGTTTTTGAACTTCTTCTAAAAGTTATGAGAAGCCACTGAAGGTTTCAAAGCATGTGATACCATGGCCTGACTTACATTTTTCTTTCTCTCAACAGTTTATTATGAAAATATTCAGAGAGAGGACTGTACAATGCACACCCATATTGTTGACTTACAAAGATTTTACTACTAACATTTTACTCCTGACTTAAATTTTTAAATTACATCACACAGAAAGGTATGCAGGTGTTAAAAAGGAGGAAATAAATTTAATTTCTTCATCCTAGGGAGAATAGGACACGACTGAGCGACTTCACTTTCACTTTTTACTTTCATGCATTGGAGAAGGAAACGGCAACCCACTCCAGTGTTCTTGCCTGGAGAATCCCAGGGACAGGAAGCCGTCTATGGGGTCGCAGAGGCGGACACGACTGAAGCGACTTAGCAGCAGCAGCAACAGGGAGAACAGAAAAAAGTTTAGAAACAGTACAGTCTAGCTGATACATTGATTTGGTGTGGTGCTCAGTTATATCTGACTTTTTGCAACCCAATGGACTGTAGTCAGCCAAGCTCCTCTGTCCATGAAATTTCCCAGGCAAGGATACTAGAGTATCCATTTCCTCCTGTAGGAGATCTTCCTGACCCAGGGATCAAACCCATGTCTCTCAAGTCTCCTGCATTGCTGGTGGATTATTTAAGGCTGAGCCACCAGGAGCCTCCCTGATACAGTGATTAGAAATCATTAAATACACAAAAGCACAAGGGATCGTCACAAAACTCCAAGCACAATTATTGGGAAAAAGTGTATTAGAGTTGTTTTTTCAGGTACATGCTGTATCATTTTAATTTTGAAATGATAAGGTAATATTTTTGAATTTTTTATAACATGATTTTCTCTTATTAGAACCTGAGATATAGTGTTTAAAGAGGTAAAAATGCCACAAAAGGTAAAAACTCCACTAAAGTGTCTAAGATAATTTGCACTTCATCAGATAAGTGAGTTGATGAAGCCGACAAATGGTGGCAAGAGGAATGGAGAAAAAAAAGATAAATTTTAAAAATATATGAAAAGTAGAGTTAATGAGAAGTATTAACTAATTAAATGAGGGAAAGAGAGAAGAAAATTTTATCACAGATGTTTCTAGGGCATATTATTAAAATGGTTATGCTAATTTTTATAAGCCTCTGAAATATCCAGGTAAATATTCCAGTAAGCACCTAGAATTTAAACATGGAACTGTAGGGGGTGGGTGTTGAAGTAAATATAGATTTGGAAACCATAATCATATAGGTTCCTGACTTAAGCTATGAAAGCAATGAAGTTGACTCTGAAGAACATGTAAAAAGAGAGGACAATTGTTACCTTGAGTCATCACAAAATCTCTGGATCTCAGGTACCTTAAGTTCTAATGCTGTTCCAGATGACTATTTTAAATCAAGCAAGAATCAAATTGCCAGTTCTTACAACTCAATGATAAAAAGTAATAGTGGGCAAATTATCTGAATATTTTCCCAAAGAAAACCTACAAATGGCCAATAAACACATGAAAAGATGCTCATCGTTATTCTTAGGAATAGGCAAATCAAAACCACAATAGCATACCACTTCACATCCACTAGGGTATCTGTAATTAAATGGCAGTTCCTTAAAAAGTTAAACAGCATTACCTTCATGACCCAGCAATTACATTACTAGCTATATTCCCCAAAGAACTGAAAACATGTTCATACAAAAACCAGTATCAGAATGTTCATATTAGCATTATTCATAATAGCTAAAAGGTGAAAATCACCCAAAAGTCTACCAACTGATGAATGGATAATTAAAATGTGATACATTTATACAATGGAATATTATTCATCAATAAAAAGGAATGAAATAACTGATGCATGCTACAGGATGGATGAACCTTGAAAACTGAAGCCAGTCACAAAAGACTCCATATTACATGTGATTCCATTTATAAGAAATATTCAGAATTTGAAAAACTACAGATAAAATAGATTTTAAATTCCTTAGAACTAGGAGAATTGGTGGGGGGAAGCTGGAGAGAAGAGGAAACGTAACTATTAATGACAGGTTTCTTTTGGGGGAGTGATGAATTGGTCCTAAAACTGTGAAGGTTGCACAACTCTGCAAATACAAAAACGAATTGTACATTTTAAATAAGAGTATTGCATGGTATGTGAATTATATCTCAAGAAAACTGTTTTAAAAAGTCAAACGGCCCTTTATATGTGTACCTCACCAGCCGGGTACCACACACACACATTTTTTTTAAGGGAAACAGCAGGCACAGAGAGATGTCTGAACTTCCAAGTTTGAGCTCTTTATCATGCTGTTGGATGATGGCATAATTAATGTTTACCCCGAGACACCACTACAGTTGTACGTCTAACCAAATCAGCTTTCAAATGTCTGTTTAACAGTTCTCCCTTATTAAACCACTGACTTCCTCGGGTTACGGATCGTGCTTGATTTCAGTGCATCAGGATCTGGTAACGTGATTTGCTATTTGACAGATGCTCACATGAATGGATTTCAGGTAGGAATGATCCACAATTGAAGTTACAAAAAACCTAAGTAATGCACAGAACCCTGTATACGAATATCTGCCCTCCGCAACCAAATAAAGACACAAAGAATGAATAGAGCGGAAGCAAGAAGGATGGGAGAAAAGGTGGGCATCTCCTCTCTCCATCCCCCACCGTCCACGACAGTTTTCCTGTGAAATTACAGAAAGGAGTCAGGCGTGGAGAGTGACATCACTAACCCCCGCGGCGACCACCACACAAACGACCCACTGCGCTCACTTTCCCGCCTCAAAGAGACTCGGGATGGGTCTAGCGCCGCGCGAGGGGCGGGGCTTACGTCACATCCGGCTGGGGACGCGCCACAGCTGGAAAGCGAAGGCCTAACGCCGAGGGGCGGAGCCAAGAAAGCGCGCCCTCTGGGAGGGGGTGGGGCCGGGTAAAAGAGCGCCGCGTCACGTCCGGGAGACTTAGAGCCCGAGCGGAGGCGGCGCGGAGCGTTTCGGTTCTCAGCGGCTGGGGAACCGGTGTGTGGTGTGAGGCTGCGGCGGAGCCTCTACACTGAAGGCGCGAGAGGTTGGCAGCTTCGATTGAAGCACATCGAGCGGCGACAGCGGTGGAAGTCATGAGCGACAGCGGCGAGCAGAACTACGGCGAGCGGGTAGGTATCGGTGGTGCAGGGGGCGGCTGTGTGGTCCCAGCTTCTTGCATCTCTTTCCAGGCCCATCGGCCTCGGGCCGGGAGACTGGGGCGATTTTTGCCTCTGAAGTCTGAGACCGAGAGGGGATGCGAGTCGGGTTAAGAAGCTCTGGTAGTATTACCCTTATCCATGAAGGAGGCCGCCGACGGGTTTAGGTTGTCCGGTACTCGAAACGGCGGTTTTTTCCGTTATCGGGAGGGAAAGATTAAAAATGGCCGCTGCGTCCCCTCGGTGGTGGGGGAGGGGAGCGGTATCGCGTTTCGCCGTTGCTCTCCTGCGAAGCCTCGCCGCAGCCATCTTGGGCTGGCGGGCTGGGCGCACTGCCAGAGGCACAAAATGGCGGAGGCGCCGCGCGACAGCTTCCAGGCCGCGGGCGGGGGACGGGGGGCGCAAAGAGCAGTGTTCTTCAGGGTTTATGCTCAGCATTTAGGTTAAGACAGGATCATTTTGGACCCCGAAAAGATGTGCATCTGAGGTGTTTTTGGCTTCTTTAAAGATGGCAAGCTAGTCTGACGTAGACTTTAAGTTCTGGGCCCGTTAGAGGCGATTGCGCGCGAGCTTTGTGTTCGGCCTAAATGGCGTGCTTTACTTGGATGCCAAAAGGGCTGTTAAACCGCAAATAGTTATCGGTAACCGAGTAGATTATGAGGTCGCTGAGGTTTTCTTGCGGATCGAGTAGATCTTTTTTCCACGGGATGGTGAAGGAGAAATTGGCGGGCAACAGTTTTTGGCGCCGTTGTTTTCTTTGTTTTGAACCATACCTATTTTGTGAACCACGAATTGTGTTTGTGCGCTTTTTAAAGTTTCCACCCCAAAATGTGGAATTTGGTGAGGACTGAATAAACTGCAGAAATAAAGTTCCCGGGCTTAGAAAAAGCATAATATAAAGCTTGGTCGCGGGTCCATGAGTACTAAGACGCAGAAATGTCAGTCTTGCCAGAATCTTTTTATTAGGTAAACCTATTCGAATATTTTTGCAAACTTATGAAACAAATTCTAGCTGATTTCATTAGGGCGTTTTTGAAAGGAAAGATCTTAGCTCTTGGAATCTTAATTTATGGTGTAACTTTGGGGCCAAATCTGATCGATTTGAACCAATCAGTTCTCGCCTTTACCTATGCAGATGAATATTGGCTTTTTTATTCTAAAGACGATTAATTTCCAGTCAGCAGTATGTGTGTGACTATCGTTTTAAGCTCTTTGGTGAGAAAGCTTGGATCAAGCTCCCAAGTTGTTAAAAATGTGGGTTATGGTTTCCGCCAGTTGAAAATAACTGTGGAAACTAGGTGTCCGTGTTTGGACTGGAAGGCAAGTGTAATTTCAGTCTTCAGGTATTTAAACAATTATTGGGTACGTTTTGAGAATAAAAATTGGCTGGTTTTGGTGGAGGAGCTCTCAGTTAAATAAGCCTGAGTAAGTTGTGGAAGTTCGTGAGAGGAAACAATTGCAGGGATTGGGTCCTGGTTTGAGACAGCTCAAGAGACATTATCGTCCCACTAACCAAGCTTTTGAATTGGTATTTTCTTTCTGTTAGTAGAATATACATCCTGGTTAACCTCACAATGTTGTTACATAGGGTTATTCAACACACTCTTACGGAGGAAGAGAAATAATAAAGGTACATGTTACAGATTGATGTTATGTCTTACTTAAGCGTCTTGACTTGGAAGAGATCTCTGACCTTCGACGATGTGGAGTACTTCCACATTGTTTTCTTTGGCCTTTGTTTTGTCCGTAGATTGCTTTCCAGTTGGTTTATTGGAACCTGAAGTGGTTAGACTAGACCTAAAACAAACACTGGGACTCCCAAAGAATGCTTGGCAAAACCGTAAAGCTCAATGAAATAGTTTAAATACAGTGCCACAAAAAGCATTAGGTAGACCACTCAGGTCTGATTGGCTAAAAACTTCTTTTGGAAGTGCCTGAAAACAGCGGGAAAATTGTTGCGTGCAGGGTAGTGATCTTGTACTTGGCTGCTATGAATAGCTTATCAAGAGCCTGAAAAATTACTTTGATTCCACTCTAAACTTTCTGCCATGCGGGAGACTCGGTTCGATCCCTGGGTTGGAAAGATGCCCTAAAAAAGGGAATGGCAACCCACCATGGACAGAGGAGTCTGGGAGACTACACAGTCCATGGGGTTGCAGAGAGTCGGATACGATTGAGTGACACTTTTTTTTCAGACCTTACAAATTATTAGTGTAAATCACTAACACCTATTAATCTAATCAGTTAGTGATAATGTAATATTAAAATCTTACCAGCTGAGGTCACTCATCACCAACACCTCCTCGTGGCCTTGCTGCCACTTTAGAAATGTTTTTTCTCCTCTCTTTTAGTCCTAACCAGACCGGAGTAGAGGAGGTGAAAGCAATAAATCACCTTCAGTTCGGTTGTTTATAGCATGTTTACTTATTGGGTGAATAGTGACACTTTTTTTTGTGTTTCTTTGTTTGAAATGTGCAGCTAGGGTGCATTCCTGAATTTTTGTGGTTTGTTGAACACTTTCAGTTACTGCAGACTATCTTTTATCCGTATCGGGATTTTTCATGTCTTGGTTAGTAGACTTCAATTAAAATGTTTCTGGTTAGAGCTGACTTCCCTGATCTGGCCAAACCCACGTTAAAGTAAGATATTACTCATTCGAATGCAAGTTCTTTCCAGTAATTCCCCAAAATTTCTCATGTTTTTTTGCAGAGAAGTTGGCTAGCACCTTTGGAAAGAAGAGATGGTCTTAGATCTGTTCTGTCAAGATTTGGGAGAATAAGAACATGATAGGGTCCTGTAGCCAAGTGTAGAGGTGTATGGTAATGGGAAGGGAGGTGATAAATCCTATGGCTTAATTGTGTTCACAGTTTAGGGTGTGGTGAAGTTTGGCCTTGGCACTGGTTTGATGCTCTACCCTCATAACTGTAACTTCTTTTTTTTCTACAATTGGGTCTTTACCTACAGAAACCAGTAATTAAGTGAGGAAGCAGTATTGTAAATATTGTAAATTGGTAAAAAAAAAAAATTGTAAGTATTGTAAATACTTAAAAGACCGAGTTTTTTTAATTTTTCTTGCTGCCTGTCAAGATTATGATACATACACTGGTAGAGTATTGCTTATTTTGGGGGAAGTAATGGGTTTACAATGTAGGTATATTACTTTTAGTCTTCTTTGTAGAGATGAATGGCATTTGTATACCATCCCATCAAACTGCCTTTCATACTCTGCAGTTTCTCCTCTTCTGCTTAATCTTGGGGTTGTCTTTTTGAATTTTTAGTAATTTTTAAAGCTGAAACAACTCAGCCTTTTTCTTCCCAAAGGGTTGTAGCCATTGCACCAAGTTCCTTAAATAGAGAATTAATGTTGAGTGGGAGGAAATAGTTTTGTTTCAGTTTGAGTCTGGTAAGGCAACAAGTCTCTTGAAACCAAGTTGAAGAATATTTTTGGTGGTTTTAATTAAGAATGATTTAATATTGTGGATATGGTCCAGAATTAGAAGGTGGCACTTTGAAACTGAAAATACAAGTGGTTGCAAGGTAAGTACTGGTTTTGTCGAGATTGAACAAGAAATCAGATGATGAAAGATAATGTTAAATGGAATTTGCTTTGTACAGCCTTGTCCATTCTTTATCTCCAATAAAATCCCAAACCTAAATGATAAATACTAGTACTTTCATAGTTTATTTACATTTTTTTTTACATTTCGCCCAAGAGGACAGGGCTACAGCTGTGTATATCTTTTGAGCCTTAGCATGTGTGTTATATTTGTCTTTTTTTTTTTTAACACATAATTGCTTTATTTCCTCATAAAATACAGTGATGAGGTGGTGGTTGAAGTTGGGTAATTTTAAGTGTTTTGCTTTTTTGAGGGGGGTGGGTCACACAGAACAGAATTAGGTATTGTCATTTAGTCTTGTTTTTAAGCGGGGGAGGAATTCTTCATTACAGAAAATTAGTTTTCAGATTCTCAAAAATCTTTGCTTTGAATTGGGTTTTGGAGGTTATATTCTGATTTTTATCAATACAATTGCTGAATATGACAGCATGGATGAGGACCCTTTTTTTTGGCAATGATTTTTGTGCTGAGATAATAGACTTAAAAGTAGTAATAAAACATACTTGGCATTTCTGCTGGAAAGTACTGAACATTTATGAATGTAAATTCAGAGCCTACTGTTTTTGCAAGGGATCTTTTAAAAGCATGGGGTTAGAGCTGATTTAGGCTTGTCATGATAGTTTTTTCAGAACATATTCTCAGTCTGAGGATTTTTCTCTCCAAACTTCTGGAGAGTTTAGCTGCAGAAAGAAAATAGTCCTTAATGTTGATATGAGCATTGATTTTTTTTTTTTTATGGCATAATCATGAGTTTTCCTTAGCCCATCCCAGTTATTAAAATACTATCTATTCAACCTAATGAGTTTGCACTTATTAATGTTGCATAAATTCCAGTTATAACCGTTAGAATGATTTTAACAAAAATTGTGTTGGTGGTGAGACAAATTTCTGCTTATTTCTAAGTAGGACCTCTTAATATGTGTTTAACATTAGCCCAGTAGTTGGTCTTCTGGTTTTATTGAGTGGCCACCTCAACTTAGCTGAGTTTGAAGAAATCTAATGCTTGTATTATCTAGCAACTTATTTTGTTCTTCAAATATAAAGAAGATTGGGAAGGGGTAGTGAAATAACAGCAGGAAGGCATTCATATTGAAAAATTGTCATATCTAGAGCTTTGGCCTCTTCAGCATTTTCTGAACCTAAGCCCTGTATATATATTTAAAGTTTAGGAGGCCTTAAAGGAAACCTGCTTGGGCATTCTGATTCCACGATTACAATTGTGCTGCCAGTAAACATTTCCCATTACATTTTAGTGATGGATATTAAGAGAAAACAATTACTGTGACTCCCTTAAGTAAAAAGCTTAAAAAATGTTTTTTTTCCTGGATTAAATAAGCAATAATTGACTTTGAAAAACGAGACTGAAGATTATGCTTACCCTCTTAAAAAAGACATCATAACATTTCCATCACAGCCATGCATGGTTGTCTTTGTGATCAGATAGGTATAAAGGACTTCTCTCTTTTTTTTTCCTTTTCCTAAGGAAAGTTTTATTTTCAGGAAAAAACTAGGAGAGGAAGTTGACAGTGAAGGATCATAAAGTGTGAAGTACAAGAAAACTAGGATGTTTCAGTAGAGCGTTATTTTGTTTAAGATGTTCAACAGACACTTCAACTTATTGATTTTTTAAGTGATACTGAGTCTTTTTAATAATTTCAGGAGGTGAGCTGCAGTTTTATCCACAACATTGCCACCTTTAAAAGTAGAGTTGCTCCTTCAGACTGCGGAAGATTTTAATAATCATTGGGGGCTGCATTTACCAAAAATTCTTCGAAAACTCCGCAGTTGGATTCAAGTTTGCTCTGCTTCCTTCACAGCTCCTTGCATAGAATAGTTGGTTGACTTGATTTGGTCTTTTTATGCTTTAGTTTTAAGTTAGTAAGTTGGGCCATTCATATTAAAATCTCACTAGGGCAGCTTTCTAGGGGTGGGTTAAACATTAGTCCAAATTTTCAAATTCCCTGACATTGTTTTTCTACAGGCTACTTTTTCAGTTAAAAAGTGTGACATTAAATAACATATCTTGACCTTAGTCACAGTTTGTAGACCTCTTCAACCCTGAGCCTTGTCATAAGTGTGCAAATGAATTGTCCGTGCTTTTCCTTTCTTGCACTTTTGTATTAATGTGTCATTTTTTGACTAGAGATGTGCTTTGGACACTTAACATACTTTCTATTGATGAATACAATGAGTAAGAAGTGTGAAATGTAATTATAGTTCTTAATGTTAGATGAACAGTAAATGTTCAGTTGCGCACTTCACATTTCAGCTTAAGCATGATAAATCTACATGGAGTACACAAATGAGATTGACTATATTTTAGAACCAGCAGGAAACTAGTTTCAGATTTTTGAGCTGCATATTTTAGTTTTTCTAAAAAATCCAAAGCAAGAGGGATTTTTTTTTTCTAGTTTCAGTTTTGGCACTGGCTTTTATCCTGGAGTTTTAAAATATTCTTCATCCTGTTCTTTTTCTATTAAGGTTAATGTTGAAGAAGGAAAATGCGGAAGTCGTCATTTGACAAGTTTTATAAATGAGTATTTGAAGCTCAGGAATAAGTGAAGCTGAAATTTGAAAAAATAAAAGAAAGAATGCATGCTAATTATCAGACCAGAAGTCCCACTTGTAGAATATTGAGCAATTTGTGTGAAGTGGGGAAGATGAAAGAAGTCAGAATTTGAAACGGAAGAATGAAGAAAAGAAATAAAAATGAAGTTAAGATAAGAAGTAATCTGGAATCAGAAAGCACTACGCTAAGTAATTACTAGTCTGTTTATGTGTCCCTGTATATTTTGCTAAACATGCATGCATTATTTGTTTAATAGAAGAAATATATACAGGGTAAAGAAGTGCCTTCCAGGGGAAACGTTTAAATTAGGTAATTCTAATTTTAACTTCTTAGTGAACTGACTGAAATGCAACTTTTAAAAAAATAACCCTTTGTAGTCAAATAGGAGGCAGGAATGAGCTCTCCGATTTGGGTAACAGCCGGCTTCATGTTGTCTCCTGGATTTTTCATCTCTGACATTGCTGGTCCTGGGGCGTGAGTACTTCCAGAATTGAAGTAGGTGGTCTAGGCCACCCTCTCTGGACTCAATGTACTGACCCCTATCCTTCAGTACAGCTCAGTATAAGGAGAATGTTGTAAGTTTGTCAAAGTTTTCCTAAAGAATGTTACCAGGATGGTTATAGAACCAAACCCCCAAAATCCATTGGACAGGATCCTTTTGGCATTTATGAAAAAATGAATTTCTTTTTATATGGCAATAGTGGAAAACTATGACCATTTAGGCCCTAACTTTAAGATGCATGTGTGCTAAATTCACAAGATGATTCTTAATTCTTTGTTTAATGCTTATTCCAGCTGAATGACTGGGGTTACTGCTAAAAAGTTGTAGGGGCTTCCCTTAGAATGAGACAGGTCATATAAGTGAACAGGATACCTAACTCAACAGTGGCAGTAACAGTAAGTGCCTTATTCCCTTTTCTCAATTTCTGCTATTAACTGTTAAAATGGTGTGAGAGATAACAGATCATAAAGTAGCTTTGTTTCTGGTTCTCTACTCCTACCACTTACTGGAAAAATAGACCCAAAAGTTCTGTCATTTCCCTTTTCTGTATGCTTGTTTTAACTGAACAGAAGAGTCAAATGATTGGTGCAGTGTTGTTACTTTCAGTTGGATGGGGAAAGTTCATGTGTCAAAATAATACCCAGTAGTAGGCAACCAACAGATAGCTTCTACTCTATCAGGAAAACTAAGGCTATCACTTTTCCCTGAAATTAAGATAGCCTAAAATTAGAGAGTTTTTGAACCTCATAACTCTTGGGGCAGTGTCTTAAATGACTTTTTAGAGGGATTCATTTTCTGATTCTTCAGGGCCTATTTGTGTCAAATTTGTGCTTTTTCAATTCTGTATCTTGCAAGCAGAAGATTACACCCATTTATAGTTTCCATCATTTGCCCTGATAATTACTTTGTAGAATATGCCACGTATAAACTAATAACACTAAATTGGTAGTGTTAGTTTTGCATTCTGAATTACTTACAGATTAGGCGGAGGCAAGTGATGTGAATGGATATTGTGTCTTTATTCAAGCTCATCGATTCTTTATCAGGAGACCTGAAAAGTCCTTGGCGTCTGAAAGACAAAGTATCTGTTAGTCTTGTAAGGGGAAGAAGCATTTCGGAGTTTGTTTATATGGCAAAAGCTGGAAAGGTGTAAAGCAAAAGTAAACATTGATGCTAGTGGCCCATCTCATCCATTCCGGTTTCTGCCCCCCCTTTGGCCAAAGCATCTTTGAGTATGAGTGTGCCTCTCTCCACCTCCTGCCTGCATAGTAGCTGGAAACAGACCTCTTGTCCTGGGGCAAGCGTAAGATACATGCCCTCAGGATGGCTAATAAATGACAGGGTGGGGAGGTGGGGGCAGAGAAGGTGACAGAAAACAGGGTTTCAGGAAAATGTTGAAAGAAACAAATGAGCATAAAACTTGAAATTAGTCAGTGAGACTTAAATAAGTATCACAAATATGTATGGTGTTTTTTAAGAAATGCAGATGCCCAACTCCAGACCTACTAAAATAAGCTCTAGTTGGGGATCTATTTTTAAATGCTCAGTAGACTTAATATATATCTGTAAGAGCCTTTGTTGAAGATCTACTTTATTGCATCTAGTTTTTAAAATATGTGAGAAACCTTAATATGTGAGAAACCTAGCAATTGGATGGTTATTCCTACTTCTTTCATCTCTTTCAAAAAGTTTTTTTTAAGATTCTGTCATTCTCAGAATAGGGAGATACTGGCTGGTATTATGTTGGAAGGCTGAGTTTGTTTCTACCTGATGTGTTCCCCATTGATTAGTGCATGACTAAGATTCCGTTTGTAAGAATGATTCCCTGTGTGGTTTTCAGGGAAATTTTGGTTGTGTTGTTCATGCTAACTTTACATTTATGATCCTTTCCCTTGAGGTATTGGTAGGGTTTTAATGTGTTAGCATTGAAGAGTTGTGAGCCCTGAAAGTGGTCTTTGAATTTTTTTCGTGTTTAGGGGCTTTTCTAGCTGATTTTACAGATGTAACCATGGACCAAGGTTTAAAGCTGACTTTATGCTTTTAGATTTGGCCTTCTAGACAGGCTAAATAGCCTTGCATATATTTCCAAACCAATTAATAGCCACCATAATTGCAAAAGGGTTTATTTAACTTTAAGACTATCTGATATGAAAGGTAGGTGGTAGAGATAGTGTTTCTGTGTTAGCCTAACAGCTGTCAGTACAGAAGACTTAGTGTTCCAGTGGTTTCTCATTACTGTTCTGAGAAATGATTGTTCATAAAATACATCTGCATATAGCCAATTAGTTTTAGAGGTTGAGTGAAAAGTCTTATAATTTCACAAATACTGTTATTTTTGACCCTTGATCTGCTAGAAACCTCATTAAAGTTTATTCTGAGGCTATAAGGACTTTCTTTACCTTCTTGGTAAACAGATTGGTAAAGCACCTTAGCTTAGAATAAGATTTTTCTGTTTTACTGAAGCAAGAGGCTTAAAAGAGGATCTTGACTTTCTACTCTTTTTTTTCCAGATCCCTAGACGGAACTGATTTCTGATAACTATAGTTATTTTATCGGTAATCTTTTAACTCTTACTGTGAGGCACCCATATTCTCTCCCTGCTAGAGCAGATTGCTTTCTTTTGTTTCCACTAAAGGTCATAGTCTTCCCATAAAGTCATCTTTCTAGCATTGGAATAAACAAAGGTGTTAGAGTTCCTCTTTCTACCTTATCTTCTAGATTAGTTTTTGCCTGTTGAATGATTGCAGAAACTGCATCCCCAATTTGAGAACCTCTTTATCCCAGGAGAAGAGAATTGTGCTTTTAAATGTCCAGAATATTTGCCAGAGAAAGTCAAGGGATTGTTAGTTGGGGTCCTCAAAGCAAAGCCATAGTGCTTTCATCATTCCTTGAGGATAAAAGTAGTTATTTTCACTAATAATTACGGGTGTCATCTTTTACTTTGACTCTCTTTATTAACTCATAGCAGGAAGGGAGAGTAGCCATGTTTCATGCCAGTTCATACCATGTGTGACTTTGAAATTTAGTCATTTGGGGTATAGAGACCAGAATTCATTTTGCCCACTGAGTTACTTTAAGCCTTGTTTCTTCTGTATTGCATGTAAGTTTTGTCTTTAAGCATCATAGGAAAGATCTTCCAAATTTTCTCCACTGTTCTCTTAAGTCACAGAACGTATTCCAAAATGTTTTGGGCTGTGTTTTAGATGAATTTTCTACCTTTATCTTTTTAAGAATGGCTGGAGTGTTTTATTCTGAAAGTCTGCCACAAAGGGAGGTCTCTTGTGATAAAGTTTTATGCCACTTCAACATTGATTGTTACCCCTACAGTGACTTAACTGTAATGTTGATTCCTTTTGAGTCTAGCATTTTTAATTGTGTTGGGCAGGAAGATTCATGAGATTAATGTTTTTAAATTTGATGAAGGTGGATAACCTGAAATGTTGTTTTGTTTGATATCTTGGTTAGCTGTCAGAGTGAGTTAATTGTTGTCTTTTCCACCATTTCTATTTTGGTGTCTTGGCAGAGCATTCCTTTAGCTTTTTTCTCTAATTATATGTCTTTGGTTCACCAAACTAGTTATCCTGTTTACCCATTTCTTTGCTATTTCCTTTGAGAGATTTTGTTTTTGTACAGCCTACCTACCAGCTAGTCACAGTTAGGATAGGCGAAAGCTTAGGTATAAAGTATATATCTAGATTTTGTTTTTTACATACAGTTCCTGAACTTCCCTTCCTGAACCTAGATTAAGAGCTTGTGATCTAAACTGTTTCAGTTTTAATATGTCCTTTTTGTACGTAACTTTTCTAACTGCTTATTCCCAGTTTCCCATCGATTGGCCCTGGCTCATCTACACTTAGCTGAGGAAAATCTCTGGTACCCTCTTAATTCTTACCTCTGCAGTTCATTCACCGTCTTTCGACTGTAGCTTCATCTGGTTGCTTTGAGATCCATAAGGGCTTCCTACATAGTTGGATGGACAGGGTCTACAGATCTAGTCTCCTTCAAGCTGCTCCTTGTTCTCTAGGTTTCTGTCTTCCTCTATGACTTGAAACAGTACTGTCCTTTTTCCTCCACTCAGCAATAAATGTTGAAAATAAAGTAAATTTTACAAATTTCATAGGGTTTTTTTTTTTTAATTGATGGCAGTTTGACTGAAATAATAGGTATGAAGTATAGGTGTCATAGTTAATAAGGTTCTTTCTCACCCCAGTCTTTACGGAGTAACATTCCCAAAACAATCCTTGGGCAGTTCCCTTAACTGCTTGGCTTTGGCACCCATTTCTGAAGAGAGTGGGGTCAGTTAACTCTTATCCCTGCTCCCCAAGAAAGGTGGAAGTTCAAGTTAATTGGCTTATGTCAATTGGAGCAACGTAACTATTATACCAGGTATATTCAGTTCTGCCCTTACCTATGTTTTCTTATCTTGGAAGGGGATTGCTTTCCCTCACCATTTATCTCACCACAGCTTATTTGTTTTTAAAGTTGCCCAGAAAGTATACAAATTAAACTTTTGACATCTACGTGTAGGAATCCCGTTCTGCTTCCAGAAGTGGAAGTGCTCATGGATCTGGGAAATCTGCAAGGCATACCCCTGCAAGGTCTCGCTCCAAGGAAGATTCCAGGCGTTCCAGATCAAAGTCCAGGTCCAGATCTGAATCTAGGTAAGAAAGACTGTCTTGGGATTTTCTTGTTACTCTTAGCTTTCAAACTGGTGTGTGCTTTTGTAAACTAGGAAGATAGAGAGGGTTAGATCATTTGTTGGCTTATTTAATATTGGTACTAGAAATGAACTTAATTGTTAAGTTCTGGGAGATAGAAGACGAAGTGGCTAAGAGCCTGGGCTTTTGGTGTTAGGGTTCATATCTTACCTCTGTTTTTTTCTGGCTTGGGCAGATTACTTAACCTTTTCAATCTTAACTTCCTTATCTATAAAAGATGAATTAGCAATAGTACCAGTTCTTCAGAATTGTTGTGAGGATTCAGAGTTTACGTGAACTCCTTATTAGCATGGCAAAAACTGCAGAGCATTGGCTTTTAGTAACTGCAATTCCTGATAAATAGGTGTAGTCTAGTATGACAGATGTACTATTAAAAAACCTTAACACAGCACTTTTTTTTTTTTTTTTAAATGTTCAAGTGTAGGCTATATATCCTGGTTTGCCCAGGTCAGCCCCAGCTCGATGCCTACTGTCAGGCATAATTAACAGTGCCCCTTTTCTCTCTCACACTGTATTCTTCCTGGGTTAGATGATAGTTCATATGATCACTGTAGTTAAGAGCAACTGGTTGATTTTAAAACACTGCTGGAGAATACTGCTTGTAATGATGATGTTATCATAAGTCAATAATGGGCATAATGTAAGAAGCTTAAAAATGAAGGATGGTATTGTCAAGGGTAAAGGTGGGCACAAATCAGGCTAGTATGGAATGTTGCATGTTTTATGATTTTTAATAGATACTGCTGTTTAATCTCTTAATTATTTAAGATATGATGGAAGGGAGCTTTAGTTAGTGGTGGTTTTGGAACTCTTCCTAGCACAGAAATGACAATATACAAAAGAAAGGTATTGATCCCACTATATACCTGGATTGTGTGTTTTACCTTTGGAAGCTTAACTTTAGAATAAAGTATTGAAAGAATTAAAAGCCATATCCTGCTGTCAGCTATTCAGTCATAACCTTGAAGCCTTTGTCTTTCAGGTCTAGATCCAGAAGAAGTTCTCGGAGGCATTATACAAGGTCACGATCTCGGTCCCGGTCCCATAGAAGATCTCGCAGCAGATCTTACAGCAGAGATTATCGAAGACGGCATAGCCACAGTCATTCTCCCATGTCTACTCGACGGCGTCATGTTGGGAATCGGGTAAGATGAAAACACTTGTTTCTGAAGCAGTGAACACTGTATGAAGCCACTTTATAATTAACGCATAATATATTCCCCTCTGCTTTTGGTGTTTTGTTCTGTAATTATCTAAAACTGATAACTTTTGATGGTGGAGCTTTAGCCTGATTTTTCTCTAGAGCCTTTTCAGTGTTGGGAGATTTTTTTCTTTTTAAAAGTTATTTCCCACATATGGTCTACATTTGAGCTGTTGATCACATTTGAGATACTGTCACATTAACAGCACATCAAATAAATTCTTTGCATTACGGTTAATATAGTTAGATCATATATCTATGTTCCATACTATTGTTCAAGTTATCTGGGTTTAATATGCTTTAAAATACGCTATGATTTTCCCATTTAGTTTTAAGCAAGTTGCTTTCCAGTTTTAAAGCTTTGCTTGTCTTCCATGAGAAGTTACAAATGAGATGGCATTTAGTGTGTTCCTATTGTGGGTTTATTGAATAATATACAAGTAGACCTATAGGGAGTGTATGTTTTTGAAAGTGGGGTGGAATTTAACTATAAAATGTATGTGTGAAGTAGTGAAACCTTTAAGCAAACTCAACGGCAACTGGGATGTTAGCAACATTTAGTTTATAAATAAAATTTATTCAGTTTATAATAGTTAACGCTGCTTAATATGTTTTTTAAAAGTTTGGTATCCATCTGTGGCTTCACTAGTACGTATATTTGAACACTTATGATTTTTCTATAGAAATGAAGCTAAATGTACTTCTGTATCTCGTTGGCAGTTTAGAGCCTCCTATTGTGTGCATGGTATATCTTAGTTCACCATCTTGAAGTTTTACCTCTCCTCTTGCCCCGGCTTATAGAGACAGTAGTTCTCTGCATACGTGCTTGTGGTGCTAATGTAACATTACTTTTAAAATACTTTTATTTCATTGTTATCTTTTCATATTAGTGACAGTTCTTTGGGGGGAAGATTGATCTGTGATGCTTTTTAAAAGTGTTTTTTTTTTTTAATCTATTTTTCTATTTCTAGGCAAATCCTGATCCTAACTGTTGTCTTGGAGTATTTGGATTGAGCTTGTACACTACAGAAAGAGATCTAAGAGAAGTGTTCTCTAAATATGGCCCAATTGCTGATGTATCTATTGTATATGACCAGCAGTCTAGACGTTCAAGAGGATTTGCCTTTGTGTACTTTGAAAATGTAGATGATGCCAAGGAAGTAAGTAAAAGTCTTGTACCTTTGTGTAAAAAAAAGTATATGCACACGCTTTCACTTTTACACACACACACACACAGAGTCTTTTAACTATTCTTCCTTGGATGATTTTGGCTTTAGTAAGTCGATCAGTCATGTCAGACTGATTTGCAGTCCCATGGACTATGCAGTCCCTGGAATTCTCCAGGCCAGAATATTGAAGTGAGTAGCTGTTCCCTTCTCCGGGGGACCCAGGAATCGAACTGGGGTCTCCTGCGTTGCAGATGGGTTCTTGACGAGCTGGAGAGCTACTAGGGAAGCCTTTTTAGTATCTATATATAGCTTGATCTGAATGAATGCATTCTTCTGGGAATATATACTAAAGTCTATAATTGGAACTTAAAAATCTTGTAATGTGGAAATTTCAAAGATTTGTAGCCTAACAGCAAAGTGACAGTTGGGTTCTAAATTCCAACTCAGTCTCTTCCACCATTTTATTTGAAGTAAATTCAAATATAGTCAACTGTTTCCAGATGTGTGCCTAGATACACATATTTCTAAAATAGAAGAATATTAATAGTCCAGTTTGGAATATTTAATGAGTGTTTACATCAGGTTACTTTCTAAAATGAAAGAAAATATTAAAAAGTGATAAAAGCTATGATTCAAGAGAAAGGAACTGGTTTTGATTGTATACTGGCAAGTGACTTTATGTTTTGGATGTTGAGGTAAAACATAGGAAGAAACTTTGTTTTTGGCCTTGAGGCTTATGGGATCTTGGTTTTCCAACCAGGGATTGAACCTGGGCCACGGCAGTGAAAGCACCAAGTCCTAAATATTGGACCTCCCGGGACCTCCCTAAAAATTTTTTTTACAGAGACAAAAATAAAAATTCAATGTGTGACTCCTGGCCCATTTAAGAAATTTGAACTTCAGATACATGGGGATGATAGCTAAAGTCATCTTCAAGGACAGTATAAGGAGGGGAGAATCTTGAGAAACTTAATTTCAAGCCATCTGAGGTTAATATTGAGATTAATAATTTTGAGCTCTAAATAAAATTAAATGAATAGAGTAAGCCCGTCTGCTAAAGGAAGAATTAAAAGCTAAATGCAAGTGGTTATAATTTAAGAGATTTAAGAAATGCTTTAAGATGTCATTCAACTTCATTTTGGTAATAATTGATGTGGAAAATGTTAACAATATTTGTCCAAGGTTACTTATGGGATCGGCTTCTTCGTTTCTCTACTTTTTGTGTGTGTGTTCCACAGAACCGCAGTTCCCTTTCTGAAAGACAGTATATTTTGTATCTAAATCAGTAATGCCAAAAACTGCCTTGAGGCTTAAAACAATCAAACTAGAAAATAGCATAATTGCAATTAGAAATCTAAATTCTATTTAGAGAGGTGTTTCTTTAAATTGTGAATAAATGGCTATGTCTTTGGGATGGGGTATTATTTTTCTTAGGTACAGTATATTTTCATTTTAATGTTTGAAACTATATGTAATTCAAGCTTTCATCCTAGCTCTTTGCTTCCATAGCAGGGGTCCTCAAATTTGTGTAAAGGATTAGACAGTAAATATTTTGGGCTTTGGGAGCTATCAGAGCTCAATGACAGCTTTTCAACCTTGCCACTGTAATGTAAAAGCCATATAAAAGGCAAATTAATGAGTGGGGCTTTGTTTCAGTCATGGTCACTTAATTTTGAGTTTCATTTCTGATGAAATACTACTTTCATCCCCCCCACACACACCTGTTCAAATTCTTAGCTCATGGGTATAGTTTGCCAACTGTGTACTATTTTATAGACCTACAGGTACTGTCAAATCTATAGTTGGTACAGTAATTTAAAATATTTCATGGCTTAAGTTGGCGCTCATGGGTGGCCTTTTTTTTTTTTAATGAACTTTTCTAGGCTATCTTTTGTAAGTAAAGATTTGATAGGCAGAAAAACTAATTGTCAGATATAATGCTCTGGCCTAACTGAAACATGTAGTTGGGTTTTATTTATAGATAATAGTTAATTTGGGACTTCGTTCATGATGTATATAACAACTCACATATCTTTTGAAGGCAAAAGAGCGTGCCAATGGAATGGAGCTTGATGGACGTAGGATCAGAGTTGACTTCTCCATAACGAAAAGACCACATACTCCAACACCAGGAATTTACATGGGGAGACCTACCTAGTAAGTTTGTTTTCAAGGTTCTCAAATATTGACAGTTCACTTCAGGGCACAGGGAGGCTTTTGGCAGCTGACTCAAAGTTAAATTCAATATAAATATATTCAGTAGAAGCATTCGGTTAGTACCATAAATTCTGATGACATGTAATAGATTAATCACATCCTACTTTTATCATAAAGAAATGCCATATATTTGACATTGCTGGGTAATTAAATGATTCTCACCAGACCAGTTTTCCCACACTGGTAACTATTAAGTATTAATGTAGGTAAAACCAAGTTTGTATAAATCTTATTCACAGTGGCAGCTCACGCCGTCGAGATTACTATGACAGAGGATATGATCGAGGCTATGATGATCGGGACTATTACAGCAGATCGTACAGGTATGTTAACCAAAATAAAAAGTTTTAAGTTGTTGAAAGACAAATCAGCTCTTATGGTTCAGTTGCAACATAAAGCAGCACTGTTTTAGCCTTTGATAAAGGTATTTACCTTTAATAAATTGGAGATACAGAGATTAAACTGGATTTTTTTTTTTTTTTGGCTGCAACTCAAGGCATGCTAAGATGCTTCAGTTGTTTATAACTCTTTGCAACCCTATGCACTGTAGCCTGCCATGCTCCTCTGTCCTTGGGATTCTCCAGGCAAGAAGACTGGAGTAGGTTGCCATGCACTCCTCTGGGGGCAACTCTTCAGCATGTGGATTGCAAGCACCAAGTTGTAAACCAATGGGACAATAAAATTATATATGAACCCCCCCTTTTTGTTTTTTAAAGTGAGTTTCATGAACTGATTTTGAATATAATTGCTTTATAAAGCAATTTTTTGGTAGCTGAGAAATTGTGTTGAAGGGCAGGGCAAATTGATTCTTGGAAAAATCCAAAGAAATAATTATTTAAGGATTAGTTTGCTATAACAATGGTAAGATTTATTATTATACTAACAATATTGAACATTTTTTGGGGGTTGATAGGGAAATGCTCATGATACTAGGAATACTTTGGAAAGTAAAAATGAAGTAAAGTTCTCTATTTAAGCAACAGCAGGTAATCTAGATCTTGTCAAAATGTAAATTGTGTAGTAAATATAGAAAGTTGACAGTCCTCTGACATGTAGCACTAACAAAGTTTCGTAAGTGGCATTTCTGTACTGACGTGTAGGGGATTCTATTTGTGCAGGCTGCAAAGATTAGTCTTGAGTCCTTAATATGA
The DNA here is from genome assembly GCF_016772045.2 of Ovis aries. Classification (NCBI taxonomy): domain Eukaryota; kingdom Metazoa; phylum Chordata; class Mammalia; order Artiodactyla; family Bovidae; genus Ovis; species Ovis aries. The sequence continues at coordinate 202,085,078 of NC_056054.1, forward strand.
TACTCATTTTAACCACCAGGGAGAGCTCTATGTCAGTTTGTAAAGGGGTGGCAAAAGCAACTCTTTATTGCTTAAAGGAAACTAGCTTTCACTTCTGTTTTAATTTTATTGTATGAATTGTGCATTTTTAAAACTATTTATAATGTTTGTTTTCTGCCTTCACAGAGGAGGAGGAGGAGGAGGAGGAGGATGGAGAGCTGCTCAAGACAGGGATCAGATATACAGGTACAGGAAAAGATTTCTGTTTAACATTGGGTTCTGCACTATATGAAAGTTTTCACAAGAGAATCTGGTACATAGGAATTTCCTGACGACAGAAAAGTTTAAAATTCTCAACATTAAATGTATGCACTGGCCAGGGAAAGATTTAAATCTGTACAATAGTAGAATGGCTCACATAAAGGTATTTGTTATTCATATTTTGATAAATTATAAATGGCATTCACAAAATTTTATACATGAGAAATTTAAAAATACTGTAACTGAACTCAAATGACAATGTACATGGCTTAATTTGTGTTTATAGAGATTGGGCTTATACTTATCACTCAGTGGTTCCATTTTATACCTTAATATGAGAGATGATGGCATAAACTAAGAATCCATAATATTTTAATCTTATTTATCCTTAATGGTTTCATTAGCTTGTTATAGGCATTTCAGAATAAGCAAGTAATTATTTAAGTTTATCTTAACACAAAACTAAATCACTGAAGCACTATGAATGAAATTTTGGGTGTTCATTCATAGGGTGTGGTTAAAATTAGTGGTAATGATTTTTTTCTTCTCTAACCCAGTTTAAATTTTTTAGATATAATGTTAACTAGCAGATGATCAGATTCAACCTCTTTGATAGTTAGGAATTTTTGGTACTGGGCCTGATAATGTGTTTCATTCTCAGGACTAAAACAGACCTTATTACTGCAGTGTTTTTCAAGGTCAGCTGAGGGTCTTTTAGTTTTGGAAACTGATAAAGGGATCAGTCACTTTAATCTGTGATCTATGGAGTCTTAGATGGTCTTGATATTTTTTTACAGAAGACGGTCACCTTCTCCCTACTATAGTCGTGGAGGATACAGATCACGTTCCAGATCTCGATCATACTCACCTCGTAAGTTTTTATTTTGACATAATTTTGTTATAATAGTGTGACTTGCTATGACTTATGGAAACCACAGCAGATAACGGGTTGATTTAATTAGTATTTCCTCAATTTTTCTGTAGGGTTCAAGGAAGTATATGGAAACAACCCTTGGATCTTACTCTTGTTGCTAATTAAAATAATGTGTGTTCTGTCACCATTTGTGGCTTTTTTTTTTTTTTTTTTTAGGAATTGTTAAAAAATTTTTTACAGCTTAGAAACATTTTTGAGTGACTTAATAAACCTTAGCTTTCAGATTGAGTTAGATAAACTCCCAGCTATTTCTGTTTAACATTGGTTCTGCACTATGTGAAGGTTTTCACAAGAGAATCTGGTACATAGGAATTTCCAGATGACAGAAAAGTTTAAAATTCTCAACGTTAAATGTATGCACTTGAGTATTGAAGTGTATTTATTTCCTTTTTTTCTAGGTCGCTATTAAAGCATGAAGTTGAAGACTTTCTGAAACCTGCCCTAGAGTTGGGATATTGTTTGTGGACAATATTTTTTATTGTCTCCTGTTTAAAAAGTGAACAGTGCCTAGTGAAGTTAGGTGACTTTTACACCTTTTATGATGACTACTTTTGGTGGAGTTGAAATGCTGTTTTCATTCTGCATTTGTGTAGTTCGGTGCTTTGTTCAAAGTTAAGTGTTTTCAGAAAAGTATGTTTTGCATGTATTTTTTTACAGTCTAAAATTTTGACTGCTGAGAAGTTTCTATTGTACAGAACTTCATTTAAATGGTTTTTCTACTGAATCCAGGGTATTCTGAAGATCGAAGCCTGTGTGTAAAATGCTACCAAATGGCAAAAAGCAACAATAAAGTTTGGTTTTTACTTTTCTTTCTAACATATCAATGCTTAGCAGAACTGTTCAGATTAGATTGTCAGTAGTAAATTAAAGACAAAAATGCCCGTTTTCCTTGAGTCCATGAAACATACCATACTTAATATACCTGCAGTTAAGTGATAAAAATTACGCTCTGTAACTCTATACTGCTAGTGTTAAAAACTAAAGATCTTTCAATACAGCAAATGCTTAATGCTTATATAAATGTGAATTTGTCAGCCTTTATGTAATCTGTATTATATATAGCAGGGAATAAGATGAGTTACACAATGTATGCCTTAAAAAGGCTATTTCTTAAAGCTGTTAGAAGGGGATAATGGTATTTCAATTAGTTATCAGCAAGTGACAATAACATTCCACCACAAATGTACTCTTGTTCTTCTAGCTTTTAAGACTATATGGAAAAACTGGGTGCTTCAGAGTTTTGAGAAAAAAGAAGGGAACACTACACCTGTGTTGTGGATGATCTGAAGACTTTGCCTGTTCATTTTTTAAATATTACTTTCAGGTCCTTTGCTTACCAAAGGAGGCCCAATTTCACTCAAATGTTTTGAGAACTGTGTTTAAATAAACGCAAATGAAAAGAGTAAAAAGGCTGGTAAAAAGTTTATAGAGATTTTGTTTTAACCTTGCTACATACAGTTCTTTTATAGTTTTTAGTCCTTTATACAGTATTCCTTGGACTGAAATGTATTCTGTTGTTAAAATTGTTTTAAATAGGTAAATTTTGTATTCCTGGAAAATACATTTAAAGTAAGTAACCAGGTCTTGGAATGAACATCTCTACTTGGGGATGGTATTATATTAAAATATTCTCCACACTTGCCCTGAAGATGCCCGAAATGAGTATTTTTCTAGGATATTTTCATGGTCAATTCTAGGCAAGTAAATAAGTTTGTTAGCCTGCTGACCCTTCTATTTGTAAATACTCTGTCCCGTGTACTTGAAGGGCATGGCAACCCACTCCAGTATTCTTGCCTGGAGAATCCCATGTACAGAGAAGCTTGGAAGACGACAGTCCATGGGATAGCAAAGAGTCTAGACACGACTAAAGTGACTAAGCACAATATGCTTAGGCTGCATCAATCATAATGTGTAGTAAATTACCTTAGGTCAGACAGCAATTAAAATACCAATGCCAGGATCTGAACTTGACCAGTCTCAATCTGTAGTCTGTGCTGTTAATCATGATGTCATTTAATCTGGGTAACCAGATGAAAAATATTGGTGCAGGGTGAGATGGGCTGAAGAGTGGTGAGAATCCTGTTCTGGGATAGCAAGTAGTAAATCTTGGTGTATTATGGTGGTCATCTTGTTTGCAAAAAGTTTTATAAAAGCCATAAAACTGTATAAGCATGTGAAGACTGCACATGGAAGCCAGATAGTCACAGAATTTAGTACAGACACATCTCTTTAAGACTTAAACTATTTACAACATGTAAGTTTTGTTCCTATAATTAAAACTTTTGCACCTAATTGCCAACCTTTTGTCCCCTTTGGAGCTCCTCAGAATACTTTCCAAGTGTCAGAAACAATAGCTGTTATCTGAAAAGCTATTGCTGCATAATCATTAAGACTCAGGTATGCTACAAGGACTTCGCTGCTGTTCTCAGCTAGGCTCGCTCTCATCTGTAGGACAGCTGAGGTTGACTGATGGACTGCAGAGACAGGTTCGCTTCACACTGCCGATTTGTGGATCTGTTTCACATGGCTCAGCCTCCTTGAAGTAGACAAACCACAACATGTTCCTCCCACTATGATGTGGAAACACAAAAATCAAGTACCTTTCAAGCTTTTGTATTAACATCCTATAGGCAAAAGCAATTTGCCATACTGGTATATGTGTCATGTTTCTCAGCTTCCCAGCACACAGACATGCTGCGAATATATCCCAGCAGCAGAAGGATATTCGGCAGCAGGATATTACGCAGAGTCCTGCCGAGAGGTAGAGCCCACCTAACGTTGTTCATTGCTGAGTTGTATCCACCTGAGACCTAGACCTGGTGGACTGCAGCAATCCAGACTTCTCTGTCCTCCACTAACTCGAGCGTGTGCAAATTCATGTCCATGGAGCCCCCCTGTCCTTTTGTCTTTAGTCTTTACCATCAACAAGGTCTTTTGCAATGAGCTGGTTCTTGCATCAGGTGGTCCAAGTACTGGGATCAGCATCAGTCTTTCCAATGAATATTGAGGCTTCCCTGGTGGCTCAGTGGTAAAGAATCATTCAATGCAGTTTCAATCCCTGGGTTGGGAAGATCCCCTGGAGAAGGAAATGGCAACCCACTCCAGTATTTTTACCTGGGAAATCCTATGGACAGAGGAGCCTAGCAGGCCCCAGTCCATGGGGTTGCAAAAGAGTTGGACACAATTTAGCAACTACATGACATAACATAGACGGCCTAAATCCCAAATACTTCTTTAGCCATCCTTTGCATTAGTATTTCAGCAAAAAGTGCTTGTACAACACTTTAATCGGTAACCCTTAACCCCAAGAAGCAGGGGCAGTAGCAAATTGAGTGGGTAGGTGATAAAGAGTGCATAAAGATGTCAGCAATGTGTGAAATGGGTGCAGGGGTAGACCTGAGGAGTGGAGAGGTGGTTCTGTCTCTAGCTGAGATTCCTTGACTAGTGTTGATAGCAGTGAAATAGGCTGGTGTCCAGGGTTTGACAGTGGTGGTGATCTCACTGAACTGACTTCTGGTGTGGCTTTGGCTGTTAAACTTCCTTTATAGCTCGGTTCTTTGCTCCTACAGTCTACAAGCTTCAAATGTTCTTAAAAATGGACCCCCCAAAATTGTCTGCTTGTCATCTGGCATTTTTTGTTTACAGTCAAGTCTTGACAAACACTCCTTGTCATTTGTGATGCCTAATTGGTACCATCTCTGTAGTCTCAATTCATATTCCCAATACATTCTTCACTTATGCAGTGAAAGTGAATGTTTTTAACAGGTTAATAAGATCACATAATCCTTTTGCTTTAAAATCCTTCATTTTGGATTTAAATATAAATTCAAACTTTTTAGTGACCTGCAAAGACCTTCACTGTGTAACCACACAACCCACTGGGTCTGCAACCGCATCTCCCTGTTTTTCTTTTCCATACTAGAAACAGGAACTTCCTCAGCTTTAGTAAATTGGAATAGAAGTTCCAACAATAAACTCACTGAAGAGAGGAAAAAGGAGGAGGCAAGATGAAGACAAAACTTGGAACTAAGTACCTATTATGTTACTTGTCAGACTTGGGGCTAATTCCCCTAATTTTTATTTGGCTTATTGCCTGCTTGACTATTGTAATCATGATACAATTTAAAGCTTGCTTTAAAATGTCAGCACCTTAAAATTCTTCATTCAAAAATATTTTAAATTTTGTAAAGTAAAGCCACTTACTTCAAGTTGATTTACTTTTTCAATACAATGGATATATAGGTTATTAAAACTAGAAGTCACCAAGTTCGTAAGATTCTCTCCCTGCAGAACATTGTCCCTTTAGGTAATAATTATCTGATAATTGTTAAAAAAAAGCTCTGCTTCAGTCTAAATGTGCTATTTGAATTGAAAGGTTATCAAATGATTTCTGGTTTTTAGTTTAGCACATAGGAGCTTGGAGGGTACCTTTCCATCCTAACAAAAGGCTAAACAACAAAAAGTCAACAGCTGTTTTTAGATTCATAAGAGAGAGGTAAGGTCATGGGGCAAACTGCTGTCCCCCAGACTGGAGACAGGCAAATAAAATCTCAACATTCTGGAGCAGAAACCCACAAGTACAAATCTGGGGGAAAGAAAAAAGTACTATGGCCATAAGGGAATTCTCACAGTTCCGTGAGCTTTGCCAGCTCAACTAATTTTTCAGTGAATGTTGAGAAGTCCTGTTGTGCTGTCAGAAGGAGAGTAAAAGGAACCACCATGAGAGTCCACCAGAGCTGTACCTCATAAGATCCGGTCCCCGGAGAAACTAACCAGTGCCCAACATGCTAGGATTTTATCAGAGTCTCACTGACCTGGAACAGGGAAATAAACTCTAGCTTACTAGCCATCTTGTCCCACCTAAAGGGAAGGAGTTGACGGGGGGAGGATGATGCCCAGAAGCACTTAAAAAGTTTGAATATAGACCTTACCCATAGCTGATGCGCACATTACTAAAAGCTTAACAGTAATTTCTGAGTGTATTCTGTCCAGCTAACCCCAAGAAAAAATAACAAGGCATATTAAAAGCAAAATTGACAGTTTGAAGAGAATAAGCATTAGAACCAGACAGGGATATGGCAGGGATGCTGGAATTAACAGACTGGGAATTTAACTGTGATCAGCATGCAAAGAACTGTGATGGGTAAAAGTAAACAGCATGCAGGAACAGATGGGCAATGCAAGCAGAGACATGGAAATTCTAAGAAATCCAAAAAATGCTAAGAGAAAAAACATTAGAAATAAAGAATGCCCTTACCAGTCTCACAGGACATAGCTGAGGAAATAATCACTGAGCGTAAGGAATTTATAGAAACTGCCAAACAAACAAAAAAATATATATATGCGGTAATTGGAAAAGGCATGGCTCATGTCATGGCAGTACTAGATGGAGAGCAGAAGAAATGTTTGAAACGGTAGTGACAGTTTCCCCCGTGTTAATGTCTGTGAACAGACTGCTGTGACTGAATGTTTGTGTGCCTTCAGTAAATTGAAGCTTAATCCCTGATGTAATGTTACTTGGAGTGTTGGGCCTCTGGGAGGTAATCAGGCCATGATAATGGGGCCTTCATAAATGGGAGGAGTCATATGGAATAGACACCAGAGAGCTCCCCCTCTGCACCATGTAAGCACACAGTGAAAAGATGACTGAATCAGGAAGTAGATCCTCATCAGTCTGCCAGTGGCTGCATCTTGAATTTCCCAACCTCCAGAATTGTGAGAAATAAATTCCTGTTGTTGATAAGCCACCGAGTTTATGATACTCTGGCTAGAACAGGCTGGATGCCAGACCACAGATCTGAGAAACTCAACAACAAACGGTAAATGCCCCCAACTACACCAAGGCATGTCATTTTTAAAGCACAGATAACTGAAGATTAAAAATCCAGAAAGGAGCCAGAGGAAAAATACATCTTACCTATAAAGGAGCACAGGTAAGAATTAATCTGACTTCTCAGAAACCATGAAAGCAAGAAGAGAGTGGTGTAACATTTAAAATGTTGAGAGAACCCCCCCAACTTAGAATTCTCTGCCTCATGAAATTATCTTGCAAAAGTGAACAATAAAGACTATCAAAATAGAGCAAATTTGTTGCTAGTACGCCTGCCTAGCAAGATAAGCTCCAGAGAGAAAAGGAAAATAGATTAGAAACTCAGATCTACATAAAGGAAAAGCATCAAAGAGGGATTAAGGAAAGGTAATTTTTTTTTTCTTTTACTGAGTGAACACAACATTTTGTTGAAAATAATAGCAATAGTACTGTTTGACTAACAGTAATGTGATTATGTATGCTTATATATGTCATATATTTACATATGCTTATAAAAATGGAATGACAGGAATGATAAGCGGTGCTACAGTAATTAGAATTACTTTATTAAAAAGTAAAGTGCTCACAGTACTGGTGGAGCAGTAGTGGTATTTTCAAGTGGACTTAGATTTGTTGTAAATGTATATTGCAAACAAGAATAACAAGTATAACTGGTATGCTAAGAAAGGAAAGAATGCAAATATAAAAAGTCTCAAAGCCACAGAAAGAACAAAAATAGGAACAAAGAACAAGTATAACAAAAAATAGTAACAAATATGGAAGGTATTAATTGAACTATATCAGTTGTGTCTCTTTGCAACTGCATGGACTGTGGCCCACCAGGCTCCTCTGGCCTTGAGATTCTCTAGGCAAGAATACTGGAGTGGGTTATTGTGCCCTCCTCCAGGGGATCCCCCCACCCAGGGATTGATTCTATAATCCCACAGGCCGCTGAGCCACCAGGGAAGACCAGTGGTACGAATACATTAAAAGACAGAAAATGTCAAAGTGGATCATAACCCAAATATTATCTACCCTAAACACATACATAGATTAAAAGTAAATGGATGGGGCCTTCCCGGGTGGTTTAGTGGCTAGGCCTCCGAGCTCCCAGTGTTGGGGGCACAGATTCAGTCCCTGGTGAGGGAACTGGATCCCACAAGCTGCAACTAGAGTTCACATGCCACAGTGAAGATCTAACATTCCATGATCCCGTGTGCCACGTCTAAGATCCAGCACAATCAAATACAAAAAAATAACAAAGATACACCATGCCAGTACTAATGGAAAAACAGCAGGAGTACTCTTAAATAATTTCAGACAGAGCAGACTTCAGAGCAAGGAAAATTACCAGGCTTAAAAAGAGGCAATGCATAATGATAAAGGGGTCAGTTCTTCAAGAAGACAAGAATTTGCACCTAACAACAGAGCATCGAAATACGTGTAGCACAAACTTAACTGCAAGAAGAAACAGATAAATCCACTTGTTTGGATAGAAACTTCAACTCCCCTTTCAGAAATGAACAAAATCCAACAGGCAGAAAATCAGTAAGGACGACTGAACTCAACAGCACCAACAATCAACTGGATGTAAGTGGACATCTATAGATTGATGCATGCCAACATCAGAATATAAATTTTTCTCAAGTTCACCTAGAAAGATACATTCTGGCCATAAAACTAATTTTAAAGAGTCCGATTCTTTGCCGCACCGTGGACTGTAGCCAACCAGACTCTCCATCCATGGGGGTTCTCCAGGCAAGAATACTGGAGTGGTTTGCCATGACCTCCAGGGGATCTTCCCAACCCAGGGATCAAACCCAAGTCTCCTGCACTATAGGCAGATTCTTTACCACCTGAGCCACCAGGGAAGCAAATTTTTAAAAAACTAAAATTTTAAAAACATCCAAAGCTTGTTCTCAGACCAAAATGGAATTAAACTAGAAATCAATAATAGCCAGCAGAAATTTGCTGTATGATACACAGAGCTCAAATCAGATGCTCTGTAAAAACTTAGAGCAGTGGGAGGTGAAAAAGTTCAAGAGGGAGGGGACGTATGTATACCTTTGGCTGATTCGTGTTGATATATAGCAGGAAACACAATATTGTAAAGCAATTATCCTCTATGAATGAATATTCATTGGAAGGACTGATGCTGAAGCTCCAATACTTTGGCAACCTGGCTCGAAAAACTGGCTTATTGGAAAAGACCTTGAGGCTGGGAAAGATTGAAAGCAGGAGGAGAAGGGGATGACAGAGGATTAGATAGTTGGATGGCATCACCAACTTGATGGACATGAGTTTGAGCAAGCTCCAGGTGTTGGTAATGGACAGGAAAGCTTGGCACACTGCAGTCCATGGGGTTGCAAAGAGTCAGACACAACAGACCAACTGAAATGAACTGAACTGAACCTCCAATTAAAAGTAATTTCTTAAAAAATAGAAACTGTTCAATGCCTCCTCTTAGGTCAAAATAGAAATAAACTAGAAGTCAATGACAAAAGAACAACTGGAAAAATCTCCAACTAATTGAAGATTAAACAGTACACTTCTAAATAACACACGGGTCATTGAGAAAATCTAAGCACTGTTTACACAGCAACTCACAATTTTTAATTGAAAATATTTTAGAAACTTTGAGAGGCAAATGCATAGCATAGAGTGCAAATATTGGAAAAGAAGAAAGGTCAGAGGACTTCCCTAGTGGGCCAGTGGTTAGGACTCTGCACTTTTAGTGCAGGGGCACGGGTTCGATCCCTGGTCAGAGAATTAAGATCCCATATGCTGTGTGGTGAAACCAAATTTTTTTGAAAAGAAGAAAGGTCTAAAATCAGTCCACTAAGCTTCGACCTTCAGTTCAGTTCAGTCGCTCAGTCTTGTCCAACTCTTTGAGACCGCATGAATCGCAGCACACAAGGCCTCCCTGTCCATCACCATCTCCCGGAGTTGACTCAGACTCATGTCCATCGAGTCCGTGATGCCATCTGGCCATCTCATCCTCTGTCGTCCCCTTCTCCTCCTGCCCCCAGTCCCTCCCAGCATCAGTCTTTTCCAATGAGTCAACTCTTCACATGAGGTGGCCAAAGTACTGGAGCTTCAGCTTTAGCATCATTCCTTCCAAAGAAATCCCAGGGTTGATCTCCTTCAGAATGGACTGGTTGGATCTCCTTGCAGTCAAGGGACTTCTCAAGAGTCTTCTCCAACACCACAGTTCAAAAGCATCAATTCTTTGGCACTCAGCCTTCTTCACAGTCCAACTCGCACATCCATACATGACCACAGGAAAAACCATAGCTTTGACTAGACGGACGTTAGTCGGCAAAATAAGGTCTCTACTTTTGAATATACTATCTAGGTTAGTCATAACTTTTCTTCCAAGGAATAAGAATGCTGCAATCACCATCTGCAGTGATTTGGAGCCCCCCAAAATAAAATCTGACAGTTTCCACTGTTTCCCCATCTATTTCCCATGAAGTGATGGGACCAGATGCCAAGAGCATTTTCTGAATGTTGAGCTTTAAGCCAACTTTTTTGCTCACCTCTTTCACTTTCATCAAGAGGCTTTTTAGTTCCTCTTCACTTTCCGCCATAAGGGTGGTGTCATCTGCATATCTGAGGTTATTGAGATTTCTCCTGGCAATCTTGATTCCAGCTTGTGTTTCTTCCAGCCCAGCACTTCTCATGATGTACTCTGCATAGAAGTTAAATAAGCAGGGTGACAATATACAGCCTTGACGCACTCCTTTTCCTATTTGGAACCAGTCTGTTGTTCCATGTCCAGTTTTAACTCTTTCTTCCTGACCTGCATACAGATTTCTCAAGAGGCAGGTCAGGTGGTCTGTATTCCCATCTCTTTCAGAATTTTCCACAGTTGATTGTGATCCACACAGTCAAAGGCTTTGGCATAGTCAATAAAGCAGAAATAGATGCTTTTCTGGAACTCTCTTGCTTTATCCATGATCCAGCGGATGTTGGCAATTTGATCTCTGGTTCTTCTGCCTTTTCTAAAACCAGCTTGAACATCTGGAAGTTCACGGTTCCCATATTGCTGAAGCCTGGCTTGGAGAATTTTGAGCATTACTTTACTAGCGTGTGAGATGAGTGCAATTGTGCGGGAGTTTGAGCATTCTTTGGCATTGCCTTTCTTTGGGATTGGAATGAAAACTGACTTTTTCCAGTCCTGTGGCCACGGCTGAGTTTTCCAAATTTGCTGGCATATTGAGTGCAGCACTTTCACAGAATCATCTTTCAGAATTTGAAACAGCTCAACTGGAATTCCATCACCTCCACTAGCTTTGTTCGTAGTGATGCTTTCTAAGGCCCACTTGACTTCACATTCCAAGATGTCTGGCTCTAGATTAGTGATCACATCATCATGATTATCTGGGTCGTGAAGATCTTTTATGTACAGTTCTTCTGTGTATTCTTGCCACCTTTTCTTAATATCTTCTGCTTCTATTAAGTCCATACCATTTCTGTCCTTTATCGAGGCCATCTTTGCATGAAATGTTCCCTTGGTATCTCTAAGTTTCTTGAAGAGATCTCTAGTCTTTCCCATTCTGTTGTTTTCCTCTGTTTCTTTGCATTGATCGCTGAAGAAGGCTTTCTTATCTCTTCTTGCTATTCTTTGGAACTCTGCATTCAGATACTTATATCTTTCCTTTTCTCCTTTGCTTTTCACTTGTCTTCTTTTCACAGCTATTTGTTAGGCCTCCCTAGACAGCCATTTTGCTTTTTTTCATTTCTTTTCCATGGGGATGGTCTTGATCCCTGTCTCTGTACAGTGTCACGAACCTCATTCCATAGTTCACCAGGCGCTCTATCTATCAGATCTAGGCCCTTAAATCTATTTCTCACTTCCACTGTATAATCATAAGGGATTTGATTTAGGTCATACCTGAATGGTCTAGCGGTTTTCCCTACTTTCTTCAACTTAAGTCTGAATTTGGCAATAAGGAGTTCATGATCTGAGCCACAGTCAGCTCCTGGTCTTTTTTTTGTTGACTGTATAGAGCTTCTCCATCTTTGGCTGCATAGAATATAATCAGTCTGATTTTGGTGTTGACCATCTGGTGATGTTCATGGGTAGAGTCTTCCCTTGTGTTGTTGGAAGAGGGTGTTTGCTATTACCAGTGCATTTTCTTGGCAAAACTCTATTAGTCTTTGCCCTGCTTCATTCCATATTCCGAGGCCAAATTTGTCTGTTACTCCAGGTGTTTCTTGACTTCCTACTTTTGCATTCCAGTCCCCTATAATGAAAAGGACATCTTAGGAAATTAGAAAAAGGAGAGGAAATTAAATCCAAAGTAAGCAGAAGAAAAGAAAAATTAGAGAAGAAACCAATTGAAAATAGGAAATCAATAAAGAACAAAAAGCTTGTTCTTTGAAAAGTTCAGTAAAATTGATAAACCTCTAGCAAGGCAAACTTTAAAAAAAGAGGGGACACAAATCACTAATATCATAAATGAAAAAAAGGAACATCATCTCAGACCCATGGGCATTAAAAAAGGATAATTAAGGAATACTATAAACAACTCTATCCCCACATATTTGATAACCTAGATGCAATGGACCAATTTCTAAAAGACACAATCTGCCAAAACCCACAAAAGAAAAAAGAGACTATTTGAATAGGCCTATGATACCACCCATATGGCAGAAAGTGAAGAGGAACTAAAAGCCTCTTGATGAAAGTGAAAGAGGAGAGTGAAAAAGTTGGCTTAAAGCTCAACATTCAGAAAACTAAGATCATGGCATCTGGTCCATCACTTCATGGCAAATAGATGGGGAAACAGTGTCAGACTTTATTTTCTTGGGCTCCAAAATCACTGCAGATGGTGACTGAAGGTCATGAAATTAAAAGATGCTTACTCCTTGGAAGGAAAGTTATGACCAACCTAGATAGCATATTCAAAAGCAGAGATATTACTTTGCCAACAAAGGTCCATCTAGTCAAGATATGGTTTTTCCAGCGGTCATGTATGGATCTGAGAATTGGACTGTGAAGAAAGCTGAGTGCTGAAGAATTGATGCTTTTGAACTGTGGTGTTGGAGAAGACTATTGAGAGTACCTTGGACTGCAAGGAGATCTAACCAGTCCATTCTAAAGGAGATCAGCCCTGGGTGTTCTTTGGAAGGAATGATGCTAAAGCTGAAACTCCAATACTTTGGCTACCTCATGCGAAGAGTTGACTCATTGGAAAAGACTCTGATGCTGGGAGGGATTGGGGGCAGGAGGGAAAGGGGATGACGGAGGATGAGATGGCTGGATGGCCTCACTGACTCGATGGATGAGAGTTTGAGTGAACTCCAGGAGTTGGTGATGGACAGGGAGGCCTGGCATGCTGTGATTCATGGGGTGGCAAAGAGTCAGACACGACTGAGCGAATGAACTGAACTGAACTAATACTTCTGAAAGAATTTGAATTGCTAATGAATAACCTTCCAAAACAGCACCAGACTCAGATGAATTCACTGGTGAATTCTACTAAACGTTGAGGGAAGAGATTATATCCATTCTCTTTAGTCTTTTTCAGAAGACAGAAGCAAAAGCAATGCTGCCTAACTTATTCTACAACAGCATTACCCTAATGTTGTTGTTCATTCCCTAAGTCATGTCTGATTCTTTGAGACCCCATGGACTGCAGTATGCCAGGCTTCCCTATCCTTCACTATCTCCAGGAGTTTGCTAGAACTCATGTCCATTGAGTCGATGATGCTATTCAACCATCTCATCCTCTGTCATCTTCTTTTTCTTTACCTTCTCCTTCTGTTTTCAATCTTTCCAAACCTCAGGGTCTTTTCCAATGAGTTGGCTCTTCACATCAGATGGCCAAAGTATTGGAGCTTCAGCTTCAGCATCAGTCCTTCCAGTGAATATTCACAGTTGATTTCCTTTAGGATTGACTGGTTTGATCTTGCTGTCCAAGGGACTCTCAAGAGTCTTCTCCATCACCACAGTTCAAAAGCATCAGTTCTCCTGTACTCAGTCTTCTTTATGGTCCAACTCTCATATCCGTACATGACCACTGGAAAAACCTTAGCTTTGACTAGACGGAACTTGTCGGCAAAGTGATGCCTCTGCTTTTTAATATGCTGCCTAGGTTGGTCATAGCTTTTCTTCCATGGGGTAAACATCTTTTAATTTTGTGGCTGCAGTCACTGTCTGCAGTGATTTTGGAGCCCAAGGAAAAAGAGTGTGCCACAGTTCCCATTTTCCCCCATCTATTTACCATGAAGTGATGCATGCAGATGCCATGATCTTCGTTCTTTGAATGCTGAGTTTGAGGCCAGCTTTTTCACTCTCCTCTTTCACCTTTATCAAGAGACTCTTTAGTTCCTCTTCACTTTCCGACATTAGGGTGGTATCATCTTCATATCTGAGGTTGATATTTCTCCCGCCAATCTTGATTCCAGCTTGTGCTTCATCCCACCCGGCATGTTGCAAGATGTACTCTGCATATAAGTAAAATAAGCAGGGTGACACTATACAGCCTGGATGTACTCCTTTCCCAATTTGGAACCAGTCTATTGTTCCATATCCAGTTCTAAACCAGACAAATACAAGAAAACTATAGACCAATATCTCTCATGAAAACACATGCAAAAGTCTTCAACAAAATATTAGTAAATCAAATCCAACACTGTAAAAAAGAAATATACACCATGATAATGTGAGATTTATTCCAGTTATGCAACAATGGTTCAGAATTCAAAAATCAATTAATGTAAACCATTACATTCACAGGGTAAAGGAGAGAAAAAAAATCATATGATCATATCAATACATTCAGAAAAGGCATTTGATAAAATTGGAACATTTATCCATGATAAACTCCCAACTAAAAATAGAAGGGAACTTCTTCAGCATGCTTTTAAAAAAATCTATAAAGTAAGTTATAGCTAATACTTTACTAGAGAAACTAGAAACTTCCCCACCAAGCTTAAGACAAGGATGTCTCCTCCCACGACTCCTTTTCAATAAATATTACACGCAGAATCCTAGCTAGGGCAATCACAGAAGAAAACGAAATTAAATTAAGAAAAGAAAAGAAAAGGGTATACAGATTGAGAAGGAAGGAATCAAACTTTTTACTCACAGATGGTATGATTTTCTATGTAGAAAATCTGAAAGAATTGACCAAAAAACTTTCTTGGAACTAATAAGCAATTATAGCAAGGTTGCAGGATACAAAGGCCAACACATTCCTATATACCAGCAATTAACAAGTTGAATTTTAAATTAAAAAACAATGCTATTTACATACCACCCCCAAAGTTGAAATAAGTAAAATCTAAAAAAATATGTGTAAGAACTATATGAGGAAAACTACAAAACTCTTATGAACCAAACCCAAGAAAAAATAAGTGAAGAGGTGTTCCATGTTCATGGAAAAGGAGATTCAATATTGTCAAGATGTAATTTCTTTCCAAACTGATCTATAGATTCAATGCAATTCCAATCAAAATCCCAGTAAGCTATTTTGTGGACATTGACAAAGTGATTCTAAACTTTATATGAAGAGGCAAATGACCCAGAATGATTAACACAATGATCAACACAACACAAAAGGAAAAGAATAAATTTGAGGGACTGATACCATGTGCCTTCAAGACTTACTAAAAGCTATAGTAATAAAGACACTGTCATATTAGAGAAAGAATAGACAGAGATCAGTAGAACAGAGAATCCAGAAAACAGACCAATATAAATATAGTCAACTGGTTTCCAGCAAAGGAACAAAGGTAATACAATGGAGAAAATATAGTATTTTCAACAAATAGTGCTGAAACAACTGGACATTCACATGCAAAAAAAAAAAATGTAGACATGGATGTTACACCTTTTACAAAAATTAACTCAATGGATCATGCACCTAAATGTAAAACACAAAGCTATAAGACTTCTAGAAGGTAGCATAGTGGAAAAAAGAAGGTAGCATAGTGGAAAATTTAGATGACCTTGGATATGAGTGTCACTCTTTAAATATAACAGTAAAGAAATAATCCATGAAAGATTTCAATAATCTGGACTCTTTAAAAATTTAAAACTACTTTGTGAAAGATAATGTCAAGAGAATGAGAAGACATGCCACACCTTGAGAGAAAATATTTGCAAAAGGCGTTCAGTTGCTCAGTCGTGTCCGACTCTATGCGACCCCATGAATCGCAGCACGCCAGGCCTCCCTGTCCATCACCAACTCTCGGAGTTCACTGAAACTCATGTCCATCAAGTCGGTGATGCCATCCAACCATCTCATCCTCTGTCGTCCCCTTCTCCTCCTGCCCCCAATCCCTCCCAGCATCAGAGTCTTTTCCAAGGAGTCAACTCTTCACATGAGGTGGCCAAAGTATTAAAGTTTCAGCTTTAGCATCAGTCCTTCCAATGAACACCCAGGACTGATTTCCTTCAGAATGGATTGGTTGGATCTCCTTGCAGTCCAAGGGACTCTCAAGAGTCTTCTCCAACACCACAGTTCAAAAGCATCAATTCTTCGGGGCTCAGCTTTCTTCATAGTCCAACTCTCACATCCATACATGACCACAGGAAAAACCACAGCCTTGACTAGATGGACCTTTGTTGGCAAAGTAATGTCTCTGCTTTTGAATATGCTATCTAGGTTGGTCATAGCTTTCCTTCCAAGGAGTAAGCATCTTTTAATTTCATGGCTGCAGTCACCATCTGCAGTGATTTTGGAGCCCCCCAAAATAAAGTCTGACACTGTTTCCACTGTTTCCCCATCTATTTCCCATGAAGTGATGGGACCAGAAGCCATGATCTTCGTTTTCTGAATGTTGAGCTTTAGGCCAACTTTTTCACTCTCCTCTTTCACTTTCATCAAGAGGCTTTTTAGTTCCTCTTCACTTTCTGCCATAAGGGTGGTGTCATCTGCATATCTGAGGTTACTGATATTTCGCCCAGCAATGTTGATTCCAGCTTGTGCTTCTTCCAGCCCCGCGTTTCTCATGATGTACTCTGCATGTAAGTTAAATAAGCAGGGTGACAATACACAGCTCTGACACATTCCTTTTCCTATTTGGTTTCCTATTTGGTTTGCCATTCCCTTCTCCAGTAAAAGACATAAAGGACTTATCTGAAACATACAAAGAACTCTTAAAACTCAGCAATAAGAAAATGAACAACTCAATGAAAAAATGGGCCAAAGACTTTGACAGCCTTGCCAAAAGGAAAATAGACACAAGGTAAATAAAGAAATGAAAAGATGCTCATATCATATGTCACCAGGGAATGCAAATTAAAACAAGATGTCAGTACACATCTGTTAGAATGACTAAAATCCAGAACACCAATAACATGAGATGCTGGTGAGAATGTAAAATAATAGGAACTGCTGGTAAGAATGCAAAATGTACAGCCTCTTTGGAAGGCCGTTTGGCAGCTTCTTAGAAAACTAAACATCAGTTCAGTCAGTTCAGTTGCTCAGTTGTGTCTGACTCTTTGCAACCCTATAGACTGCAGCACGCCAGGCATCACACTAAACTAAACAAACTCTTATATAATCCAGCAATCACACTCCTTGATATTTATCTAATGAAGCTGAAAACTTAGGTCCACACAAATCCTTGTTTATGGCAGTTTTGTTCATGATTTCCCACTCTGGGAAGCAACCAAGATATCTTTCAGTGGATGAACAGATAAACAAACTGTGGTCCATCCACGCGATGGAATATTATTTAGTTGCTAAGTCACACCCAAATCTTTTGCGACCTCACTGTAGCCCTCCAGGCCCCTCTGTTCATGGGATTTTATAGGCACAAATACGGGAGTGGGTTGCTAGGGGATCTTCCCGACCCATGATTCAACCCGCATCTCTTGCATTGCTGAGCCACTGAGGAAGCCCAATACTGTTTACCACTAAAGAGTTACCAAGTCATGAAAAGGCATGGAGCAAGCTTAAATACATATTACTAAGTGAAAGAAGCCAATTTGAAAAGGCTATATACTGCATGATTCTTACTATATGATACTCTGGAAAAGGCAAAACTATGAAGATAGTAAAAATATAGTAGTTCCCAGGGGTTGTGGGCAAAGGACAGGGATGAATAGGCTAAGCACAGAGGAGTTTTAGGACAACGAAAGTACTCTATATGATACTACAATAATAAATGCACATCATTATACATTTTTCGAAATCCTTAGTAAGTATCAATACAGTACCAAGGGTAAACTGTAATATAAACTGTGGACCTTGAGTGATATGATATGGCAATGTAAATTCATTAATTGTAACAAATGCATCACTTTGCTGGGGGATGTGAACAATGAGAGAGCCTATGCGTGTGAGGGACAGGAGGTACATGAGAAATCTGTGTACATTGGTCTCAGTTTTACTATGAACATAAAACTTCTCTGAAAGAATACAGACTTTTTAAAGTTAAACATAGAGTTACACATCCTAGCAATTCCACTCCTAGGTATTTATCCAAGATAACTGAAAACATGTTCATACAAAAATTTATACATGGATATTCATAGTAGCATTATTTATAATATCCAAATAGTAGAAGTATCTGAAATGACCCTCCAACTGTTGAATGAGTAAATAAAATGATATATCCTTATAACAGATTAAAAGGAATCTAGTACTATCACATGCTATAACATTGATAATCCTTCAGTACATTTTGCTGAATGAAAGAAGTGAATCCAAAAAAAGAATAGAATTTAATTCATATGAAATTTGTAGAACAGGCAATTTTATATCCAGAGAAGGTAGACTGGTGGCTTTCTAGGGCTGGGAGCTTGCAGAAGTAATGAGTAGTGACTAGTGATAGGTGTGGGATTTCCTTTAAGGATGATGAAAATATTCTAACACTGACTGTGGTGATGATTACGTAACTTTGTGAATGTGCTAAAGGTACGTAGATGCTTCTGCCTTGCTCTCTATTGAGCTACTTGCCTTGGGCAAGGCCAGCAATATGGCTGTGAAGAAAGTCAAAACATCCCATGAAGGATCCATGTGGCAAGGAACTACAGCTTCCTGCCAACAGCTGCTACTAACTTGTCAGCCTCATACACCATCTTGGAAATGGATCCTCCAACTATACTCAAGCCTGCAGATGACTACAGCCCCAGTTAACCTCTTGATGCTAACTTCATGAAAAATTCCTAAGCCAGAACCACCAGTATAAGCAGAATTTCTGACTCATAGAGCTTGAGATAATATATGTTTACTGGTGTTTTCAACCAGTATGTCTTGAGGTAATTTGTTACTCAAAATAGAGAAAAAATACATAACCAAATTTTCTAAAAGTGAGCCAAGTGTTAAACAGGGTTTCATGCACAAAAAGGATATGCAAATAGCTAATAAGCTTAGCTTCCAGGTAGCACTAGTGGTAAGAACATGTCTGCCAATGCAGGAGAAATAAGAGATGTGGGTTCAATCCTCACTGGGTCAGGAAGATTCCCTGCAGAAGGAAATGGTAACCCACTCCAGTATTCTTGCCTGGAGGATTCCCATAAACGGAGCAGCCTGGAGGGCTTCTAGTCCATGGGCTTGCAAAGAGTTGGACACAACTGAAGCAACTGAGCATGCACAGTAAGCTTAGCTGCTGCTGCTGCTAAGTCGCTTCAGTCGTGTCACTGGAGTGGGTTGCCATTTCCTTCTCCAATGCATGAAAGTGAAAAGTGAAAGTGAAGTTGCTCAGTCGTGTCCGACTTTTAGCAACCCCATGGACTGCAGTCTACCAGGCTCCTCTGCCCATGGGATTTTCCAGGCAAGAGTACTGGAGTGGGTTGTCATTGCCTTCTCCGGAATAAGCTTAGCAAGGGAATTCAAATTAAAACTGCAATGAGTATGTATATCTGTGGCTGATTCATGTTGAGTTTTGAGAGAAAACAGCAAAATTCTGTAAAGCAATTATCCTTCAATAAAAAATAAATTTATTAAAAAAACTGCAATGAAATATTGCTACATACCCACTGGAATGACTAAAAATTTTAAATTGACAGTAACAAGTGTTGATGAGGCTGCAGATCAAATGGAACTTTCATACATTGCTGGCAGGAGTATAAATTGATATAGCCAATTTGAAAATATATTTTAAAGCTAAACCTTCATAAACTATATAATCTACATTTCACTCCTAAATATGTACTCCATAGAACTGAGTGCTTCAGTGCTTACATCTATTATAATTTTTATAATAGCTTTATTCATAACGATATAAACTTGGAAACAATTCAAAAGGTCAGTAAGAAATGAATAATTAAGTCATGATATATTTATATAATATGGTACTATATAGCCATAAAAATAATTAACAACTGCTGAGAGTGAAAGAGGAGAGTGAAAAAGTTGGCTTAAAGCTCAACATTCAGAAAACGAAGATCATGGCATCTGGTCCCATCACTTCATGGCAAATAGATGGGGAAACAGTGGAAACAGTGTCAGATTTTTATTTTGGGGCTCCAAAATCACTGCAGATGGTGACTGCAGCCATGAAATTAAAAGACGTTTACTCCTTGGAAGAAAAGTTATGACCAACCTAGATAGCATATTCAAAAGCAGAGACATTACTTTGCCAACAAAGGTCCGTCTAGTCAAGGCTATGGTTTTTCCTGTGGTCACGTATGGATGTAAGAGTTGGACTGTGAAGAAAGCTGAGCCCCGAAGAATTGATGCTTTTGAACTGCGGTGTTGGAGAAGACTCTTGAGAGTCCCTTGGACTGCAAGGAGATCCAACCAGTCCTTTCTGAAGGAGATCAGCCCTGGGATTTCTTTGGAAGGAATGATGCTAAAGCTGAAACTCCAGTACTTTGGACATCTGATGTGAAGAACTGACTCATTTGAAAAGACCATGATGCTGAGAATGATTAAAGGTGGGAGGAAAAGGGGATGATAGAGGATGAGATGGTTGGATGGCATCTCTGACTCAATGGACATGAGTTTGAGTAAACTCTGGGAGTTGGTGATGGACAGGAAAGCCTGGCATACTGCAGTCCATGAGTCAGACACAACTGAGCAACTGAACTGAACTGAACTGGACTGACTAAAAAAAGCCATTCATTGAATTCATCAAGTGGGTATAACAGTGTAAATAAGTGCACACAACAATACAAAACAAACTGGAAAATTTTTGGAGACAGGAATACCAGACCACTTGACCTGCCTCCTGGGAAAGCTGTAGGCAATAAAGAAGCAACTGTTAAAACCAGACATGGAACAATGAACTGGTTTAAAATTGGGAAAGGAGTACCTCAAGGCTGTATATTGTTACCCTGCTTATTTAACTTGTATGCAAAGTACATCATATGAAATACCAGGCTGGATGAATCACAAACTGGAATCAAGATTGCCAGGAGAAATATCAATAACCCCAGATATGCAGATGACACGATCCTAATGGCAGAAAGTGAAGAGGAACAAAAAAGCCTCTTAAAGAAGGTGAATGAGGAGACTGGAAAAAGCTGGCTTAAATCTCAACATTCCAAAAATAACATCACGGCATCTGGTCCCATTGCTGTGCTTAGTCGCTCAGTAGTGTCCTACTCTTTGTGACCCCATGGACTGTAGCCCACCAGGCTCTTCTCTTTCTGGGGATTCCAGGCAAGAATACCAGAGTGGGTTGCCATGCCCTCCTCCAGGGGATCATCCAAACCCAGGGATCAAACCCAGTTCTCCCACATTACAGGTGGATTCTTCACCATCTGAGCCACCTCATGGCAAATAGGTGGGGAAAAAATGGAAACAGTGATAGACTTTATTTTCTTGGGGTCCAAAACCACTGTGGATGGTGACTGCAGACATGAAATTAAAAGACACTTGCTCCTTGGAAGAAAAGCTATAACAAACCAAGACAGTGTATTAAAAAGAAGAGACATCACTTTGCCGACAAGGGTCCCTATAGTCAAAGCTGTGGTTTTTCCAGTAGTCATGTATGGATGTGAGAGTTGGACCATAAAGAAGGCTGAGTGCTGAAGAATTGATGCTTTCGAACTGCAGTACTGGAGAAGACTCGAGAGGGTCCCTTGAACTGCTAGAAGATCAAACCTGTCAATCCTAAAGGAAATCAGTCCTGAATATTCATTGGAAGGACTGGTGTTAAAGCTGAAGCTCCAATACTTTGGCCACCTGATGCAGAGAGCTGACTCACTGGAAAAGACCCTGATGCTGGGAAAGATTGAGGGCAGGAGAAGGGGATGACAGAGGATGAGATGTTTAGATGGCATCATCGACTCAATGGACATGAGTTTGAACAAACTCCAGGAGATAGTGAAGGACAGGGAAGCTCAGTGTGCTACAGTCCATGGGGTCACAAAGAGCCAGACATGACTGAGTGAGTGAACAACAACATTAATGCATCTAAATATACAAAGCAGGTATTAACAGGTCTGAAGGAAGAAACAGACAGCAATACAACAAAAGGGAGGTCAATAACCTACTTTCAACAATAGGTATAGTATGCAGACAGAAAATCAATATGGAAAAATTAGACTTGAACTATTCTTTAGACCAAATGAACATAATAGACATACATGCAACAGCACTGGAATACATATTCTAAATTGCACACAGCACATTCTCCAGTATATCATATATGTGTGTGTATATATATATATATACATATATATATATATATAATATGTTAAGACACATACAAATCTGAACAAATTTAAGAAGACTGGAAATTGTATCAAGTAAGTTTTCCAACCACAATGTGCAATATTATATGTGAAACTAGAAATAAATAACAGGAACAAAACAAACTTTTGAAAATATGTAAAAATTAATACACTCCTGAACAATCAATGGATTCAATAAGAAGTCAAAAGGGGATTTTTAAAAATATTGACACAAATGAAAAGGGAAACAATATACCAAAACTTCTGGAATGCAGCATAAGTAGTTCTAAAAGGAAACTTTAGAGTAATTACTCCCAGAGTAATTAATTTTTTTTTTTTGATTTTTTTTTTAATTTTTATTTTTTAAATTTTAAAATCTTTAATTCTTACATGCATTCCCAAACATGAACCCCCCTCCCATCTCCCTCCCCATAACATCTTTCTGGGTCATCCCCATGAACCAGCCCCAAGCATGCTGCATCCTGCGTCAGACATAGACTGGCGATTCAATTCAAATGATAGTATACATGTTAGAATGTCATTCTCTCAAATCATCCCACCCTCTCCCTCTCCCTCTGAGTCCAAAAGTCCGTTATACACATCTGTGTCTCTTTCCCTGTCTTGCATACAGGGTCGTCATTGCCATGTTCCTAAATTCCATATATATGTGTTAGTATACTGTATTGGTGTTTTTCTTTCTGGCTTACTTCACTCTGTATAATCGGCTCCAGTTTCATCCATCTCATCCCAGAGTAATTAAAACAGCAATTTTACATCTCATGGAACTAGAAAAGGAAGAAGAAAACTCAAAGTGAGCAGAAAGAATGATCAGAGCAAAAATAAACATGGACTACAAAAACAATAGATAAGATCAATAAACTAAGACAGAAGGCACTTTGAAGAGATAAACAAAATTTGCAAGTCTTTAGCTAGATTACCTAAGGGAAAAAGAGAGAAGACCCAAATAATATCCAAAATGAAAGAGGAGATATTAAGAACTGATACCATGGAAATACAAAGAATCATAAAATTTTATGGGCATAATTTCATAAAATATTATGAGCATATAATTGCTCATAATAGTCTAAAAGAAATGGATAAATTTCTAGATAACCTAGAAGGAATCCATAAATTTCTAGAAACATTCAATCTACCAAGACTGAATCATGAAGAAAGAAAACCTGAACAAACCATAAGTAGAAAGGATAAGGAGACTGAATCAGTAATCAAAGAAAAGCCCAGGGTCGATGGCTTCACTGGTGAATTCTACCAGATATTTAAAGAAGAATTAATGCCAATCCTTCTGAAAATCTTCGAAAAAGCTGAAGAGGAGGGAACATTCCCAAAGTCAGTTTGAGATAAGCATCATCTTAACACCAAAGCCAGAAAAGGCCATTAGGTAAAAAGAAAACTGTAGGCCACTCTCCCTGATGATCATAGGTGCAAAAATTCATGTCAATGTATGGTAAAAACCACCACAATACTGTAAAGTAATTAGCCTCCAGTTAAATAAATTTTAAAAAAACTGCAAAAAAAATTCTCAACAAAATATTAGCAAATCAAATTCAATAATACATTTAAAGGATTACACACCGTGACCAATGGGATTTATCTTGATATCAGGTGGCACTAGTGGTAAACAATCCACCTGCCAGTGCAGGAGATTTAAGAAACACAGGCTGGATCCCTGTGGAGAGGGAAATGGCAGCCCACATCAGTATTCTCTCTTAAAAAATTCCATGGACAGAGGTGCCTGGCAGGCTACCATCCTTGGGGCTACGATGAATCAGACATGGACTGAGAGACTCAACATAACAGCAAGTATGGTACAACATACTCAAGTCAGTAAATGTGATTCACCATGTTAAATAGAATGAAAGATAAAAATCACAGTATCATCTCAACAGATACAGAAAAAGCCTTTCATAATAAAAAGTCTCAACAAACTGGGTTTGAAAGGAATATATCTCAACACAATAAAGGCCATATATGACAAATCCACAGCTAACATTACACTTAATGGTGAAAAATTGAAAGCTTCTGCTCTAAGATCCCTCATTCTCAGCACTCTTATTCAACACCATACTGAAAGCCACAGCCAAAGTAAATAGGCACTAAAAATAAATCAACAGCATACAAATTGGAGACAATAAAGTAAAATTGCTATTATTTGCAGTGACATAACTCTACGTTAAAAAATCCTAAAGACTCAACCAAAAACCTATTGTAACCAATCAACAAATGCAATAAACTTGAAGGTGTAAAATCAACATACAAAACCTGTTGTGCTTCTATACACCAAAACAAACTATCTGAAAAAGAAATAAAGGAAACCATCTCATTAACAATAGCTTCAAAAATATATATATACTTAAGAATAAATTTAATCAAGAAAGTGAAAGATCTGTACAATGACTGTACAAGACTTTCATAAAAAAATTGAAGAAGACACAAACAAATGGCAAGATATGTTCATGGATGAGAAGAATATTGTAAAAATGTCCAAACTACCCAAACTGGACTGCAGATTCAACATATTCTCTATGAAAATTCCAATGGCATCTTTAACAGAAATAGAAGAAATGATCCTAAGATTTTTATGGGGTCATAAAAGACCCTGAATATAGTCAAAGCTATCATGAAGAAGAAGAATGAAACCAGACGCATCAGTTTCTGGTTTTAAACTACAGATCTTCCCCAACTTATGATGGGTCACATTCCAATAAACCCACTGTAAGTAGAAAATATCATAAGTCAAAAATGCATTTAATACATCTAACCTACTGAACATCACAGCTTTGCCTAGCCTACTTTAAACATACTCAGAACACTTAAGTAGCCTGTGTGTGTGTTAGTCACTCAGTTGTGTCCAACTCTTTGAAACCCTATAGAGTGAAGCCTGCCAGGCTCCTCTGTCCATGGGATTCTCCAGGCAAGAATACTGGAGTGCGTAGCCATTCTCTCTTCCAGGGGATCTTCCCGACCCAGGGATTGAACCCAGGTCTCCCTCAATGTGGGCAGATTCTTTACTGTCTGAGTCACCAGCGAAACCCACATTAGCCTATAGTTGGGCAAAATCATCAAACACAAAGTCTATTTCATAATAAAGTGTTGAACACCTCATGTAATTTATTATATACTATACTGAAAGTGAAAAAAAATAGTTGTATGAATACAGAATGATTGCAGATATATCATTTGTTTACTCTCAAGACTGTCTGGCTGAATAGGAGCTGTGGCTTACTGATACCTGGCACTATGAGAAAGCATTGAACTGCGTATTCCTAGCCTTAGAAAATATAAACATTCAAAATGTGAAGTGTGGTTTTTACTGAATGAGTATTGCTTTTGCACTGTCATAAACTTGAAAAATTATAAGTCAGAGACCCTCAGTGTGCTCAGTTGCTTCAGTCGTGTCTGACTGTGAGACCCGGTGGATGGTAGCCCACCGGGCTCCTCTGTCCATGGGATTCTTCAGGCAAGAATACTGGAGTGAGCTGCCATTTCATTCTTCAGGGATCTTCCTGACCCAGGGATCGAACCTGCCTCACCTGCACTGCAGGCAGATTCTTTACCACTGAGCCACCAGGAAAGCCCCTGCATAGTACAAAGCTGTAGTAATTACAACAATATGATACTGGCATAAATATAAAAACATAGACCAATGACAGAATAAACAGAAATAAGCCCCTGCATATATGAACAGTTAATATTTGACAAGGGAGCCAAGAACACTCAATGGGGAAAGAATAGCCTTGTCAACTAATGGTGCTAGGTAAGTTGGATGACCATATGCAGAAAACTTGGACCCCAGTCTTACACTGCTCACAAAAATTAACTCAAAATGGAGTAAAGACAGAAACATAATACCTGATATAAAACTCCTGGAAGAAAACATAGGGAAGAAGCTCCTTAATATTGGTCTTGGCAGTGATCTTTTTGGATTTGACAACAAAAGCTTGGGTAACAAAAGCAAAAATAAACAAGCAGGCCTACGTCTAGGCAAAAAGCTTGTGCACAGCAAAAGAGACAATAAAAAAGTGAAAAGGCAGACTACAGAATAGGAGAGAATATTCGCAAGTCATATATTCCATAAGGTATTAATGTCTAAAATATATAAGAAATTCATACAAATTAATAGAAAAATAACCTGATTTTAAAATGGGCAAAGGACTTGAACAGACATTTCTTCAAAGAAGAATACAAATAACAAAAAGGTTCATGAAAAGGTGCTCAATATTTCTAAATATCAGGAAAATCAAAATCAAAATCATAATAAGATATCATATCTATTAAGATGGCTATTATCAAAAAGTCAAGAAGTAACATGTATCAGTTAGGATGTGGAGAACAGGGAACCCTATTCACCAATGGTGAGAATGTAAATTGGTACAAGCACCATGAAAAACAGAGTAGAGGTTCCTCAAAAAAATTATGATCCAGCAAATCCTACTCCTGGGTATTTATTAAAAGGATATAAAATCACCATCTAAAGGAGATATCTTCACACCCATGTTCACTGAAGCATTATTCACAGTAGCCAAGATTGGAAACAATCCACGTGTCCATTAATGAATGAATGAATAAATATAATGTAATATGCATGTATATGTGTGTGTGTGTATAATGGAATATTATCCACCCATAAAAAAGAAATCCTGCCATTTGTAACAACGTGGATAAGCCCAGGGCACACCATGATAAGTGAAATAAACTAGACACAGGAAGACAAACACTGTATGGCATCACTTATACATGAAATCTTAAAATGCTCAACTTGCAATAACATGGTAACAGAGAATAAAATGGTAATTACAAGTGGGTGAGGGAAGGGGAGAAAGGGGAGATGTTGCTCAAAGGGTATAAACTTTCAAACATAAGATGAACAAGTTCTGGAGACCTAATGTACAGCATGGTAACTATTGCTAAAAATGTAGTAAATACTTGAAATTTGCTAAGAGAGTATGAGTTTTGTGCAAATGTAATAGCAGTTTTTGCATTGTTGATATTTGCCGTTTGATACTGGAATACATTCTTAAATAAATGTGGTTATGTTATACATCATTTTAATTCCCATTTCTCACTTTATATTTTTTGCTGTTTATTTAAAATTTATTTTAGACTAGGGAAATGATGTAAGCCAAAAAGTAAGTTGGAGTGATTTTCATATTCATATTTAAAATGGGTCGTAAAGCAGCAGGGACAATTTGCAACATCAACAACACATTAGGCCCAGGAACTGCTAATAAACGTACAGTGCACTGGTGGTTCAAGAAGTTTTGCAAAGCAGTTGAGAGCCTCGTATATGAGGAACATAGTGGCCAGCCATCAGAAGTTAACAAATGACCAGTGGATAGCAATAATCAAAGCTGATCCTCTGACACCTACATGAGAAACTGCCAAAGAACTCAGCGCTGACCATTCTATGTTCATTAGGCATTTGAGGAAAATTGGAAGGGTGAAAAAGCTCGATAAGCAGGTGCCTCATGAGCTGACCACAAATCAAAAAAATTGTTTTGAAGTCTTGTCTTATTCTATGCAACAATAACAAATCATTTCTTGATTGGATTGTGATATGTGATGAAAAATGGATTTTACACATCAATCAGCAATACCAGCACAGTGGTTGGACCAAGAAGAAGCCCCAAAGCACTTCCCAAAGCCAAACTTGCACCAGAAAAAGATCACAGTCACTATTTGGTGGTCTGCTACCCGCCTGACCCACTACAGCTTTCTGAATCCCAGCAAAACTATCTCATCTGAGAAGTATGCTCAGCAAATCAATGAGATGCACTGAAAACTGCAACACCTACAGCTGGCACTGGTCATCAGAAAGGACTCAATTCTTCTCACACCTTGTACAACCAAAGCTTCAGAAGTTGAAGGAATTGGGGTGTGAAGTTTTGCCTTATCTGCCCTATTCATCCGACCTCTCACTGACTACCACTTCTTGAAGCATCTCAACAACTTTTTGCAGGGAAAACGCTTCCACAACCAGCAGGATGCAGAAAATACTTTCTAAGAGTATATTGAATCCCAAAGCAAGGATTTTTATGCTATAGGAATAAATATACATTTCTCATTGGCAAAAATCTATTGATTGTAATGGTTCCTATTTTGCTTAATAGAGATGTGTTTGAGCCTAGTTATAAGGATTTAAAGTTTAGGGTCCAAAACCACAATTACCTTTGCACCAAGCTAACTAAAAGATGCTTGCTCCTTGGAAGAAAAGCTATGACAAACCTAGAAAATGTATTAAAAAGCAGACACATCACTTTGCTAACAAATGTTCATATAGTCAAAGCTATGGTTTTTCCAGTAGCCATGTAAAGATGTGAGTGTTGAACCATAAAGAAGGTTGAGCATCAAAGAACTGATGTTTTCAAATTGTGGTGCTGGAGAAGACGCTTGGGAGTCCCTTGGACTGCAAGGAGATCAAACTAGTCAATCATAAGGGAAATCAGTCCTAGATATTCATTGGAAGGACTGATGCTGAAGCTACAATACTTTGGCCACCTGATGTGAAAATTCAACTCATTTGAAAAGACCCTGATGCTGGGAAAGATTGAGGGCAGGAGGAGAAAGGGGCGACAGAGGATGAGATGGTTGGAAGGCATCACTGACTCAATGGACAAGAGTTGAACAAACTCTGGGAGATGGTGAAGGACTGGGAAGCCTGGCATGCTACAGTCCATGGGGTTGCAAAGAGTCAGACATGACTTAGCGGCTGAACAGCAACAAATAGATCTCAGGGGCTCTCACCAAAAATAAATAAATAAAGGTAACTATATGAGATAATTGGTATGTTAACTAGCTAGACTGTGGTAATCATTTCAAAATGAATACATATACCAAAGCATCTTGTTGTACACCTTAAATATATACAACACTTAATTTGTCAATTTTACATCACATAAGCTGGAAAAAGTTAGGACAGCAAATAAACTCATTCATAAAACAGTACTTGACTCAGAAGTGAACAATACTGACCTAGTGCTGACAGTAAGACAAACACTGCAAATTAATACACTGAAATCTGTGATACACCCATACGGAGAGGATACGGAGGAAGAAAAGCGGCATGTGCATAAACGCGCTAAGTTTTCAACTTCCATACAAAAAGAAATGGATAATGTCTGAAACTGAGAAAGTAGAAAATAAAAATAAAAGTTTAATATTTAGAATAGAGGTAGGAACTAGAAGAAATAGTTGAATAAAAATCAGAAGGGGTGTTGGTGGTTGTCTCTGAGGAAAAGAACTGAGAGAGGAAGAGAGGGAGACACTCCTGAGTTTTTATTTATACGTATTTTAGTTTTATGTGATTTTAAAAGGATTTTGACAAGATCTATTTTATAAAGTAAAAATTATAAATAAATTATGTTACTTCCTTATTTACTTATTAATGGGAATTCCACACATTCCAACTGAAGGAAATGATTTCATGAATGATTCAGAAATTTATTATCCTTGGCTTTAAGTAAAAAGAAAAATATATGTGCAAAAATGTGTGAGTATGACTGTGTGTGGTTGTGTGCTAATGCAGACATGCTTTTCATCACTTTTTCTGATTGAATTTTTCCTTAACCTGCAAAGAAGTTAGTGCTTCTGAATTTCATGTGGTCTGGGAACTTTGAAAACAGGCTCTTCTGTTTGATGTCCCTCTTGTTTCTGTTTAGAACTTCTGGCTCAGCGTGTGGCATTTCAGGAAATTTAACCACTCTACTAGTGATTGGAAAAGGAAATGGCAGCCCACTCCAGTGTTCTTGCCTGGAAAATCCCATGGAGAGAGGAGCCTGGTAGGCTACAGTCCATGGGGTCGCAAAGAGTCGGGCACGACTGAGCAACTTCACTTTCTTTCTTTCACTAGTGATCAAAACTGACCTGTTGGGAAATCAAGAAATGGACAGAGGAGGGAGTTGTTATAGCTGAAAAGAATAATGAGAAAGGAACCGAAACTCTACTTAGAATAAGCAAAGGTTATGAGAAAATAAAACTCATTCTGGAAAATCTGGCTGTGTTTATGAGCTGTGGTCTTGCTAGTGATTACAGGAATTGACTTATTTGGGGGGAGTTACTTGAGCCAAAAGTGTGGAATTATAGATTAAACTAGAGAATACAAACGTGTGGTTGTATACAGAGTGCTTCCGTGTATTTCTGTAGTTTTAATGGTGAGAAAATGAAACAAAAAATTAGTATCTGTTGAAGTCATTCATTCAATAAACAGTTGTGTTAAAATTTTCACTCGGGAGTGAGAGTAAGAGTCAGAGGGAAATGGACGGATATAAAGAGAAATTGGCATATGCAGGTTGGTGACTCATAGAGGAAACAAAACAGATACCGAAATAAATACAGCACATGTAGAAAACAATAAAAAAGGCACAGATAAATGCCAAAAGCAGCAGCCATCATTTTGAACTGGGGAATGGGGTCTGGGATGAGGAAAGATGCCATTTGTGCCTGTGCCTCAAAGGATGGGTAGGATGTGGGCTGAACCTCATAAAAAGGAGTCATATGGGAAGGAATCACAGGTATTTCTGACCATCATTAAGGAATTAATAATATTCACAGAGGTAATGGTCCAGCCTGGATTTGAACACTAGAATCAGTTTTCTTGAGACACTCACTTTCTGCCGGACACCATCCAGCAGAAAGCAGCAGAGTGTCCAGCAGCCACTCTCTAACCAGTAAATGCTGACCCCAGGCACCAGTAGGCCTGCTGACTCAGGGCAATGGGAGCGGCCAAACTCTCATCACCCCTCGACACATGAGTCTTTACTACAGCTGTTGGAAAAAGGCCAGCCTTGCAAACTGCCTTTCATGCTATTTGCCAAGAGCGAGTGTTCACTAATCTTCTACCCCTGGACAGAGGAATAAATGACAGTGATTTTCTTGGCTTTCTCTCTTGAGGGAAGAGTAGTTAGTTCAAATGTAGAGTCTGGTAAACTCTGTGCATTTCTGTATAGCCCCAATGTTAGATGTTATATAAATATAATTATGTCTGTGGGTTTGCCTATATAGTATCACATCATTTAAAAACAGCTAGATGGATGAAATTTAGTCAAGTTTAAAAGTAGTGAAAACAATAACATATTTGTTAAGATACAAAGTAAAATTATATATATATATATATATATACGTGTGCACACACACGTATACATACATACACATAGGTACACATATGTATATGCACACAGACACACATGTATGCATGTATACATATTTATATTTATATAATATTTTATATAACATAATTATATTTATATAATGTAATTATGCGTGTGTATATATATATGTGTGTGTGTGTGTATATATATATATATATATATATACACACAGCTGTTATTTAGTCACTAAGTCGTGTCTGACACTTTTGTGACCCCATGAACTGTAGTCCGCCAACCTCCTCTGTCCATGGGATTTCCCAGGCAAGAACAGTAGAGTGGGTAGTCATTTCCATCTCCAGGGGATCTTCCCAACCCAGGGATCAAACTCACGTCTCCTGCATTGGCAGGCAGATTCTTTATCACTGAGCCAGCAGGGAAACCCACATTTATATATATGTATATGAAGCAAAATGATAAAAACAAGCATTATTAGGATAATAAACACAATGTTCAATATAGTGATTAACCTTGCAGGGGAGAAAAGGATAAAGAGGGAATTTCTGGTATTTGTGTTGTCTTATTTTATAATCAGAATGATAGCCATAGGGACATTTCCTATATAATTCTCTATTTTTGTGTGCCTGAAATACTTACTAATATAACTTTAACTGAGAAGTCTTTGTTTTGTCTTTTCTCTGAATTTTATTTACACACAATAAAATTTACCATTTTTTGTATATAAATCATTGCAAAATATTTCTATTACCTCTCAAACTTAAAATATAAAATCAACTGAGAGCCAAAGATTAATGTTTCTATATATTATGTTTATTATATTTCAAGGATTTATGACAGGAACTGATATTCAGCCAGTCCCCTGCTGTAAACAACTAAAAAACTGAAAAAATACATGAAATAACTGTTTTCAGATATTGCATAACAGGAAATACAAGACTGTGATATTGCTAGAGAGAAGGAAAAATATTAAGGTGAGCCCCATATGGTCTCTCTTTCTATCTGGAGTTAATTTCTGGACTGTGGTGTAAGGAACGGTAGTCTAAAAAGAGCACAGCTGTCTCCCTGACTTTACAAGACAGAAATCAGAGCTCGGAAATACTTAGTTACCTGGAATGTATGGGGGAAAAGTACCAAAAATAAAGGAGTGAAGCCAAAAGCTTCTCTAGAAGTCTGCACAGGACTCT
This sequence comes from Ovis aries, assembly GCF_016772045.2. Lineage (NCBI taxonomy): Eukaryota > Metazoa > Chordata > Mammalia > Artiodactyla > Bovidae > Ovis > Ovis aries. The sequence continues at coordinate 202,117,953 of NC_056054.1, forward strand.
CTTGAGTCTTTGGCCCAATACTAAACTATGCACGCATGGGACAAGACTCCAAGAGGACAGGCAGAGAGCAGTCATCAGGGAATCAACAGATATCAGTCAACTGTAAGCTAAGTGATTACTGAACTCATCCAGGACTAGGAGATAGTCAAGTCATGTCTGATTCTCTGTGACAGACTCCTCTGTCCATGGGATTCTCTAGGCAACAATACCGGAGTGGGTTACCATGCCCTTCTCGAGGGGATTGTCCTAACCCAGGGATTGAGCCTGGGTCTCCTGTATTACAGGCAGATTTTTTGCCATCTGGGCCATGGGAGAAGTCCAAATGCAAACTAAGATTGAACTCTCCAGGCAAGAATAAGCCATTCCCTTCTCCAGGGTGTCTTCCTGACTCAGGGACAGAACTTGGGTCTCCTGCATTGCAGGCAGATTATTTACCATCTGAGCGACCAGGAGAGATCAGAGTTAAAACACTTTACAAAAAGTGATGCCTTGATAGAGGATTCAGAAAGATTTCATCTTTGGAGAAGGAGTAATTTAGCCCTAGAGTAAAAGTTTCTCTAGACTCATGCTACAAAACTTCAAAGTAAGTCTCAAAGCAATAAGCTAATTCCTAAGCAAATTAACTCCATGACAAAATGGAAAAAAATCTAAAACTCTTTCATAGAAGTTAAATAAAAATCTAGGTGCCCATTATATGTCCATCAGATAATAAAAAATTGCTAGATATGTGAAAGAAGAAGGAAAGTATGATCTATAACCCAAAGAAAAATTAATCAATAGAAATACACGCCAAAATGATGGAAACGATGTTACATCAACAAGGAATTTAAAACAGTATTATAAACTGTTGTATTATATTTATTAAATTATTATAACATGTCAACTAGATTAAGAAACAGGTCAACACAACAAAGCAAAGTTAGGAAATCTTAATTTAAAAAATGGAAACTGCAAACAGGACCAAATAAAAATCCTGGGATCCAAAAACAAATATGAATTAAAAATTTCACTGGGTACATTTAATAGTGGGCTTCCCCAGGTGGCACTAGTGGTGAAGAACCCACCTGCTAAGGCAGAAGACAAAAAGATGCAGGTTCCATCCCTGGGTGGGGAAGATCCCCTGGAGGATGGCATGGCAATCCACTCCAGTATTCTTGCCTGAAGAATCCCATGGACATAGGAGCCTGCTGGGCTACAGTCCATAAGGTTGCAAAGAGTTAGACATCACCCAAGCAACCTAGCACTTAGCACAGATTTAACAGCAGACAGGGATACAGAGAAGAAAGACCAGTGAACTTGAAGACATGGCAAAAGAAATTATCTGATAGAGTGCCTGATGAACTATGGTCGGAGGAGACAGGGATGAAGACCATCCCCATGGAAAAGAAATGAAAAAAAGCAAAAAGGCTGTCTGGGGAGGCCTTACAAATAGCTGTGAAAAGAAGAGAAGTGAAAAGCAAAGGAGAAATGTAAAGATATAAGCAGCTGAATGCAGAGTTCCAAAGAATAGCAAGGAGAGATAAGAAAGCCTTCCTCAGCGATCAGTGCAAATAGAGGCAAACAACAGAATGGGAAAGACTAGAGATGTCTTCAAGAAAATTAGAGATGCCAAGGGAACATTTCATGCAAAGACGGGCTTGATAAAGGACAGAAATGGTATGGACCTAACAGAAGCAGAAGATATTAAGGACAGGTGGCAAGAATAGAAGAAGAAGAACTGTACAAAAGAGATCTTCACGACCAAGATAATTACAATGGTGTGATCATTCACTTAGAGCCAGACATCCTGGAATGTGAAGTCACGTGGGCCTTAGGAAGCATCACTATGAACAAAGCTAGTGGAGGTGATGGAATTCCAGTTGAGCTATTTCAAATCCTGAAAGATGATGCTGTGAAAGTGCTGCACTCAATATGCCAGCAAATTTGGAAAACTCAGCAGTGGCCACAGGACTGGAAAAGGTCAGTTTTCATTCCAATCCCAAAGAAAGGCAATACCAAAGAATGCTCAAACTACCACACAATTGCACTCATCTCACCTGCTACTAAAGTAATGCTCAAAATTCTCCAAGCCAGGCTTCAGCAATACGTGAACTGTGAACTTCCAGATGTTCAAACTGGTTTTACAAAAGGCAGAGGAACCAGAGATCAAATTGCCAACATCTGTTGGATCACGGAGAAAGCAAGAGAGTTCCAGAAAAACATCTACTTCTGCTTTATTGACTATGCCAAAGCCTTTGACTGTGTGGATCACAAGAAACTGGAAAATTCTGAAAGAGATGGGAATACAGACCACCTGACCTGCCTCTTGAGAAACCTATATGCAGGTCAGGAAGCAACAGTTGGAACTGGACATGGAACAACGGACTGGTTCCAAATAGGAAAAGGAGTAAGTCAAGGCTATATACTGTCACCCTGCATATTTAACTTCCTTGCAGAGTTCATCATGAGAAATGCTGGGCTGGAAGAAGCACAAGATGGAATCAAGATTGCTGGGAGAAATATCAATAACCTCAGATATGCAGATGACACCACCCTTATGGCAGAAAGTGAAGAGGAACTAAAAAGCCTCTTGATGAAAGTGAAAGAGGAGAGTAAAAAAGTTGGCTTAAAGCTCAACATTCAGAAAACGAAGATCATGGCATCTTGTCCCATCACTTCATGGGAAACAGATGGGGAAACAGTGGAAACAGTGTCAGACTTCATTTTGGGGGGCTCCAAGATCACTGCAGATGGTGACTGCAGCCATGAAATTAAAAGACGCTTACTCCTTGGAAGAAAAGTTATGACCAACCTAGATAGCATATTCAAAAGCAGAGACATTACTTGGCCAACAAAGGTCCATCTAGTCAAAGCTTTTTGTTTTTCTAATGGTCATGTATGGATGTGAGAGTTGGACTGTGAAGGAAGCTGAGCACCAAATAATTGATGCTTTTGAACTGCGGTGTTGGAGAAGACTCTTGAGAGTCCCTTGGACTGCAAGGAGATCCAACCTGTCCATTCTAAAGGAGATCAGTCCTGGGTGTTGATTGGAAGGAATGATGCTACTCCAGCTGAAACTCCAGTACTTTGGCCACCTCATGTGAAGAGTTGACTCGTTGGAAAAGACTCTGATGCTGGGAGGGATTGGGGGCAGGAGGAGAAGGGGATGACAGAAGATGAGACGGTTGGATGGCATCACCAACTTGATGGACATGAGTTTGAGTGAACTCTGGGAGTTGGTGATGTACAGGAAGGCCTGGCGTGCTGCAATTCATGGGGTTGCAAAGACTCGGACACGACTGAACAACCAAACTGAACTGAGGCTGAAAGAAATGATGTCAGGTGGTAATATAAATGAATAAATGAAGGGCTAAAAAATGAAGAGTACTAGAAATGGTAAATATGGAAGCAAATGTAAAAGACTGTCTTCCTTATTTTTTAATTTTCTAAAAAATAATTGTTTGAAGAAACAAAATAACAATGTACTGCAAGGTTTATGATGCATGTAGATGTAAAATGAATGTGAACAGTAGCAGAAAGGATACAGGGGAGTGAAAATAAACTATTACAATTTTTAAAATTATATATGAATTTGTAATATTTGAAGGTAGAGTATAATGACTCAAAGATGAACAATGTACATTCTAGAGGAACCATTAACAATAGAAGATAAAGAATATGTATAGCAAATAATCAAATAATAGAGACAAAGTTGAATACTGGAAAACACTAATAAATAATAATCCAGAAAAGGCAAGGATGGAGGAGGACAAAAACAAAGAACATAAAAAAGAAATAGAAAAACATAGCAAGATGGTGTGTTTAAAACAAGCCATAGCTAAACTTACATTAATTGTAAATGATAAAATATTCTAATTAAATAACAGAGGTTGTCAAACTAGAGTTTAAAAAACAAGAACAAACTTATGCCATCTAAGAGATTCCGAATAAATAAATGACTGAGAGAGATTAAAAGTATGACAGAAACATATATACCATGCAAAGACTAATCTTATGAAAATTTAGTTATGTAGTTATCTAGAGCTAGCTGCTCAGTCATGTCTGACTCTTTGTGACCCCATGGGCTGTAGCCCTCCAAGCTCCCCCGTTCATGAATTTTTCCAGGCAAGAATACTGGAACCAGTTGCCACTTCCTACTCCAGGGGATCTTCCCAACCTAGGGATTGAAGCTGTGTCTCTTGCATCTCGTAATTGGCATGCGGATTCTTATTCTTATGAAAATTGAAATGTCTATGTTAATATCAAACAATAGACTTCAGGGGGAGATTACCAGAGATAAAAGTTATATTTTATGATAATAGGATCAATAGACTTCCCTGGTGGCACAGTTGATAAGAATCTGGCTGCCAATGCAGGGGACCCAGGTTCAACCCTTGGTCCAGGAAGATTCCACTTGCCACAGACCAACTAAGCCCACGTTCCACATCTCCTGAGCCCATGCTCTGGAGCCTGTGAGTTACAACTACTGAGCCCACGTGCTGCAACTATTGAATCCCATGCACCCAGAACCTGTGCTCCACAACAAGAGAAGTCACCACGCTGAGAAGCCTGTACGCTGCAATGAGAAGCCTGCACACCACAAAGAAGAGTAGCTCCTGCTCACCACAACTAAAGAAAGCTGCTGCACAGCAATGAAGACCCAGCGCAGCCAAAATTACACTAATTTTAAAAAAGATCACTTCATCAAGAAGACATATAATCATAATGTGTGTGCAATTAATAACAGCTTCAACATACACATACAAAAACACCAGTAGAACCAAAAGAAAAAATTAAGATTCTTAATTATATTTGGGGATTAACATTCCTCTCTCAAGAATGAACAAAACAAATAGAAAATCAGCAAAAATAAGATATTTGAACAATACTGTCAATCAACTCAATCTTTTCACATTTATAGAACACTGCATTGAACAACTGCAGAATACACTCTTTCCATGTGCACATGGACCATTCATCACAAGTGATCCATAGAATAAGGCACAATAAATAAAGGTACAAATAAATAAAAAGTAGTAATGATATAGACTATGTTCCTTGACTATAATTTAACTAAAATAGAATCAAACAAAAGGCATCTGGAAGATCTCCAAGTATTCAGAAATTAAACAACATGTTTAATTAACATGGATCAAAATAAAAATTATAACAAAAATTAGAAAACTTCAAACTTGATGATACATCATGTCAAATTTGTAGTATTCAGCTAAAGCAGTGATTAGGAGGAAATTTTAAAATTAAATGACTTTTACTAAAACAGATTTTTTTTGATGGTCTGTGCCATAAACCAATAAGAATCGCCCATGGGCATACAGGCCCTCCCTCTTGAAAGAGAAATCCCACACACAGCAACAAAGACCCAGTGCAGTCAAAAAATAACAATACTTCTTAAAAAAAAAAAAAACCACAATGAATTACATATAGGAAAACAAAATGATTTGAATTACTTCAGATTTCTTATCAAAAGCTATGGAGGCCAGAAGTTGCTGATACAAAGATTTTACTGTGCTGAAAGGAAAGAACTATCAAACTAAAATTCTATATCCAGTAGAAATTCCCTTTAGGAATAAAGGTGAAATTCACTAGTGAAAGAAAATTGAAATCTGCTGCCATCAGACTTTCTCGAAAAGAAATGCTAAAGGAGGAGGGAAAAATGGCAACCCGCTCCAGGATTCTCGCCTGGACAAGTCCATGGACAGAAGAGCCTGGTGGGATGCAGTCCATGGGGGTCACAAAACTGAGCCTGCAAGCAGGAGTAGGGGTGGAAGGAGATGGATTGGTAGAAATAAACAGGCAGAACTAAAAAGAAAGAAAATAAATGCTAAAGGACATTCTTTAGGTGTAAGGAGATGATACTAGATGAAAATTTGAAATTTCAGGAATGGAGAAAGAATGAAACACATGGTAAATCTGGATAAACTTGGTAGAGTATTTTCTCCCCTTAACTTTGTTAAAGTACACATGATAGTTGGAAGCAAAAATTATAGTATTGTTGAGTGGGGTTTTCAGTGCATATAAATGCATTATATACAACTACATCATAAAGTGGGAAGGGTAGAGATTTATATGATGGTAAAGTTTCTCCATTCTACTTGAAGTAGTAAATATTAATTCTAACAATATTGTGAAAAATTAGGGATATGTTGTGTTAATCCCTAGAATAACTACTAAAAAGACTATAAAGAAATTTAACCAAACATCCAATGAATTTAATTAAAGTAGAATCCTAAAAAATAAAAATCAAAAAAGAAAAGGTAGGAGAGATAAATCAAAAGTGGAACAAAAAGTGGGCACAAAAAGAAAATTAGTAGTAAAACTGTAGACCTAAAATCGAATATATCAATAAACTGTACTATATGTAAATAGTCTAAGCACAGTCATTAAAAGACAGAATTGTCAGATTGAATAAAATAACAAAATTTAACTATATACTGTCCGTAAGAAACTTACTTTAAGTAAAATGATATGGGTAGGTAAAAAGTAAAAGATGGAAAAAAGATTTATGATGCTAACATAGTCAAAAGAAAGCTGGAGAAGCCTTATCAATAGCCCACAAAATAGATTTCAAAGCAAGGGGGGTTTTTTATATAATAATAAAAGAGTCAATACACTGAGAAGACAAAGCAATCCTAAAGGCGGTATGTACTTAACAATAGAGTTTCAAATAAAAGAAGCTATAATCGATGAAATTGAAGGAAGATTTGGGCAAATCCACAGCTAGAGTTGAAGCCTTCAGCATTCTTCTCCCAGTAACCAGTAGAACGAATAGAAAACTGGCAAAAATACGTAACTTAACAAAGACCCTCAAGTACCATGATTTCCAAAGAACTGAAATCATAGAGAAGATGTTTTCTGACTATGAGTGAGTGCATGAGTGAGAGGCACTCAGCTGTGTCCGACTCTTTGCAATCCATGGACTATACAGCCGAAAGGAGACTGTAGTCCAAAGAAGACTATATAGTCCATGGACTCAAAGGAGAAAAGGAAAGCTGTATTCATTTGAATGCAGAGTTCCAAAGAATAGCGAGGAGAGACAAGAAAGACTTCCTCAGTGATCAGTGCAAAGAAACAGAGGAAAACAACAGAATGGGAAAGACTAGAGATCTCTTCAAGAAAATTAGAGATGCCAAGGGAACATTTCATGCAAGGATGGGCTCAATAAAGGACAGGAATGGTATGGACCTAACAGAAGCAGAAGATATTAAGAAGAGATGGCAGGAATACACAGAAGAATTATACAAAAAAGGTCTTCATGACCCAGATAACCACAATAGTGTGATCACTCACTTAGAGCCAGACATCCTGGAATGGGAAGTCAACTGGGCCTTAGAAAGCATCACTATGAACAAAGCTAGTGGAGGTGATAGAATTCCAATTGAGCTATTTCAAATTCTGAAAGATGATGCTGTGAAAGTGCTGCACTCAATATGCCAGCAAATTTGGAAAACTCAGCAGTGGCCACAGGACTGGAAAAGGTCAGTTTTCATTCCAATCCCAAAGCATGCTCAAACTACCACACAATTGCACTCATCTCACACGCTAGTAAAGTAATGCTCAAAATTCTCCAAGCCAGGCTTCAGCAATACGGGAACCGTGAACTTCCAGATGTTCAAGCTGGTTTTAGAAAAGGCAGAGAAACCAGAGATCAAATTGCCAACATCCTCTGGATCATGGAAAAAGCAAGAGAGTTCCAGAAAAACATCTACTTCTGCTTTATTGACTATGCCAAAGCCTTTGACTGTGTGGATCACAATCAACTGTGGAAAATTCTGAAAGAGATGGGAATATCAGAGGCACCTGACCTGCCTCTTGAGAAATCTGTATACAGGTCAGGAAGCAACAGTTAGAACTGGACACGGAACAATGGACTGGTTCCAGATAGGAAAAGGAGTATGTCAAGAAACTGTGCTTATTTAACTTATATGCAGAGTATATCATGAGAAACGTTGGGCTGGATGAAACACAAGCTGGAATCAAGATTGCTGGGAGAAATATCAATAACCTCAGATATACAGATGACACTACCCTTATGACAGAAAGTGAAGAGCTGAAGAGCCTCTTGATGAAAGTGGAAGAGGAGAGTGAAAAAGCTGCCTTAAAGCTCAACATTCAAAGAACTAAGATCATGGTATCCAGTCTCATCACTTCAAGGCAAAAAGATGGGGAAACAGTGTTAACAGTGGCAAACTTGATTTTTTTAGGCTCCAAGATCACTGCAGATGGTGACTGCAGCCATGAAATTAAAAGACACTTGCTCCCTGGAAGAAAAGTTATGACCAACCTAGACAGCATATTAAAAAGCAGAGACATTACTTTGTCAACAAAGGTCCATCTAGTCAAGGCTATGGTTTTTCCAGTAGTCATGTATGGATGTGAGAATTGGACTGTGAAGAAAGCTGAGCAATGAAGAATGATGCTTTTGAACTGTGGTGTTGGAGAAGACTCTTGAGAGTCCCTTGGACTGCAAGGAGTTCCAACCAGTCCATCCTAAAGGAAATCAGTCGTGAATATTCATGGAAGGACTGAATATTCGTGAATTCATGGAAGGACTGATGCTGAAGCTGAAACTCCTGATGCAAAGAGGTGACTCATTGAAAAAGATCCTGATGCTGGGAAAGATCGAAGGCAGGAGGAGAAGGGGACGACAGAGGATGAGGTGGTTGGATGTTATCACCGAATCAATGGACATGAATTTGAGTAAACTTGGGAGTTGCTGATGGACAGGGAGCCTGGCGTGCTGCAGTCCATGGGGGGTCACAAAGAGTCAGACATGACTGAGCAACTGAACTGAGCTGAACTATATCATCCATGGAATTCTCCAGGCCAGAATACTGGAGTGGGTAGCCGTTCCCGTCTCCATGGGATCTTCCCAACCCAGGGATCGAACCCAGGTCTCCCGCATTGCAGGCTGATTCTTTACCAGATGAGCCACCAGGGAAGCCCTTTCTGACTATAATGAGATTAAATAAAAATTAATAACAATTAATACAAAATGTTAATAAAAAGAAAACCTAAATAAATAGAGAAACATACTATGTTGATTGTTAAAAATATCACTAAGAAAATGAAAAACAACAAGATATGGAATGGGAGAAAATATTTGCAAATCATATATTTGATAAATGACTTGTACCTAGAATATATAAAGAGTTGTTACTTCTCAATATAAAAATACATTCTATTTGAAAAGTGAGCTAAAGACTTGAATAAAAAATCTCAAAAAAAGGCATGTAAAATGCTAATAGGCACATGAAAATACATGCAACACCATGAGTCATCAGGGAAATTCAAATTAAAACCACAATGAGATACTACTTCACACCCACTAGAATGGTTATAATTATGAAGACAGAGAATATCAAATGTTAGTAAGGAAGTGGAAAAACTAGAACCTTTGTACATTGCTGTAAGGATTGTAAAATGGTAACAGCCACTTTGGAAAACAGTTGAACAGTTTCTTAAAAAGATAAATTTGCCGTACAACTCAGGCATTCCCCTCCTAAGAATCTACCCAAAAGAAATGAAAACAGGGAGCTTTCTGGTGGTCCACTGGTTAGGACTTGGCACGTTCACTGCCATGGCCCCAGGCTCAAACCCTAGCAGGGGAACTAAGATCTCACAAACTGCTCAGCATGGCCAAAAAAAAGAAACAAAATAAAATAAAACAGAGTCAGTGTTTAAAAAAAAAAGACAGAGAGAAATGAAAACTTACACTCACATGCAAAAACCATGTATACAAATTATCGCAGCGGCATTTTTCATACTAGCCCAGAAGCTGGTAACCACCTAAATGTTCATCACACGATAAATGGATAAGCAAATATCCATACAATCAAATAAATTTTGGCAAAAAAGAAACATAATTCTAAAACATGCTTCAGCATAGATGAACCTCAGAAACATTATGCTAAGCCAGCTACAAACACTATGTATGATAGGATTCCACTTAAATGAAATGTCCAGAAGTGGCAAATTTATAGAAACAGATGGAAAATCAGTGGTAGCCTGAGACTAGGGGTGGGAGGATAGATTAACTGCAGATCAGCATGAAGTTATTTTTTGGTATAATAGAAATATTCTAAAACTGGAGTGTGATGATAGTTGTACAATTCAATTTATTAAAAGTCATAGAATTATACCTTTATAAGAGTTGAATTCTAAGGCTGTAAATTAAACTTCAATAAAACTGTTTTTAAAAAAACCACACCTAGATATCTAATTATGTTAGGGTTTTAATCAAGAAAGGATGCTGAATTGTAATCAGTGCTAGCTACCATGGCAGAAATCCCCATTTAGTCAGAGGATATGGCTTTTTAGAGAGGGAAGCAATTGTCCCCAGAGTAATCTATTCAGGAAATTCTGAGCCACCTTGTTAAAAAGGAATGTTCAACTATGTATCTTATGGATGCCAACTCTTACTTTGGAAGCAGTTTTGGCTGTCAACTCCATTCATCCATTCAGCAAAAGTCATAGAATGCTTACTTATTTGCCAAGTATTATTTGTCAAGCTGGAGGGGGATAATAAAAAATGAAAAGGCATGGCTTGGCCTTTAACCTGCCAGCATTTCAAAACTTGTGGCTCCATTAGGAGTTTGGCCCTTCTTCCTTTTCTAGCTACTAGCCTCTTTGACTTCAGAGCCATGATCCTTACTGTGTCCACTTTCCCATCTCCAAAATTTATTATTTTTTCTTTTTAGCAAAATTTCAAGCAGGCAGAAAGTATACAGAAAACTCTAATAAACATTTGTGTGCCCAGTTACCTCTTAATCTTTTAGATTTTTAGGTTTTAATCTTAGTAGTTCTTTAAACAAAATAAAATATGACATATGCATTTGAAGCCCCTTTTGTTCACTTCTTTTCTTTTTTTTATTCCCTTTCTCTTTTACATGTGTTCCCAATCCTGAACCCCCCACCCACCTCCCTCCCCCCAACACCATCCCTCCAGGTCATCCCAGTGCACCAGCCCCAAGTATCCTGCACCCTGCATCGAACCTAGACTGGCGATTCATTTCTTAATGATATTATACATGTTTCAATGCCATTCTCCCAAATCATCCCACCCTCTCCCTCCCCCAGAGTCCAAAAGACTGTTCTATACATCTGTGTCTCTTTTGCTGTCTCGCATACAGGGTTATCGTTGCCATCTTTCTAAATTCCATATATATGCGTTAGTATACTGTATTGGTGTTTTTCTTTCTGGCTTACTTCACTCTGTATAATTGATTTCAGTTTCATCCACCTCATTAGAACTGATTCAAATGTATTCTTTTTAATGGCTGAGTAATACTCCATTGTGTATATGTACCACAGCTTTCTTATCCATTCATCTGCTGATGGACATCTAGGTTACTTCCATGTCCTGGCTATTGTAAACAGTGCTCCGATGAATATTGGGGTACACATGTCTCTTTCAATTCTCATTTCCTTGGTGTGTATGCCCAGAAGTGGGACTGCTGGGTCATAAGGCAGTTCTATTTCCAGTTTTTAAGGAATCTCCACACTGTTCTCCATAGTGGCTGTACTAGTTTGCATTCCCACCAACAGTGTAAGATGGTTCCCTTTCCTCCACACCCTCTCCAGCATTTATTGCTTGTAGACTTTTGGATCGCAGCCATTCTGACTGGCGTGAAATGGTACCTCATTGTGGTTTTGATTTGCATTTCTCTGATAATGAGTGATGTTGAGCATCTTTTCATGTGTTTGTTAGCCATCTGTATGTCTTCTCTGGAGAAATGTCTATTTAGTTCTTTGGCCCATTTTTTGATTGGGTCGTTTATTTTTCTGGAATTGAGCTGCAGGAGTTTATTGTATATTTTTGAGATTAGTTATTTGTCAGTTGCTTCATTTGCTATTATTTTCTCCCATTCCGAAGGCTGTCTTTTCACCTTGCTTATAGTTTCCTTTGTTGTGCAGAAGCTTTTAATTTTAATTAGGTCCCATTTGTTTATTTTTGCTTTTATTTCCAGTATTCTGGGAGGTGGGTCATAGAGGATCCTGCTGTGATTTACGTTGGAGAGTGTTTTGCCTATGTTCTCCTCTAGGAGTTTTATAGTTTCTGGTCTTAATGTTTAGATCTTTAATCCATTTTGAGTTTATTTTTGTGTATGGTGTTAGAAAGCGTCCAGTTTTCCCAGCACCACTTGTTAAAGAGATTGTCTTTAATCCATTGTATATTCTTGCCTTCTTTGTTGAAGATAAGGTGTTCACTTCTTTTCTTACAGAGTAACTGGTATCCTGAAGTTGGCATTCACCATTTCCACACATATCTATATACTATTATTTTACATGTATACATATTCACAAAAATGCATACATTTCACAAACTTTATATAAATGATGTGATATTTTATATTTTCTCTTGTATTTTGTGTTTTAATGCAACATGTTTTGTGAATTGATTCACACTGTAACTTCAATTTTGTGTTCCATTATATGTTCTTTGCAGCCAAAGATGGAGAAGCTCTATACAGTCAGCAAAAATAAGACCAGGAGCTGACTGTGGCTCAAATCATGAATTCCTTATTGCCAAATTCAGACTTAAATTGAAGAAAGTAGGGAAAACCATTAGATCATTCAGGTATGACCTAAATAAAATCCCTTATGATTATACAGTGGAAGTGAGAAATAGATTTAAGGGACTAGATTTGATAGATAGAGTGCCTGATGAACTATGGACGGAGGTTCGTGACATTGGACAGGAAACAGGGATCAAGACCATCCCCGTGGAAAAGAAATGAAAAAAAGCAAAACAGCCATCTGGGGAGGCCTTACAAATAGCTGTGAAAAGAAGACAAGTGAAAAGCAAAGGAGAAAAGGAAAGATATAAGCATCTGAATGCAGAGTTCCAAAGAATAGCAAGGAGGGATAATTCCTCAGTGATCAATGCAAAGAAATAGAGGAAAACAACAGAATGGGAAAGACTAGAGATCTCCTCAAGAAAATTAGAGATACCAAGGAAACATTTCATGCAAAGATGGGCTTGATAAAGGACAGAAATGGTATGGACCTAACAGAAGCAGAAGATATTAAGAAGAGGTGGCAAGAATACACAGAAGAACTGTACAAAAGAGATCCTCACGACCGAGATAATCACAATGGTATGATCACTCACTTAGAGCCAGACATCCTGGAATGGGAAGTCAAGTGGGCCTTAGAAAGCATCACTATGAACAAAGCTAGTGGAGGTGATGGAATTCCAGTTGAGCTGTTTCAAATCCTGAAAGATGATGCTGTGAAAGTGCTGCACTCAATATGCCAGCAAATTTGGAAGACTCAGCAGTGGTCACAGGACTGGAAAAGGTCAGTTTTCATTCCAATCCCAAAGGCAATGCCAAAGCATGCTCAAACTACCACACAATTGCACTCATCTCACACGCTAGTAAAGTAATGCTCAAAATTCTCCAAGCCAGGCTTCAGCAATACATGAACCGTGAACTTCCAGATGTTCAAGCTGGTTTTAGAAAAGGCAGAGGAACCAGAGATCAAATTGCCAACATCTGCTGGATCATGGAAAAAGCAAGAGAGTTCCAGAAAAACATCTACTTCTGCTTTATTGACTATGCCAAAGCCTTTGACTGTGTGGATCACAACAAACTGTGGAAAATTCTGAAAGAGATGGGAATATCAGACCACCTGACCTGCCTCTTGAGAAATCTGTACGCAGGTCAGGAAGCAACAGTTGGAACTGGACATGGAACAACGGACTGGTTCCAAACAGGAAAAGGAGTACGTCAAGGCTGTATATTGTCACCCTGCTTATTTAACTTATATGCAGAGTACATCATGAGAAACGCTGGGCTAGAAGAAGCACAAGATGGAATCAAGATTGCCGGGAGAAATATCAATAACCTCAGATATGCAGATGATACCACCCTTATGGCAGAAAGTGAAGAGGAACTAAAAAGCCTCTTGAAAGTGAAAGAGGAGAGTGAAAAAGTTGGCCTAAAGCTCAACATTCAGAAAACAAAGATCATGGCATCCGGTCCCATCACTTCATGGGAAACAGATGGGGAAACAGTGGAAATAGTGTCAGACTTTATTTTTGCGGGCTCCAAAATGCAGCCATGAAATTAAAAGACGCTTACTCCTTGGAAGAAAAGTTATGACCAACCTAGATAGCATATTCAAAAGCAGAGACATTACTTTGCCAACAAACGTCCGTCTAGTCAAGGCTATGGTTTTTCTAGTGGTCATGTATGGATGTGAGAGTTGGACTGTGAAGAAAGCTGAGTGCCGAAGAATTGATGCTTTTGAACTGTGGTGTTGGAGAAGCCTCTTGAGAGTCCCTTGGACTGCAAGATCCAACCAGTCCATTCTAAAGGAGATCAGTCCTGGGTATTCTTTGGAAGCAATGATGCTGAAGCTGAAACTCCAATACTTTGGCCACCTCATGCGAAGAGTTGACTCCTTGGAAAAGACCCTGATGCTGGGAGGGATTGGGGGCAGGAGGAGAATGGGATGACAGAGGATGAAATGGCTGGATGGCTTCACCGACTCGATGGACATGAGTTTGAATGAACTCTGGGAGTTGGTGATAGACAGGGAGGCCTGGCGTGCTGCAGTTCATGGGGTCACAAAGATTCGGACATGACTGAGCGACTGAACTGAACTGAACTGACATGTGCTGTGCTTAGTCACTCAGTCATGTGCAGCTCTTTGCCAGCCCATGGACTGTAGCCTGCTAGGCTCCTCTGTCCATGGCGGTCCTCCAGCAAGAACACTGGACTCAGTTGCCAAATGCTTTGCCAGGGGATCTTTCCAATCCAGGGATTGAACCCAGGTCTCTTGCATTGCCAGAGGATTCTTTACCATCTGAGCCACCAGGGAAGTCATTATATGAAGAAAGAACAATTTATTTATCTATCCTCCTATTTTGGACTTTGAGGTTGTTCCTATTTTTTTTTCCTATTGTAAGCAGTGTTGAAAACCACTCTTATACCTCTTTCTTTATGCAAATATACAAGGTTTTTATGGGCTTTCCTGGTGGCTCAGACGGTAAAGAATCCGCCTGCAATGTGGGAGACCAGGGTTTGATCCATGGGTTGGGAGAATCCCCTGGAGAAGGAAATAGCAACCCACTCTAGTATTCTTGCCTGGCAAATCCCATGGACAGAGGAGGCTCCCGGGTTACAGTCCATGGGGTCACAAAGAGTTGGACATGACTGAGAGAGAAACACATATACACCTAGAGGGGGAGTTACTAGGCCATGGAATATGTACTAATTTTCAGCTTTGGTTGTTGTTGTTGTTCAGTCACTAAGTCATGTCTGACTCTTTGCAGTCCTATGGTCTGCAGCACACCAGGCTTCCCTGTCCTTCACCATCTCCCAGTGCTTGCTCAAACTCATGTCCATTGAGTCTGTGATGCCATCCGACAATCTCATCCTCTGTCACTCACTTCTCTTCGTGCCCTCAAGTTTTCCTAGCACCAGGGTCTTTTCCGGTGAGTCAGTTCTTCGTATCAGGTGGCCAAAATATTGGAGCTTCAGCTTCAGCATCAGTTCTTCCATTGAATATTCAAGGTTGATTTCCTTTAGGATTGACTGGTTTGACCTCCTTGCTGTTCAAGGTACTCTTAAGAGTCTTCTCCAGTACCACAGTTCAAAAGCATCAATTCTTCAACACTCAGCCTTCTTTATGGTCCAACTCTCACGTCCATACATAACTACTGGAAAAACCATAGCTTTGACTAAAAGGACTTTTGTCGGCACAGTGATGTCTCTGCTTTTTAATATGCTGTCTCTGTTCAGTTCAGTCACTCAGTTGTATCCAACTCTTTGCAATGCAAAGAGTGGACTGCAACATGCCAGGCTTCCCTGTCTACCACCAACTCCTGGACTCTGTCTAGAGCAGTCATAGCTTTTCTTCTAAGGAGCAAGTGTCTTTTAATTTCTAGGCTGCAGTCACCACCTGCAGTGATTTTAGAGCCCAAGAAAATGAAATTTCCACTTTTTCCCAAACTATTTGCCATGCATTGATGAGACCAGATGCCATGATCTTAGTTTTCTGAATGTTGAGTTTTAAGCTATCTTTTTCACTCCCATCTTTCACCTTCATCAACAGGCTCTTTAGTTTCTCTTTGCTTTCTGCCATTAAAGTGGTATCATCTGCATATCTGAGGCTGGTCAGCTTTGGTACATATATCCAAATTTCTCTTCAACAACTGATTTACACTCCCACTAGCAGTATCTGAGAATTCTCATTTGTCTATATCTTTCTCAACTATGGTTTTATCACATTAGATTTTGTCTATATGAAAGATATAAAATGGTATCTCATTTAGTTTTAATTTGCTTGTTCCTAATTATCGGGAAAGTGAACAATTTCTTGTATGTCTGATGGTACATTAAATTTTCTCCTCTGTAAGTTATCTGTTATTCCTTGACCATATTCCTATTGGATTGTTTGCCTTTTTCTTATTGATTTGTTGCAGTTCTTTAATCTTTGTCTATTATGTATTTATATTTTTTTCAGTCTATTTTTTTCCCTTTTTTGTGATGATCTTTGTTAAGCAGAATTTTTAAAATCTTAAATGTTAAGAAAATAAAAAAAACTTGTTCTTTGTGATTTGTACTTTTTATATCTTGCTTCCTTAAATTATTTTTAATTTTGTTAGGTATGCTAATGGTTTTATGTTAATTAGAAAAAGATCCTTACCAAGTAGAAAATGAACCTTGGATTATGTGCAAGTGAAATAATTTTTGCAAGAGATGCAGGTTCGATTCCTTGGAGGAGGATATGTAATCCACTCCAGTATTCTTGCCTGGAGAATCCCATGGACAGAGGAGTCTGGCAGGCTAGGGTCCATAGGGTCACAGTCTGATGTGACTGAAGTGGCAGCATGCAGGCACAGCCATGCTTATGGTATCTGTTCTTCTAGGTACTTGCTCTTTTCACATATTATTTTAAAGAAAATCCAAAACATTTATAACTAGTATACATTACTAAATTTGGAGGACTTGTTTTTTAAAATATTTTTAAACTATACTATGTTTTTTTTTTTCTTAAACTTCTTATTTTGTATTGGACATGGCTGGATGGCATCACCGACTTGACAGACATGAGTTTGAGCAAGCTCCAGGAGTTGGTGATGGACAGGGAAGCCCGGAGTACTGCAGTCCATGGGGTCACAAAGAGTCGGACACAACTGAGCGACTGAACTGAACTGATAGTCAATTAGGGCTTCCCTGGTGGCTCAGTGGTGAAGAATCTGCCTACAATGCAGGAGGCACAGGCTCAGTCCCTGGGTGAAGAAGATCCCCTGGAGAAGGAAATGGGAATGAACTCCAGTATCTTAGGCCGGAAAATTCCAGATACGAAGGAACCTGGAGGGCTACAATCCATGAGGTCACAAAAGAGCTGGACACAATTAAGTTACTAAGCAACAGCAACAACATAGTTCGTTAATAATGTTATGACAGTTTCAGGTGAATAGGGAGGGGACTCAGCCATACATATACATGTATCCCCAAACCCCCCTCCCATTCAGGCTGTGAACAATGCTATGTTTTTTTAAAGTAAAAAGCAAAATAGCTAGGAATATAAACAATAATTCCTTAATTCTATCAAATATTCAATCAGTGTTCATTTGCAGTCATCTCAAATGTTACGTCCTGTGTATGTGTATACTTTACAATTTGCTTCAACCATGATCAAAAATGTCTGATGCTGTAAAGAATAATTATTGCACAGGAACCTGGAACGTTAGGTCCATGAATCAAGGTAAATTGGAAATGGTTAAACAGGAGATGGCAAGAGAAAACATTGACAATTTAGGAGTCAGGGAACTAAAATGGCCTGGAATGGGCGAATTTAATTCAGATTACCATTATATCTACTACTGTGGACAAGAATCCCTTAGAAGAAATGGAATAGCCCTCATAATCAACAAGAGTCTGAAATGCAGTACTTGGGCACAATCTCAAAAATGACAGAATGATCTCTGTTTGTTTCCAAGGCAAACCATTCAATATCACAGTAATCCAAGCCTATGCACCAATCAGTAATGCTGAAGAAACTGAAGTTGAGTGGTTCTGTGAAGACTTACAAGACCTTCTATAACTAACACCAAAAAAAGATGTCCTTTTCACCACAGAGGACTGAAATGCAGAAGTAGGAAGTCAAGAGATACCTGGAGTAACAGGCAAGTTTGGCCTTGGAGTACAAAATGAAGCAGTGCAAAGTCTACCAGAGTTTTGCCAAGAGAACGCACTGGTCATAGCAAACACCCTCTTCCAGTACCACAACTCTAAACATGGACATCACCAGATGGTCAATATTGAAATCAAACTGATTATATTCTTTGCAGCCGAAGATGGAAAAGCTCCATACAGTCAGCAAAAAAAAAAAAAAAAAAAATGACAAGGAGCTGACCATGGTTCAGATCGTGAACTCCTTATTGCAAAACTCAGACTTAAATTGAAGAAAGTAGAGAAAACCACTAGACCATTCACGTATGATCTAAATTAAATCTCTTGTGATTATACAGTAGAAGTGACAAATAGATTCAAGGGATTAGATCTGATAGAGTGACTACCTGAAGAACTGCAGATGGAGGTTCGTAACATCGTACAGGAGGTGGTGATTAAAATCATTCCCAAGAAGAAGAAATGTAAAAAGGCAAAATGGTTGTCTGAGGAGGTCTTACAAATAGCTGTGAAAAGAAGAGAAGCAAAAGGCAAAAGAGAAAAGGAAAGATAAATCCATTTGAATGCAGACTTCCAAAGAATAGCAAGAACAGAGAAGAAAGCTTTCTGAAGTGATCAATGCAAAGAAATGGAGGAAAACAATAGAATGGGAAAGACTAGAGATCTCTTCAAGAAAATTAGAGATACCAAGGGAACACTTCATGCAAAGATGGGCACAATAAAGGACAGAAAATGTATGAACCTAACAGAAGCAGAAGATATTAACAGGTGGCAAGAATACACAGAAGAACTATACAAAAAAGATCTTCATGACCCAGATAACCACAATGGTGTGATCACTCACCTAGAGCCAGACATCCTGGTGTGTGAAGTCACGTGGACCTTAGGAAGCATCATTACTAACAAAGCTAGTGGAGGTGAGCTATTTCTAACCCTAAAAGATGATGCTGTTGAAGCATTGCACTCAATATGCCAGCAAATTTGGAAAACTCAGCAGTGGCCACAGGACTGGAAAAGGTCAGTTTTCGTTCCAATCCCAAAGAAAGGCAATGCCAAAGAATGTTCAAACTACCCCACAATTACATTTATCTCACATGCTAGCAAAGTAATGCTCAAAATTCTTCAAGCCAGGCTTCAACAGTACGTGAACTGAGAACTTCCAGATGTTCAAGCTGGATTTAGAAAAGGTGGAGGAGCCAGAGATCAAATTGCCAACATCCGTTGGATCATAGAAAAAGCAAGAGAATTCTAGAAAAACATCTACTGCTGCTTTATTGACTACACTAAAACCTTTGACTGTGTGGATCACACAGTGGAAGATGTGGAAGATGGAAGGACAGGGAAGCCTGGTGTGCTGCAGTCCATGAAGTCACAAAGAGTCAGACACGACTGATTGACTGAACTAAACTGAAGTGATGATCAAAAAAAGACCTATATGGAACTTTCCTGATGATCCAGTGGCTGGGACTCCATGGTCCCAATTCAGGGGACTTGGGTTCAATCCCTGGATAGGGAACTAGGTCCCACATGCATCAACAAAGATCCTGAATGATGCACCTAAGACCCGGAGGAGTCAACAAATCATTTAAAAAAAAGAGAGAGATCTACTTGTGTTTCGTTGATTAATCTCTTAATTTTCTTTTACCCTAGGAGTTCTACCTCTATTTCTCTTTCCTCTTGGAATTTTAATTAAGAAAATGGCTGGGGGACTTCCCTTGTGGCACAATGGATAAGAATCCACCTGCCAGTGCCGGTTAAAACCCTGGTCCAGGAAGATTCCACATGGGTGAAGCAACTAAGCCTGTCTGCCACAACTTCCGATCCCTGTGTGCAACTACTGAAGCCCATGCACCATAAGAAGAGAAGCCACTGCAATGAGAAACCCACGCACCGCAATGAAGAGCGGGCCCTGCTCTCCAGGACTAAAGAAAGCCGGACCTCAGCAACGAAGACCAAGTGCAAGCAAAAATAAAAGTAAATAAATATTTTAAAACGGAGAATGGCTAGGAACTTCCCTGATGGCCCACTGTTTATGATTCCACACTTTCACGGCAGGGGGCATGGGTTGGATCCCTGGTCAGGGGACTAAGATCCCTCAAGTTCTGCGGCAGGGCCAAAAAAACAAAAAAAAAAAGAAAGGAAATTACTCATTTGTCCACTATCTGTATTTTGCTGACTGTATTCCCATGGTGCCATTGAATATGTTTCTCTAGCCTGACTTTTTTTTCTCTTTCCCCTGTAAGTTAGTAATTGGATGTAGAGCCCTGATCATGTTCAAGTTAAATTTTTTCGGCACAACAACTTCATGGGTGTATTGTGATCTTCCATTAGGAAGCATGTCTGCATGCCTCCATTTCTGATGCTAGCAGCATGTGGGATTTTAGTTCCCCAGCCAGGGATTGAACTGGTGTTCCCTGCATTGGAAGGCAGATTCTTAACCACTTCACCACCAGGGAAGTCCTCCATTAATTCCTTAGGACTTCCAGTTGGTGATATTCAAACTCTAGCATGCCTTTTTCATTCATTAGCTGGACATTTTCTGTATTATTTGGCTACCCAGTGGTATAGTTCATAAAGGAAAAACAATGAAAATAATAAGTGTTTCCCTTTATTTAGCAGTTCTCAAAATAATAAACTGTGCACTTAAATCTTCCCATGGTGACTAATTAATTTTTAGTATTATCCTAAACTGGGGTTGACAAACATACTGATGGGAATGTCCAAATTACCACATCTTTGGTCAGTGGGAGGCCCCTTAAATTGATTTCTAAGCCCTTTTGACAAGACCTTAGCTGTCTTTGATAACTATTATTTTCTATTTGGAAATAATTTTTTAAAATCACAATATGGGTTTCAGCCTGCTCATTTTTACTTCTTGGTCATTGTTTTTAGGACTTTGAAATAGAAAGAACTAGAAAATGCTCTTTTTTTTTTTTTTTGGTACCGCCTGCAACTTGTGGGATCCTAGTTCCCCTACAGGGATTAAACCAGCATCCTCAGCAGTAAAAGTGTGAAATCCTAACTATTTGACTGCTCCAGAACTCCCCAGAACATTTTTTTTTTCTAAGATAAATTCATTGTGAATGTTTAGTGATATTTCCAATTCAAATTCAGGATTTATACTTAACTTTGATCTTAATCTGTATTTTCTTTTTCCCGTGCTAAAAATCCCAGTTCTCAGCAACACTGGGAATGATACTAGAACATCACATAATTACTCATTTTCTTCACCCCACAACAGACATCCCAGAGTCTCAGAATGATAGTACCAACACTACTACCAACAATATGATTGCTATAAACAGTTTAAATCTCTTTAAGCAGTTCTTTTTGCCCTAAGGGTATATCTTACTGGTATAAGCAATCAAGGAGAAGGCAATGGCAACCCACTCCAGTACTCTTGCCTGAAGAATTCCATGGATAGAGACTGGTAGGCTGCAGTCCATGGGGTTGCTAAGAGTCACGACTTAGCGACTTCACTTTCACTTTTCACTTTCCTACATTGGAGAAGGAAATGGCAACCCACTCCAGTGTTCTTGCCTGGAGAATCCCAGGGACGGGGGAGCCTGGTGGGCTGCCGTCTATGCGGTCGCACAGAGTTGGACGTGACTGAAGCGACTTAGCAGCAGCAGCAGCAGCATAAGCAATCAAATCACTGTTTTAAACTCACTAGGAATAGGTCCCCTCTGTGTGTCTTCCCCACTACTTGATTTATAGTTAGGTTCATTTGTTTTACTTTTCTTTCAATTTTTAAGAGACTGTTTTTAAATCTTAATTGTTTTATAATTATGTAAAATATTTACGTAGTTGCTAAATCAAATCTACAAACACTACCTTCTATTCCTCTCCTCTCCACTCTATTCCTCCTTCCTTCTACAGATAAACTTTCAAACATGTTATGGCTTATCCTTCCATATGTTAAAAAATACAAACAGCTCTTTTTCATGAGTAGTTTTCACTGTGAGATCCACTTTATTTGCTCTCTCCCTTTCTTTCTTTCTTTTTTTTTTTTGTATTCAGGAAAACCACACCCAAAATCTACCTTAGATTCCCTTACAAAGAATGAGAACCTAATTCGGAGAAGAATCTGGCGAAATTCTTGGGACCAGTCAGGACTTCCTGCCAGCAAGGATAGGTCGGGAGTCAGCTGTCAGCACCTTCTCTATGGCTGGTGGCAATGGAAGTGTAGCTAGAGATACTCTTCTTGCAAATGGTCCATCTACCCCTGCCAGACAGCTAACTGGAGGTTCCTCTAGATGGCTGGCTCTGTGTTTTTTTTCCTCTCAAGATTTGGCTGTTTGTAGAAATATAAGAAGATTTCTGGAGAAATGTAAGAAATTACATTTTTGGTTTCTAGGTGGATGGTGAGGGGGATAAGGGACACTGGGTGTAGGAACTACTTTGGTTCCTACCTGTTTAGTGGTTCCGCCTGCCAAGTAGCAGTCTTGGGTGACTCCTGCAGCCTCTGTGTGTGGGTGCGGTGGGGGAATGGGGGTCAGCCACAGACCACTACATACCGTATTTTTGCTTCTTGTTGGGAGTTGGAATGGAAAGAAACCTAACCATGTGGTCTCAGTTCCTGGAGGACCTCAAGGACTGCCCTATAAATAAGTCAGAAATCCTAAATTGCCTACAGGATTACTTCCTGGATTCTAACCCTTCACCCCATGATACAAAATCACATAAACTTTCAGATGCCTACTGCTCCTCTGGGCGTGTCTGCTCCTAACTTCTTCCAGTTCCTTCTCTGCCCAGCCCTTGAAGATACCACCTCCTTTCCACACTCAGAAACCAACTCCACTGACCCTAAACGGTGGCTCTAAGTATTACATGAGTTAGACCCTACATTCCTTGTGATGCAGATTCTAATACCTGGTTCCTTGTGGGGGGCACAGGCTGGCAGACAGCAATGGGACCTGGTCTACTGCCTCAAGCCCTTTCTTATCTCCAGGAACCTGACTAGCCCTGGAAAGAGCAGTCTCACCAGGGTCAACAAGACCCTAGATGTCAAAGAGCCAGAAATACGAAAAAGAAAAAGGCATGATCAATACACTCTACAGGCCAAGTTTCAGAACTCGACCTAAGCATGCGTTTGTTTACTGACATTTCATTTTCCTCTGCTGGTCTGCAGGGGAAAAACATTTTAATGATAATTAGTTTGTCGTACTATCTTCAACACTTAGCACAGTCATTCTGGTTCATTATAAACAGTCAGAACCAGGTAGCTGGGATGGAAATTAACAGTGACAAGAGGGAGTAATGATGGATGCTCCATCAGGATTCTGCTTCTGTTCACTCGTATGTGCAAGGCCCCTTGGGGTTCTATCTGGGGCCATTTTCCCTTCTCACTGTACACTCTTCCCTGACACAAGAATGTGTGTGACCAGAGCTCCCATTGTCATAATAAGCAGATAAATCCCTTCTCTGTATCCCCTATTCCAGGTCCATGTGATCACAGGACATATATCCCTGGATTTCTCCCTGGCATTTAAAACTCAGCATGCTCAAACTGAAATACTAATTTCTTCCCCAAACTGGCTTTTCCTCCCACATTCTGGTTCAGTTTGGGTCACCGTCATCCTCCCTCATGTTTTACCCAGAAACCTGGAGGACATCCTTGATTCCTTCTCTCCCTCACCCACCTTGTGCCATCAATCATTTAGCTCTATCGCGTCATCTTCTAAATATCCACTGAATGGGTCTGTTTTATCAGTTCCGCTGCCAATCCCCTGTGCAAACCATTATCCCCTCTTACCTGGGTCAGTTCAGTTTAGTTCAGTCGCTCAGTCACGTCCGACTCTTTGTGACCCCATGGACTGCAGCACGCCAGGCTTCCCTCTCCTTCACCATCTTCCGGAGCTTGCTCAAATTCATGTCCATTGACTTGGTGATGCCATCCAGCCATCTCATCCTCTCTTGTCCCCTTCTCCTCCTGCCTTCAATCTTTCCCAGCATCAGGATCTTTTCCAATGAGTCAGCTCTTCCCATCAGGTGGCCAAAGTATTGGAGCTTCAGCTTCAGCATCAGTCCTTCCAATGAATATTCAGGACAGATTTCCTTTAGGATGGACTGGTTGGATCTCTTTGCAGTCCAAGGGACTCTCAAGAGTCTTCTCCAACACCACAGTTCAAAAGCATCATTCTTCAGCACTCAGCTTTCTTTATAGTCCAACCCTCACATCCATACATGACCACTGGAAAAACCATAGCCTTGACTAGACAGACCTTTGTTGGTAAAGTAATGTCTCTGCTTTTTAATATGCTGTCTAGGTTGGTCATAGCTTTTCTTCCAAGGAGCAAGTGTCTTTTAATTTCATGGCTATAGTCACCATCTGCAGTGATTTTGGAGCCCAAGAAAATAACGTCTGTCACTGTTTCCATTGTTTCCCCATCAATTTGCCATGAAGTGATGAGGCCAGATGCCATGACCTTAGTTCTTTGAATGTTGAGTTTTAAGCCAACTTTTTCACTCTCCTCTTTTACTTTCATCAAGAGGCTCTTTAGTTTCTCCTCACTTTCTGCTATTAGGGTGGTGTCATCTCATATCTGAGGTTATTGATATTTCTCCCTGCAAAAACTTGATTCCAGCTTGTGCTTCATCCAGCCTGGCACTTCACATGATGTACTCTGCATTTAAGTTAAATAAGCAAGGTGACAACACATAGCCTTGACATACTCCTTTCCCAATTTGGAATCAGTCCGTTGTTCCATGTTCGGTTGTAACTGTTGTTTCTTGACCTGCATATAGATTTCTCAGGAGGCAGGTCAGGTGGTCTGATATTCCCATCTCTTTCAGAATTTTCCACAGTTTGCTGTGATCCACACAGTCAAAGGCTTTAGTGTAGTCAATAAAGCAGAAATAGATGTTTATCTGGAACTCTCTTGCTTTTTCCATGATCCAGCGGATGTTGGCAATTTGATCTCTGGCTCCTCCACTTTTTTAAATCCAGCTTGAACATCTGGAATTTCTCGATTCATGTACTGTTGAAGCCTGGCTTGGAGAATTTTGAGCATTACTTTGCTAGCATGTGAGATGAATACAATTGTGCGGTAGTTTGAGCATTCTTTGGCATTGCCTTTCTTTGGGATTGGAATGAAAACTGACCTTTCCAGTCCTGTGGCCACTGCTGAGTCTTCCAAATTTGCTGGCATATTGAGTGCAGCACTTTCACAGCATCATCTTTTAGGGTTCGAAATAGCTCAACTGGAATTCTATCACCTCCACTAGCTTTGTTCGTAGTGATGCTTCCTAAGGCCCACATGACTTCATACACCAGGATGTCTGGCTCTAAGTCAATGATCACACCATTGTGGTTATCTGGGTCGTGAAGATCTTTTTGTATAGCTCTTCTGTATATTCTTGCTACCTCTTCTTAATATCTTCTACTTCTGTTCGGTCCATACCGTTTCTGTCCTTTACAGTGCCCATCTTTGCATGAAGTGTTCCCTTGGTATCTCTAATTTTCTTGAAGAGATCTCTAGTCTTTCCCATTCTATTGTTTTCCTCTATTTTTTTTGTACTGCTTACCTTGATATAAAGTAACAAATCTCTTAATCGGTTTCATTGCCTTCAGCCTTCTTTGCAATATAGACACACTTTCATTTGGGTCATAGAATTAGGGCTTACTTATTTCAACATAGATCAGTCTTTTTTTTGTTTTCTGTCCAGAGTATTTGTTTATTGCCATTTGCAGATAAATCTTTAAATTTAAAAACATTACAAGTTTTAGTAGTTTCAGTATCCTAAATTAGCTCTAAATACAGAAAATATTATAGTTCACTTTTTCTTTGTACACTTCTATATTAATTGACTTGTTTCATGAGCATATGTGTTTCTCAGGTGGCACCAGTGGTAAGGAACCCACCCGCAATGCAGGAGACAGAGAAGCAGGTTCAATTTCTGGATTGGGACGATCCCTTGAAGAAGGGAATGGTAACCTATTCCAGTATTCTTGCCTGGATGATCCCATGGACAGAAAACCCTGGTGAGCAACAGTCCCTAGGGTAGCAAAGAGTCAGATACAACTGAAGTGACTTAGATCACATGCATAATGAGCATAAATTCCTATTGTAATTTGAACGGAAGATCCAATAAGGTATATTAAATGGGGATCAGAGACTATGGAAGAATTGCCAGAGCAAAGGAGAATGTTACAGAAGCCAACGCAAGAGAGGTTCAAAGATGAGGGGTGGTTAGCAATGCCAAGAAGTGGCCAAGATGGCGGAGTGGGAAGATCCTCCTCCCATGCGCACAGCAAAATTACAGCTATGTACAGAGTGACTCCTTCTGCTCCGAGTCAGACATGACTGAGTGACGAAAAGTGTTTCAAAGGTTTTGACACTTCCCTGGTGGCTCAGCCAGTAAAGAATCTGCCTGCAATGCAGGCGACCCAGGTTCGATCCCTGGGTTGGGAACTTCCCCTGGAGAAGGGAATAGCAACCCACTCCAGTATTCTTGCCTGGAGAATTCCATGGACAGATGAGCCTGGTGGGCTACAGTTATGAGGTCGCAAAGAGTCAGACACAACTGAGGGACTAAAAACAACACACCACAACAATTGATGAGAAAAAATCAGACTAGAAGAAAAGATCTGCAAGTAAAGATATAAAGAAGGAAGCACAACAAGCTGGGTAGGAGGGATGGAGCTCTGCTCTAATCAAGACCTACGGCTGAAGTGACTCAGCAGCAGCAGCAGCATACCCCTGGGTAGGCAACTCACAAACGGGAGGATAATTACAATGGCAGAAGTTTTCCCCAAGGAGCAAGGGGTCTGAGCCACACATTAGGCTCCTCAACACAGGGGTCTAGGACTGAGAGGATGAATCCCCAAATTGCTTGGCTTTGAAGGTCAGTGGGGCTTACTTTAGGGAGAAAGAAACAAAACAATAAAAAGAAGTGAGAACAGTTTAAGAGACCTTTGGGGCAACATCAAGTTAACATTTGCATTATAGGGGACTTGGAAGGGGAAGAGAAAGAAACAGGCAGAGAACATATTTGAAGACATAACAGCTAAAACTTTCCTATCCTGGGAAAGGAAACAGACATCCTAGTCCAACAAGCACAGAGCGTCCCAAACAAGATCAGTTCAAAGAGGACCACACCAAGACACATTGTCATTAAAATGGCAAAAGAGAGATTTTATCGTGTAGTTATTTCTTTTTTTAAAAATTTTATTTATTTTACTTTACAATATTGTATTGGTTTTGCCATACTTCAACATGAATCTGCCAAGGGTGTACACGTGTTCCCAA
The DNA here is from genome assembly GCF_016772045.2 of Ovis aries. Taxonomy (NCBI): domain Eukaryota; kingdom Metazoa; phylum Chordata; class Mammalia; order Artiodactyla; family Bovidae; genus Ovis; species Ovis aries. The sequence continues at coordinate 202,145,350 of NC_056054.1, forward strand.
TCCTGAACCCCCCACCCACCTCCCTCCCCATACCATCCCTCTGGGTCATCCCAGTGCATCAGCCCCAAGCATCCTGTATCTTGCATCAAACCTAGACTGGCGATTCGTTTCTTATATGATATTATACATGTTTCAATGCCATTCTCCCAAATCATCCCACCCTCTCCCCCCCCCACAGAGTCCAAAAGACTGTTCTATACATCTGTGTCTCTTTTGCTGTCTCGCATACAGGGTTATCATTACCATCTTTCTAAATTCCATATATATGCGTTACTGTATTGGTGTTTTTAAATGAGAGAATATTAAAAAACAGCAAATGAAAAGCAAAAACTTACATCTAAGGGAATGCCCAGAAGGCTATAAATTGACTTCTCAGCAGAAACTCTGCAGGCCAGAGACAAAAATGAGAAACCTACAACTGAGAATACACAATCCAGCAAGACTTTCATTCAGATTTGATGGAGAGATTCAAAGTTTCACAGACAAGCAAAACGGTTCGGCACCAACAAACCTATTTTACAAGAAATAGAAAGGATTTCTCTCAGTGAAAAAGAAAATGCCACAACTACAAACAGGAAAATTTCAAAAAGAAACTTAGGTAGAACCAGTGAAAATTTTTATTAGTTAAGGCAAATATACTGTAAAGGCAGTAAATGAGCTAGATATAAAGGGAATCAACCTTGAATAATCATTGGAAGGACTAACATTGAAGCTGAAGCTCCAATACTTTGGCCGCCTGATACGAAAAGGTGACTCACTAGAAAAGACCCTGATGCTGGGAAAGATTGAAAGCAGGAGGAGAAGGGGATGACAAAGGATGAGATGGTTGGAAGGCATCACTGAGTCAATGGATATGAGTTTGAGCAAACTCTGGGAGATGGTGAAGGACAGGGAAACCTAGCATGCTGCAGTCCATGGGGTTGCAAAGTGTCAGACACAACTTAGCAACTAAACAAGAACATAAAGCTAGTAGGAAGATTAAACGACAAGAGGAGTAACATCAAGGAGGAGGGGTAAACTAGGAATTTGGGAGTAATAAATATACACTGCTATATATAAAATAGATAAACAACAAGGACCTAATGTATAGAACAGGCAATTATACACAACATTTTATAATAACCTATACTGAAAAAGGTCATACCTGAATGGTCTAGTGGTTTTCCCCACTTTCTTCAATTTAAGTCTGAATTTGGCAATAAGGAGTTCATGATCTGAGCCACAGTCAGCTCCCGGTCTTGTTTTTGCTGATTGTATAGAGCTTCTCCATCTTTGGCTGCAAAGAATATAATCAATCTGATTTCGGTGTTGACCATCTGGTGATGTCCATGTGTAGAGTCTTCTTTTGTGTTGTTGGAAGAGGGTGTTTGCTATGACCAGTATGTTCTTTTGGCAAAACTCTATTAGCCTTTGCCCTGCTTCATTCCGCATTCCAAGGCCAAATTTGCCTGTTACTCCAGGTGTGTCTTGACTTCTACTTTTGCATTCCAGTCCCCTATAATGAAAAGGGACATCTTTTTTGGGTGTTAGTTCTAAAAGGTCTTGTAGGTCTTCAAAGAACCATTCAACTTCAGCTTCTTCAGCATTACTAGTTGGGACATAGACTTGGATTACTGTGATATTGAATGGTTTGTGTTGGAAACGAGCAGAGATCATTCTGTCATTTTTGAGATTGCATCCAAGTACTACATTTTGGACTCTTTTGTTGACCATGATGGCTACTCCATTTCGTCTAAGGGGTTCCTGCCCGCAGTAGTAGATATAATGGTCATCTGAGTTAAATTCACCCATTCCAGTCCATTTTAGTTCGCTGATTCCTAGAATGTCAACGTTGACTCTTGCCATCTCCTGTTTGACCACTTCCAATTTGCCTTGATTCATGGACCTAACATTCCAGGTTCCTATGCAATATTGCTCTTTACAGCATTGGACCTTGCTTCTATCACTAGTCACATTCACAACTGGGTATTGTTTTTGCTTTGGCTCCTTCCCTTCATTCTTTCTGGAGTTATTTCTCCACTGATCTCCAGTAGCATATTGGGCAGCTACCGACCTGGGGAGTTCCTCTTTCAGTATCCTATCCTTTTGCCTTTTCATACTGTTCATGGGGTTCTCAAGGCAAGAATACTGAAGTGGTTTGCCATTCCCTTCTCCAGTGGACCACATTCTGTCAGACGTCTCCACCATGACCCGCCCGCCTTGGATGAACCCACAGGGCATGGCTTAGTTTCATTCAGTTAGACAAGGCTGTGGTCATGTGATTAGATTGACTAGTTTTCTGTGACTATGGTTTCAGTGTGGTGTTGGAGAAGACTCTTGAGAGTGCCTTGGACTGTAAGGAGATCCAACCAGTCCATTCTAAAGGAGATCAGTCCTGGGTGGTCTTTGGAAGGAATGATGCTAAAGCTAAAACTCCAGTACTTTGGCCACCTCATGCAAAGAGTTGACTCATTGGAAAAGACTCTGAGGCCGGGAGGGATTGGGGGCAGGAGGAGAAGGGGACAACAGAGGATGAGATGGCTGGATGGCATTACTGACTCGATGGATGTGAGTTTGAGTGAACTCCGGGAGTTGGTGATGGACAGGGAGGCCTGGCGTGCTGTAATTCATGGGGTCGCAAAGAGTCAGACATGACTGAGTGACTGAACTGAACTGATATTGAAAAAGAACCTGAGAAAGAAAAAAAAAAAAAATATATATATATATATATAAATCACTTTGCTGTACATCTGAAACTACCAAAACATTGTAAATCAACTCTACTTTGATTTTTAAAAAAGGTGAATAATAATCCAATAAGTAGACTGGAGGAAAGGTATGAATAAAAGCATCCATCTTTTTAAAAAGTAGTACAATCATTTATATTTGCAATAAGTAGTTAAGGGATAAACAAAACAAAAAGATGTAAACTATGATGCAACAACAGTAAACACGGGCAAGGAGTAAAACTGCAAAGCTGTTAAAATTTGTGTGAACTTAAGAGATCAGTATCTTAAAAAAGAAATCAGTATCTTAAAATAAGCATATATATATATTGCACTAAGTATAGTGTGAGGAATATAATTAATAACTGCAAATCTTTGTATGGTGACATCATAACTAGACTTAACAAGACGATCATTTTTAAATTTACAGAAATGCCAAATCAGTGTTGTGTAACAGAAACTAACATACTGTTGTAGGTCCATTATACTTCAAGAACTAACAAACTCAAAAAAAGATGTCAGATTTTTGGTTACTGGAGATGAGTTGTAAGGTGAGGGGGAATTGGATGAAGGTGGTCAAAAAGTACAGACTTCCAGTTATAAGTACCTGGGATATATCGTACAGCATGATGAATATAAGGAACACTGCTGTACGTTATGTATGAATTTAAGAGAGTAAATCCTAAGCATTTTCATTACAAGGAAAAAAATTATTTTTTCTTTTTTTCTGTGGCTGGGAGTTGACTGATCTAGTCTGGACTTAGTTGGGTTTGGTTCCTACTTTAGGTTGACAGGTCTTCTGCATATCTCTCATCCTCCTTATACTAGAAGGTAGAACCTGGAGTATGTTAAGTCTGAAGCAAAAGTCCTATAGTAACAGCTCGCCATGTATTTTTACATTTTTGTTTCTATATGAGATGATGGATGGTCACTAAACTTACTGTGATAATCATTTCATGATGTGCGTCAAATCATTATGCTGTATCACTTAAACTTATACAGTGCTATATGTCAATTATAGCTCAATAAAATTAGAAGAAAAAACTTTTTTAAGAACTTAGGTAAAATAAACATATATAAAACTTAACAATGCCAAATGCTGCAGAGAGCATTCAGGTTGGATGACAATGGGAAAGCAACATAGGGTTTGCCAGCTATGAAGTCTTTGGTGACTATGGCAAGTGTTCGTTTGGGCAGAATGGTAGAAGCACAAGCAATTGCAATAGGCTGTCAAATGCATGGAGCATAAAGAGGTGGAGATAATAACATTTGGCTGTGAAGGGCAAAAAAAAAAAAAAGATTCAATGATAGCTAGTGGAGACCTCTCAGAGAACATTTTAAAGGGTAGGAGTGAATGGTTTAACAAAGAGTTGTTACCATCAGAAGCAAAGGTGTGAGGCTGTGGGGTCTTATCATCCCTTCAAAAGGTTTTAAACCTTGTGGGACAGGCCTTTATTTCATCAGCTACCCAGATGACAAGATGACATGGGTGACAAGAACAATCATGTTAAGAGGGTGCAATAGCTAGGCTATCAGAGCCCAAGGTAGGGAGAAGGGCATGAACCTGGAAGGGCTGATATCAGCATATCCAGCCTGGAGCCAGAACAGAGGATAAGATCTCTTACAGTAGTAAGGTTGGCATCTCTAGCTTCAGAAAACCTAGGGCTGAAAATTTCTTTTTAAAAAAATCCTCAATTATCAATACTTCATACTTATGGATATTCCATCCTCTTTTGATTATGTGCGTTTTGACTGATTCAGAGATCAAATTGTCAACATTCATTGGATCAAGGAGAAAGCAAAGGAATTCTTAAAAGATAGCTACTTCTGCTTCATTGACTATGCTAAAGTCTTTGACTGTGTCAATCACAACAAACTGTAGAAAATTCTTAAAGAGATGGGAATACCAGACCACCTTACCTGTCTCTTGAGAAACCTGTATGTAGGTCAAGAGGCAATAGTTAGAACCAGACATGGAACAGTGGACTGGTTCAAAACTGCGGAAGGAGTATGACAAGGCTGTATACTGTTACCCTGCTTATTTAACTTATATGCAGAATACATCATGTCAAATGCCCGGCTGGATGAATAACAAGCTGGAATCAAGATTGCTGGGAGAAATATCAACAACCTCAGATATGAAGATGATACCACCTTAATGGCAGAAAATGAAGAGGAACTAAAGAGCCTCTTGATGATGGTGAAAGAGGTGAGTAAAAAAGCTAGCTTAAAATTCAACATTCAAAAAACTAAGAGCATATCATCCAGTTCCATCACTTCAAAAAGAAGAAGAAAAAGTGGAAGCAGTGACAGATTTTATTTTCTTGGGTTCCAAAATCATCACAGATGGTGACTGCAGCTATGAAATTAAAAGACATTTGCTCACTGGAAGGAAAGCTATGAGTAACCTAGACAGTGTATTAAAAAGCAGAGACATCACTTTGCAGACAAAGGTCCATATAGTCCAGTAGTCATGTATGAGTGTGTGTGCTGGACCATAAAGAAGGCTGAGTGCCGAAGAACTAATGTTTTCAAATTGTGGTGCTGGAGAAGTCTCTGGAGAGTCCCCTGGACTGCAAGGAGATCAAACCAGTCAATCCTTGAGGAAATCAACCCTGAATATTCATTGGAAGGACTGTTGCTGAAGAAGTTCTGTTACTTTGGTCACTGACTTGAAGAGCTGACTTATTGGAAAAGATCCTGTTGCTGAGAAAGATTGAAGACAAAGGAGAAGGGAGTGACAGAGGATGAGATGGTTAGATAGCATCACTGACTCAATGGACATGATCTGAGCAAACTCTGAGAGATAGTAAAGGACAGATGAGCCTGCTGCAGTCCATGGGGTTGCAAAGAATCAGACATGACTTAGTGACTGAGCAACCCCACCACCACAGTAAGAAATACATTTTTACACTGTGATCTAAGACAAATATATGCAAGAAAGAAAATTTTCACATATTCTTGCTATGGATGATAAAGAAAAAAGTATAACAAAGTTTATATAAATTGTTATTAATATACAACATATTGATGTATTAATCATTAATAACCCTAATATTAATCATTACTATTATTTGCTAATAATTATTGATTACTAATACTAATTATTAGTACCAGTAATAATAATAAAATAATAATGATGTTATTAATATAATACATAAAATACAGAGATGTGCCAAATTAATATGAAAACAAAAATTGGGAAAGAGTAGGACTTGAAAAATGTAAATCTCATTTATAGGTTTGTATAATCTGTTCAGTACTTTCCCTGATGACAACCAACAAGCTTGGGAGTATTCTAAAAGTCAGTTATTTAATTACTTATAATAACAAAAAAAAAAACTAGAGATAACTCAGATATCCATTAAGAGGGAACTGCTGGGATTACCTAGAGTATATACATATAATGGAACACCATGCAAATGTACCAAAAAAAAAAATGAGGACTGTATTTACATACTGCTACAGAGTAACAACCAAGACATATTAGTAAGCAAAAAAGCAATCAAAAAAAGTCTGCATGTCTGTTTACAATAGCCAACACACAACACAAAAGCAACCTAAATGCCTACAATAGAGGAATGGATAAATAAGATGTGCTACACATATACAATGGAATATTACTCAGTCATTAAAAAGGATGAAATAGTGCCATCTGCAGCAACATGGATGGACCTAGAGATTGTCTTACTGAGTGAAGTCAGACAAAGAGAATTTGGAATCTTAAAAGAAATGATACAAGTGAATTTATTTATGAAACAGAAAGATTTACAGACTTTAGAGAACTAACTAATGGTTACCAGGGGGAAGAGACAGTTTTGGAGTTTGAGACTGACCTGTACACATTGCTACATTTAAACAGATAACCAAGGACCTACTCTACAGCATAGGGAACTCTGCTCAATAATCTGTAACAACCTAAATGGGAAGAGAATTTTAAAAAGAATACATATGTGTATATGTATAATTAAATCACTTTGCTATACACCTAAAACTATCATAACATTGTTAATCAACTCTACTCCAATATAAAATAAAAAGTGTTTTAAAAGTGTGCATGGTATTCTAGAGGGAAGGGAAGGATAGAGGAAACAGGGATAGAAGCTAAACTCTTCTGAACATCTTGTTTGATACATGTGACTGTGAGATCATGTAAACATTTTACATAACTAGAAAATATGTAATTTCAAAAAGCAAACCCTAAAAGTCAAAAGCAAAATGAAATACATAAACCTAACTGTATATTGAGTTGGTGGTACAACCACACAAATATGAATTATTTCAAATGAGTTTAAGATGATAAAATTTGAGTGTATATTCTTAGTGGGCTATACCCTTAGGACAAAAAGAAAAGAGAAGAAAGAAAAAAATCTCAAACTGTTTTTGGTAATCACAATTTTTGTGTTAGTGTCAGTACTGTTATTCTAAGACAGTAGTGTGTGTGTTGTGGGCTAAAGCAAAGAAGTGATTATGTTGGTTTTTCAATGTGAGGAAAAAAGGGAGAAATAGATTAAGGTAGTTGAGATTATATAAAACTCCTGTAGTCCTAAATTTGAATTGGAAATATCAATATGAACTCATGATATATTTTATCATTAAAAAAAAAACAAAACAGTGCTTAGGAATTCCCTGGTAGTGCAGACAAAAAAAAGTAACCTCCAAGCTATATCCATTGGAAGTTCCATTCAGTTCAGTTCAGTCGCTCAGTCGTGTCCGACTCTTTGCGACCCCATGAATCGCAGCACGCCAGGCCTCCCTGTCCATCACCATCTCCCGGAGTTCACTCAGACTCATGTCCATTGAGTCCGTGATGCCATCCAGCCACTTCATCCTCGGTCGTCCCCTTCTCCTCCTGCCCCCTATCCCTCCCAGCATTAGAGTCTTTTCCAATGAGTCAACTCTTCTCATGAGGTGGCGGAAGTACTGGAGCTTCAGCTTTAGAATCAGTCCTTCCAAAGAAATCCCAGGGCTGATCTCCTTCAGAATGGACTGGTTGGATCTCCTTGCAGTCCAAGGGACTCTCAAGAGGCTTCTCCAACACCGCAGTTCAAAAGCATCAATTCTTCAGCACTCAGCCTTCTTCACAGTCCAACTCTCACATCCATACATGACCACAGGAAAAACCATAGCCTTGACTAGACAGACCTTAGTCAGCAAAGTAATGTCTCTGCTTTTGAATATACTATCTAGGTTGGTCATAACTTTTCTTCCAAGGAGTAAGCCTCTTAATTTCATGGCTGCAGTCACCATCTGCAGTGATTTTGGAGCCCCCCCCAAAAACGTCTGACACTGTTCCCACTGTTTCCCCATCTATTTGCCATGAAGTGATGGGACCAGATGCCATGATCTTCGTTTTCTGAATGTTGAGCTTTAAGCCAACTTTTTCACTCTCCTCTTTCACTTTCATCATGAGGCTTTTTAGTTCCTCTTCACTTTCTGCCATAAGGGTGGTGTCATCTGCATATCTGAGGTTATTGATATTTCTCCCGGCAATCTTGATTCCAGCTTATGTTTCTTCCAGCCCAGCATTTCTCATAATGTACTCTGCATATAAGTTAAATAAGCAGGGCGACAATATACAGCCTTGACATACTCCTTTTCCTATTTGGAACCAGTCTGTTGTTCCATGTCCCGTTCTAACTGTTGCTTCCTGACCTGCATACAGATTTCCCAAGAGGCAGGTCAGGTGGTCTGGTATTCCCATCTCTTTCAGAATTTTCCACAGTTTGTTGTGATCTACACAGTCAAAGGCTTTGGCATAGTCAATAAAGCAGAAATAGATGTTTTTCTAGAACTCTCTTGCTTTTTCCATGATCCAGCGGATGTTGGCAATTTGATCTCTGGTTCTTCTGCCTTTTCTAAAACCAGCTTCAACATCAGGGAGTTCACGGTTCACGTATTGGTGAAGCCTGGCTTGGAGAATTTTGAGCATTACTTTACTAGCATGTGAGATGAGTGCAATTGTGCGGTAGTTTGAGCATTCTTTGGCATTGCCTTTCTTTGGAACTGGGATGAAAACTGACCTTTTCCAGTCCTGTGGCCACGGCTGAGTTTTCCAAATTTGCTGGCATATTGAGTGCAGCACTTTCACAGCATCATCTTTCAGGATTTGAAACAGCTGAACTGGAATTCCATCACCTCCACTAGCTTTGTTCGTAGTGATGCTTTCTAAGGCCCACTTGACTTCACATTCCAAGATGTCTGGCTCTAGATTAGTGATCACATCATCATGATTATCTGGGTTGTGAAGATCTTTTTCGTATAGTTCTTCCGTGTATTCTTGCCACCTCTTCTTAATATCTTCTGCTTCTGTTAGGTCCATACCATTTCTGTCCTTTATCGAGCCCATCTTTGCATGAAATGTTCCCTGGTATCTCTAATTTTCTTGAAGAGATCTCTAGTCTTTCCCATTCTGTTGTTTTCCTCTATTTCTTTACATTGATCGCTGAAGTAGGCTTTTTTATCTCTTCTTGCTATTCTTTGGAACTCTGCATTCAGATGCTTATATCTTTCCTTTTCTCCTTTGCTTTTCACCTCTCGTCTTTTCACAGCTATTTGTAAGGCCTCCCCAGACAGCCATTTTGCCTTTTTGCATTTCTTTTCCATGGGGATGGTCTTCCCTGTCTCCTGTACAATGTCACGAACCTCATTCCATAGTTCATCAGGCACTCTATCTATCAGATCTAGGCCCTTAAATCTATTTCTCACTTCCACTGTATAATCATAAGGGGATTTGATTTAGGTCATCCCCGAATGGTCTAGCGGTCTTCCCTACTTTCTTCAATTTGAGTCTGAACTTGGTAAAGCCGACCTAAAACAGGGCCCAATCAAGACTTCTCTGGTGGTCCAGTGCATAAGGGGCTTCCCTGGTGGCTCAAATGGTAAAGAATCCGCTTGCAATGCAGGGTGCCTGGGTGTGATCCCTGGTTGGGAAGATCCCCTGGAGAAGGCAATGGCTACCCACTCCAGTATTCTTGCCTGGGAAATCCCCTGGATAGAGGCACTTGGAGGGCTACAGTCCATGGCGTCACAAAGAGGTGGACACGGCCGAGAGACTAATACTAACTAACCAATGGCTATGACTCTGTGCTCCCAGTGCAGGGGGCACAGGTGTGACCCCTGGTCAAGGAACTAAGAACTCAAATGCCGTAAGAGCGAGGCCTGAAAACAACTAATTAAAAAAAAAAAGCCCCAGTCAAGCATCAGTGAGCACCCTAACCAGACTGTGATATCCAAAGCCCATTTTGCGCAAGAAACCAGAACTTTTTGGAGAAATGATTGATTCTATATCTGGAAAAGTAAATATGCTAATTGAGCTCAAAACATGTCAGGAAATTAGCCATCAAAGGCACCACTGTCTCAAGTTTTCCAACTGCTCAAAAATGTCCAGGAGAATAATATGTCCAATTATTTGAAATTCTGCAAATATCTTCATGAGTTCATAATAATCCTTAAAAAGCAAAACAAAACTGGTTGGTCACCTTTGGATGATGCTAGGGAACCATGCCATTATTTTTAAATGTGGTAAATAAAAGGGGGAAAAAAGAAAACCATTTATGCCTCCATGTCCTATACAAATTATACCTCAGTGTAAATAAATAGTCAATAAATTTCTTTATGGATGTACTCCAGCTAATAAGTAAGATTGATAAAATATTGCTATTTTGCAAACAATGATATAGGTCTTGATGTTGATCATCAATGACTGCTAAGATTGCACGAAGAGAGATAACCAGATATCATATACCTTCTGATAGAATATACAACTGCTATTTACATCTTGACTCTCCCTTTAAAAAAGAAAAAAAAGAACCTTAATCTGATCAGACCTTCAGATCTAACCACCAGTTTATGGGAAATAAAGCGTTTGATCCCTGGGTCAGGAAGATCCCCTGGAGAAGGGAAGGGTTATCCACTCTACTATTATTGCCTGGAGAATTCCATGGACAGAGGAGCCTAGAGGGCTACAGTCCCTAGGGTCACAAAGAGTCAGACACGACTGACAGACCAACACTTTTTTGCTTCCAAAGGGGACAGAGAACCATGGCAAACACCACTAAGGGGCCCAAGGAACAAAATCCAAAATCCAGACTGTGGAAAACTCTGCAGGATAACTGAACTGCTAGAGGAGAAAAGAACAGAAAAGAAACAAGGGAGGGGTATTTGTTAGGGTACAGTCAGGTAATCAAAACCACATTGTGTGATATAAGGGATTTGTGATAGGACTTGGGCCCGACAGAACTGGAAGGGCTGGTTAAGCACTCCATGTAAGTCAATCGCCCCTGCATCTGGTGCTGGGCCTGAAGTCAGGGAGGCTGACAATCAGGAAGAACAAAAACAAGCTGGAGCCCATGTCTGTGTCTCAAGGGAACCTGTGTAGGTCTCTCACCAACTCCAAGCCTCCAACGTTGATGATGTGGATGAGCTATGGAAAAATTAGTCCAAATAATTATGATCCATTAACCATTATGTCTAGCATTATGTCTGAACTTGCCTCTGTATATTCCATTTCACCATTTTTTTACTATTAAATAATCAATTTTAAAGCATTTTATAGAAGTTCAGTTAAAATTTTACAATTATCATGAATAAAATATGTTGCATTGAAATGTTTCTGAAAAACAGACAAAAGTTTTATCTAAAATTCACTAGAAAGTATCAACAATTTTGCCAATAGTATAAATAAAACTACACTAAACTTTGCTTCAACTTTACCTGCAACTATATGATAATCTTCCTTTTATGATGACAGTCAATTGACCATCATATACCATGGAACAAAAAAGCACATTATCACACCCCTCTCTCTATGCCCACTCATTGCAATTGGGCAGAAGGCTGGTACAATAAGCACAGTTTTTGCTAAGCCCCCTTATGAGGAACTCTGGCATTTTCTATCTCATTATAGTCCAGTATACTCTATTTCATTTAGGAAAAAAAAAAAAAATACTGGTTGAGAGTCACTAACTTGATTTCATGACCTACTAATGGATTGTGGCCTGTGATTTGAAAAACACTGCCCTAGGCTGGGTTATATTTACCATATTAAAGTCCCCTCACTCCACTTCTTAATGTTTAAATTCAGTTAACACTCGTGTCTCTACATCTTTGCCTTTATTCTCCAATATGTGGTCTCTGACGGCCACTGCTTTTACAGTGATCTTTACAGCTTAGGGATAAGATGGAAACTCTGAGTGTGGGTGATTTTGTAGATCATGACATGGTTTTCTTCCTTCAAAGAGACAAGTCAACATGAATAGGCAACAACTCAGCTCTGTTAGATTTCTTCTTATTCAGCATCTCAGGGACAGGTCTTAAAGTTATTCTTCTCACTGGGTCTCTAAAAGTTATTTCTCCTTTTCTATTTGTAGCTCATAAAATCCTACCTTTTTTTTTTTTTTTAATTTAAACACCTGCCAAACAGATAATTTTGAAAAGGTGTGGATGGGTATTGTTATGATTATTCAATTGCTGTATGAAACTGCAGTCATTTTATTATTGCTTATGGATTCTGTGGGTCAGGAATCCAGAGACAGCCCAGCAGAGATGGCTTGTCTCTGCTCCACAAGGTCTGGGGCCTCAGTGAGCGGAGACTCATCTGGTTGAGAGATGGATCTTCTGTGGGTTTCTGCCCTGGTATGTCTGGTGCCAGCCCATGACTTGAATCTAGGCTCTGTGGGGTCTGTCAACTAAAGTAATCATTTGTGGCCTCTCCATGTAGCATGGGTTCCTCACAGTGTGTGACTGGGCTCTGAGAGAGGGTGCCTTGAGAGTGAGCATTCTAGAATGACCTCTGCCAGTTTCATGACCTAGCCTTAGAAGTTACACAGTCTCACTTCTGTCAGAGTCTGTGCCTAAAGAACTCACAAGCCCTCCCCAGATTCAAGAGCATAAAGGCCTGCATGATTTTAAGCCACAACCTCTCTGACCTTGTTTCTTCACCTGAAACATGGAACTAATAATAATCCCCATGTAAAATTGTTGTGAGGATTAGAGAAAATGTTCCCTAAGTGCCCGAATTATACTGCTGCTGCTGCTGCTGCTGCTGCTGCTGCTGCTAAGTCACTTCAGTTGTGTCCGACTGTGCGACCCCATAGACGGCAGCCCACCAGGCTCCCCTGTCCCTGGGATTCTCCAGGCAAGAACACTGGAGTGGGTTGCCATTTCCTTCTCCAATGCATGGAAGTGAAAAGTGGAAGTGAAGTTGCTCAGTCATGTCCCACTCTTCGCGACCCCACGGACTGCAGCCTACCAGGCTCCTCCGTCCACGCGATTCTCCAGGCAAGAGTACTGGAGTGGGTTGCCATTGCCTTCTCCGCCAAATCATACTAAGTCTTCAATAATAGCCAACTTTGCAGTTGCCGCAGCTGAGTGCCCTTTGTACTCATTGTTCCCATTCAATCAACAGCTTCTCACAGCGAGCACCTGTGACTCTCTACCTGGGTACTTTCTCTTGCCACTCCTGCTTGGGGCACGCTGGAAATGCCAAGAAGTTCATGCCCCTAGATGTAGGCCTTTCAACCAATGATCAATGTGAGCTGATATATTAAAAATTCCTTGCTCTCTAAAACAAACTGAAGCCTATTTTACATATTCTCCTAGAGGTCCCCAGCGGTTTGTGGCTTGGCTGTTGTCAGTGGTACCTTCTCATCAAAGCATCTGGTACTGGTTTCTTTCCCTTCTCAGCCTCACTTCTCTATACCCTTCCAGTGATTACGTCCCAAGTAAACTACTTGGCACTCAAATCCTTGTCTCATGATCTACTTCTGGGGAACCAAAACAATGGTCACTATTATTCACTTATTCATTCGTTACTGACAATGTGTCAGGCACTGTTTCTTATTACTACTCCATTCTCCTGTAAACTGCTACACCTAGGATTCCTGGTTTCTTGAATTTTAACAATTACTAAAAAATTAAAGGAAACATTTAAGGGAAACAGTTTCCCATAATCTCACCAGAGTACAAAAGCTACTTTTGTTTCTTCCTATTTGCTCCCATTTTTAATACTTGTGTGCACGTTTATTACCGTTGCAGTTTTAAGTACAATCTAGTATTCTTTGCCTTATTCTTCCACTTAGCTTCCTACCATACTCTCATTCACTAGCCTTCAAAATTGACACGTTAATTCCTGCATTATACTCCATTACCCATTGTAGGACATTGTGATGGTTAACTTTATGTGTCAGCTTCACGGGGCCATGGCGTGCCCAGATATTTGCTCAAATATTACTTTGAGTCTTAATGCACTTAAATGCGATTAATATATCAACTGATCAACAGACAAAAACAGATTGTCCTCTCTAATGTGGGTGGGCCTCATCCAATCTGCTGAAGACCCTACTTCAGGATAAAAAAAACAGACCCTACTCTAAGTAAGAGAGAATTCCATCTGCCTGACTGCCTTTGAACTAAGACATTGCCTTTTTCCTGCCTTCAGACTCAAACTGAAACTTCAGCTTTTCCTGGGTCTCTAGCTTGCCAACTCACTCTGCAGATCTGGGGACTTGTCAGCTTCCATAATTGCATGAGCCAATTCCTTATAATAAATCTCTTTACATACATACACACACATACTCCCCCTCTCCCTTTCTCCCCACTCAGTTCTATTTCTCTGGAGCACTCCAACAGAAGCATGTAGATTCTTTTTTATTTTTTCCAAATGTGGCTAGTACTACATACAAAGTCTTTATGCCATAATCTATTTTGGTTTTTTAATTTTATGAGCAACACATGAACATTGTATAAACTGAAAAGATTTTCCTTCCTCCACAATGAAAGCCACTGTTGCAAACTTCTTGTACTTCCTTCAAGAACTACACTATGCGAACACGACACCAAAGCAGCGTAATCCCCACACTGTCGTGTGCCTTTTCCATTCAATAATATACCTCGGTCTTCTTTCATGCCAGCATGCACTGCTTAAGTGCTTCGGACAGGTCTGTTCCCTCAGCTCTCCTTGTTCCTATTTTTTTGTGACCGCATCTCTCCAGTATAGGGACTCTTTCCCTGGCAGAAAAATCAGTATCTTCCTTCTCTACTCATTCATATAGTCACTCTTTCAGTCACTTGCTAAATGTTTACTGAGCATTTACTCTATGCTGGGCACTAAGACAGGCCATGGATGGAACGGTAAGTAAGATAGGTCATGCCCCTGCCTCCATGGAGTTCAGCCTAGGGAAACAGAAATACTGGACCAGATGTTTCAGAGAAGCTGCTGCTGCTGCTGCTAAGTCACTTCATTCGTGTCTGACTCTGTGTGACCCCACAGATGGCAGCCCACCAGGCTCCCCCGTCCCTGGGATTCTCCAGGCAAGAACACTGGAGTGGGTTGCCATTTCCTTCTCCAATGCATGAAAGTGAAAAGTGAAAGGGAAGTCGCTCAGTCGTGTCCGATTCTTCGCGACCCCATGGACCACAGCCTACCAGGCTCCTCTGTCCCTGGGATTTTCCAGGCAAGAGTACTGGAGTGGGGTGCCATTGCCTTCTCCATCAGAGAAGCTAGGTAAGTGAATTAATACAGGATGTTTGTGGTGCAAGGGACCGACACACAGGAGGGAGAACTTGGCCCAGAAAGGCTTTCTGAAGGAAGTATCCCCTTGCTGAGACCTGAAAAATCAGGACTTAGCCTGGTGAAGGACTCTGGGAAAGGTGTCCCTGGCAGATGAGAAGAGAGGGAGATAGCAAGAGAGGGAGCCAGGAGGAAGGAAAGTGAAATTGCTCAGTTATGTCCAACTCTTTGCAACTCCATGGACTGTAGCCTACCAGGATCCTCCATCCATGGGATTTTCCAGGCAAGAGTACTGGAGTGGGTTGCCATTTCCTTCTCCAGGGAGGAAGGAGGAGAAAACTAAATATGGAGAATGCTAGTGGGCTGGAGAGGGCTTCTCAGGTGGTGCTAGTGGTAAAGATCTTGCTTGCCAATGCAGGAGACGTAAGAGACATAGATTCAATCCCTGGTTCAGGAAGACCCCCTGGAGAAGGTCATGGCACCCCAGTCTAGTATTCTTGCCTGGAGAATCCCTTGGACAGAAGAGCCTGATGGGCTACAGCCCATGAAGTTGCAAAGAGTTGGACACAACTAAAGTGACTTAGCACACAGTACACACAGTGGGCTGGAAAAATTAATCTAGCAAAGTTGGCACATCTAGGCCATGGAGGTATCATGGCAAAGGGAAACTAAGGAGGGGTCTACTTTTTGTTAATTCTTTCAATTTGATGTTTCTCTGTTTCTCCTTTTCTTCTAAGTATTTGAATACTTTTTAAGCTGAATATTCATTAGAAGGACTGATGCTGAAGCTGAAGCTCCAATACTTTGGCCACCTGTTGAGAAGAGTTGACTCACTGGAAAAGACCCTGATGCTGGGAAAGACTGAAAGCAGGAGGACAAGGGGATGACAGAGGATGAGACGGTTGGCATCACTGACTCACGGACAAGAGTTTGAGCAAGCCCTGGGAGATGGTGAAGGACAGGGAAGCCTGGCGTGCTGCAGTCCATGGGGTCGCAAAGAGTCAGACACGACTGAGCGACTATACAACAACAGTGCTAATTTCAGGGCTTCCTCGGTAGCTCAGCTGGTAAAGAGTCTGCCTGCAATGCAGGAGACCCCAGTCCGATTCCTAGGTCAGGCAATTCCCCTGGAGAAAGGCTACGCTACCCTCTCCAGTTTTCCTGTGCTTCCCTGGTGGCTCAGAGGGTAAAGAATCCGCCCACAATGTGGGAGACCGGGGTTCACTCTCTGAGTTGGGAAGGTCCCTTGGAGGAGGGCATGGCAATCCATTCCAATGTTCTTGCCTGGAGAAACCCCATGGACAGAGGAGCCTGGAGAGCTACAGTCCATGGGGGCACAAAGAGTCAGACACAACTGGGTGACTAAGCACACACACACACACACATGCTAATTTCAACATCTGAGTCTTCTCACCATTAGTCTCTGTTGATTGCCTTTTCTCTTGAGAACGAATCTTCAGACTGTATCCTGAACTTTGCAAAAGTTACGTTGTAAAGTTTCTGGATTTTGTTGTATTTTGAGAGAGAGAAAGAGAATGTATGGGTGTGTATTTTAACCAGCAGCTAATTTGATTGAACTTGAACTGTAAACTCTATCTTTTGAACGGTCGCTCAAATGTCAATTCAGTTCTTTTTCTTTTGTTCTGAGCTCAAGTCTGTCCAGCGCATATGCATGTGGTTCAGGAGTCAACCAGAGATTTGGCCAGAGTTTATACACAGAATTAAGAGTACTCCCTCTGTGACTCTCCCTTTCCTGAGATTCCACTCCCCCCTCTGCAGCACCTGGGATTTCCTTAAGTTTCATCCTGTGGTGCTTTAAACTAGAAAGACAGCAAATGTTCTCTCTGTTTTAGTTACCCCATGCAGTGCTAACTGTGGCTTCTCTTATGGCAAAAAGCTTTGAAAATGGATAACTTATCCTGATGCTCCCTTCCCCTGACTGTTGACTCCTCTCCAAAATCACTGTGTTTTTGTATTTTGTCCAGTTTATAGTGATCTGTGGAAGACTGACTCTATTAGGAGTTACTCAGCCACACACTTATGGACCATTCTTTTTTTATTGGAGAATAAAAAACATTGCTTTACAATGTTGTGTTGGTTTCTGCAATACATCAACATGAATCAGCCATAGGTATACCTATGTCTGCTCCCTCTTGAACCTCCCTCCCACCTCCGACCCCATCCCATCCCCCTTAGGTTGTCACACAGCACTGTGTTGAGTTCTCTGCATCATACAGCAAATTCCCACTGGCTATCTATTTCACATATAGTAATGCATGTTTCAATACTACTCTCCCAATTTGTCCCATCCTCCCCTTCCCCCACTGGGTCCACAATTCTGTTCTCTATGTCTGCAGCTCTATTGTTGCCCTACAAATAGGTTCATCAGTACCATTTTTCTAGATTCCATGAAGTGAAGTGAAGGTCGCTCAGTTGTGTCTGACTCTTTGCGACCTCATAGACTATAGTCTATGGAATTCTCCAGGCCAGAATACTGGAGTAGGTAGCCTTTCCCTTCTCCAGGGGATCTTCCCAACCCAGGGATCAAACCCAGGTCTCTTGCATTGCAGGTGGATTCTTTACCAGGTGAGCCACAAGGGAAGCCCCCTAGAGTCCATATATATGCATTAATATACAATATTTGTCTTTCTCTTTTTGACTTACTTCACTCTGTATAACAAGTTCTAGGTTCATCTATCTAACTAGAACTTACTCAAATTCATTCTTTTTTTATGGCTCAGTAATATTCCATTGTATATATATTGACTATTCTTATTTTGAATCATAAGCTTAGGCTAATTTTCAGGATTGACATAAACAATGCATAAAATTTTCATGCTTCATTTTTTAATAAATATTTCTTATTAAATATTAATAGAGAATCTCCTTTAACTTTTTTATTTATTTCATTGCTTTGATTGAAATAAGTTTATTTTCTTTGATTTTTCTCTCCTACAATAAATTTACTTTCTGGAAATTTCATTTAGCATCTGTTTGCTTTAAATAAAAATTCATATTTTAAAAAAGACATAGTGTTAACATTTTTTTTAATTATAGAGGACAGAATATGGGAGATAGTATTTCTATCTGTCTTAATTCTTGTCCTAAGTACACCCTAGGATGCTGTGTCATAAAAGAATATTTTATACCTATTAAGAACTAAATCATAGAAGAACAGTTAGTGATTTGGGGCTTCCCAGGTGGTTCAGTGGTAAAGAATCCACCTGCCAATTCAGGAGACATGGGTTCGATCCTTATCTGGGAAGATCGCCTGCAGAAGGACAAGCAACCCACTCTGGTATTGTTGCTTGAGAAATCCCATGGACAGAGGAGCCTGGCAGGCTGCAGTCCGTGGGATTGTAATGAGTTGGACATGATATAGCGACTGAAGAACAACAACAAATTTAGTGATTTGGAAAATAGTTCATTATATACTACAAAATACAGTTGACTAAAAGAAGCATGATCTTATTTTTGTTAGAAAAAAAAAGTGGGGAGGGCATAAATGTGGGATCAGTGGCTGGACTCCACAGCCACAGTTCACAGGCTAAGCCATGGTTCTCTAAGGCTCATACAAGGCGCCCACAGTGACTCGGGCTCAGAGCCTTCCAGCTCTGACCTCAAAGGTTGTTGAGCCTAGACCCTTTTACCCTTTATATCCATACCTTTGTTGTGGCCTTGTGACATGCAGAATGTGTTTATATGTATGTCCCAAAAGAAAAGAATTTCCTTCTGAATTCTATTTCTTCTCTTTTCCACCTTGTTCATCCCTACTCTGTCCTGGCTCATATTGATTGCTTTTCCCAATCCTAGAGTTGAGACGTTTGGGGTTTGTGCTCCTTTTTTCCTCAGAATGTCATGCATTTCTATATGAACTTCTCCCTCCTTATTAGAGACAGTTCTCATATCAAATGATGAGGCAGTTTGCATTAAATAAAATGTAAAGGGTCTTGTTATACCCTTTTCCTAGATGGTGAGACCCTGTAGAACGTATATTTACATAACCAAATTTGGACTTAAACTGACATATCAAGGGATTCAGCTTTGCAACTTAATGTAAACATCTGCATATTTCATATCCATCAGCCATAATAATTCTACATAAAATAATAAAATTCTACAACCCAACAACCTAAAACCATAAACATTTATTTTCACTGTGTGTCTTCAGCAAAGCTTTAAGGAAAGGTTGGGTCTACTATTTGTCTACTGTGTTTGTCTACTATTTCTCATTCTCCTTGGACCACAGCTTACCTGAAACATACTATTCACAAAGCAACAGACAGGCACATAAGACAAAGGCTCAACTGTACTGGCATATTTTAAGCCTTCCCTTTCAAGATCTTTACCATCAATCCATTGGCCAAAGCAAGTCACATGTTTAAGCCCAAAATCCAGGTGTGCAGAATACATTCTATCCATCATAAGGCCATACAGCAAGAGTGTAAATGTAAAATACTCCTACAGGACAGTGAATAATTGGGACAAATAATTGAATCCACCACACTTAAGGTACCATATTTGTATGTGCGTTTTTTTACACATGGTTTTCCAGTCTAAGTAGCAGTGATCAGCGATTAGAGTAGACTTCACAGGCAAGTAGATTTGGGTTTGAATCTTTACCCCAGCACTTTACTGGCTATGAGAACCTGAGAAAATGACTTCGTCTCTCTGAATCATGATTCCCCACAAATTATCCACAATTTCATCACCCAGATTTAAACTCTATAAATATTTTGGTGTGTTTTTTTCTAAGCATATATTAATTTCCCCACAAATTTGGAATAACACAATGTTTAAAAAAATTCTACATCAAAAATGTTTTGCCAGATCATAAAGTTTTTTTGAAAGAACAATTCTTTCTCCTCTCCTCCTCAATCCCTTTCAGAGTTCAGGCCCTTATGGTGGCAGAAGAGGAGGTGTCTCAGACTCCTCACGTCACAATCACATTGAGGACTTCCTGGTGGCACAGTCAATAGGAATCTGCCTACGGATGCAGAGGACACAGGTTCCATCTCTGGTCTGGGAAGATCCCACATACCGGGGAGCAATGAAGCCAGCGCGCCACAACTACTGAGCCCGCAGTCTAGAACCCGAGAGCCACACTACTGAGCCTGTGCACCAACAGCCCATGCTCCGTAAGAGACACCACCGCAATGAGAAGCCTGCACGCCACAATAGGGTAGCCCCCTTTAACACAACTAGAGAAAGCCCACGCAAAGCAACGAAGACCCAGGAGAGCCAAACACAAACAAACCAACCAACCAACCACATGGAAACCTTAGTAAAAACATGGATTCTGAAGGCCCTCAGGCTTTCAAAGACCAAGCCCTTGGAGCTGGTCCTCTGGGTAGAAATCTTCCTCATTCAGAATGGGCTGATTTTCACAGGCAATGGAGAGGGTTAAATTCCTAAAGGGACTCAAGCCATTCTGGCTTTGCATCTTGGAAATCATGGACACTCAGAGTAGTTATCCAAATGTTTGAAACTGACTGCCAGTTCAAGGAAAAGAATAATTTTTAAATTGCTGCATAATTTTTATCATATGGGTGTTTCTATTTTCCTTTTGCTGGGCATTCAGGTTGTTTTCCATCTGTCACTATCTCAAATAAAGAATGTTGCAATAAACATGCATAAATCTTTGACCACATTTATGATTATTTCCAGTGGAAAGATTCCTAGAAATGTGATCCCTGCAGCAAAGGGTATAAACATTTTGAAGGCTCTTGACAAGTAGTACATTGCCAAACTGCTTGACAGAAAGGTTATACTAATTTATTCTCGCACTAGCATAGTCTTTCGGAGTTAATGCTTTTAGATGAAACTCCAAAGTGATTGTTTTCACTTAGAGTGAGAATGTGGAAGTGTCACAGAACAAATGTGGAACATTTAAAAATAAATTTCTTTTAAAAAGTGAAGCTGGAGTAAGCAATAAAATTTTTGGATATGAAAGATGATCTAATTTTAATGAAAATTAGATCAACATGCTAAAGTTGATGTCCTATAGAATAGCACTTATAGAAAGCCATCTGCAAAGCTAAGGAAGGCTTGCAAATGATCTTCAAAGATATTCAGGTAAAGAAAAATCGAATGACAAATGGAAGAGAGGAATAGGAAATAAACCAGAATTTGTGCCAATTCATTTCTAAGAAAGAGAGGAAAAGAAACAAGATGATGAAATGAGTTCAAGCTAGAAAGTAACATAAGAATAATATAAGAGAGGTTTAAGAAATGTATTGATGGGGAAAATACTAGGACAAAATGCCTGTGTTATAATTAAAATACTGGAGACACACAGAGGTGATCTTATGAGACTGAAATCACCCCTTAAAATTTCACCCTCTTGATGTAGAGGGTGAAAACACTGAAGATGAAACTAGCAGTGGAACTCAGAGGGTAGTATACAAACACCCTCCCTATCATTAGGGAGACCCAAAAGTCAGCTGGGCTCTGCGACCTCATTGCTTCTAGATCAGGTGGGCTTGAGCCCCACTGTGCCTAGCACAGGTCTATAGTTCTGCCAAGCCTTCTGCTGAGTCATGAGGGTATGTGTTTTGGAGGGCCTTTCTGCCTCCCAGCTCTGGCTTTTCTGAGACCATTTCTGTTTCCCAGTGTGTCTACATGGCTCCTTACTCTGCTTTCAACAAGCCCCCACTCACACAAACCATTAGTGTGTTCAAGTTTGTTAAGATGTGGGGGTCTCGAGGAAGGGTCACATTGCCCATTATGCCACAAAGCACTTAAAATGACATTTTAGGCTTCCTGGTTCATAACTGTCCTTTTGATCATTCCCTACTGGAAGTTTCTCACTGGCTTTTATCCCATGCAGGGCCCTTACTCCATCAATCTCCTAGCCCCCTCCTCTTCTCACTACTCCAACCTATAAGGGAGCACCTTCTTCCCAACTCAGCCACCAAGAAAAATTAATTTCCTGCTTCTGTAAGTGTAGACTTTTTGTTCTTTTTGGTTGCCTGAGCCCTAGCCAGCCCTTATACCCTAGGGGCTTATGATGGTATTTCCTGAAACAAAGACAGCTACTTTCTCAAGAAGAATTCTGCTGATAGATCTTACTGCTGAAAGACACTCTTACAAGGTGATTAGATCCAGCATTCTGCCTTCAGCAGGTAACTGAGAATCAGAGATTAAGTGAATTGCCCCAAATTCATTAAAGTGAAGAAGAGGTGAGGACTAGACTCCAGGTTTTCTATTTCTAAAGCTATGCCTTTTCCATATCAAATTAATGTTTACCTGCAGTGGCGGCTATTCTTTTGTTTCTGATATGAGTTAATAACTTACTTCCGAAAACCAGCTTTGGTCACTCATCAAAAGCAGTATCTTGGTCACCATGCATTGCACCTTTTGTTTTTGGCAATAGTCTTTAGGAATAACTGAGTTGGACAATTCAGAATTCTTTACTACTGGATTCAGAAAGTCAGAGAACTGTTAAAGTGAATAGTATCATTAACCTCATAGATAGAGTAACTACCCCCTCAACCTCACCCTCTTCCCTTCTTTCAGAAGAGATTGTCAGACCAGATGAAAAGCTTAAATAGAATTGGGCATAATGCTAATTTTAAAACAGAATCATATTTCCCACTGACTTCCATGATTAACCTGAGGATGTCTTATCACAGAAAAAAGTTTTGCTTCTAAGATAAATAATATTTATGATAGCAATAAGATTTTATAAACTAGTCTTTAAGAAACAAGTCAAACTAAGCCACAAAGTACAGTTACTTTGCTGAACCAAAACAAAATTGGTATTTTACAGAAATGCACAAAAATCCCCCTCCTCAGACTGGAGCACAGTGAAAAGATGCTCCCTGGTGCCCTGCCTGTTGCATTCAGTCACTTGAATCCAGCATGAGTCCTGGACAAATTACCTTAGAGAGTGTGGCAGGAATTAGCTATTTGCTTATTTCACTGACCTGGTGAAGGCTGCTAATAGCTATTAATCATTCTTTTAAAAATAGCAGCAAATGTAAAAAAACTTTCTTATAAGCAGCTGCATGTATGTTATTTAAAACTGTCCATCTGAATAATGGCAAACTTCTGACAAAAACAACAATTTTTGTTTTGGTGTGGTACTTAGGTAGCTGTTCTTTTTGACAGTAATTAGCTAATCAAATCAGTTTCTGAAGACCACGTCTTGTCTTGTTAAAGACATCTTTCACATAAAGGAGGGTGATTTTTCACTCTTTTGGTAGCACTGTCCGGCATGTGGGAATCTCAGTTTTCCAATCAGGGATCAAACCGATGCCCCCTGCATTAGCAGCACAGTTTTTATTATTGGTCCACCAGGGAAGTCCCAGGAGGGGAATTTTTTTAAAAAATTATTCAGGAGGGTATATATCCAATTTGTCTAAAACAGAGAAAAGATTATATAGGTGAATTAAAAAAAAAAGAAGTGCCTGAGGTATATAAAAATAGCTATCTCCCATTAAAACTAGAATTTATCCTAGCCATTCTAACATCAGTGGTCACCGGTGTTTTAAGATTTAGAAAAGAAAATCTCAAAAACCAATGGCCAGATGTGGTACTGACCTTAAAGTAAATTGTTGAGGCAAATGACATCATGTTCAATGTGGTGGTGACTACAGCAATTTCATAAAAACATAGAATTTCTCTGAGGATTATTCAGTTGGACAATACAATAGTGTTTTCAGCCATGCTTCCTCCTGCCTCTTCTTAGAAATGGTGAAGAACCAGAGGTAATTTCTCTGGCTTTGAACAAAAGGACTCACCAGTTTTACTTACTATGTACTAGGCAGTTCTTTATTGTGCCTCTATCAACATTACCAGAAAATACCAACAATGCTGGATTTCGAGAAATTCTGCTTAGGTTTATTTGAAAGTCATGTGATTAATACTTTATTTGGGCAAAGTGGCTAATTAACAACTCTAGTTTGGGGATAACCTGTATTTTTGACACTTCCCCTATCTCCATTCTCCCCTTCTTTTTTGTGTATTTGGTAGAAAAAAAATTAAGTCTATATTGGTACAACCACTATGGAGAACAGTATGGAGGTGCCCAAATAAACTCAAAACAGAATTACCATATAATCCAGCAATCCCACTTGTGGGCACATATCTGGAGAAAACCATAACTCAGAAAGCTTCACGCACCCCTATGTTCATAGCAGTACTATTCACAGTAGCCAGCACACAAAAGGAACTTAAATGTCCATCAATAGAAGAATGGATACAAAAGATGTGATATATATATACACACACACATACATACACTATGGAATATTACTTAGCCACATAAAGAATGAAATAATGACATTTGCAGTAACATAGATGGGCCTGGGGACTATCACACGAAAACAAATATCATATGACATCTCATGTGGAATGTAACTTAAAATGATATAAATTAACTTATTTACAAAACAGACTCACAGATTTAAAAAACAAACTTATGGTTACAAAAGGGGAAATGTGGGGGAAAGAGATAAATTAGGAACTTGGCACTAACATACACACACTATTATACATAAAAATAAATAACCAGTAAGGATCTACTGTATAGCAAGGGAAATCTATCAATAGTCTGTATCATCTGTAATAACCTATATAGGAAAAGAACCTAAAAAATGGATATATATATATACAAAACTGAATTACATTGCTGTATACCTGAAACTAAGACATTATAAATCAACTATACTCCAATAAATTTTTTTAATGAACTTATGTTCTTTGATAAAGATGTCTACAAAATATTAAGAAAAAAGATGTTACCAAAAAGGATGTTACAAAATAACAGGCATGTATGTTGTATAAAATTGGTTTGTATAAAATTATGCCTGTTTCCAGTATATTTATGACTTATGTGTATGTGTATATGGAGATGGTCACAAGAAATGTTAATCAAAATATTTTTCCTTGATAATAATGATAAACAATAAAGTCATTCTCCTTTTGATAAAATAAGAATAAGTAAGTAGATATTAGTATTCCTGAGCACCTTCTTTGGAGCTGACACAGATGTTTCAGAAGCATGTAGGCAAACTCTAAGTGTGCAATGAAGACCTAATAGGACTGAGCAACCCAACCAACTCCATCTTTGTAAGTGTCTTGCTGGTTTTGTCTAACTCAAGTTCTTGGACTTTCTAGGTCTAATGGTCATTCCTTGCCCAGGATTTCAGATAGCCTCATTTTACTTGGCTAGACCAGATCACAATAATCAAATTTAGTTCTGGGCATCACAAACCTGCATATGCAAAGGTGGGTGATGGGAGTGATGAAACAGGGGCACACTGAGTGAGTTGGCAGCAGGGGTTGGGGGGCAGGATCTAAAAGAACTGGGAAGCAACTGGGTTGATAACACTGAATGGCAGGGAAGGAGCCTATTCTGTGTAGCACCACAAAGAACAGCGCCTTGCCCTGCCTTCCTGAGCCTCAGATTCTTCGTTCATAAAATAAGCTGGTGCACTTGAAGATTTCTTTTAGCTCTAGCTTCTCTTGAGTCTCTAAGTAGTGGGAAAAATGATTTCAGCTTAATTTGAAGAAAAGCTTTCTTCTAATCAACCAATCTTCTGGTAACAGGCAGCTTCCGAGCTCAGCTGTTGACTTCTCTGCTGGTGCAGGCACAGTCAGGGTGGTCATCCATCAGGAAGCCTGAGGCGAAATTCCCTGACACAATGACACGATG
The DNA here is from genome assembly GCF_016772045.2 of Ovis aries. Taxonomy (NCBI): domain Eukaryota; kingdom Metazoa; phylum Chordata; class Mammalia; order Artiodactyla; family Bovidae; genus Ovis; species Ovis aries. Next base: position 202,171,226 of record NC_056054.1, read on the forward strand.
GCCCAGATTACTGCTAAGATCCTTTCTGTTCAGAAACTTTTTTTTCAAGTAGTTGCCAGGAGAGCAACTCCCATTGGAGTGAATCTAAACGGCAAAGTCAAGAAACTAGCATGAGGAAGCATAGCCTGCAATGGGGCAGTTAACATCCTCACCTGTTATCTGCTGAGTGACAGGCCTAGTGCCAGGTCCTTGGCATACAGCATCTTTAACTCTCACAGCAATTCCATGAGAGGTATTATTCTCCTTTTACAAAGAGGAATTGAGGCTTGGAGAGGCTAAGTAACTTTATTAAGGTCACACAGCTAGTAATGAAATTCAATTCTAGGTCTACTGACTTCAATACAGCACTTCTCACAAAGCGTTCAGAGAAGCAGGATAAAGTGGGAGGAGACAAAAAGTGTAGACAATGTATAACATCAAGGAAGCCAAACGCAGTATCAATTAGAAACCACGAACTGAAGACTTCGTGGCCGGTGAGCAGGAAGGAAGTGTTTACTTACAGAATGAGTTTGAGAGGCTACTGTACCAACAGTGGACATTCAATTGTAAAACAAGAGGCTCGTGGTGTTTCTGCTGACATGACTGTTTTGAACTAAATGTTTATGTCCTCCTCTAGAGAATCTTCTGGGTTCCCTCCTTGGGAATACTCTTGACCCCTCTTCAGGCATTTATTCCTTTTCAAACTTTATTATGAATATTTGATTCATGTTCCCTTAGACCTTTGATTCATTGACTAATGTTTTCATTGTTATTTTATTGTATGCCACCTGGGAAAATATATGGCAGTTTTCGTTGGATACCTTCCATGTGCCCCTCCAAATCCACACTTCATCCTTCCCTTTCCTACTGTGTCCTGGAGGCTGCCCATTACCAACAGCACCAATGGGCTCCTTTGCCCCCTGCCTTCTGCCCTGGAGGACACTGTAAAGAGTGGGAGATGAGTGAGCTGATAATTACTCCTTCCCTGTTACGCTGTCACCCTTTCATGCTGCAGGAGCAGTGACTGTGTTCACCGCGAGTCCAAGGTTTCTATTGGGCAGTCCTCTCCAATAGCTCTCTAGGTTCCATTAAGCTGTCCCTCCCTCCCATCACTCTTTAGGCCAAGTGGAGATGGTTCCCTGTTGCTGCTAGAGGCAGAGTGCTGCACGAGGCTGTGTTTGTGTCCTTTAATCCCACCCACACCTCTAAACAGTACTTCTACTAAGATTCTCAATCACCCTGATTGGGCATACTAAGATTCTCAATCACCCTGATTGGGCATGCCATCTGTTTCCTACCAGGATCCTGACTTATTATTAAAAGCCTCATTAAAAAAAAAAATCCTCTCATTCTTGTAGCTCTTTCCTGTGGCATTTATCTGTGTATTTCTAACTAATTTGCCTGTACCATTCATTAACTTACCAGTTTTAGCCATTATCTATTGACTTCCTATTGAGGCCAGTGATCTTCGGCTCTTCCACAACTCCTCTTTCCAACAGTTAGAACCCAGTGTTTTTTATTAAATGAGACTAGTGAGTGGAAAGACAGCCTTTGTTCTTAGATAGGATGATTCAGCATCATAAAGATGCATGTTATCCCTAAGTTAATTCATAATGTAATTTGATCTGAATAAAATACCAACAACTTTTTACACAGCTTGACAAGTTGGTACTAAACTTCATATGGAAAAACAAACAAGAACAGACAGGAAAACAGTGAAACAAAACAAGCCAAAACAAAAAAAAACTAAAGAAAGAAAGGAAGGAAGGAAGAAAAAGCTATAAGGGGGACTAACCATACCAGATGTGAGACATACCATAAAGCTTTCATAATTAAACAGTGGGGTATGGACACATGAATAGATAGACCAGTAGGAAAAAAAAGTCCAAAAATAGAATGAAATATATAGGAAACTTTAGTCTGTGCTAAAGGTAGCATCTCAAAATGCCTGGGCTGAAGGATTTTTAAATAAATAGTACTGGAGCAACTAGTTAGCTATTTGGGGGAAAAAAGGTAAAATTAGACTCACACCTCATACTGTACACAAGAATAAACCCCAAATGCATCAGGAATCTAAAAAAAAAAAAAAAATTAAACCACACAAGTCCTATTTTAAAAATGAGTGAATTCCTCTTTAACATAGGTGTTGAGAAGGCTTGCTCTTAATTCAAAATTAAATGGAATAAAGAAAATATTAATAAATTTGATTGCATAAAACATTGCATGGGGAAAGAAACACCATAAACAAAGTTAAAAGACAATTAAAATGTGAGAGAGAATATTTATAACATTTATCACAGATAAAGGGCTTATATTCTCAATATTTAAGTAACTCATAAAAATTAAGGCAAAAAGTAGATTAAAACCCAATAGAAGAATGGACAAAAGATAAGCAGAAAACATACCAGAAAGGAAATAAAGACGACCCTTAAACACATGAAAAGTTCCTTCTCATTTATGACAAGATAAAAACAAATTAAAATTGCACTCATATACCATTTCTCACCAATCAGAGTGGCCAAAAGTTAAGAATATAATCACACACCTTGTTGGCAAGCTGTATATATTGCACTCTTACACAGTGCCATTGTGAATACAAACTGCTATGATCTTTACAGAGGAGTTTCACAAAATGTCTTTAAAATACACATGTATGCACACATATACTCTTTACACTTAGCAATCCCATTTCTAAGAATTTACTCTGAAGACAAACTTCCAACAATACAAAAATACACACATGAAGGTTATTCACATCACTTTATAAAATTAAAAAATACTAGAGGTCACTGATATGCATATATATGAGGTAAATGAGTACTATGGGGTTGCTAAAAGCAAAAAAAAGAAAAGAATGAGAAAGATCCCCATGAACTGATATGATTTCCAGGATACATTAAGTGAAGATATTAAAGAGAAAGAGAACATCAGCAATATTCTATTTTTTTTTTTTTTGGTAAAAAGTGGGAATAAGAAAACATATGTGTATATGTTCATTTGCGCAAAAAGAAACACAGGAAAGATAAACTAAAGACCAAAAAGAATGGGTACCTTCAGGGACTGTGTAGGGATGGGCTGGATAGAATATAAGGAAGGGGAAGGGATGGAAATCATTTGACTGTAATTTCTGTGTTCTGGGACCATGCTAATTTTTACACATTCAACAACAACAAAATGAGAAAAAAATCAACAAAGATGGAGGGAAAAACTAAATTGTACAGACTAACAAAATTTCAAATGAATAAGATAATCAACACTGAAGGGGGAAATAAAATTCAAGTGACTTTTGAACACTGTATTTGGACTGCATATTCTCAGGCTAAACAGAAAAGAACTCTAAACTAATACTAGATAATAGTTAGAAGCCTAGTTAATAGCCTTTTTCCCCCCTCTTTAGAATTGTGGGTTAGCAATTCTGTTTATTCTAGGATTGATCAAGTAAGTAAATATATTGTGGATAATGGGAGCCAGGTTTCTCACAGTTAAAGAAGAGCTACAAACAAGAAAAGTGGGAAGGAGGAAAAAGTGAGCTCTGCAGTGTTTCACTGCAATCAGAGGTATTAGTGTGAACTTGTGATTTTTTAATACATACAGTGATAGATAGGTAAATATAAACAGGTGAATATAGGCAGGTATAGATCAACCTGTGTGCGTATTTACATACATAATCTACTTCCTAGCTTTTTTGGCTGTCAGGGTCTAAAATCACCAATATTCTAGTAGCGACGAGTGTATCTGGCATGCAGATCTTGGTTTCTCAACCTTGTTCTTTGCTGCTGCTGCTGCTGCTAAGTCGCTTCAGTCATGTCCGACTCTGTGCAACCCCATAGATGGCAGCCCACCAGGCTCGCCCGTCCCTGGGATTCTCCAGGCAAGAACACTGGAGTGGGTTGCCATTTCCTTCTCCAATGCATGAAAGTGAAAAGTGAAAGTGAAGTCGCTCAGTCGTGTCCGACTCTTCGAGACCCCATGGACTGTAGCCTACCAGGCTCCTCCATCCATGGAGTTTTCCAGGCAAGAGTACTGGAGTGGGGTGCCATTGTTCTTTGCTGTTGTTGCTATGTTGCTAAGTTGCTTCAATCGTGTCCGACCCTGTGCGATCCCATAGATGGCAGCCCACCAGGCTCCCCTGTCCCTGGGATTCTCCAGGTAACAACACTGGAGCGGGTGCTTTGCTAGAGGAATACAAAGCTCCTTGGTAAGTGGCTGATTATAAGACTGAACAGAGAAAGTACAAACGTGGAACAATGTCAGAAGTTGCCATGAGCCAGCTTGAAGAGGCTCTCACTGGCCAAATCTGGGACAGTCTAAGCACCAAAATACTTACAAATAATACAAAATACATCTGTTATTACAGTAAGTTTACAACACCTTGAATAAAATAAGAATCCATTAGTTTGGGGTGGAGGAGGGAAAAGAAAAGCTCTTCCTTGCAGTAGAAAGCCAACTAATAAAAAGGAATGATATTAGAATCACCATTTGGCAACCATAATAAAAATCCTTAACCAGTCAAGAATCAGCAATACAAAACTTTAAGTAACAGAGTATTTGTGTAGTTTCAAGGTATTGTCCCAAGAGATACTTAATTACTATGTAACAGGGAACATACACACACTACCTTCAGCAAATGAGCAAAGTTAGCATCACCAAAGTTAATAATGGGACAAATCAGCATTGTGCACCTCCTGATACAATACACAGTATCACTTCTGTATTCCTGTAAGAAAACCTATTGAATCTAATCACGAGGAAACATCAGAAAAACTCAAATTGAGGAAGACGCTCCAGCTTCCCTGGAGGCTCAGGTGGTAAAGAATCCACCAGTAATGTGGGAGACCCGGGTTTGATTCCTGGGGTGGGAGGATCCCCTGGAGAAGGGAATGGCAACCCACTTCAGTATTCTTGCATGGGACATCCCATGGACAGAGGAGCCTGATGGGCTACAGTCCATGGGGTGCAAAGAGTTGGACACGACTATGTCACTAACATTGACTGACTACAAAATAAGTAGCCTGTTTCTATCAACAAAGTCAATGTTATGAAAAACAAGGAATGACTGAGGAACTGTGCACATTAAAGGAGAGTAAAAAGACAAAACAGCCAAATGCAACAATTTGGGATTTTCTTTTGCTGTAACAGACATTATTGATACAACTGGTGAAATCTGAATAACGTTTGTAGATAAGATTATTATTTCCTGGTTTTGATCATTACACTGGGGTTATATAAAGACTGTTCTTTAAGTAGATATAAACTGAAGTTACTTAGACAAAAAGGGACATTCTGTCTGCAGTTTACTCCCAAATGGTTCAGAGAAACACAGAAAAGGATTAAAGAAATATAGTAAAACATTAACATTTGAGAAATCTGCATAAATGCTTTACAGGACAACTTTGTACTATTCTTGCAAATTTTCTATAAGTTCAACATTACATATATGTTTATCTATTAGGTTGGTACAAAAGTAATTGTGGCTTCAGACCGTGAATTTTAAATCATTATAACTAGGCTCAAAAGTGCTATGCTATGCTTAGTGGCTTGGTCACACCCAACTCTGCAAACTCATGGACTATAGCCCACCAGGCTCCTCTGTCCATGGGGATTCTACAGGCAATAACAGTGGAGTGGGTTGCCATGCCCTCCTCCAGGGAATCTTCCCAACCCAGGGATCAAACCCAGGTCTCCCACCTTGCAGGTGGATTCTTTACCATCTGAGCTACCAGGGAAGCCCTAGGCTCAAATATATTTTTTATTAATCAAAACAGGAACCATTACAGTAAGTTTGTTCATTTCTGTAGGGTATAAAAATCTGTGCTTCAGGATTCGATGAACTCTTGGAAAGCATTTTCTGCCTCCTGCTGGTTGTGGAAGTGTTTTCCCTGCAAACTGTTGTTGATATGCTTGAAGAAGTGGTAGTCAGTTGGTGAGAGGTCAGGTGAACATGGGGATGAGGCAAAGCTTCATAGCCCAATTCCTTCCACTTCTGAAGTGTTGGTTGCGTGACGTGTGAGAATTGGGCCCTTTCTTTTAACCACTGCCGGCTGCAGACGCTGCAGTTTTCAGCGCATTTCATCGATTTGCTGAGCAGGCTTCTCAGATGTAATGGTTTTGCTGGGACTCAGAACGTTGTAGTGGATCAGATAGGCAGCACACCACCAAATAGTGACCATGACCTTTTTCTGGGAGAAATTTGGCTTTGGAAAGTGCTTTGGAGCTCCTTCTTGGTCCAACCACTGAGCAAGTCAGCACCGGTTGTCATGTGAAATCCACTTTTTACCACACATCACAACCTGATCAAGAAATGGCTTGCTGTTGTGTAGAATAAGACACTTCAAAACAAATATTTTTTTTTGATTTGTGGTTAGCTCATGAGCCACCCATTTATTGAGCTTTTTCACTTTCCAATTTGCTTCAAATGCCAAATGACCATATAATGGTTGACAGTGAGTTCTTTAGCAACTTCTGATGAAATTGTAAGAGGATTAGCTTCAATGATGGCTCTCCACTGGTCTTTGTCAACTTCTAATGGCCGGCCACTACACTCCTCATATTGAAGGCTCTCGTCTCCTTTGCAAAACTTACTGAACCACCACTGCACTGTTCATAGCAGTTCCTGGGACAAATGTGTCGTTGATGTTATGAGTTGTCTCTGCTGCTTTATGACCCATTTTAAACTCGTTTAAAAATCGCTCAAATTTGCTTTTTTTCTAACATAATTTCTATAGTCTAAAATACATACAAAACAAACAGGAAGTAATAGGTTACTAGCAAAAATACAAAGAGAGAAATGTGCATCAAAATGATGTATAATATAACCACATCTATTTAAGGATGTATTCCAGTATCAAATGGTAAAGTTCAACAATGAAAAACCATGATTACTTTTGCACCAACCTAATATAAATTTATATATGTGTGTACACAAATACATAAGTATATGTAGGTATAAACCAAAAAAACTTTCAGCTTTAAAAAAATGTAGATCCCTGGATTCCAGCTTTGAAATTTTCATTTTGGAGTCCGAGTGGTGTCTCTTGGGAATCTGTATTTTAAAAGTTCTTCTGATGATTATCATGCTTAATTTTGTTTGAGAATCATTCTAGGCCAGATAGAGTAACAAAAATTTTGTTACTGAAGAGGCAAAAAATGATAAACATCCATTTACCTAACACCCAGCTTTAAAAAACAAAAACCAGTTATAATGAAAATTCCATGTGTGCCCCTCCATCTCCTAGTCCCCTTTCTATCCTCCAAGAAGTGATTATTATTCCAAGTTTGGAGCTTCCCCAAAGATAATCATTACATCATATTTAAACTTTGTCATTCTCGTGCACACTTTATACATTTATACTATACAAATATATCCATATCAACTATGAATTGGTTTATCACATTTTCAGACTTTAGAAATGGTATCATAAATACTTCCTTCTGCAAAAATGTTTCATTCAGCATGATATGTTTTGGTTTTTAACTGAGGTGTGTGTATGCTAGTCACTCAGTCGGGTCCAACTCTTTGTAATCCCATGGACTGTAGCCTGCCAGGCTCCTTTCTCCATGCAAGAAGACTGGAGTGGGTTTTAACTGATATAGGTAGCCTGTTTCATGTATTTCATCCAGGAGAGAGGGGAAAACCAGTGATTCCAGGGGAAACAAATCACATGCATACCCTTTGGCTTGATTTATGACTATACACACTTTTTTTTTTAATATAAAAATTTATTTGGCTGTACTATGTCTCAGTTGTGGCACTGGAGGTCTTCATTGCCTCATGTATGATCTTTGTTGTAGCATGTGGGATCTAGTTCCCTGACCAGGGATCGAACCTAGGCCCCCTGCATTGGGAGCCAAGAGTCTTAGCCACTGGACCACCAGGGAAGTCCCTATACACACGTTTGTTAAAAAATCCATCTCCTTCTGCCGGACATTTGAGTTTTCACTATCCCAGTGCTACAACAAACCTTGTATATTTCCTTGTTGGCACATGGTTCTTCAGAGGAGAAATTGCTTGGTCAAAGGACATGCACATTTGTTCATTTTCTTGGAAGTCATCAGTCTTTCCCTCTTTGTGCACAGTCATCCATGGTAACAGGAGAGAAGGCAGAATCTATGGGCATGGGTGCAGGTATGTAGACAGACATACTGGGGATTTGTTGAAGTGCTCTTCTGATTATTTCTATTTTCTCAGTGAAGTAAAAAGCAAGGTTACCTGCTGAGATCTATAGCAGATGAAGAGCACTGGAGTGTGAAGAGAGATGATATAAGAGAAAGCCATCTAGAAGAATGATTGCCAGGGACTGCCAAGGGCCTATATCTTCAGTTTTACTAGATATTGACAAACTGTTCTTCTGAGTAATTGTATCAATGTATACTCTTGCCAGCAGTGGATGGTTGTTTCTGCTGCTCCTAACCTTCACCTTGTCTCATCATTTTACATCTTTTGTCAGTTTGTTATTTGTGAAAAGTTTTAATTTCTCCCAGTTACTCATGAGTTGAGCTTACTGTTCATTTGAGCTTCTTTGAATTAGCTCATTCATGTTCCTTCCTATTTTCTTAATGGCTGTCTTTTTCTGATTGATTCTTAAGTTCTCTTTTGCAGTCTGGATAATACAGTGTGTTTAAATTATGACTGTACAAATATTTTCATTGTTGAGCCTATGACCACTGATCCTTTCTAGTATGACCATGCATTTTCCTAGAGTTAATGATTTCCTTGTTTTTCCATTTACCTAGTTTTCCATATACGTGTGATTTTTTCCAAATACTCCAATGTGCCTGCCATTCTATCAGAAATTATTACTATGTACTCACTGGAGATGGAAATGGCAACCCACTCTAGTATTCTTGCCCAGAGAATTTCATGGACAAAGGCTACAGTCCATGGGTCACAAAAGAGTTACTAACACACTTTCTTTCATACATGAGTTCCATTCTTTGTTCCTTGAAGTCCTCACTTTCCAATCCACCAGTTTTCTTGCTCCAGCCTATGTTGATTGCTCTCTGATTGCAGCATTGCTGGCATTCTGGATTTTCTCTTCAGTCTCTTGGGTTGGATTCCTTATTTCCCAAACCCCATGTCTTCCTCTTTCACGGTGTTGCTGGCACTTAACCTTCAGTAGCTTCCCCTCAAATGGAGGCATGTCTGAATCTTTGCATGTCTTTTCAACTGATGGTCTAACTAGGTTTAGAATTCTAGACTGGAAATCATTTCAGTTAGGTTTTGAAGGCATTGCTCTACTGCCTCCTAGAGTCCTTTGTTTTAGAAATACATTTCCATTCTCTTTCCAAATCCTTTTTATGTGACCTCTTTACTCACAGATGCTTTCATAATTTGAGTGGGTCCTAAGTTTTACAGCGTGATTTTGTTCTGGATCTTTTGTGCTGGGACTTCAGTAAACCCCTTCAATCTGGAGTTCCATGTAGTTAATTCTGGAAGTTTCTAATTTCTGTTGTTTTTCTGGCATTATTTTCTCTGTTCTTTTCTCAAACTTCTTCTAAATCAGTATTTGACTTTAGGTGTGGAGCAGATGCTTTTCTGTCTCTGTGACTTGCATATGTTATTCCTTCTATCTAGAACACAATTCCTCTCCCATTCCTCGAAAATCCCTACTTATCCTTCAAAATATATTTCCAACTTCCATTCTTCCATGGTGATTCCCTCTCTGACCTTAGGCTGAATGAGATGGTCTCTCCTCTATGCTCACAGTCTTCTAGGGCATCTCTAATGCCAGACTGTAATCTGTTTATACATCTGCTTCTTCCACGATGATAAACTCCTTGAGCAGGATATTTATCCATTTCTGGATTCTTAGTGCCTAAGACTGTGTAACGCCATGAATAAATGAATGAATTCAGTAAGAGGTGAAAGTGAACATTTCTCCCTGCTATATGTCAAGTGCTGTGCAAGATAGGTACCATGTTAATGCATTTTTACTTAATCCTTACAGCAAATCTCAGATAACTGTTTATGCAACAAATATTACCTTTTAGGTTCCTATTATGTGCCAGGTTTGATCCCAGTGATAGGATGAAAAACTAAGATCTCATAAAGACTTTTTTTCTCATACAATTTTTTACAGTTGATATGTAATTCATGAACCATAAAATCCACCTGTTTAAAATGTACACCTCAGGGGTATCACCGCTAGACTTTTTTATCTGTATAAAGGCAGTGTTATGTGTATCCTGGGGTCAAGGCAGAGGAGAAAATCAAGGGAAGAAACACAGTCCAGGGAAAGGGAGCAGTATGCACAAAGGAGCAGAGCTTTGAAATGGCCCAGGATTTGGAAACTATGAAAAGGACAGGGGAGCTAGAGTTTATGGTGAAAAAGTAGGCTGGGCTATTTTACAAATGAGGAATTTGAAGTTCAGAGAGGTGGATTAACTCAACTAAGGTCAAACAATTTCTCTTCTGCCAACTCAGCAGAAAGTATCTAAACAATGTTTCCCCATCACCAAACCATTCCCAACAAGCAGGCAGGTGCTGACCCCACCAAAACTGTATTATCAAACACTGAATTTCCTCCAGCAATCCACCAGCCTTCCAGCCAAGAGGCTTCCTTTTCTCTTCCAAATCCTTGGATTACCTAGAACCGTTGGCCATAGTCATCTCCAACATTAGTTGAACAAACACATTTCCACTGTGGCTATTTTTTTTAAAGACTTCAAAGGTCAAGACCATCACAGTGATGCTATAAAGAAGATGCTCTATCCATGAACAAAATATTTGTCATGAAAGTCCAGACGAAACCTTAATACTTCATGAGCTCTTTGTTAGGCTAATATTTGTTTGCTAATCATGTTTCAAGCTCTCAGTATGACGATGAATAAAAAGTCTATTTTTGTAGGCCTCAGTTTTCCTGCCTGCAAAGTGACATTAAGAAATCTTATCCTAACCACCTTACCGCCATCCTGCCCAAAAGAACTACTGGAAAACCACGGGGATCTGTTACTGTTTTGAAATTCTTGAGGCAAAGTTCAATACATACTCTTAGAAGTAATATGCCTAATATAAGAATTTCTCCGAACTTCTGACCTCAGTGAAACATTCATAAAATCTTTGCTTATTAAGCTTAAATTCAGCCCGGATCAGTCTCCAGTTCATCTCTCTGGGAAGGGAGGAGCTACGGGAACTCGGAGAAAACAGGTAGAAAACGAATTTTGTTCGCAATGACTTTTGGATTTCCGTTTTGCATTCAGAGGCTGTTCCCTTCTCCATCATATGAAAAAGCAACTCTACCTTGTAGGATAACGAACTGCAGGTGATACAAATCAGAGGTGTGGTGGCAACACATCCCCCACCACACTTACCATTCAAGCTCTTCTCTAGCACCATGCCTACAAATCACCAGCAAGACAGAACACACAAATTATAGCAAAGACCAGTTATTTTTCAGAAAAAAAAATGAAAGTGATCTCATGAAACAGGGTTAAAAAGTTCATCAGAAGCCACCTCTATAGATACTTGCTATTATCCTTTGTGTAGCCTTCACAACAGCCAAGAGTTGGTTGCTTTATCCTGTCTTTGTGGATAATGAAACTTAGGCTCAGAGATGCTGGAACACTACAGGACATGCAGCTGAGAGGTCCTAATCCTAATAGGAAAAGTCCTTCTACCTGCCAGTGGGTCCTAGACAAGAATCACCTGAGAGCACTTACGGAAAATAACAAAATGCAGAAGAATCTTTAGATACTTGCTACCCACTATAGAATCCATGCTACATTGTTTGCAGGTTTGCAGTAGGTCCAAGGAATTCACAATGTCTGAAAATATTATACAACAAAAGTTTTACTAACCTTTAAGAGACCAATTATCCCTGCCACTCTTGTTTCTCTTTTAGAAAGGGCAGTTTTGAAATACTGGAAGTAAAATAAAGCAAATAGCATGAAGGTGATGATACCAATTAGGGATATTTGTGTAACTAATCAGATGATCATTAATTTCTAGTCTGCTGAGATTTCTACACACACAGGAGTTTTCATTTGTGATTCTCCACTACATTTTAGTAGGGAAGCATCCATACCTAACTTATCCATTAGTTTGAGAAACAATAGCAAAGTCCATTCCTAACTCCAGGAGCGGTAAAATCCAGTTCCTTTTCTAGAAAGAGGAAATATATAAATATTTGAGACCAAAGCCATAATTCAAATAACTGCAGATACCTAGGTGAGAAAGACTACATTTTCTACTCAAGACAACTATTTAAAGAGATGTTTCCCCACAAGGAAGTATTTTAAAGCTTGGGAGTTCCAGGGGAAAGAAAAGAAACAAGCATTAAGTGTGTGTCCACTGTCTTCACACTATTCAGTTATCCTTTGTGTAGCCTTCACAACAGCCAAGAGTTGGTCCCTGCATCCTCTCTTCACGGTTGAAGAAATCTAGGCTCAGACTTGCTGGAACTCTTACATAGGGGTCACACAGCTGAGGTTTGCATCCTAATCCAAAAAGGCCTTCACCGGCGGTGTTTCCCAGACAACAATCACCTGGGATTACTTAAGGAAAACACAAAATTCAGGCTCACAGTCAGTCTTCAAAGGAAGGGTCCAGGGAACGAGTTTTTTTGGTTTTGTTTTTGTTTAAGAAGCCGTGCTGCCTTCCCATCCACTTGGTCAACAGGAGATCTTGAGAAAGACAGTACTTCACGACCCAGCCAGGAGACTATCCCTACATTTGTGGTTTCTCCATCAGGAAACCCTTAACGTTCTCAACATAAATTTTTAAAAATGCACATTTCTTTGGTCAAACCATCGCCTCTCCCAAGGCCCCCAGTAATGCCGATCTTGGAATCGTCTATTCGCCCCTTCGCCTCCGAATCCTGCCAATTTTTTTTTTCTTTTCTGTAGAATTTCATTTCCTGACTGGGACCAGGTTCTAACCATCAGACTTCCAGGCGGGCCCCGGAACGAGCAAACGGTCTCTAGTCTGTCTGGCTCCTTCCGTAGCCCCTCGACTCGGGCTGCTCTCATCCCAACCCGGCCTCTTCCGTCGGTCACGTTGTTTCCTCCGCTTGGAAGGACCTCTTTCCCGGCCCTTCCCAAAGCTTGGGGAACTCCTCCACCGCCTGAGTGCCTCCGCTTCCAGTCACCCTCGCCTCCCACCATCCCAGCGGGAGTTGAGGGGGACTGAACCCGGCCTCGAAGCATGGCAGCGAGCGTCGGTCCTCCCGGCTGCAGCCCCTGCCCCCTCCCCACCCGCCACCTGGCTTCGCAGCGGCCGCTCGGGAAGCCCTAGGCACTTCCCAGAATAGAGAGCAGCTGCCAACGTCAGGCTGCCGCCGGCCGCGGGGTTCCGGGCGCACCGGGTGCGGGCGGAGGGGACGTGGCTCCGCTTTGGCCTGCCTTCTCCCCTCGCCGTCTGGGAAACTGAGGCCCGGGGCTGGAGCAACTTCCCGGGGTGCAAGGTTCGTACGGGCCCGGCCAGTCCCGGGCCCCCAAGCGTCCAGACTCCCGTCCGCGCTCCCTCGACCACACGCGCCGCCCGGTCGCCCTGGAGAGCCGGGCGGGGAGCGGGTCTCCGAGCGAGCGCTCTGCCGGAGAACGCGCGGGGAACCGGACTCGGCCAACTCGCCGCGAAAGTTGTGGTCTCCCAGCCTGCCCTCGCTTCTCACCTCCGAGACACACCTTCCCGCCGGCCCGGCAGCCGCGCCCTCACATCCGGTCCACCTTGCGCACACCCCCCTCCACTCTCTCCCGCAGCCCCTCGCCCTCCCACGCCCTGCGGCTGCAGCCGCTCCCCGTCGCGCACTCCCACCCGCGCCCGCGGCGCGCCTTCCCCGCCCCGCCGCTCGCCCGGCCTCCGCGCCGCGCCCGCCCCGGGGTTCTGGCGTCCGGGAGCCCCAGCCCCGGGCCGCAACCCGCTTCCGCCCGCCCGGCGCGGGGCAGAAGCCGGGGTAGCCAGCGCGCAGCGCTCGGAGCGCGGGGGGCGCGAGGCGAGGGGCGCAGCGGCGCGGGGCGGGGAGGGGGCGCTCGCTCGCTCGCTCACTCTAGGCTGCGCACACGCCCGTACAAACTCTCACACAGACACACGCGGGGTGCGCTGCCGCCGCCCGCCGCTGCTCCTCCTCCCGCCACCGCCTTGAGAGGGAGAGAGAGGGAGAGAGAGGGAGGCAGAGAGAGCGCTTTGTCCGCGCGCCGCCGCCCGGCCCGGGACTCTGCCCCGAGGAGGCAGCCGCACGGAGTCCCCGCCTCCGCCTCTGCCCCCGGGCGGGCCCGGCCGGCCGCGGTGGGGGGAGCCAGGCTGAGGGTGGGGGTGGGTGGCGGGCGGGCGGAGGGCGGGGAGGGGGGGCGGAGGAGGAGCAGGGGAGACGAGGGCAGCGGAGGAGGCGAGGAGCGCCGGGTACCGGGCCGGGGGAGCCGCGGGCTCTCGGGGAAGAGACGTATGATGAACAAGCTTTACATCGGGAACCTGAGCCCCGCCGTCACCGCCGACGACCTCCGGCAGCTCTTCGGGGACAGGAAGCTGCCCCTGGCGGGACAGGTCCTGCTCAAGTCCGGCTACGCCTTCGTGGACTACCCCGACCAGAACTGGGCCATCCGCGCCATCGAGACCCTTTCGGGTGAGCAGTCGGCGCTGTCCCCCTCCCCCCGCCTCGCCCTGCTCAGGCCGGGACGGCGCCCGGAGGGAGGCCGAGCCCTGCGGGCGGCGCCCGGCGGGGGCTCCGGCGTTCACGTTCACTTCCACGCACCAGACCTTCAACTCTCACCGCCGGCCCGCTCCTGGGACGGCCCGCTCCCCTCCCCCCCCAGCTCCGCACTCACCCCTTGCCCTCCCAGCCGCAGCCCTGGGGCGACCCCCGTGCCGCCTCGAGGGTTCCCGAGGCTCGCTGGCTCTCCCGGGGACCCCCAGTTTCCCGGCTCCCCGAGCTGCTCTCCAGAGTTCCCCCACCCCCATCTTTAGAGAGCCCCCCCGTCTCCCCTTCTTCCCTGACCTTCCCGTCACCCCCTTTGTCAGGGACCCCCCCCAAAAATAAACCCCTCCATCTCCTCCCTTGACCGGACCTTACCCCTTCCCGTGCCTCGTGCCCAGGACTTCTCGCCCTCTGGCGTCCCCTGAGCCGCACTCTCCTTTCAAGCCCCCCGCCCCAGGTCGCCCCGCGGCCCCCCACTTTCGGCACCCCCTCGGCGCCACCCTGACGATCCCCTTCGAGATTTCGGGGAGTCCCCCGACCCCAGCCCTTGCACGACGGCACATCTCTCTCGGTCCTCTCCCGAACCTCACTCCCTTCTCGCTCGTCTCAAGCGCTCCTATTTTTCTCTGAATTTTTTGTCCGATTTTATTGAGAAGAACTCGGGGCTAGGGGCTTTCCGCCGCCTGTCCCCCCGCCTCCCGCTCGGCCAGAAGCACCTTTTTACGAGGTGCCCTGTCTCAACTCGGTGGGGGCCCGGGCTGAGGACCGAGAAAGAGGCGACCGGGGGGCCCGCGAGAGCGCTGGAGCCCAGACGGGAGACGGAGAGCGACACACACACACACTCGCGCGCGCGCGCACTCACCAACTCTCCTCTCGCACACGCACCGCTCGGAGCCGCGCTCGCCCCCAGGCCACGAGCCTGCGCCCCCCGAGCCTCAGCCCGGGGCCGCGGCCCCTTCCCCACCGGCGCGCGGGGTGGGGGCGGGGCGGCGGCGAGGCCAAGGTGCTCAGAAGCCGGCGGGGACCCGACTCTCGCCGAAGCGGACCCCGGGGGGCTTCGGCGCATCTCTCCGGGGCCACCGGGAGAAGAGGGCAGGGAGGGGAGCGCAGCGGGGCCTTTGGGGCCCGGGTTAGCGGAATGGAGAGGTGGGGGCCCGGAGAGGAGCGGGGCCGCGCCAGCCCTGCAGCTTGAGTTTCAAATGAGCTCATCCTTTCAAATTGGCGCCGCTCTTTATTAAATTTGTTTTTCCGGTAATGCCACCCACAGCTCTACCTGGGGTCGGGATCCGGGCTTGCACCCTTCCCACCTCGTCCCTGAGGAAGGAGGCGAAATGCGGCGCCCACCTTTTTTTCCCACTGGGAAGCAAGTTTGCCCAGTTCGAGCCGGGTAGGAGACCCCTGGAGGGCGCCCGAAGGCGGAACCGGAGCATGGAGTTCTGTGCGTGCCCCTCCTAGACCCCCGCCGATTTGATCACAGCAAGGTTCTGAGTGCTTTAATTTCTGTTTTAAAGGTAAAGTGGAATTGCATGGGAAAATCATGGAAGTTGATTACTCAGTCTCCAAAAAGCTCAGGTAAATATATTTTGCTTAGTTTTTTTGTGATTGGTCTCACATATAAATAAAAATACATTCAGTTTTATTTTTAATGTGCTTGTATAGTTTTTAAGAGGCTTTTGTTTGTTTTGTCAGTGGAGATAAAATAGTTTAGAAAGTTACATTTTTTACTTTCATTATATAAGGTGTTTACTGTACTTGGAAAAATATCTGGTGCCTATTGGGGGTGGGGGTGACGAACACTAGCTGTGTTAAATTTGCTGGGACCATTTAAGTTGTTTATGAAAACTTGCCTCCCCCCCCCCACTCCCACCCTAACCCCCAGCACAATGGCAGCAAATGCTTGTCAAGACTTCCTGTGAGATGTTAAGAGTAAATATTTACTGTGTCAGCTAAATTGCTTAACTAAACTCCGCGATTAATTAGCTTTCTTTTTTAGATAGCTTAAATGTTGAATAATAAAATAATTCAGTTAAAGGTCGATATTTTACATAGCGCTTTAAACAAGAAGGTTGTTTGGATTGGATGGCGGTTAAAAGCCAGACTTTTTAAGTCACTGAGACTACTGGATATTGCTTCTGAGCGTTTTGTTGTTGTTGTTGCTTTTAAGATACATTTGAGGCTAAACAAATACAACTGTGAAATTTATAATTATATTTAAGTGCACTGTTATTAATGAAGAAGTAAGAAGTTTTGTGGAGGTTGGTTTTCTCCACAGTGATTTGCTTACATGAGAATGTCTATGAGGAGAGATTGAGGGAGAACATCTTTGTTTAAAGCTTATTGTGGACTTTAAATTTGGGCCCTTTATTACTCATTCTAGAATTTTTTTCTCCTATGTGTCGTAACTTAGTTTATATCCCATTCACATACATTTCTTCACCATTAGTCATTAAGTAGCTGAATTGGAGACTCTAAGTGAAGTCTGTGACTTACCACCTTTACAATTTGTAATTCTCAACAGTGTAACCATTTACTTGATTTTTGCCAGAATTGAATAGATTTTAAAACAAACTATCCTAATTTTTAAACACATAGATGTTTTGTTGAGGGGTTTCTAAAAATGTGTGCAAATTTCCAGGTATGTTTTAACTAGGCAACAAAATATCTTTTGTTTACCAATGATTCCAGTGGCATATCAGAAAACTATACTTAATACCTTTAAAAAAAGACACAAAAGTTATGATTTGCAGTTTCATGTGTAACATTAAGCTACTTCTCGCTAGGAAGAGATGTAATGCGCAACTGATAGGTTTTTCAATTAAGAATTTTAAATTTGTATACTTAAAAAAAATTTTTTTTGGCTTGATAAATCTAACTTCAAGCTTTCTGATACATTAACTATTTATTGTAAGTTAGAATTACTCATAACATTTGAATATTGGATGAATATATTGAACAAGGTTTAAAAGAACCACCCAAAATATTTGATGGGTTGTATTTCTGTAAATATCTAATTCTATTGACTGTATAGTTTTGAGTTCTCTTTTAGGGTTATAGTTAGTGAAAAATCAGTAGAATTTTAACTTTGGTTAGTTGGCGTCTCATTTCATGTTGCAAAGAACATTATTTAATGTGGCAATGTAAGTGAAATACTAGTTTATCTAAAGTTATTAACATCTCTTGAAACTTGTCACAAGTATGCTACTTTTTAACTTTTTTCTTTCAAAACGCAGAGGTTATTTGCTGTTAGCTGGAGGGTTATTTAAATGATTTTGTTGTGTTTATATAAGAGTTTAGAATTAAAAGCTTGTCCCAAATTTTTAGTATTAATTAAAGAGCAATCTAGGACTTTTACAGCTCTATTGGGACATGATTTCTTTGAACATTGTGGGTGATATGAAATACCTAGGAGGTAGATTAAAATGCGCTGTGTGTGATTCACTACACTGAAGATGTCTGACATACCAAATGTATGCATAAGCTGCTGCTGTAGAGGGTTGCTTCATTTCTGATTGGATGGCTCGAATCTTTTTTTCCTTTCCTTTATTAGTTTAAAATGCAGAAATTAGTTACTGGTACTGCAGGCTAAAGGAGAGATAACTAATGACTGGTATTGTGTACTGAGCTCAGACTCCTGGGAGGAGGCAGCTGTGTGTGCTCATGTACAGGGCTCCACCACGGTGGGGACTCTCAAAAACAGGGTACTGTGACATTTGAAACCAAAGCTTTTATGTTATATGGTGACTATTTTGGTGTTCTTTTGTTGCACTTCCATGAAAATTAACAAGTTAAAAGTACATTTGTCGGCGTCAGGTCAGTTCTATATGTGGTTTTTGTGTTGGTAGAAGTGAAAATGTGAAGAAAACAGTTCATCCTCATTGCTTGCTTACTTAAAGAACCATTCTGCAATTGAGTGCTCCTTTTCTTTATATTGTTCTGATTTCTTTCTGTTCTCAAGAATCACTTTTAATATCTACATTCCAGATAGAGTTTTTTAAAGCTAATGATACTTGGGAGGGGATGTTTTTTATCTTAAGTTATGAAAATATTGGCATGCCATTTGCTTACCAGTTGGATCTTTTGTTAAATATCATTCTAGCATCATTTTATATGAGCTGTTATTGTGGACAGACTAGATACTATTATTTTCTCAGGGTCACTCAGAAGTAGAAAACTCTTTTCTTTTGCCACATGTGCTTCATTCTTATTAAATGTAAATTACTGTAAAGTAAACCATGTACAAACCATCTATTTTTCTTAACTTTCTAAGTTGGCTTCGGGCTCTGTTGAATAAAAATCTTCGATTCTGTTTTGTCTGTTCATATTTCTTGGTAGTATATAGGAATCAAAGATTTCTTAAAGAAGAAAAAAACTGCAAAGGGTTTTAAAAGTTGTGGAAATTTCCTTGATAGAAATTTCATTTTTGATGTTGACGAGAGTTTAGTTTAAAAAAATTTATATGCTGTTTGTATCTACACACATGCACACAAACACACACACATATTACATAAATTGTTTTGAGCTAAGACTTATGCTAACCTGAATGTGCTTTGTAACTAAAGTTGAATGATTCTGTGAGAAACAAAACTTTTAAAAATGCAATTTCTGCCCACTTCTAGGAAGTAACTAAGTGGTGCTAGACATGCTTTCACTGAGATGGTGAGAATACTATGAGGTAGTGTAGGAAAAAGCTATGAATTTGTCTTTCATGAGTTAAAAATCAGTAATTGTGTTCTCTCCAATGCAAATGAATTTGGTCTCCTATAGGAATGTTAAAGAAAACAGTATCTCAATTGTATTTTGCTTGTATGTACTACATTGTGTTTAGTTGAATTAAATACCAAAAAGAAAAAAAAACCAACCACCCAACCTCAAGCCCTCCCTGCAACAAAGGCTTTTGATGGATCAATTTTTAATTTTGTAGCAATAGAAAAGACTTCATTAGGTTAAAATCACATGTTACCCTATTTCATTTCAAAAATTTGTTGAATTAGAAGTTAATGCCTGGATTTAATTGTATAGATTACATGTGTGTAATGTATATAAAAAATATATATTTTATATATACATATAAGACGCAAAGGTTACTTGTGATTTGTTTTTGAGTTCGACATTTAGCTTCTCATTTTAAAAAAAGGCTAGTAATTTTTTCATACAGTTCTAGGTTATGCCATATAAAATTATGCATTTCTGTGACCTTTGCGAGATAAGTATTGAAATTAAAATAGAAGCAATAAAGAAAAAATTACTTGATAATTCAGGTTTAAAATTCTAGTTTGTGTTTTTAAAAGACTGGTCATTTAATATTTTTACATTATTTGGTTAAATATTAAAAACCATTGAAAACTACAAATCAAAACAGATTTATATACTGCTTGATTTTCCAATTTGCCAAATTTATATCAATTTTAAATTATATTGTACTGATTTATAAAAGTGCTAAATAGCTAAAGACATAAACATTAGTTCTAAAAGACGATTTTGTGATATGTAATACATTTGCCAAATTGTGTTTTCTTAAATAATAGTGTTTCTTTGTACTTATGACTGGATATAAGAGACTGGTAAGGGATGGTCTCAGAATTTTGTTTTCTTGTTATGTTAACCTGAGATTATCATTTACATAGAGAAGATGAGAGAAGATTAATATTTGTATAACACCTTTTATATGTAATGATCTAAGGTACAATATATTTTCTTTAGAAAGAAAAATTTTAAAGGACACTGAAGATTTAGAACCAATAGATATCAAAATCAACATTTCACTATTATTTTGAGTAAGTGTTTTTATTTTGTGCAGTTGTTCCAATTTTTAATGGGTGAATGTAAATTACATTGAAATGTACATACAGGATGGCAATTTGAGCACATTTATTAAAAGTTAATAAAGCTATGAAAATCAGATTTCTGTAAGAACTATTTATACATATTTGATACTTTAAACTTTCTACATATTTGCTGTTTATTGCTGAATCACTCTTCTAAGTCTGCTAGTGAAATCCTCAAAAGTAGATGAGCAATTGATCAGCATTGTCACAGGACATTATTTGAGTTTAAGTGTATCATCTCTGTGATTCAGTGGGGTGTGTGCACATGGGTGTGTGTGTGTGTTTTATGGGAGACAGTAGTTTCAGACAGAGATGGTATCAAGAGGGAAGAAGAAGAAATCTTTAATTGAGCAACAAATGTTCTACTCTTCATTCCTGACAAGGCACAGGAAAATGCTTAGGTGTTTGAACCTTATGGTAAATGTAGTCAAGTGCAGTGCTGTGTGCTTGCATGATCCATAGCTCTTGCAGGGGGTTAACCTTGTGGAAGCCAGGGCACAGTCACCTGTAGTGGCTTCTTCAGTGAGCATGCTGCAAAATATTCTCCCCTTCACTTTTGCTCAGACGTCCCATCTCAGTAAGAGAGTTAGCAAGTGATTCTGTGTAGGCTTTGATATTCTGTAGAAAATTTAAGATTTGAATATGTATTTTCATTTAGAAATTCTATACTGTGGAAGGCAATGTATTTTTTTGTGTAACAAAAGTACTCTGAGAGAATCAGTTTCATTAGAAGAAGCATGGTATTGAACTGGTTTCTTTGGAGGCTTTTAAAAAGTTGAATTGTAGATTTCAAAATTATGTTTTTAAAAATTCAATTTAAATATCACCAAAATGTCTTCAGTGTCATTTGGTATTGGAGAAGAGAGGGTTGGGGTTGGCTAAGCCAGTTTTTAAACTAATTTTCTAAAAATTTTAGTCAGAAGCATAATTTCTTAAAAGTTATGATTAGCTTCTTAATTTGAAGAATGGGACAGTTCTGTTTAACAAAACATGTCCAAATAATTTATTATTCAAGATTTTTCCTTTTTACGCTCAAATTCAAGCTCAAATTAGTTTGGAAAGTCATTCAAAACACTGTCATTGAAGAAAACATAATAGCAAATAAAGAGCAAACACCTACCAGTAAATATAACAGTATTTCAGTTATCATTATTAAAATATTTTTAAAGACCTTTTACTTTATAATTTGACTTCATGCTTACAAACTTGTAATTTTCATTTGGTGGCATAGACTGTATGGGTTCTATTTTGGGCAGCAAAATTGCAGAGTGCTCAGAGCATTATTTTTAAGGTTTTTCTTTTCCTGTTTTGATAATGTACTTTAGTCTGGTATTTCCATAAAATAGTGAAGAAAAATTATTTTCTCTTAAAGGAAAATTCAGATTTTGTTACTTTGGCTTCCAAAGAGAAGGGAGAATGTAATTACTGTCTCCTTAATTTGGTTTACCATTTGATGGCATGTTGAGGTGTTGAATAATCCAGAGAAAATGGGTACTTTTGCATTAATAGCAGGCGGTCAAGTCCAAAGTGATAACTACTATTTAATAGATACGCTTCTTCTCCAAGTCTCTGGTTCTCACTAAATAATAAGCTTACATTTTGGAGATACATTTTATTTGTTTATTCTTGGATTTCTTGGTTGTTTATTCTATGCTTCATTTCTTAAAATGTTAAGATCTGGTTAGAATTTTCCCATTCTGCTTATTATCAGGAATATTTTATAAACTAGGTATTTCAGTAAGTCCAGTAAATGAAAATTCAGAGTTCTGATGCATGTTTTAGACTTTCTTTTATCTATCTATGTTATAAGAAAATGTTATACCTAATGACCAGGGAAATCTGTTGGGACCATTGCAATGTGAATATTTTTGGTTTTTCTTATTATATAATTAATATGTACCAGTATGTGAGGATTTGCCTTAGGGGGGAATGCTTAGACTTTAATTTTTGTTTTAAATGTGATCAGAAAGGTAATTTCATGATTCCATGTATGGACATGTAAATAATACTAGATAGATGTTTATTTATGTGCCTGTATCTTCCATTCATTTAATACTGACATTATCCCAGGCTCTTCAAAACATTATTTCATTTATTCTAAAGAATAATTATCTGAAGAAGAGCAGTTAATATTATTCCATTTTTTAGATCAGAAAACAGTCACAGAGAAATTTAATAATTTGCCTAAAGTCACATGGCTATTAAATAGTAAAGCTAGGGTTAGAACTTCTGATTCTCAGTCCAGTGTGCTTCATCTCCATTCACGTTGTTTAATTAAAGTTGTCTGAAAGTGTTATTATTGATCAGTTCAGAGGTTGCCATTCAAGAGTGAAGGAAAGATATAAATATAGATTTTGTCTGTGAATCACCCTTTGTGATGATCTTATTCTTTCAATCCAAAATGATCTGTACTTTGTTACAGTTTGTAGGAAAAATTAGAAACAGAAGTCATTTTAACATTATTAGCAGCATCACCATGCTTGCCCGTAGACAGAAGTGGGATATGCCTAACCAAGCAGGTTGAATTTTGATGTTGTTGTTACATTGCTTTTTTCAGTGGTTGCATTCCTTGTGTTATGAAACAGGACATTGCTGAGAAAGAGATTTCAGCAGCTGAGCCATACAGTCTGGTCAAGACTCTGTGCCACATGGTAAAGGAGAGTCAGGCTCAAGGAATCACTTGGGTGGGTTCTTCCCAGGTTTCAGCCAACCCATTGCTAGAGGGCAGGACTGCTTTTGGTTGAAGTGTTTTCCTGGTAGCTGCCAAGTCTTTCCTGATATTTGGTGTCTCTCTCTGCTTTTCTTTCTGTACAGACTGTGGCCTTTGGCCTTTCCTGTGGGGGTGAAATGAATGTTAATAGAATAGCATCTGTAAAGTCCCTGAGTTCCTCATTAATGATATATCACTCAAAAACATACTAAATAACTAACATATGAAGAACAGTTCATTTCCCCTTAGCAGTAACCTTTACCTGCGTTTATCCTCTTGCTGCCTTTAACTTTTGTGCACGATTGTATTTGTGGTGGTGGTGGAGGGAGGAAGGAATTACCAAGAAAAAAGTAAATGAAGGAAGATGATTTCCAACTCCTCAGGCTTTTCATTTCTTTAACTTAGTAGAGTCCAGAGTGGGGTGTTGCATGTTATGTGGAGTCCTGACTCAGAAGATGGGGAAAAGGAAGAAGGTAACTAATACTGAGTAGTTGGTGCGCTAGGCATTGGACTAGGCCTTCTTCGTATCTTACTGTATACAGCGAAGAGAGGTCTGATTTTCATACCTTTCACAGATAGGGCTGTAAAACTTTAACTCCCCAGCAACTCCTCTTTCTACCCACCCAAACCTGCTTCAAAGAAGCAGTGGCTGTCTTTCCCTTGCTCACCTTTATCTAATTTGTATACAGTAACAATAGCCTAGCAATGAAGTAGGAAGTTGTCATGTGTGTATAGGTTATAGAGTAACTTTGTATGTATTTCCTAAATCAGAATTAGAGACAGAATTTACATGTATACAACAGATATGCTGAGGAAGATAAAGGACTTATCTTTAGTATAGTTTTAATTTAATGTAACTGAAAAGCAACTAAAAGTATTAGGTCATAATTTGAAGAAACTTTCCTGAGGTAGTCCTATAGTAGAGGCATTAGTCATTACATAAAGATTAAAAACATTTTTTTTTAAAAATCATTGTGGCTGAAAGTTAAGTGCAAAAAGCATACTGTGTGTGCAGTGGGGAGGAGGGGGAAAGAGGGTCTGTATTTATATCCTTTGACTCAGATACCTTTTTTAAATCCTGAAAAAAAACACTCAGACTCTTCAGTGTAGGACCTAGAGTGTTACATAAAGTGTGGCCTGCTTTCATTTTTCATCTGTATATTTTAAAAGTATCTATGATTTGGAGAAGGAAATACAGTATTCTTGCAGATTGTCTTCTATAAAGTTTTCATCTTACTAACATGGAAAAATTTTAAACCTTTTTGACAATGAAAAAGTCAGTGGAAGCACAGGGAGTAGAAAGAGTTGTATGTTCTTTTTGATACACGATTTAAATATGTTATGCATTTGTGACTTTTAAGTATATAGGACTTGAAATACAATTATACTACCAATGCAATGAGATACACAAGAATTCTGCTTTCTAGATATACAGGTGGTGCTTTTTTGATAAGAATGTAATTTTATGAAAAAAATTTATTACGAGGTGAAAAAATAATGGCTTTTATCAATCGAGTATTATCAGAAAAATTTTCAATACCATGTTTATATCTTCACTTTTGTGCTTTCTCTTAGAAAATAAAGCAAAATATATTTCACTGAGGGGTGGTTCCATGGACGGTTTAACCTTAAACCAACTCATGAAATAGAGGATATTTCAAAAAAGTTCATGTGAGGATAGGCTTTATCGTTTTTGTTAATGTGGAAACTGTTTACTTTAGTCCCTCCTGACCTTTGTGATTTTAACAATGAATATTTGGAAAATGGATGTTTTGTCTCATCATTGTGTGGATAAGGTTTTGGAGTAAAAGTGTTTGTGCATCTTTATATGAGAGTTGGAGGTAGATGATGAAACAGTTTGACAGTGAAAAAAACAGAGTTTAACTTCTTCAATTATTAAGAGAGAAAGAAGAGAGGGATGGAAGAAGGAAAGAGGGAAAGGAAGGAGGGAAAGTGGGATGAGGAAGGGGGAGAGAGGAGGAAGGGAGAAAGTATACAGGCAGCCATGGAAACATAGATGACAGAACTTTGTCGTGCAGCTTGTACACTCTTTCTGGAATTTCAGAGCACGTGGCAAAGACTAGTACTGATGGTGGGTAGGACGCTAAGTGATTCCACTGGGTGGTAGCAGGGCTGAGTCTCACACAAGTTGATCTTTGACGTTTTAAAACCTCTCAGAGCATGTGTTTGGTCTGACCCACAAAAGGTTTTACATGTCTTTCTTTGAGGCCCTGTACTGGCCACTTCCTCCCTCTCTCAAATTCTCCTTCCCTTTTACATTTCCTTGGGGATGGCCGAGCCCTTGGGGATGGCTGGGCCAGGGCTGGAAGGTGCCTGGTGTGCGGCCCGCCTCCAGCCTGGTGCCCCTCACTGGAAGTGGGGAGGCGTGTGCGTGCTTGCTCAAAATGCTGGAATGTATGGGCTCTGTGGCTCATGCTTCCTGGGAGTGTGCCACAGACCGGCTCCTCCGGGGTCTCAGTGGTCGTGGGGGTCAGTCCTTGTAGGCTTTTGTGAGGGGTTGAAAACTTGGAAAGGGATTTCTCAGTGCTGAACGTTTAGGCTGCTTCCCCCTCCCCCAGATGTATTTGTATTTATTCTTTGTAAAGAAAAAGATTAACAAAAACAACCACTGAAGAACAGAAAGAAAAAACATATGGATGCATAAATAACTGTAAAGACCATAAATGGTCTTTGCACTCTTTTTCCTTTTCTCTTCAAACTGATAGTGATGTCTTCAAATCGTGGACACTGAATTTATAAACTAACTGCTTTAAAACTCCCTGAATTGTGTCACTGCTAAAGATGATGAAAATCAAGGGTCTTTAGAAACTAGATTTTAAATTCAGATTTTTTTTCTTAATGTTGGATTTAATCTCCTTTTAAGGAGTAAAGAACAAACTGCTATTGGTTAATATTCTCTCTTTTTTTTTTTTTTTTTGGTTGCCTAATTTATTTTTTTAAATTTAGATTTTTTTTTTTTCCTTCACAAAAGATTTGAAATGACAAAGGTGCTGGTGGCTCCATTATTTGAAAAGAAGACTGGGATTTAGGTGTATGAAGTAGATGAGTTAAAAGGGATTCTGTTAAGAGTTATAAAGGACTGAGCACAGGTGGCTGGTTCTTATGTAATTCTTTATACATCTTAAGAGGTTTGCCAGGGAAGAATTATCTCTTTGGTTCATTGATTTTTGTGTTAATGATTTGCTGTATGTATCTGTTTCAATAGTGATTTCAAAACAGTCATCTTGATACTGAAAGTGATTTGTGGCTTTGGTTCACTTATTATAATCACGGTCAAGGTGTTAATGTGTGCATGTGTGCTCCGTTGCGTCCCACTCTTTGCCACCCTGTGGACTGTGTAGCCTGCCAGGCTCCTCTGTCCATGGGATTTTTTTCAGGTAAGAATACTGGTGTGGGTTGCCATTTCTTCCTCCAGGGGGAATCTTCCCGGCCCAGGGCTCAAACCCACATCTCCTGTGTTGGCAGGCAGTTTCTTTACCACTGAGCCATCAGGGAAGCCCCAAGGTGTTAATACCTGCCTTAAAAATTTCCAGGCCCAAGCCACAAATTTTATTCCCCACAGTAGTGCTTTTAACTGTATGTTCCACAGAGCCTTAGGATTCTGAGGAGATGCCCAATTTATGGGAAGAGGGGGTAGGCATATGTACCTGGGGGATTCTGGCTTCTTACCCACCTTTCAGTCAGGAGACAGCTGCATTCATTGCTGTTTTACATATTCGAGTTTGGTCTGAAATTTGGCTTAGAAGAGGGGTTTGCTGCAGAAATATCTGCCCTATAAGTGTGTAATTCTGGGCCTTGAGTCCATTCATTCCTGGATCAGGTGGTCTAGCAGATGCAAAGCTCTCTCCTGAGGAAGTTTGGACTCTGCCTCCGTTACTTCTGAATCCTGTGGCATGGCCTTCCATCTCCTGTCACTTTCGCTTTAGTAACAAATGTTTGCTTTGCCAACTGCATGCCAGACTACTAAATCTATGGATTTTTCTACAATCAACAGCACAGATTGTTTGCCCTTCAGGAACTTTGCAGGGAGCTCCTTGGGCGATGGTTGTACTCTAGCTCTTGGCAGAGTCATTAGTGTCAAATGACTTTTGAAGAGTGAAGGGTCTGGTGACATGGGACCCACTCATTCATCAAGAACAAGTTTCTACTTTGGGAGGTCCAAACAGGATGGCCTTTCTATCCCTTTTTCAAGCAGAGCAGTTCTACTTCTATCTGTTATATGTTTGGGTTCCATGAACGCAGAGGTGATCATCAGAATACTTTCACCTGATTAGAATTGGACTTCCCTGGTGGCTCAGACAATAAAGAATCTACCTACAATGAGGGAGACCCGGATTTGATCCCTGAGTTGGGGAGATCCCCCAGGGAAGGAATTGGCTACCCACTCCCGTATTCTTGCCTGGAGAAGTCTGTGGACAGAGGAACCCGGTGGGCTACAATCCATAGAGTAGTAAGAGTCAGACGGGACTGAGAGAATAACACTTTCACTTTTCAGAATGGATGCCCAGCAAATCAGAAGGGCCATGAGCCATTATATTCTAACACACACACACACTTCAGTGTCAGTCCAGCATGTAGGATTCTTGTTCAGATACAAGGTATTACTTAAAAAAATATATATATATATATATATATATATATTTTAGTGATTTCTTAACCTGTGGCCAAAGACCCTTGGGCCCAGTACTCACAGTCTTGAAGGAAGGACTGGACACTGCCCTCTGAGCTCTTCTCCATGCCCCTGTGCTTTATCACTCTGGCTTCCTATAGACTGGTCTTCAGAGACTGATGATTCCATATTATGCACTCAAGTTTTATAGTAAGACTGTTCTAAGACTGTATTTATGAGGGTCCACATTCAGATATCTGTAAATGACATAAGTGGTGGCATGGAGGGGTTCTGTGGAGTATAAGAGGCCTAATGGGGTATAGGAGGCATAGCTTTAGTCAGCTACAGTCAAAAGTCAGAGTTCTTATTTTAAATATTTAAAACTTTCAACCATTGAAAAAATTGTGGAGACACTGTGAGAGTCAGAGAAGAGAGCAGGTTAATCTGGCTCGTGGGTTGCCAGTTTGCAGTTTCTGCCACATGAAAATCTGCATCTTCTGCAAAAGTATTGTTGAGGACACTTCATTATGTTTAGTATCTCCTACCCTTAAAGTTCTCTGTGAGTGAGAGGGAAAAGTACTTCTCTTGATAAACTGGATAAACTTGTATGTCTCTTATCTAATGAAGATAGCTGTTTGAAAGCTCAAAACTAAAATTAGGTCTCAGAGCAACCATCCTGTTTATTTTTCTGGAATAAATATTTTCTCCATTGTATGGAGTACCCTATAGTGCTTATGTAGTGATCTTATTTTGTTTCTGTTATATTTAGCCATCTAAAATCATTTGGTAAATACAGAATGTCCATATGCTGAATATGTGACACTCATAAGTTTGTATAGTATTTCGGAGTACATATTCATTAGAAAAAAAATAAACCTCTATTTTCTCATGTAATTGGAGGAACATGTTTTCACATCAGTCAGAATTCTTCTCCAGTTAAACGCTAGGCAAACTATAGATAATGGTTTAAACCATTTCCTAAGAAAATACGGTTCTTGTATGTCCAGCAAACTTTTTTAAAAATAAGAACTTGAGTTCTGCTTATAAGCCAACATCTGATATAAGACATGTAGTTTTAAAAGCATAGAGTGTACTTGGTAGGAAAATTTGGTGGTGAAAAAAATTTGTTTTTAAATATGTTTGAGAAATGTTTTGGTGACTCTTGCACTTTCTGGTATTTAAGTTGGGGAAATTGAAGGCCGTATGGATTCTGTTTCTGGGCCCTAGGTATGGTAAATACTCATTAAGGCCAGACTAAACGAAAACTGCCAATTGCCTAAGGGACCTTTTAAAAAAAATGAAAAACAAAAACTACTCTGACGATTGGAATTAGCATTTTTCAAATATATCTTTTTATTCTGTAATTTACGTGCATAATGAAATAGCTCTTTAGTGATCACCAAGTTAGGTAAAGCACTTGTTTTGGAGAACGTTTTAAGCAAGTCATTTATGGTCAGGCATAATGGAGCGAGGGCTTCCAAGTGGCGCTAGTGGTAAAGAACCTGTCCACCAGTGCAAGTAGACGTTAAGAGATGCCGGTTCAATCCCTGGGTCAGGAAGATCCCCTGGAGAAGGGCATGGCAACCCACTGCAGTATTGTTGCCTGGAGAATCCCATGGACAGAAGAGCCTGGCTGGCTGCGGTCCACAGGGTCACATAGAGTGGGGCACGACTGAAGCTACTGAGCATGCGCATCTCATAGTGGAGTGGACAGCTTGGTAACAGGTCAGTTGATTGAATTGTGAGGTGATAGAAAAAGTGATGCCGTGGTAAAAAGAATCTTGAGGGGAGAATAGCTTTTAAGAGGGAAATCAAGTTTTGGATGTATTGAGTTTGATGTCATATGAGATATGCAAGTGGAGATACTCTGAAAGCAGCTACTTGATGCAAGACTGAAATTTAAGTTAGAAGTAATTGTTAGAGTTAAAGTATAGTTTCAATAGATTTTTTTTCCCTTATAGGCAATTTTGTAGACGCTCTTGATCTTAGGATTTATTGGAGCTTAAAACGCAGCTCATCAAGGGGTGGGTGGAACATGGACTTTGGAATCAAAATCGACTGAATTTAGACCCCAACCATGTTGCTTACTAGTATCTTATCTTAGAGCCTAAATTTCAGTTGTCAAATGGGATTCTAATACTAAATAATTAATGTTACTATGTAGTTTATATAGCAATGTATTAACATGCCTGACACAGAAAAAAGTTACAAATATTGCATCTCTCCATTTATTCACCTTAAATTTGTACTGGAAATAAATGCCTCACTCCAAAAAAAAGTTAGCAAGTCATCTGTGTAACCCATACAGGATCTGGGAATTCAGGGTTTTAAGTGACTCTCCTTGTTTGTGATGGATCTAAACAGTCATCAGTTTCCAAAAAATAGCTAAGTATATTTTGGGGGCTGGTCTTTTGAATTTTAAAAATTTGAAGTACCATGAGGTCTGGTCTTATTTTTTTATTTCCACTGTTGCATCTTGAATGCCTTGAATATTGGAAACAGCTGCTCATTAATTATTTTTGAATGAATTAATTAAAATTAAAGTCATAATAAGATCATTAATAATTTACTTTTTTTCCCCCTCCTTTTTCCCCCTTCTTTATTTTCAAACAGGGTGGGGAAAATAGTAGTTCAGAGATTTTGCTTTTTTGTGAGTGGGATTTTCAAACTTTTGACTTACTCTTTGGCTTAATTAGAATGAAACCTTCATGGGTATTTTAGGTATGAAATCTTTTTAAACTGAGTTGAGCTGTAAAAGAGCACTTGCACAAAGATACAGAATGAATATTGGAAAGCAAAGGCTTAAATTTGGTGGAACCAGGATAAGTTTTGCATATCAGTTTAAAAAAAATAGGTTAATCTTAAATTCAGTATGATTACATGAAAATACAATTTTCCCTGTAGATATTTCTCTGTATAACCCAAATTGTATTAAAAATCTGCTGAGACTCACAGAAAAACCTATTTGATAAAAACAGAAGCAGTTGTCCTTCTATTGCAAGATAATAAGTGGATACAAGACTCAAACTTAAGGTATGTTTTTTTTTGTAGTAAATCAAATACCAGTTTAAGCCGTCAGCCTCGAAAGTTATTGTGGAATAAACTGACAAGTACAAAAATGACAGGATTTACCAATGGGTAAGATAATCCATAGCCAAGGTAGTGACTGATCTTAAATGTTAATTTCAAAGCAAGATGCTGTCAAATGCTCTGTATTAGTAACCTGTTGCTACATACAAATGACCCCCAAATTTAGCAATTTGAAACAACCAATGTTTATCATCTCATTTGTTTTCTGAGGGTCAGAAACGTGCAGCATTTTAGCTGGTTTGTTCTAGCTCAGCGTCTCTCATGGAATAGCAGTCAAGTTGCCACCCGGGTCTGTAGTTATCCGAAGACTCAGCTGGCCTGGAAGATCTGCTGCGAGGCTCACTCCTGAGGCTGTTGGCAGGCCTCAGTGTCTTTCTGCCTGTGGGCTGGAGGGCTCTGTTCTCCACAACATGGGCTTCTCCGTGGGTCTGTGCACAGCACGACAGCAGGCTTCCCTGAGTGAGTAATCCGAGAAAGAGTGACACCACACAGCCTTTTATGGCCTAGTCACTGCATTGCACGTTGTCACTTCTGCCTTATTTGTTTGTTAGATACAAGACTGTAGTTCTGTCCACACTCAAAGGGAAGGGATTACTCAAAAGGTGAATACCAAGAATTAGAGATCATCAGGGATCATTTAGGGTTGAATTAAGTCAATCAGGAAAAGTCAGCAACTCAGAGACTTGGTTGCTTTGGCACTTATACTGAAAAGAATAATCCCCTTGTATTAATATTTATGATTAACTCCTTTTGGAGTAAAACTGGAATTCCTTATAAAACAGCAGTAATAACAGTTACAGTTTATTGATGTCTTTTATACTCCTTATTTAATTTTCACAACACCTTGTAGGATGAGAAAGGCGGATACTACTACTATATTAATTTCTTAGATTAGAAAACTGAGGCCCAGATTGTTCAGAGTACTTAAGGCAGGGTCACTTATTCAGTATTTAACTTGAGTTGTTTCCTTTTCTTTTTGTTTTGTAGATCTTTCTGTTCTTTCTCCTGAAGAATGATTTCAGTTACTTACATTTTATAAAACACAATTTAATTTCCCTTTCAGTTTAATCTAAAAGAGTTGATTAAAAAAAAAAAGCCAAATTGAGAAGTTTAAAACACTCCTCTTGTAGTATCAATAAAGATGTCACTTTTCTGCCAGAAGCAAGAATCCTTTTTGCTATTTTTGTAACTGGGTGAGGTCTTATTTCTCCAAAATTGTGCCATGCTGTGGTTAGCCATGGTCTACAAGAGGAAAATATATTTACCCTTCTTTAAAATCGTTGGTTTTCTAAGAAATATGCTATTTACTATACCAAATCTGAGAAAATCTTTCTCAGGCAAAATGCAGTGGTCACTTTGATACCAGACAAGCTAGTTCTCTTCCCTACTAAAAATGCAAAACAGCAGGCCCTCTGATCTTTGGTACCTGCCTTTGTTATACATTTATTTCTTGAAGAAATTTGAATAGTCATGTCTTTAAATTTTTATTGAATCTCAGTGCTTGCTTTACTTCCGTATACTTACTTTACTTGCATATACTTCCCGTAAAACATTCAGTCTTTTCTTTTAAAGGTCTTGATAACATGATAGTTAATGTGAAGTGAAAATTTATTTTGAGGATTTATTGTATTTAAAAAAGGAAAATATTCAGTAACCTATAATGGAAAATAATCAGAAAAAATATATATATACAGCTGAATCACTTTGCTGTTTACCTGATACCAACTCAATATTGTAAATCAACAATATGGGAATACAAATTTTTAATTCTGTTTTTGAAAAAACAAAAAATCGTATTTAACAATGCCAAATCTCAGAACATTCAAAACTTGATAGAATTAATTTGGAATAAAAAAGAAAAGTTATGTTGGTTGCTTCCTTATGAACGTGGACAAACTGAGGCTTATGGAATATCACAGTCCTTTGGGAATATCTGCTCTTTAGGAAAAATAGGTGCTTTCTATGTTGTTTTAAAGAACCGCTAGTGGTAAATATAATACAAAATTTTCTACACAGGGTATATATACTACTCCATCAAAATTTATTATTATCCTTTGCCTACTTTGCTCCCTTTTTTATGCTCTGAATTGTTTTCCTCTTCATAGTTAAAAATCTTGATACATTTTTTTTTCTATAAAATAGTCACATGATTTTAGTGTTAAATTTTTTTTTTTTTCTTTAAAGAGCTAAGAGAGAACACCCCAACTATCCTCAGTGGAGAAACCAAGTTTAAGATTTATTTCATATTTTTATCATTTTCAAGTGTTAGAAGGTTAAAGGTGAGCATGAACATGAATTCTGTGAGCTCAGAGGAGCAACTATGACATGTAAATCTACACTCTTTCCTATTATTGTTGATTTTCTTAATATTTTGACTTCTGTGGATATGTACCCAAAGAAATGTATTTTTTCCTCATTCTTCCTCAGTGACTTATTATAATCCCATCCTGGGGGACAGGGAGCAGAAGCCATCCAGCAGGCTGAACCCCTTCCCCCTCAGGTGACTCACTCAGGTCTCAGATAATCTTGGCTTTTCCTTCTTAATTTGCCTTCCGGTTGATTTGTTTTTCAAGTCAAGAAAAGCAGCATTTGGGAAAGATGGTCCTGTTTGGTGATGCCATTTCACAGAGATACACAGGGGTCGCTGCTTACAGAACGTCTCACCACAGGAGCTGTCCAGAGTTCAGTTAGGACCCCACTCCTCTGAGTGGACCTGGGTGCATGGAGAGGCTTTTGAGGATGGAAACATACACGTTTCCTAGATTTTCAGAAATGCTTATGGACCAGTACAGTAGGCATTTGACCTTAGACATTCATGGATGTATCTTACAGCCTGGAGCCATGGAGCCATGCAATGTAGCATGAATGTGGTTGGGCATTTCCCATAACTAAACACATCAGATCCCCCTTTCTGAAAACATCAGCAGTATCAGTTGTTCTGAATATGGTTGATGCTGTTCAATTCTTGACCTGAGGTTATGGTTAGAATTAAATGTATTGAGGCCCTATCAATTCGGACTCATTCAGGTAAAGGAAAGATGAATGAAATTCATACAATGTCAGAATAGGCAGATTTTAAAAAATTATATTACTTTCAATTAAGAATTGTAACCTGAGTAAATTAACAAAATGTTGCTGAAGAGCAATCCTACTAGACCTTCTTATTGAATAGGGAAAATTATATTCATGATATAAGTTGTATATAAATACTTTCAAAAATGTGTTTAAACAGCTTATTCTCTTGAATAGTTTAAATTTACCTGTTATGATTTTGTTTACATTGATTCTGTTTTTTTTTTTTTTACATTGATTCTTTTGTTAAGGAAGCACTCCTTTCTTTTTTATTTTTTTTTAGTCTTTTATTATTTTTTAAAGAAAAGATAAATTCTAGTTCTGTCCTATTACAATTAGAAGTAATGATATTTCACTATTTGATGAGCAGTAATAATACTTCACTATTCAATGAGCTGAAATCTTGTTTTTTTTTTAGGTTTTCAATGCCCTTGGGATGCAGATAGTTAATATGTGGGTATTACCCTATTCTGGAAGAATTTAGGATGATGCCTTCATAACTTTCACATAATAGAAAGTAGCTGAAAATCTATCCATTCAAGAGAAAGCATTCAGTTTGAATCATAGCAATCCAGTATTAGAAAAATTGAAGGAAGTACCTCTTTTTGGATTTTTTTCATTTGGGAAATATTCTCCAATAAGAATTCAATAACCAGTGGTACTTAACTGGGGGCTATTTTACATTTGATCATTTGCCATTTGATTCTGAACTGTCCTTTAAAGGTAAAATGTAAATACATTTTAGTTTTTTTTTTTTTTTAAGGTATTGTGGAAGAGTTCTAAGGTTGAGGCTATCAAGCTCCATTTGTCTGAAATAGAGTGATAGCCTGCAGTATTCAGCTGTTAGTGGAAGAGGCTGCCTGGGAGCTGTGTTCTAGTGGGAGATAGACAGCCTGGGTCTGCTAACCCCTACTACATTGGCATTCTAAAGGGTACTTTCAACATATTGTTGTTTAGTCAGTCAGTTGTGTCTGAGTCTCTGTCACCCCATGGACTGCAGCATGCCAGGCTTCCTGTCCTTCACCATCTCCTGGAGTTTGCTCAAACTCATGTCCATTGAATTGGTGATGCCATCCAACCATCTCATCCTCTGTCTTCCCCTACTCCTCCTGCTTTTAGTCTTCCCCAGCATCAGAGTCTTTTTCCAGTGAGTCGCCTCTTCATATCAAGTGGCCAAATTATTGGAGCTTCAGCTTCAGCCTCAGTCCTTCCCAGTGAATATTCAGGGTCGATTTCCTTTTGGAATGACTGGTTTGATCTCCTTGCTGTCCAAGGAACTCTCAAGAGTTTTCTCCAGCACCAGAGTTCAAAGACATCAGTTCTTCAGCACTCAGCCTTTTTTATTGTCCAGCTCTCATATCTGTACATGACTGCTGGAAGAACTATAGGTTTGACTATATGGACCTTTGTAGGCAAACTAATGTGACTGCTTTTTAATACTGCATCTAGGTTTGTTGTTACTTTCAGCATTTAATTTCACTTATTTCAGTTCTTCTTACAACAACAACAAAAAAGTGTTTTTATCTTGAGAGAAGCTTCTGTTTCTGGAGATTTTCTCTGTCAGGGGTCTTTAGAGACTTAAACTTTATTGATAGTGCTTGTCTGGTTGGTGGGTATATAGGTTAGATTCTGTGCCTAGTTGGTGAGATTGCATATAGGTTTTGAAACTGACTGCCTTTCAGCTCTCAGTTACCTCAGCTGAATCAACTGCTGATCATCAAACAATGTCTGGCTAATTTAAAAAATGTTTTTGAGTCTCACTAGGAATTCAACAAATTTTTTCATCTTGGAAGAGCTTCACTTGAACTTAAAAAGCTATGTATTTTAGTCAGTATGCAGCACGTAGAGCGTGGGGTGCAAAAGAAGCCAGCCCTCAGTCCCTTCATTAGTGAGTTATACTCTGAGAAGTCTTCTCCTCTTATTCTTTCCAAATCTATAGAAACAAACCATTCTAATGCTAGCTTAATGTATGTTGATACATTAACATAAAACAGTATTTTTGGTTAAGACTTTTTAAATGCCTGTGATGTGTTAAGCCTGGAATGAGGATGCTAATTAGAGACTGGTGGTCTGAACCTCCTCCCCTCTCTACCTTTATGCACCCCTGGGGATCTTTAGGTTTGCTTTCCAGATTACATTTTTTAAGTCACTTACTCTCAGGTATTCAGTAACACCTATGTATGTGATGCTAGGCTAATCGTTAAAATGTACAAAGGTAGATAAACCACAGAACCTGCCTTTAGCTTGAAAGTAAAATTAGCCTTTAGTTCCTAATCACTCCTATAATGCCTGGGGACAAAGTCCAAATTCTCTCTTTTAGGGCAGGGAGTTCAGTGCCCCAGTCATGTAAAATGTGTTATGGGCAGTGGAAAACTGGCAGGTGGGTGATCCCCTTGAAGATACAGCTTTTTGAAAGGCCCCCTTCTGGCTATAGCTCCCCCAAGCCATTGTGAAACGATCCGTCTCGCTGTCACTTCAGCTGTTAGTGTGTGAGTGTATAGCTTTGTGCACAGCAGTCCTGTTTGATAGTCTGTTCACTGCTCCAGGAAGGAATGATTTACTTACTCATGGTGTGTACCCAGTCACCACATGGAAGGTGCTTACACATGGTCGAATGGAACTGGGTCTGATTTTATCCTGGTTTAACTTCAGTAACTGAAATTCTCAGGTAACAGTGAATTCTGATGATCTGTTACCTGTTTTATTTGATGGTTAAACAGAAAATCATTTTCTTTGGCTTGTACTGTTGAAAATCTTTCTAAAATTTTCTATCTTTATAATAAAGTCAATTTAGAATAACTGTTCATATTGTTCAACTGGAGAAAGTATAGGCTAGTGATTCTCAGTCCAGTCCTTGGACTTGTTAGAAATGCACAGTTTCCATCCCACTCCAGACCTGCTGAATCAGAAGTTCCCAGGTGGAGCCCAACAACCTGTGATTTAATAAGGCTGTTAGGTGATTGTGATGCCTTTTCAAGTTTGAGAGCCACTGGTATATAGGGCAGCTGTTCTGAACTCTGGACACTCTATATTAACAATATAGTACCTTAGCCCACCTCCAGAAATTTTGATTCAGTTGGTCTGTTGTGGGCACTAGCATAATTTTTTTTTAAGTGCTCCCATGTGATACTGATGTGTAGCCAGAGGTGAGAACTACTGGTGCAGGGCATAGAGCAGAAATTGGGAATTTACTCCTTATTAGCCTCTGAGAATGTGCATGCTCAGTTGTGTCCAACTCTTTGTGACCTCATGGATGGTAGCCTGCCAGGCTTCTCTGTCCATGGGATTTTCCAGGCAAGAATACTGGGTAGATTACCATTTCCTTCTCCAGGGGATCTTCCCGACCCAGGGATTGAACCCGTGTCTCTTGCATCTCCTGCGTTGGCAGGCTGATTCTTCACCACTGTGCCTCCTGGGAAGCCCATATTAGCCTCTGCAGCTTGCTTAAAACATAAATCCAAAGTAATGCTTCTTTCTTCTAAAAGTTGGATAAAGAAAAACTTATATTTTGCTTTCTCAGGGTTTTATTGAGCAGGTAGTCCCCACTTTTCATAGCATGGCATTAGTAAAAACTCCCTCATTCAAGCAGTTGTTTTAAAGCCAGTGGTGTTTTCCCACAGGAACAATGTCATATTTGGGTGTTAACTTCCTGATTAAAGCCCTGGCATAAATAAATCATAGATGGGACCAATAATGTGTCATAAAATCAACAATACAATAATTATAAGCCTCTATGGTCATTTAAAATAATAAAATTATGCTCCAAGACCAATAAAATCAGCATCAGTACACAACCTAGCATCACCCCTGGGATCTTGGTGCTACAGAAAAATGCATAGGATTGTAAGACTTGCAATTTCCTGACTATTATGTAGTAAATATGAACACTGTTTGTGTGTGCATTTAGAATTTAGGGAGGAAAGATTTGGATAAGTTGCCTCTAAAGATGTCCCAGGAAGTCTTGAATGGATGCCTTTTCCTCCAGTAGCCTTCCCTGGAGTCAGCAGTGTGTGCTGCTGCTGCAGGTAGTGAGAACCTGAATGTTTCTATCCCCAAAAAGCATTTTTTCATGAAAGGACTGATTCAGGACTTCTCCTCTTGACCTCAGTTCCCTCACAGTTCTGCTGTTAGCAGAAGTGTGGGGAAGAGAGTAAATGATGTGATCAGTATACTCCACATTTGACCAAAAAGCTGCAAATTCATTGTTCAGTCATTAGGGCCTGCTTTTTAAGAGAGGCACTTCAGATGTTCTCTTTGGGTTGGCCGGTTGGCACAGGTTTGTGAGAGTCTGGGCAGACGTTTGGTGGAAAATAGTACTGAACTTGGTGCCAGAAGTCCCAGTCCAACCTGGCTGGCTCCTTATTGCCCCTGTGGCTCTCAACAGGGTACTTGGCTGAGCTGCCATCTCCTTTTCCTGCATTGTGACATGAACACACCTAACTCACAGTATTGGAAGGATTGAATAGGTTAATATAGTAATTGTACCCAGTAAGCTTTCCATGAAAGTTATTTTAAGTAGTTGAAACATTGATGAAACAGCCATGAGGAATCCTATCTGCATCTTGCCTTCTTGCCACTGGAATAGAAAGCCTGCTTCATGGTGAATGCTCAAGCAGATCGTTCTGGGAGTCTGGGGAAAGTGGTGGCGGAATACATTTCTCACTCTGCAAGTCTTTCCCAGGGAAAGAAGAAGTTTGCAGTCTGGGTCATTAGGCAAGAACCAAGAATGGATGGGATTTGAAGCATGGTGGTGGTGTCCTAACTGCAGCCGCGTCTACATTTTGACTCAGAATACATTTAATGCATTGTGAATTAGGGATATCTTGGTAATGGTAGGTTGCTCAGTAACTGAACTGTTGTTTTGACCAAACTATTGTAGCAAACATTTCTTGGCAGGTGTGCCCTATTGATACTGAACTTGGTATGCGTTGATAGTTTTATATCAACTACTATAAAATAACTGCAGGTTCACAGTGACTCAAATTAAGTCACACTGACGCACGTTATACACCTACTGTACTCTAGAAATTCTAAGGCAATTATCAA
Organism: Ovis aries; assembly: GCF_016772045.2. Classification (NCBI taxonomy): domain Eukaryota; kingdom Metazoa; phylum Chordata; class Mammalia; order Artiodactyla; family Bovidae; genus Ovis; species Ovis aries. Next base: position 202,210,205 of record NC_056054.1, read on the forward strand.
ATAAATGTACTACTAGAGAAAATTATTGCCTATTATATTAAATTAAATCTCTCCTTTTTTTTTTGTAGCTCTGAATTGTTTTGCTCACTGCCCTTCAAACTCTTGTCTCAAGAATACACTAAGTTCTGAACTCGAAACAGTTCTTTAAGCTCTAATACACTTAGGAATTCAAAGCAAACTGAAGGAAAACTTAAAAATGATTAAGAAATATGGTAATCCTCTAAGTAAGTTTTTCCATGGATTCATCACAGAATCCATAGGCCTTGGGGATTATCTAGACCACTCTTTCCTTTGTGGAAATTCATGCTCAGAAAGGTCTAAAATGTTACATTGGACATTCGCCTCACTATCATTGCTGTGCTTTTTCCTCTAGCTCACATAATCTTCAAAAGTTTTCTCATAAATTTTTTTTTTAAGTAAAGCTAAGTTCAGGAACAAAATATTCAATAATTTTTCATTTTCTTAAAGAAATTCACCAACCAAGATGATATAGTCTCTATTTGGTCTCCCTTGAGAGAGACCACATTTCAAAATAGCACCAATGTGCTGTATGATCCGGCATTTCACTACTGGGTATATGCTCCAAATAAGTGAAATCAGGGATTTGAACAGAGATTTATACTCAACGCTCATAACAGCATTCAATATTCACAAATGTCAAGAGCTGGAAGCCACTCAGGTCTCCATTAACAGATTAAAAGATAAAATGTGCATCTGTATGTACAATGTGTTGCTATATAATGAAATATTATTCAGCCTTAAAAAGGAAAGAAGTCCTGACATAGGCTACAACATGAATGAATGAAGATACACTGAGTGAAGGAAGCCAACCCCGAAGGACAAATACTGTATGATTCCACGTATGTGAGGCACCTAGAGTAGTCAGATTCATAGAGACAGAAAATAGAATGGTAGTTTCCATAGGCTGAGGAATTACTGTTTAATGGATATAGAGTTTCAGTTTGGGAAAAGGGGAAGTTCTGGAGATGGATGGTGATGATGGTGGGTACACAGCAATGTGATTGTATTACAGTTGTAATATTGCTGAATTGTATCATTTAAAAATGGTTAAAATGGTAAGTTTTATGTTATGGATATTTTATCACAATAAAAATGGGCTGGGAAAAAAAAAAGGAGGTGACTTCTAAACAAAGTCAAGCCTTTGAAAAGCTTTAAAAACAAGCAGACATTGATAGGAAGGGAACTCTGGCTGTTCACTGATACCTGAATGAGATAAGTCTGGTGGGAGGAACACTGAACTGGGTTCTGTCTAGTTCTCTGTCTGTTGTTACTCAGCTCTGTGACCTTCTCATCTGGCCATTAGTTTTCTCATTAGTAAAGTGAGGCTGTAGGCTGGTCCATCTCCATCCTTCTTGCCTGCTCTGGAATTCTGTGAGTGCTCAGGTCCTTAGCAAAGAAATGCTTGTTTAGGAACAATTGCTTATGAAGACGAGGAGCCTGGTACACCTGCAGTATGAGGGCAGACCAGTTCTCCAGAGCTCGTTCTGGCCAACCCTTGTCTTAGGCATGTTTGAAAATACAGTAAACATTTTAATCGGTCCATTTTGCCTCAGTGTTCTATAATCAGGACCAGAACTCCACAGACTGTCAGATTCCAGAGCTATATCTTGGGGTCCTGTACTTGCTTTGACATCAGCCCTGAGTTTAGGGCTGTTTCTCTTTTGACTAAGCACTTGTGGCATCAGAAATCAATTTCTTCACCACTGCCTTCAAGATGGGGGCCATTCCTTCCAATCTGTCTTTATTTTCAGTAATCTGTGGAAAAGGTTCTCTCCTACTTGAGTGTCCATTGACGTATGACTGGGTAAACAAAAAGCGGTATATCCATACAGTGGAATATTATTTAGCCTTAAAAAGAAGGAAATTCAGAAACATGCTACAACATGGATGAGCTTTAAAAACATTATGTGACTGAAATAAGCCAGTCACAAAAGGACAAATGCTGTGTGATTCCACTTACACGAGGCACTTAGAGCAGTCAGATTTGTAGGCACAGAAGGTAGAATGGTATTGGTCAGAGGCTGAGTTGTTTCTTTTTGGCTTTGGAGTACATAGTTTGGTACCAAGTTAATCTTCCCTCTTAGGTTTTACATAGACTGGAGCTTTGCTTTTATCAAGCACACACAGACTAAATGATGGGCTGAAACTTACCTTTAACACTTTCTGAGTGCCATGTGTGTGCAGCTCATGGATGTGTTGAGTGAGTGGAGGTGTAGATAGCCTGGCATGAAAAATAGAGGTGATGGACTGGGCTACTTGCTTATGTGAATTAATGTTCATCTTTCCATTATGTGGTGGAGCAAGTGATGGCAACTTTATTCCTCAGAAGAGGAGACTGGGCTTCAGGGAGATTGTCACTCTCCCCCAAGGCCACCAGCAAGAAACCTTAGATCTGAACTTAGATCTGACTGTAAAGCCTATAGACTTTCTGCTGTACCATACTTCTTAATACAGGAGGGCATATAACTGTGCTCCTTAGTAACTTAGACTGAAAGATTATCTCCAACTCAAGAAGGCAGTAGTAGAACCACTCGCTGGCGCTGTTTGTAATTTTCCTCTCTGTAAAGCTGAGATCTGAACAGTTTTGTGATGATTGAGCCATGTTTGTGACAACCATTACAAAGGGTAGAACAATTCCTCAGTGGCTTTATGTGTTAGAACAGTAGAGCATTCTAGCTGGGATAGAGGAGGAAGAGCGATAGGCTGGTTGTAAGACGGTCTTAGGTGGTTCAGGAACTATCACAAGAGTCTAATACTACTATTAGGTCAATACAAAAGTAATTGTGGTTTCAGATCGTGAATTTTAAATCATATAACGAGACTCAAAACACATCTTTTTAAGAAAAATAGGAACCATTGCAAGCAACACATTTTTTCCAACAAGAAATGTTTATTTATTCCCGTAGCATAAAAATCTCTTCTTCAGGATTCAGTGAACTCTTGGAAAGCATTTTCTGCCTCCTGCTGGTTGTGGAAGGAGCTGTTTGCTGTTTTCTCTGCAAAAAGTTGTCAAGATGCTTGAAGAAGTGATGGTTGGTTGGTGAGAGGTCAGGTTGAGTATGGCAGATGAGGCAAAACTTCATAGCTCAATTGGTTGAGCTTTCGCAGCGTTGGTTGTGTGCTGTGTGATTGGGTGTTGCTGTGGAGAAGAGGTAGGCCCTTTCTGTCGACCAGTACCAGCTTCAGGCACTGCAGGTTTCAGTGCATCTCCTTTATTTGCTGAGTGTACTTTTCAGATGCGATGATTTTGCCAGATTGAGAAAGATGTAATGGACCAGACAGGCAGCAGACCACCGAACGGTGACCATGCCCTTTTTTGGATGCATGTTTGCCTTTAGGAAGCGCTTTGGCGCTTCTTCTAGGTCTAACCACTGGGCTGGCCATCACCAGTTGTATAAAATGCACTTTTTGTCACATGTCACAATCCAATTGAGAAATGGTTCATTGTTGTTACATAGAATAAGAGAAGACACTTCAAAACATTTTTTTTTGATTAGAGGTAAGCTTATGAGGCATTTACTTATCGAGCCTTTTCACCTTTCCAGTTTTCCTCAAATGCTGAATGATGCTAGAATGGTCGATGTTAAGTTCTTCAGCAGCTTCTTGTATGGTTGAAAGAGGATCGGCTTTGATAATTGCTCTCAGTTGGTCTTTGTCAACATCCAATAGTCAGCTACTATGCTGAAGCTCCAATGCTTTGGCCACTTGATGTGAAGAACTGACTCATTGGAAAAGACCCTGATGCTGGGAAGGATTGAAGGCAGGAGGAGAAGGGGACGACAGAGGATGAGATGGCATCACTGACTCGATGGACATGAGTTTGAGCAAGCTCCGGGAGTTGGTGATAGACAGGGAAGCCTGGTGTACTGCAGTCCATGGGGTTGCAAAGAGTCAGACACAACTGAGTGACTGAACTGACTGATGCTCCTTATCTTCAAGGCTCTCGTCTCCTTTGCAAAACTTCCTGAACCACTAATGCACTGTACGTTCATTAGCAATTCCTGGGCCAAATGCGTTGTTGATGTTGCGAGGTGTCACCTCTGCTTTATGACTTATTTTGAACTCGAATAAAAATATCACTTGAATTTGCTTTTTGTCTAGCATCATTTCTTTGTTGTTACTGTTCAGTTGCTAAGTCGTGTCTGACTCTTTATGACCCCGTGGACTGCAGCACGCCAGGCTTCCCTGTCCTTCACTATCTCCTAGTTTGCTCAAACTCATGTCCATTGAGTCAGTCCAACTAGATATGCCATCCAACTGTCTCATCCTCTGTTGACCCCGTCTCCTCCTGCCCTCAATTTTTCCCAGTGTCAGGGTCTTTTCCAGTGAGTTGGCTCTTTGCATCAAGTAGCCAAAAGTATTGGAGCTTCAGCTTCAGCATCAGTACTTCCAATGAATATTCAGGGTTAATTTCCTTTAGGAATGACTGGTTTGATCTCCTTGCTATCCAAGGGACTCTCAGGAGTCTTCTCCATCTTTGAAAGCATCAGTTCCTCAGTGCTCAGCCTTCTTTATGGTCCAACTCTCACATCCATACATGACTGCTGGAAAAACCATAGTTTTGACTAGACGGACCTTTGTCAGCAAAGTGATGTCTCTGTTTTTTAATACACTGTCTAGGTTTGTGGTAGCTTTTCTTCCCAGGAACAAGTGTCTTTTAATTTCATGGCTACAGTCACCATTCACAGTGATTTTGGAGCCCAAGAAAATAAAGTCTGTCACTGTTTTCTTTTTTTTGGGGGGGGGGAGAGAATAATTTCTATAGTCTAAAGTAAATATAAACAGCAAGTAATAAGTCAGCAAAAGAGCATAAAGTGAGAAATGCACATTAAAATGATGTATAACATAACCATGTTTATTTAAGAATGTATTCCAGTGAAAAAGGGAAAGTGTTAGTCACTCAGTTGTGTCTTACTCTCTGCAACCCCATGGACTGTTGTATTCCAATATCAGATGGCAAAGATCAACAATGTGAAACTGCAATTACTTTTGCACCAACCTAATAGTTCTATTGGATAATTAGAGATACCAAGGGAACATTTCATGCAAAGATGGGAACAATAAAGGACAGAAATGGTATGGACCTCACAGAAGCAGAAGATATTAAGAAAAGGTGGCAGAAAACCATACACAGAAGAACTGTGCAAAAAGATCTTCACAACCCAGATAACCTTGATCATGTGCTCACTCACCTAGAGCCAGACATCCTGGAGTGTGAAGTCAAGTGGGCCTTAGGAAGCATCAAAGCTAGTGGAGGTGATGGAATTCCAGTTGAGCTATTTCAAACCCTAAAAGATGATGCTGTGAAGTGCTGCACTCAATATGCCAGCAAATTTGGAAAACTCAGCAGTGGCCACAGGACTGGAAAAGGTCAGTTTTCGTTCCAATCCCAAAGAAAGGCAATGCCAAAGAATGCTCAAACTACCAAACAATTGCACTCATTTCACATGCTAGTAAAGTAATGCTCAAAAAAAGCCAGGCTTCAACAGTACATGAACCATGAACTTCAGATATTCAAGCTGGTTTTAGAAAAGGCAGAGGAGCCAGAGATCAAATTGCCAACGTCCGTTGGATCATCGAAAAGGCAAGAGGGTTCCAGAAAACATCTATTTCTGCTTTATTGACTATGCCAAAGCCTTTGACTGTGTGGATCACAGTAAACTGTGGAAAATTCTGAAAGAGATGGGAATACCAGACCACCTTACCTGCCTCTTGAGAAATCTGTGTACAGGTCAGGAAGCAACAGTTAGAACAGGACATGGAACAACAGACTGGTTCCAAATAGGAAAAGGAGTATGTCAAGGCTGTATATTGTCACCCTGCTTATTTAACTTCTGTGCAGAGTACATCATGAGAAACACTGGGCTGGAAGAAGCACAAGCTGGAATCAAGACTGCCGGGAGAAATCTCAATAACCTCAGATACGCAGATGACACCACCCTTATGGCAGAAAGTGAAGAGCAACTGAAAAGCCTCTTGATGGAAATGAAAGAGGAGAGTGAAAAAGTTGGCTTAAAGCTCAACATTCAGAAAACAAAGATCATGGCATCTGGTCCTATCACTTCATGGGAAATGGATGGGGAAACAGTGGAAACAGTGTCAGATTTTATTTTGGGGGGCTCCAAAATCACTGCAGATGGTGACTGCAGCCATGAAATTAAAAGACGCTTACTCCTTGGAAGGAAAGTTATGATCAACCTAGATAGCATATTCAAAAGCAGAGACATTACTTTGCCAACAAAGGTCCGTCTAGTCAAGGCTATGGTTTTTCCTGTGGTTGTGTATGGATGTGAGAGTTGGACTGTGAAGAAAGCTGAGTGCTGAAGAATTGATGCTTTTGAACTGTGGTGTTGGAGAAGACTCTTGAGAGTCCCTTGGACTGCAAGGAGATCCAACCAGTCCATTCTAAAGGAGATCAGCCCTAGGTGTTCATTGGAAGGACTGGTACTGATGCTGAAACTCCAATACTTTGGCTACCTCATGCGAAGAGTTGACTCATTGGAAAAGACCCTGATGCTGGAAGGGATTGGGGGCAGGAGGAGAAGGGGACGACAGAGGATGAGATGGCTGGATGGCATCACAGACTCGATGGACGTGAGTCTGAGTGAACTCCTGGAGTTGGTGATGGACAGGGAGGCCTGGCGTGCTGTGATTCATGGTGTCACAAAGAGTCGGACACGACTGAGCGACTGAGGTGAACTGAAACCAATAAAGTGATAATCTGCTTTTTAACAGGATTTGTAATAATTTATGAGTGATTTTGTCCATGTGATCATTCATTCACACAGATGGTAATAATGGTAATAAATTTAGTAGGTGGAATTCAGTGTGAAAAGTTCGCCTGGGTATCGTGAGATTCAGAATTAAAGCTGTAGCCACTCCCATCTTTAGACACACAGATGAGCAATATTATTTATACATATATAGGAATATTACCACCTCCCCCATCTTTCCTTCTTTCATTTTCCCCTTTTAGAAAAACTCATTGTTAAAGCTGCCCTTTATTCCTTCTCTTTCCCTGCACCTCTGCCTGAGCAAAGCTCTAGTGGTAGGAAAGGAGAAGAATTAGGAACGTGGAACTTGTTATCCCTGTTATAGTATCCCTGTTGAAATGTATCATTCTATAGAAATGATGTTATGGGAAAAGGTTGTGTGATACTGTATGCTTTTAGGGCTTACATTGTAATGGCTAGTTAGGATACTTACGTTTATTTAAAGATCACGTCAGTTTCTCATGGTATTTTCTCCCTTCTTCCCACCTTGACAGTGTCACTAAAGGTGAACCTCCTCGTAAGCTGATAGGTCCTGTGAAAGTTGGGCCTTTTCGTGATGTCAGCTCACTCTGACATGCATTGGCTCAGTTCTTTATCTGTGTGTTGGCAGTTGCTAGTCCAGTGCCTGGCACAGAGGACCTGCCGCTCAGTACTTGATGAATTAGGTTGAATTTAGGAGAGAAACTTTTACATTCTGTTTTCATCTTTGTCAGTTGCTTAACAACTTTCTTATATTGAGCTCTTTATTAGCGCTGAATTTACTTACTGATCCCTTTATTTACTTATTCACTAAACATGTGTTGACCACCTGCTATGTGCCAGGTGCTACCAGAGCAGTGGACCACTGCAGTTTCACAGCTTATAATCTGACCATTGTCAGAAGGCCACTTCACTAGGTCTAATGGGACTATTTTCTGTAAACTGCTGCTATTCTAGCAATATGTAGACTGACTTTGGAATAGCGTATGTTTCTGGTGGCAAAATCTCTTTTCTTACACTGAATATCAGTGATGAAAAAGTCAGCTTTTACAGTTATTCAGAATTGTTCTTAAACTAGTGAAAAACATGATGTGGGCAGTTTTCTTTTACGTAGTCTTTGATTAGAGAGTGATTCTTAGTTACCTTCTGTTAAACTCTTAAAGTAGTAATCTGAGATACTAAAAAAGACCTTTTCCGAATATTCTACTAATAAATTATTTCTCAGTTTTCTATTAGGGTGACAGATCGCTTTTCCTTGTGCCTGGTGATTAATTTAGTTGCATATTGTTTTTATTCATAGCTCCCCAGTCTTAGGTAAAATTGAGAGTATTTACTAGTGAGTAATTTCATCTAGTTTCACATGGGGACAAAAAGTTGTGAGAAGGAAAGGTATGGAAAATGATTATACTATAAAATCAGCAAAATAAAGGGTGATTGGGCTGGTGGCTGGGTTGGAAGAAAATGAAACTTTTCTTGTCATTCTCTTTGTGGTGCAAGATTTCTTTCCACAGATTATATAATTTACATGAGCTATTTGGAGGGATTATGTTCTTAACAGTTCCCTGAAAGCTCTTTATTATGTATAGCCTGAAGCCTTTTTTCACACTTGTTTCTGGATGCTCTATAAAATGTAAAGGGGCTTTCAAGATAAAAATAATTCTGTTTGAGGATTTTTGGGTTACTCATTTCTGTCTAAAAACAAAAATACTTACAGTACATTATGTCAGATCTACCTGTTTAAGAGATTTGTGCACACCTGGTAAGCAAAGAGGTTTAACCTAGTTTCTCAGCTGAAAACTCCAGGTGGAGGAAGGATGAGGAACAGCTCAGGGTGGCCAAGGAGCTGGTTACCTTTAGCCTACTTTCTCTGGGATGACGCACTTGGTCCTTCCAGGTCAGGCAGCCTCCTCAGCCTGTGCGTTAAGATTCCTGGTTGCAGGTAACAGAAACTTGCTTAAGCTAGACGAAGAGAAGTGTTTTGCCTGCTTAACCACAGTGCAGGATGAGCTGGATAAAGTGGGTTTTAAGGACCCGGAGAACCAGGGACTTGAACACAGCTGAGTATCTGGCTCCTGCATGCTTTCTCTCCGCCTTTTGTCCCTGTCTTTAATGTCGGCTTCATCTTTTTCTTACTGCAGACGGGCTTCCTCTGCATGGAAGGAGGTACCCTGGTCAAGGCCAGTCTATAGATGTCTTTACAGCCTAGGATTGGGAAGAAACAGAATCCCTTCCCCCCAGGGAAGATTTCTGATTGTCCTGACATAGATTATGTGTCCGGGACAGCTCAGCCAGCCAAGAGTACAGACAAGGTAGGCTTGTGTCACTTGCCCAGGGAGGTCGCGCAGACACCGGCGTGAGAGAATTGTTACAAACAGGCAGCCATAGCAGTGTTTTGCTTTTTCAGTTCGTGTGGGACTCAGTTTCAACAACTGGGAAAATTCTTTCCATAATTCACTGAAAATCTTTTAAAGTCTTTCTTCTGTTGTTTTTGTCCAGTTCTAGACTTTATACCCAAACGAACTTTAAGTTTCTCTTCCATTTTATTCTGTGTTTTCACAGATTAGCACTGTGTGCTATAGTGTGTTCTCAAGAATTATGGTTGACTGACTAAATGAATACCGACAATATATGTATATTGAGGCATGGAATCATAAAACGTGAGCACTGAAAGGGATTCTCGATTCCATCTGCCTTCTGTTGTTTCGTGTACATCGTGAGGTCTCCTAAATGCAAAGGACCCAGATGTAAGGAAGTGTGAGCATTTCTTTGAATTTGTAGGTATTGCGCCCAGTCTCAGGAACTGAGGATGGTGGCATGAAACAGAGAGAGGAGGAAAATCCCCTCATGAACTTTATACTTATAATTTAAGGGAAAATCTAGGCAGGCTAACTAGAGCAACAAATTTCTTTTAGTTTTGGATAAAATCATATCACTTCAGAGCTTTTAAGAATGGACTGATTCATAAATGGATCTAAAGCGCTGATTGTCAGATATGTATTTTAGGAGAACTGTTTAAGAAACAAAAAGTATTAGTAAATGATGTTTGTTTAGCAGATAAAACCTTTTGAAATATGGCATCTGTTGGAGAAAATAAATAAAAGGAGTACTTGATGGTGAGAATGACTAAGAGCTCAGTCTTTTAAACTGACAGGCAAGGATTCAAACCTCAGCGCTCCAGTGGCCAGCTTTGTAACTTGGGCAACTTGTCAGAGCTCTTTTAGCCTCATATTTGTTAGCTATAAAATGAAGATATCTACTTTATATGGTTTTAGGGTGAGTATTACATGAAAGTTAAACTTTTTAAGGAAAAAAATTACCGTTTTTTTTTAATTGTGGTAAAATAAACACAATGTAAAATTTATTCTCTTAACCATTTTTAAGTGTACAATTCAGTGGTATTAAATACATCCATAGTATTGTGCAACCAATCATCACCATCCATCTCCAGAACTCTTTTCATCTTGCAAAACTGAAACTCTATACCCATTAACAATAACTCCCCAGTTCCCTCTCCTTCTAGCTCCTGGCAGCCACCATACTACAAACAGTTACTTTTTAATAAATGGTAGGATCGCAAAAAATGTTAGCTGTTATCCCTGTACATCAGGAGTCAGCAACTCTAGCCCACAGGCCAGATTTGGCCGGTAGCCTGTTTTGGTAGGGTCCTTGAATTAAGCAAGGTTTTTATATTTCTAAAGGGTTATAAAATCAAATCAAACAAAAACAAAATGAAGAATATGCCACAAAGACAGTATTTAGCCCCCCCAAAACTAAAATACATATTTACAGTCTGGTCCTAATAGAACAAGTTTTTTGACCCCTGTTTTAGATCCCATATCCTTTTTTTTAAATCATGGAGTCCTTCAATAGTTTCATTTTAAAATGTTTGTGTGTGTGTACATATCCTTTCACATATCTTATGGGGGGTATATAAACATCTACCCTAGATCAGGAATTCTGAATCGGGCTATGTTGCTCCTAATTGGGGTGATATTGGTCTTTGGAAGGTGAGAAATCTCAGATACTGTATATTTTGCAGCTTTTCAAAGACCACAATATATAAACAGATGTATAGTGTATCTCTAACATTAACATTTCTTGGGGGCTGGGAGGCAGGGAGGAGCAGCGAGAACAAATGTCAACACAGTTAGGCTCATTAAAGGAACAGTAATGAAAAAAGGTTTGTGAAGCACTGCCTGAGACTAAATTCTGGAAGACGGGACATATGGCTTACTAGCCTCTGAGTATTCTAGTGTTTAGCCGAGGATCTAGAACATTTTCTTCAAGCCGTTAAACTTGTTACAGCATAGTTGAATGAATGAAACTTCTGATCCAGTTCAGTGACCCATTCGGTCCAGAAGTTGCATTCATGGCAAACCCTACAGCACTGGAAATCAAAAAGAAAACTCTTTTTAACCTTTAAGAAGTTTGTCAAATGATTAATCTCTCATAGCAGACAGATGCTTCTTGCGTATTAGACTAAAATTCTTATTTTTTCTTAATGTTTGTTATTGACACAATAAAATGAATGTAGGTGTTGCAGTATAAAGACCTCTAATCCCCATCTCCATGGGGATGGGCTCCTTACCATTAAGCCAGCTCTAAATTGGAAAGAAAGCACAGACACATCATTATATTACCTGAAAAATAAAGTTGGACTTATAATATACAGATTTTGACAACAGCCACTGAAATTCAGACTTAAGTCATCCTGATTTTACCTCACAGGCAAGGGCTGCGACTTATGTATCCTGTGTCTCCAGTGCCTGGCATGTGATGGGGTGGTTAGTGACTGTGTTTCTGGTGCTGGCTGTACCACTGCTATTTCTGCACATGCCTCATTTTTTTCTGTTAGTTTTTTCTGTTAGTTTTCCTCATCCCAGCTGTTCTCGCTCACACACTCATTCCTGTAGATACAGTTCCCCATGTCCCACCTTGATCCCCAGTACCACTTTGTTTTTCTACCGCTGTTGCAAGGTTTGATGATGATCGATAACAAGAGGCTGTTTATACAGCATTCAGTGTCCTGGACAGTCTTCACAACCTAGCCAGTACTGATGTAGTCATGCCCAGCCCTGTGGTTGACTTAGAGCATAGTGTGGTGGAGGATAATGAAAGAGGCAGTGCCAAGGATTCATGCCTTCTGCTGGGCTGGGAGCGGAAAGTGTCTGGGGAGAGGGAGCTTCCATTCCAGCCTAGACCCTGAAGAAGCAGTGTAGAGATCCAGCCGGCCAGTGTTCCTCAACAGTGTTGGTTGTCTCTACCAACATTCCCCAGGGTAATGAGGTGGTAGCCACCAAAGTCATCTCTGTGAGCATAAAACTTGTCCCTTCTTGTATTTTTTTTTAAACATTTCTGTTTCTGGTGATGTGACCCCACTATATATGAGTTTGCTTTAGTATAAACATATCAAAAGTGTTTTAAAACTTTACATGGAATTGACATTCCACAAGAATGAACTACATTCATCCTGTACCCTGAGCCCACTACTCTGATTTGCTGGGATGACTTATATCATAGATGGAGAGCTGTTGCACAGACAGGTGTTAGCCACTTTGGCCAATCAGATCTTGAAAATTGAGATATTTCCGCATAAAGTGATGTAAACCAAGAACCAGGTGCAGAGGTAGTGGCCTGTGGTTATAGTGACAAAGTGACAGCCCTGGTTCATGTCCCTGAGTTTGTAACCAATGGCTAGCTTGGGCTCTCTGAGAACCTTCTGTCCTGCCCTCAAGGATGAGAACTCCACTTGCTGACGGTGGCAATCTCAGCGGCCCTGAGGCTTCCCACCACTGTAAGCCCTTCACCTCCACAGGGCTCCCTGTAGTCCTGGAAAAAACCATCACATTCTCCCTGCTGAGGCTGGGGTGGAATTAGGCCTTTCATGGCCTTCCCAGAGCAAAGGCATCAGTCTGTTTTCAGTAAGAATCCAAATGTTCTAAACCTATATATGTGAAGGGCACGCTTAATTTTTATTGCTGTTCATGGAGCAAGAAGGTCCACTCTTAGTTTATTATAAGTGTCTTGTGTATCTCAAATCTGAATCAAATGTATGATAACCTTTAACCTGATCATTGTCCTTTTATGCATAAACCTTCATAAATGGCCTAGTTTCACCATGCATTTTAGTGGAATTAAAGGTGAACTAAAAGTTATATAATTAATTACAATTACTAATTGAGTCAAGCCTGCCAGTTTGATAACACAAGGCCCACAGCTGACAGGTGGTTAATTCCTACTGCATAACTTCTTCATATGTGTTCCTTAAGATAGAATTTAAAACAATAATCACAATAAGATTGGTGGTAGAAATCTCAGATGGGTGCTATTGGTGACCGAACTAGAAAGCCAGTGACCTCTACCTCCCAGCCCTCAGCCTGGGGTCCTGGTCAACCTTTATGAAGGTTCCCTCTACAGAGTTTCTGCAACCCATGAGTCTTGTATTTTAACTTACTCTAGTCACTGTGTGGACACAGTTAGTCATGTAGCTATTTTCAGACAAGACCAGTGTAGCTGTGCCCATTAATTTACATTCTGAGCTCCCAGTGATGGAATAAAATTACTAGGAATAACCATTTTTTGATGACCACCTTGTAAGTGCCATGGTGGGGTGGAAAGCCCTTTTCAAGGGTTCTTTTTCAAAATTAGTGGGTGGTAATATAACTTTCTGTATAAATGAGTGTGACCTTTAAAAACATGGCACATTAGAGAAAGACATGATCAAAAGATTAATTCCAAGCAGAGACGAGATCCTCAGTAAAACCCCTTTTAGGGCTGTCCAGTGCAAACAAGTGGTGCCACTGGCCTAGTGGAGTGTCAGTGTGATAGAAAGAAGGGATAGTCAAACAGACCAATGTGGGAAATTAGTTGTGATCCCAAGCAGGTCTTAAATGTCTTCAACTGGTTTTTACGTGTTCAAAAGAAAGTGGGTAGGGCTAGTAATTCTCTACGTAATTAAAAAGTTCCTGGCATGTGAAGTTCTTGGCACATAGAGGGTGTTTTTAAAAGTCCTCTCTACTGGGGCAATCTCCCATTCTTCCCTCCGAAAAAGAAAAAAGAAGGACTTGTCTTTCTCTACTGAGTCAGGGTTTAAATTTAGCAAGTTCCCAGAGTCAGTATGTATATGTTTTAAATGGTTATGGGAAATATGCCTAATATTTGAAATGAGCTGTACTTGATTCATGTTTTTTAACAATATTTAAATTCTGCCTGATTCTTTTTTTTTTTTTTTTAAAGTACTTTTTAGGCAGTGAATTCACTTCTTAGTCATACCATGAGCCCCCAGGACCTTATCCCACAAACAGAGCTCTGGTTAGAGCCTTTCCATAGACCCTTTAATGCTTCAAACCCACTCATTTTGCACATTTCTCAAAAGTCAACATACACAATCGTGCAGAAGCGCACACATACAATTTATGATCCAACTTTTGGGAACAATATTAAGACAAACAAAAATAAATTCTTAGAAAGTTGTGAGATACTTAAAATAGTTTGATTTTTAAATGGTTTAGGAGCTTTTCCCATCAGACTTCGTGCTCGCAGCTATAAATAGAGGCATGCATGTGTGTCCAGAGTAGCTCCTCTCTAGCCACAGTGCTTAAGAGGATCAAGAAGTCAGTTGTATTATCTTGTTATCTAAAGTCCAGTATGAGCTTTTAACCTTGTTAACTTTACACTTAAAAAAAAAAAAAAATTAACTTCACAAAGCCAATTAGTCAGATTGCAACTATTTCCCATGAAAAGCTTTCAGGTATTTGGTCACTTTCCTTTATTAAGGAGGGGTTTCCCTAATAGCTCAGTTGGTAAAGAATTGCAGGAGACCCCAGTTTGATTCCTGGGTCAGGAAGATACCCTGGAGAAGGGATAGGCTACCCACTCCAGTATTCTTGGGTTTCCCTGGTGGCTCTGCTGGTAAAGAATCAGCCTGCAATGTGGGAGACCTGGGTTCAGTCCCTGGGTTGGGAAGATTCCCTGGAAAAGGGAAAGGCTACCCACTCCATGGAGAATTCCACAGACTGTATAGTATAGTCCATGGGGTCACGAAGAGTTGGACACGACTGAGCAACTTTCACTTTGTTAAGGATAGAAAACTGGATTTCCCCCTTTACCTTCTACTCTGTAACACTGTTTACACTCTCTTTAGGATTTTCCTCATGGACTATGATAATCTTTAAAGATGGTGGGTGTATAGTATCTGTCTACTTTTATACTATTTTTTCCCCTTATAAATTAGAACAGATGGGTTTTTAAACTCAGAGTAGTTAGAATTCATCCTTTTTCTACTTCATGATGGGAATAGTATGGTAGTACATTTTTCAGTCTTATCTCCTTGGGCTTGTCAAGGCAAGATATTAGAAAAGAAACTCAAATAATCAGATATGAGATCCCCAAAGTGTACATACTGAATTCTAATATTTCTCAGGAGAATTTTCAATATGAAGTTATCTAAAAAACACTTAGAAGTGTACCTAAGTATCATATTTAAGGACGGTGACATGACAGAT
Source organism: Ovis aries (assembly GCF_016772045.2). Taxonomy (NCBI): domain Eukaryota; kingdom Metazoa; phylum Chordata; class Mammalia; order Artiodactyla; family Bovidae; genus Ovis; species Ovis aries. Next base: position 202,225,482 of record NC_056054.1, read on the forward strand.
ATGGTACAGTTGAAAGGACAGAGGACTTGGAATCACCAAGTGGGAGCCAAGGCTCAGCTTTGCCTCCTACTAGCTAGAGGGTCCTTGGGCACATCACCCAACCTTTCCGAGCCTGTTTCTTGAGCTATAAGTTCAGGACAATATGTGCTTTGCCTACTTCTTAGGATTTTTTTAAACCAGGTTTTATTCATAGGCTTGTAAGTTATTCATTTAGCTGGTGTGCATCATTGTCTGTTGAACGAGGAACCTGGAATGTGCATCCATAGAAAGAATCACATATATAACTTTTTCTCAAATAGATCATAGACAAAGGAAGGAAATACAAAAATACAGAGAAAAATGAACATACCACTTTTGAAGACATTTTTGAATAGTGCAAACTAAGCTCAATACCAGCTGTATGCGTGTATTGTAGAAAACAGAGAAAATGGCCCATGCAAACAAAACTCACTTCTAAAAACCTGCAGTTTGTCAGATGTCTTTATACTTTCTATCCATCTTTCTATACCCTATGTGACCGCATTTTCTCTACATAAACTCATTTGGTGTAAGAAATCACATAGCCACTTATAAAATATTTGTCCCACAAGTAGATAGTTACATGAATGCATTCTCTTTAAGAAAATAAGAAAATACATAAAATATTATAATCCTCCTTTAGCTTTCCGCCCCTCATCCCACTTCTCTTCATCTCTTTGCAGATGTAGCCTCTGTTTCCTTTTGTTATCTGTCATCCAGATTTTTTCTCTTCCTTTACATCTGCATATATGTATCCAGAGAAAACACATGATGAAACATTTGTTTTTCTGTTGTTTTAAACAAATGTTGTTATGCTAAGTGGTATATTCTGCAACTTACTTTTTTCACTCAACATGACTAGGGAGAATTTTCTGTGGTCTGGTTCATTCACTTGAACCTCTGCTGACTGTTCTGTACTGATTTGTTTGACCATTCACCTAGTGGGCAGTTAGGTTGTTTTCAATCCCCTCAAAATGCTGTGATAGAATTAACCATATGGGTGACTGTTCTCTAGTAAAGGTATTGAGAATTGGAATTACTAGGTTATAAATTCAGTTCAGTTCAGCTGCTCAGTCGTGTCCGACTGTTTGCGACCCCATGAATCTCAGCACGCCAGGCCTCCCTGTCCATCACCAACTCCCGGAGTTCACTCAAACTCATGTCCATCGAGTCGGTGATGCCATCCAGCCATCTCATCCTCGGTTGTCCCCTTCTCCTCCTGCCCCCAATCCCTCCCAGCATCAGGGTCTTTTCCAGTGAGTCAACTCTTCTCATGAGGTGGCCAAAGTATTGGAGTTTCAGCTTCAGCTCAGTCCTTCCAATGAACACCCAGGACTGATCTCCTTTAGGATAGGCTATACCTTTAAATTTGAGTAGTTAATGGCAAATTGCCCTCCCAAGTGAAATGGACACTATTTTTCATGGTTTGGTTTCTTGCCCAGCTCCTCTGAAGTCACTTAATTAAGAAAAGCTTTGCAGAGGACAGTTATGGTGGTCTAGAGTAGACCAGTGCTTCTTAAGCCATATTGTACAGATTACCTGGGGGTTTTATTAAAATGCAAACTATGACTCAGTAAATTTGAAATGTGGTCTGAGGTTCTGCATTTCTAACTAACTCTCAGATGATATTGATGTTGCTGATCAGGGACCACACTCTGAGTAGCAGGAATCAGAGGACAGATATCACTCCAGTATGTTTCCCCATATTGTCTGAAAGCTGCTGTTTGTAATGAATGTGTGTGTTCAGAATGCATATACCTGGGTATGTTTCTGGAGGAAGCAGTCTTTTGCCATCAGAATGTGAATTGTAGTCCCAGAAGGCTTGCCTTAAAACTTATTTATGTATTGTTGGCCATGCTGGGTCTTCGTTGTGGCGCAGGCTTCTTTCTAGTTGCAGCAGCAGGGGCGCCTCTTCACTGCAGTGTGTGGGCTTTCCATTGTGGTGGCTTCTCTTGTGCAGCATAGTCTCCAGGGCACACCTGCTTCTGTAGTTTCGGCACGTGGGCTCTGTAGTTGGGGTGCACGGGCTTAGTTGCTCCATGGCCTGTGGCATTTTCCTGGATCAGGGATTGAAACTGTCTCCTGCATTGGCGGGTGGATTCTTTACCACTGAGCCACCAGGGAAACCCAAGCTTGACTTTTAAAGTTAAATCCTATGGCAAAATGTTGATGGTTGTAGAAACGGAGTGGTGCTCCACCCAGATTTATTGTACTATTTGCTCTCCTTTTCTGTAGAGCATTTTGCAGAAATGCCCATTATACAAATTCTGAAAGAGAACAAAATAAAGATTCTTTGAAATTTGAGCTGCTTCTAAACATTTTCATTTTAGTACATGCTGTTACACCTTTCCTAGATTTCCTTTGGTGAATCACTTGGAAGTATTTTACTTTAATCAGTGGTGTATTTTGACTTGTGTGAGTTTTAATTTTAATATATCAGAGTATTTTTAGAAGTTTAAAAATAGCTCCAAAAAGAGTTTTGTTCCATATCTGCCTACCTTAGCAGCTGCAGTCAACCCCCTGCCCTTAGCCTTTCCCATTCAGAGAGGATGCCGCGAAATATGATAGAGATCGTGCTTATTACATGGTAGTGTGTCTGATGTCATAACGGCGCTGAAGGCACTTCAAAGCAGCTCTTGGGTCAGAATGCCCATGTTGATTCATTGGTGGGTACTTGGAACACTGTTGAGCAGGATTTTTGAGGTCTGTTGAGGCTTCAGGAGAAAAAAGTGCTGTGATCAATTAGTGATGTCTGTCGAGATATGCTGGCTTGGAGAATGATAGCACAAAAGCTATAATGTTGGTTGACCCTAGCTCAGTGAAAAGAGGCTGAGAAAAGAGGCACAGGGAATTTAAATGATCTGCCTTGGATTGGCGATTAACAGAATAACTAGTATTATAAATAACTGGGTATCCTGATTTCTAGTCCAGTCCCCTTTCTATTGGGTTGGCCAAAGGGTTCATTTAGGTTTTTCCATAAGATATTAAATCGTATGGAAATATGATTTATATTAATGGAAATATGATTTCCACTAATATGGGAAAACCCAGACGAACTTTTTGGACAACCCAATATCTTTCCACCCTGATAATGAGAATCTAACTATGTGGACGAGTGTTTGCCTGTTGGAACAACTTGGTGGAGTAGGAGCCATTTTCCTTTTAACTGGGCAGTCGGGCAAATCAGGTATTCTTGAGGAAGGGTATAGTTTCTTCTTACGAAGGTAACTATTTCTTTTCTTACTTTGGCCACTAGAAAGCTCAGAGCCAACCTTGCACCTTTACTGTAACAACTCTGTAGTCACCATTAGCTTGCATAATTGTATTCCTTTTCCATTTTCTCCCCCAACCTGCCTCTGTAGAATCTTCTAATCTAATACCGTATTTCCTTGCTTTGATTTGTTTCATTTTTATTTCACTATTTTATTGTATGTCTTTACCTTAAGTTGCCTCAAATATTTGTGAAACAGATGGTATATCAATAAAGAACACTGGAATGTTTGAAAAAGTTGTATTGACAAGATTGATGAGGATGAAAATAGTGCAGCGGTTCTGAGAAAATGTTGGTGATACATCATCACATTTGATTGGATGCTGTTTGAAGGTCTGGATTGCAGCTTTTGAGTCTGTTTCTGCTCTTTCTTTCTCCCCTGTCCTCTCATCTTCCTGACCCATCCATCTGGGCCACCTCCACCCCTCTCCCTTTCTCTGTGGCTTTGGCTGCACCCTGAGCAGTAGTGGCTCATCTCTATCTCCACCCTTACCCGGTTCCACAGATGGACTCTGTGTTTCTGACTTCCCTCATACCACATGGCACCACTTGACTGTCCCACGAGTACCTCAACTCAGCATCTTCAAAAACAAGCTTGGCATTGCTGTTGTTCAGTCATCAAGTCTTGTCTGACTCTGCATCCCCGTGGACTGCAGCATGCCAGGCTTCCTTGTCCCTCACCATCTCCCAGAGTTTGCCCAAGTTCATGTCCATTGAATCGGTAATGCCTTCCAACCAGTCAGCCTCTGTCACCCCCTTCTCCTCTGCCTTCAGTCTTTTGCTGAGATTAAGCTCGGCATAATCTCCCCAAAACCCTCTCTGCCTGGATTCCGGTTGCACCACCATTCCCCCAATACCCCAATCAATAATTTTGTGCTGGTTGATCTTTAACTCTTCCCACTCTCGAATCCTCCACATCTAATCAGTAAGATCAGCCGTTTTAACTGCTAAATGTTTGGGGAGTTTACTCTCTCTGCTCCATCCTTTCTGTAAGATACTTTGAGTTTTTTAAATATATCCTTGCCCACTTAAGGGCTTTTATTTTTGGAGTAATTGCCACTCAGTCTCCTTCCCCACTTATTCATCCCATTCCAGCCGATCCTTTGTCCTAAAGTCAAGGATCCACATTTATCTTCAGGCTAAGGTTCAGGTTACCTTTCATACACTTGCCTTTCATACACTTGCCTTTGCTAAGCTTAATAGTCCTGTGTTTTGCCATCACCCAGAATGATCTTCCCTCTCCAATTCATTTGGTGCCCTCCAGTCTGCCTCTTCAGGTTTGGTTCCTCCTGCCTTTCTCAAACCTCTCCAGGCTTCTTTCTTCTTAAGATCCTGTACTGCTATCTGTCATAAGCACTTTGTAATGTATTGTCACGTTTGATTGAATGCTGTTTGAAGATCTGGATCGGCACCTTTCGAGTCTCATTCTCCAGTACTGAGCACCATATACGTGGCACACATGGTAGGTTCTCATTAAAATGTTTGCTGAATGAAGGCATTGCAATTCTTGGAATTCTTTTAGAAAACAACAGCAGTGATAGTGATCACGTCAACAGCTATTACTGCCATCATTTACGTGAGCTTTTACGTGCCAGGGACTGTTCTCGATGCTTTATGTGTTTTATCTCATGAAACATCTGCATAATCCTGTACAGTCAGTTCTGTCATTATCCTTGTTTTACAAATGAAGAAACTGAGGCACAGAGCTTAAGTAACTTCTAGAGTTTCCCGGTAAGTGGTGAAGCCAAGCTTTAAACCCAGACTCTCTCTTCATCATCACATAACACTGTCTGTGAGACTTACTTGTTTATCTGTGGGAAGGCAGAGCTTTGCCCAGGAGTTATTTCTTGAAGTCACTTTTACTGTCTTAGTCTGTGATTTTGCAGAGGTGGAGGAAAACAAGAGGACATTTGAAACCTGCTGAATGTCAGTGGTATCGTGTAAGCTCTGTATCACAGGCTCCCTCCCTTTTGCTCTGAACCCTCCACACTCTTCCAGCTATGAGAACTGGAATAAAGATGCTGCTACAGTTCTTTACTCTTTTAGAAAACACACATTCTGGAGCTCCTCCAGGAAATTGTTTAGCACTGTATTAAGGAGAGGTAGAGTGTGGCAGGCAGCTCTCACCCCAGCCCATCCAGAGAGATTTGCTTCTCCCCTTAATCAGCAGAGTCAGGACTTCCTGGAAGGGAGGACCAGAGTGAGAATTCCGAGCTGGTGAATGAGAGCCGAAAAGCATTTGCCTTTGTTAGATCACCTACCTGAGTGTGCTCAACACGTTAAAACTGTGACATGAGGACTTGTGGAGCACTTTTTAGAAATGCTATTCAGACTGCAGGAGAGTAAGATTAAGCTAACAGTTCCACAATACAAAAAAAAAAGTTTAAGTATTTAAGCCTAAGGAATTACACTGAGAAATTAAACCAAGAAAGAGAAGTTGGCATGAAAAGAAGAGGTGATAAAAGGAATTGTAAGAAACCATAGAGACAAGGCCAGGTGCTCATTTATCTACTTGTGATGGTAGTTCTTTCCACCTTATAAATAAGCTTCTCCTTGGCTTCCCAAACTTAGTTTTTATGTTGGGAATGTAAATTTATTTAAAGTCTATTTTGTTTTATTCTTTTTTAAAAAAACTAAGTAGTTTTAGACATAAACACTGAATCATAGTGCCATATATTTGGGAAAATGTTCTACTTCAAAAAAATTATCTTTTTTAAAAAATCATGTTTCCATTTAAATCTGTGATTTGGACTTGGATTTTATTTAGGAATAATTGGTATTAGCATTTTTAAGTCACTTAAAAGTCGAATAGATCATTGTATCTTAACCAGAAACTCCACCTCTATAATCTAGGTGTTATAGTAGTGATTGTTCTCCCTTAACAATATGGAGATGTAGGACCAATGGTTTTTTACTGATCTCCACACAGAGCTGTTAAATGGCTCAGTTACAGGAGCTGAAGCGGTATCTAGGATGCATAAAGATTTGGTCAGCTGTCTTTTTGCAGTTTGTATGCGTCTCTGATCTTTGCCTTTTAATTTCTGTAAAGGGATTTGGAGGTGTATGACATTGCTTGGCCTCCTGGGTAGCACTCACATGCTTTACTGCTCTTGGGAAGGTAGTTGGTCCATAATGGAGTCATCAGGCTTCCCGGAGCACCTCTTTATTCCCTTGCTGACATCATTTAAATCCTGGAGCTAGTGAAGCAGGAACAAGGTCTTCTGCCCATTCATTAATAGACGGCCTGGGCAGTGACATTATTGAGAGCAGACATTTGGAAGGATAAAAGAGAAGGGAAGAAAGAGAAATGAAGAGATTATCCTGTTATGATGATAGTAACAGAGTACACTCTATACAACAGAGATAGTAGTAAAGTGATGATGTACAAAGGGAAGATGAGACTCAGCAACAGAAGCAGGGAAAATAGATACTTGGGAAAGGATGAAATAGAAAATCTTTCAGATACTGTGCGTAAATGTAAAGACCAGACTTGGCAGGACTGAGACTTCCCTTAAGCAAATAGAGTGTACACTGAATAAAACTTAGAATGGGAAAAACCAAGAAGGTTTCACAATAGATATTGCTTTGCAAACCTTTTGAGTATTTAGTATGGGCTAAGGTCCATGGGGTTGCAAAGAGTGAGCGACTAAGTACAGCACAGCAAGCATTATTTTAGACACTGAGCAAACAGTTCAACACGAGGAAGCAGAAAGTAAATCCACGAAATGTGTAATTTAGAACCATTTGGTTCCAAGTCATAGGAACAGAATCAGGCTAGCCTAAGCAAAAGGAATTGTTCTGGAGATGTTTCTGATTGGCTGTTTGGGACAGAGGTCTCCTCCTAATCAGTTGGGTATGGTCACAGAAACAGGGTTCCAGGATATAAGGTTGGCCTCCAAGAGCCCACCCCTGAGATGAAGAAGCAGTTCCTGAAGGTGTGGGGTGCAGTGTGAGCTGCTGAGTGTCTCAGAAACTACCATAGACTATTATGTATCTATTATAGGCTACTTTTCAGTTCCATTGTTTTCTTTCATTGTGAAGAGTGGGGTTTGCCATGCAAATTAGCTCATAAGATTTGAAATATGCCATCTTAAAAACTCCAAATACAAGACTGCTTCAAACGTAAGTAAATGGAAGGAAAAATGGGAGCTCAGGAAGAACAGAAAGAGATTAACCCATTGGTTGAGATTATTGAGATTTTAGCCCGAACCTTGGTCATCCAGAAGGTTTTTGGAAAGGGGAAAGTTTGCCTCCTTAAGGAAATGTTTTAGCAGTTTCGGATAGCAGTCTTTCTAAAAATGGATTTCTCATTTTTCTGCTTATTACAGAGAGTATAAGGAATGTATTTTAATTGTAATATAGTGGTTACCTTAGTCTCTTTTCAACTTACAGAGGTTTGTTTTTCCCTATTCCAAATGGTCTCTGGCTTCCTTGCTTTTTAATTTCTGTGACTATTACTTGGACTTTGAAAACCTTTCCACAATATCATGTGTCACCAGTGTCTTTTTCCTGCTCTGTGACTGCCTGTTGGAGCTCCCCTCCTCTCATAATTTATATTCATTGCTAATTAAGCCACCTTCACTTGGATGTGACCGGTGCTGTGGGAAACAGTAGACCTCAGGGTGAGTCTTGAGTTTGCTAACTTCCCAGGTTATACAAACAAGCCACTCAGCTTCTCAGAGTCATCTCTTCTTAATCTGTAGCCTTTGAATAAATGGGACTTTCTCTACAGGGTCATAACTGAAGGAACAAATGAGATACTTGTGAAAATACTTTGGAACATATTAAGTACTCTGCAAATACAGACCACTACTACTTCACAGGCCATCATGATGGTCTCTGTTCCCTGGTTTTGCCTCTCTTACCACATCCCACTTTCCCTGAGAGAACTAGAGAGTTTCCCATAAATTACCAGGTATGTTCCTGGGGTTGGCTGGCCCTCCTTGACCAGTCCTGACTTCTAACCTATGGTTGTATTCCTGCAGAATGAAGATACAGGCTTCCTTTTCTGATAGCAATTATATACCTACCACTGCCTCCCCTCTTGTGAGACACAGATTCCCGTGGCATCTGAGCCTAAGCAGGAGACAGCCTCCCTTTTGAACTTACTGAAGGACGTGGAGAAAGGGGATAACTTTCCTTCTGGGGGTACCTGGACCTTAGGCAGTTTGTGTAGGCTCACAGGGGCTGAATTTGGAAAGAAAAATATAGCAGCTGCTACTGACATTTTGTTAAAGATAAAATAAGAAAAGCTGGTTCATTCATCCTTACTTTGTGGGTTTTGCCTAATAGGCAGTAAGCATGGCAGAGACGTACGTAGCGATCTTGGTTCGTGTGGTTTTGTGATTGAAACAGTCACTCCTAATCTTTCAAGGCCATGGTTTCTCTATCTGTAAAATGGACTTTAGAGCAAGTCAAGGAGTGGCTTTAAAACTGAATATACCCTTGTTTGGTCATGGCATTCACCAGTTAGGAGTTACCAGTTCTTAGAAATGTTTGCTGGGTCCTCACGCCTTTATTTTTGTGGATTTGACCTTTTAAAGATGCTTATTCATCTGTCAAAAGCCTCAAAGTGAAAGTGTGGTGCTCCACCACTAGGGGGCATTGCTGCCTTAGTCACATGATCTGAACCTGCAAATTGCTGAATTTGAGGTTTTTTAATCCTCCACTTTGGTACTTCCCTGGTGGTCCAGTGGTTAAGAATCCACCTTGCAATGCAGGAGACATTGGTTCGATCCCTGGTTTGGGAACTAAGATACCACATGCCATGGAGCAGTTAAGCCCACACACAGCAGCCTGCTTGCTGCAGCCAGGGAGCCCACGTGCCACAGCTCCCGAGCTTGTGCCATAGCTTTGCATCCATGCTTTGGAATGCAAGATTCCACATCACACAATGGAGATCCCTCATGCAGCCAAATAAATATTAAAAATAATAATAAATTGGTGGTAATATATTTATATGTTAATATAAACAATAATACAAAATATAATTAATGAATGAATTAGGTAACGTTGTTATTTAGTTGGGAAGTTGTGTCTAACTCTGCGACCCCATGGACTGCAGCCCTCCAGGCTCCTCTGTCCATGGAATTTTCCAGGCAAGAATACTGGAGCGAGTTGCCATTTCCTTCCAGGGGATTCTTCCCAACCCAGGGATCGAACCCGAGTCTCCTGCTTGACAGGTGGATTCTTAACCCCTGAGCCACCTGGGAAGCCCATTAAATAACATTAATCTTTGAAAGAGTATTTAGATTAACATAACAAACAAATATTTAACATTGTCATTTTCTTGATCTTTACCAAGTTAACCTGAATCCTAGAGTAAAAACATCTGTCCCAAAGATTTGTGGTTTGTCATCAACCTTAAGGTTAGCTCAGCATCTTAGCATATGTTAACTATGGGTGACATGTCTATGTCACCCAGGTTTCTTCTTCCTGCCCCATTTATGGCGATGCTGTGTATCCATCTGGTTTGGATGTTTTAATTAACAATAGAGATATTCTTGGGAAAGTTTTAAACTTTCAACTTCTTCCTTTTTCTGCAGAAGGTAGAGGCTAAATAAATGTTTATATAGTGTCATAATGCAACTAAGAATATAAAAGCACTTTTGTCTCTTCCCTCAATTATAAGGAGGAAATCCTTTTTTCTATCACCTGAATAGAAAAGTGAAGCAGCCCTCTTTTGTGTTTTTTCAAATCAGAGCATGTTTTTCTTTTTCATAAAGTATCAGAGGCATCCATAAGAACTGAGGACCTGAGATTTGTCCGCCTTTCAGGTTATTTTTTTAGGATAAGTTATAGAAGTGAAATGACTGAGTTGAAAGTATAAATATTGGGACTGTTGCTAGTTATTATAAAATTGCTCTCTAAAAATGTTATGCTAATACATACCAGCCCCCAGCAGTGTATGAAAGTATTTTTTTTTACTCTTAACACCATTTGGAGCTGGATTTCTCATTTCAGAGGGCTTATTTTTTTTATTTTAGAACTATAATTTTTTTTCTAGGTAGAGGATAACAATTGACTAGTATTTCCCAAAATGTATTACTATCAAAGGTGAGGTATTATATTTTAAAATAGTTCAGTGGTCCAATAAATTTTTCAAATGTTGTATACTTGTCTCTTTCTTGGAGATTTGTGAAATGTACATGTATATCAAGGCTCTGAGAAGTCCTGCAATAAATCAGTTTATGGAGAAGGAAATGGCAACCCACTTCAGTATTTTTTGCCTGGGAAATCCCACAGACAGAGGAGTCTGGCAGGCTACAGCCCATGGGATCACAAAGAGTTGGACATGACTTAGCGACTGAGCATGTACACATAGGAATAAAAAGTGTGTAAAAAATTTTTAATAATAAAAATTAGAAAAAGAAATCTGTGTTAATTGGTGTTTTCCGATTTTATTTATTTAACTGAAGAACCCTTTTTTAATTTATTTGGCTGTGTCGGGTCGTGGTTGTGGTGTGCGGGATCTTCACTGCAGTGCATGAATTCTCTAGTTGTGGCACACAGGCCCCAGGGTGTGTGGGCTCAGTGCTTTCTCCGCGGCATGTGGGGTCTTAGATCGCTGACCAGGAATCAAACCCACATTCTCTGCATCGCGAAGTGAATTCTCAACCACTGGATCACTGGAGAAGACCACCACATAACCCGCTTTTAAGAGTTACATTTGGTAATAGTATAGAAATAAGACTGTATTTTGGAAGTTGGTGAAGATGGATGTTGTCCCAGAAGTTTTTAGGACTCGCTGTAGTATTATAAGTGCTTCCCCGGTGGCTCAGCATTGAAGAATCTACCTGCCAATGCAGGAGACGTGGGTTCAGTCCCTGGGTTGGGAAGATCCCCTGTAGAAGGAAATGGCAGCTTACTCCGGGATTCTTGCCTGGAGAATCCCATGGACAGAAGAGCCTGGTAGGCTACAGTCCATAGGGTCACAAAAGAGTTGGACATGACTTAGCAACTGAACAACATCACCAATAGTATTATAAAGATTTCTTCTAAATTGTATTGGCTCATGATCTTAGTTCTGGAAAATAGAAACTGTAGGAGCTTGATTAGGCATAAAAGAATGTACTGAGGTATGTAAGTAGAACATGGAATCGTTGGGCAAGATGAAGAAACACACTCCAGGTTGAGCTTCCGGGAATCCCACTGAATTGGTCTGCCACAGGATCTGCTGCCACCATCGCTATCCTTCCTCCAGAGCTGCCTCCGCCAAGACGGGAAACCGCTGAGTCCACGCTCATATGTCTCTACCCTAGCAGGAAGTGGTGCTAAGAAGTGTAGTGTTTGGGATCCTATTTTAGGAAGGAAGGATTTTACACTATGGTGAACTCTCAAATATGGAGAGAATGTTTTAAAAGAGTTTGGTTAGCCACGGTTGGCCTACATCCAAGAGGACAGAGTTGTGTAATGTGAACACCTCTGGACGAGGGTCAGAAAATTGGAGTCTAGCTCTGGCCTAGCCACTTACCAGCAATATGATCTTGGGTAAATTCAAACTTGTGTGTTCTCATCTTTAGAGAGGAGATAGTAATTCCTGCTTATTCAGCTCAAAGGCTTGGAGTAAGGATAAAAGTAATGAGTGTGAATGTACCTGGAAAAACTATCAACTATGAAATAAGTGAAAGGTATTTTCACACCCCAGATATATCTTTAGACCAGTGGCTGGCAAAATTTTTATAGAAAGGGCAAGATAGTAAAAGACTTGACTCATTGGAAAAGACCCTGATGCTGGAAAAGACTGAGGGCAGGAGAAGGGGTCGACAGAGGATGAGATGGTTATATGCCATCACTGACTCAATGAACATAAGTTTGAGCAAACTCCGGGAGATAGTGAAGGACAGGGAAGGCTGGCCTGCTGCAGTCCATGGGGTTGCAAAGTCAGATGTGACTTAGCAACTGAACAACAACAAAGATAGTAAATGTTTTTGGCTTATAGGCTATATAGTCTCATACCTGTCTTAACTCGGCAAAAGTAGCCACAGGCCATATGTAAGTGAATGAATGTGGCTGCGTTGCAGTAAAACATTATTTGTGGACTGAAATTTGAATTTCATATAATTTTCACATGTCATAGAATGATATTCTTTTGATTTTTTTCAACCATTTAAAAAATGAAAAACATTCTTAGCTTACAGGCTGTATAAAAACAGATAGCAGGCTAAATTTGGCCTATGGGCCATAATTTGCTAACTCTTGTTCTGTGATTTTATACTTAAAATATAAATACGTATTTTAAGAATAATATGAAGCTGAAGCTCCTATACTCTGGCCACATGATGGGAAGTGCCAACTTATTGGAAAGACCCTGATGCTGGGAAAGATTGAAGGCAGTAGGAGAAGAGGGTGACAGAGGGTGGGAGATGGTGAGATAGCATCACTACTCAATGGACGTGAATTTGAGCAAACTCCAGGAGATAGCAGAGAACATAGGAGCCTGGTGTGCTGCAGTCCATGGGGTCACAAAGAGTCAGACATGACTTAGCAACAGTATGACAGCAAGGAAATCAAACCAGTCAGTCCTAAAGGAAATCAACCCTGCCTATTCACTGGAAGGACTGAAGCTGAAGCTCCAATGCTTTGGCCACCTGATGTGAAGAACCGACTTCCTGGAAAGGACTCTGACCCTGGAAAAAGATTGAGGACTGGAGGAGAAGAGGGTGACAGAGGATGAGATGGTTGAATGGTATCACCGACTCAATGGACAACAAACTTGAGCAAACTCCAGGAGATAGTGAAGGACAGGGAAGTCTGGCGTGCTGCAGTTCATGCGGTCACAAGGAGTCAGACACAACTCAGCGACTGAACAACCAATATATGTATTTTGCCACCATGTGGCATGCAAGATATTCATTCCTTGAACAGGGAACAAACCCATGCCCCCTGCAGTGATGAGCACAGGGTCTGAACCACTGACCGCCAGGGAAGTCCCTTAAAATATTTTAAAATGTACGGTTGTGGGGTTTTTCCCCTTAATATAGTAGCAAATAAATACAGACTTTCTCTGATGATGTTGTCTAGATAGTGTACTATCTTTATTGCTTTTCAGATTGGACTTGGAAAGTGGGAACATTGTGAAGGTGAATTTGCTACTCAGCCATCAGGTGTCTTTTAGAATCTCTGCACTTCTCTCTTGTCCTGTGCCTTTGGTTTGGGGAAAGGCAGAGGGCAGTTAGGTACTTTTATGGAAAAAGCGAAAGTTGCATTTGGTGCCATTACCCTTCCATTCCACAGACTGTGCTCCTCAAACCCATCCTCTTCCCTTCTGTGAAATATTGTATATTTAGATTTTTAGGTTTGCTTCTTTGTGGATGGGAAGTTACCTCCCCAAATCTTACTGTTCTTATAGGCTCGTTCTTTGTATTGGGGAACAGAATGTTGCCCTTGTTCACAAGTCCCGTAGAATTTCCTTAAATCAACAAAAACCTGAGATGGTTTTTAAGTAAATCAAATGAGGTAAAAATGCACAGTGTTGCAACAGTTACAGCAGTGGGTGTCTGAGCCAGCTTCGTTTAGAAGTTCTTGGTCCCTCAAGTACTTCTCTGGGCTTTCATTCATTTAAATGTACCCTTCTCGATTTTTCTCCTTTCCTTCTAGGTGTGGGCAGAAGAAAGTAGAGGGTGGTGCAGATATGTTGATGGGGGTGGCAGTGAAGGTGGGGGTAGGGAGATGGCAGGGAGGAAGGGAAGGGAGCGGTTGGAGATCAAGGCAGGGAGGTGTGTTTACCTTCCTGGGTGCACCTGCCACTTGGTGAAACGGGTGAGACTGTGGTCACCTTTGAAGGGACGGTGCACATCATGAGTATGCGTGTGTTGATATGAGCCTTGCTTTCTTAGCTGTGGCCATATAGACTAACTGTGGGGTTTACTGATTCAAAGAAACTATATTTAATTTTGCTTTGCCTGTATCCCTTTTATTTGGGCTTTACTAAATATAGCTGGGTGGGAGAGAGGGAGAAAACAGTGGTGTGGAGCAGAAGTTAAAACACCCAGAGCTTTGGCAGCTTTGGGACAGAAAAATAAAACTTTAAACCTGCCTTCTATTTTGAGGCCATCACAAGATGTTTTGTGCTTACGTTCATCCCTCAGTCGTAAACAGGGGTGGGAGGGACTGGGAATTTAGTAAGTTATCGCTTGAAAAATATTAATTTGAAATTGAGTTAAAATTAGCGAAGGGAAGAAGGGGGAGGAATAAAACATTGGACACGGCCTTTTTGGAAGCAAAATAATAGCACCTCAGAGGGGTAGAAGTGGCATGCAAATTTCCTTCCCGTTTCTGGCCTCTGCTGCTGCACGGAGCCCTGTTGTCTCTGAGGAGGGGGCAAGGCTGAGAGCTGTGAGAACTGGCTTGGCCAATTACGCCTGTCAGTGAATTTTGACATAGGTCAGCTTCTTCTGGAAGCTGTGATCTCAGAGTCGACATGAATTCTGACTAATAGGCAGTAGCTGTCACACCATGAGCTGTTTTATCGTAATATGATTATCACACACTAGATTCGGTAATCACCTATTTTTAGGCATTTCCCTACTGGGTAGCGTGCATGGTGAGGATGGTCTCTAGGAAAGTTCTCTTCGTTCTTCCTGTGATAAGGACCTCCTTTCCTGGAAACCTGAGGATACTTTGAAGAACATTCTCTCCATCCCCGTTGAGGTCTTTGCTGCTTTGCTGAATGCTGTTATAGGTGCTCACCCCTAGGTTTTCACCCTGGGCTTCCCTCTTGGGAAGCCGCTCTACAGGACGTGTTTGTGGGTCTGCCCTAAATAGCCAGACTCTCTTCTGACTTGTGTGGGTACGGAAATACAAGCAAGGGAAAACAGAGAATGTGTGCTTGCAAGCCTCAGCTGGTCACTTGCATTCCCAGAAAGTGCACGTGGTATGTAAGCTACCTGGTAACCCAGCCTCCCTAAAGCACAGCCCTGCTGATGTCACATTCCTGCTCACAGATGTTCCAGAGCTATATACATAGTGAAAAGGTTGAAAGGAAGTGTTCCAAAATATTAACAGTGGTTTTCTCCTGGTGATGAGCTGCTTCCTGGTGATTTTTATTTACTTTGGGGGTCTTAGCCAGTCATTTTTACAATAAAGGTATAATACTGTTTCCATACATCTCACCCTCTCCTCCCCTCTCCCCATGTCCATAAGTCTGTTCCCTATGTCCATTTCTCCATTGCTGCCCTGAAAATAAATTCTTTAGTACCGTTTTTCTAGATTCCATATGTATGCATTAGAATATGATATGTATCTTTCTGACTTACTTCATCCTATATAATAGGCTCTAGGTTCATCCACCTTGTTAGAACTGACTCAAATGTGTTCCTTTTTATGGCTGAGTAATATGGCATCACCAACTCGATGGACATGAGTTTGAGTGAACTCTGGGAGTTGGTGATGGACAGGGAGGCCTGGCATGCTGTGATTCATAGGGTCGCAAAGAGTTGGACACGACTGAGTGACTGAACTGAACTGAATATCCCATTGAGTATATTTACCGCAACTTCTTTATCCATTCATCTGTCAGTGATGAGTTTGAGTAACATGGAAACTTACATTATCATATGTAAAATAGAGAGCCAATGGGAATTTGCTGTATGACTCAGGAAACTCAAACAGGGGTTCTGTATCAACCTAGAGGAGTGGGATGGGGAGGGAAATGGGAGGGTGATTCAAAAGGGCAGGCATATATGTATACCTATGGCTGATTCATGTTGAGGTTTGACAGAAAACAACAAAATTCTGTAAAACAATTATCTTTCAATTAAAAAATAATTTAAAAAGAGAAAAAAGGTATAATACTGTTTTTTTTTAAGAAAATGTTATTTTTATGATGATAAAAAGTACCATTTAAAAACCTTCCATGGCTCCCAGTTGCTAATAAATTCCCTCACCCTGACATTCAAGGCTTTTGTGATGTTACTCCAATCTCTCCCATCTTACCTCCTCTTCTTTCTGCCCTACACTCCATGTTATAGCAGAGCCACTCATGTTACCAAATGCATCTGGCACTTTGTCTTTCTTATGCCCCTTTCTACCTATGGATTTTCCATTCTTCAAACTGATTTCACCTTTAGAGAGTGTCTGTGCGTGCATGCATGCTCAGTCGTGTCTCTTTGTGACCCTATGGATTGTATTTTTCATCAAGTGATCTTGTAAAAGTCTTGGAAAAACAGAAAACCACAAACAACAAAAGCCTTATGTCACTTCCTAGAGATGACTTCAGTTATCATTTTCATATACATCTTTCAGAAATATTTTTGAGTTCTGCAGTTGAGCAAGCATAGTCTAGCACATCTTGGATGTCTGTTATAGACTTTATATTCTAACTCATATTGTTACTCACACCTGTCTTATCTCCATTCTGGGTTTTAAGTTCCTTGACTGCAGGTATAGCTACAAGAGTGACTTTTTATCTTTGCAGCTTCCACAGGCTTTGAGCACAGTGACTCAAGCTGTCTAATATCACCTAATAAATGAGGGAGAGAAATACAACCATGGAGCTTAAGCATGTAACATAGTAATAAATATGATAATGTAGTAACATAACCACATATACCCATAAATAACTAGGTTGCAGGAAAAATGCAAAAGCCCTAATATTGAAGGTATATCTAGAATGATGAAATGACTAGGGTCCTACTGAAGTAAAACGTTTTAGGTATATTGCATGGAGAAAATTCAGCCTTGAAGGAAGCAAAAGCTTATTTGAAGCATCTCTGTAGACCATTGACTTTCAGTGCTGGCTCACTTTGGAATCACTGGGGAACTTTTAAAAAATACAAATGCCTGGGCTCAATCCCAAACCATTTAAATTAGAATCTTGGTTCCACATTGTATTTAATTGCACTGAGAAGCTTCAGCTGCATGCAACAAATTCTGGTGAATTCTCTTTTCATTTTTATTCTTCTACAAATATTTTCTAATTTCCCTTCTTATGGCTTCTTAGGTACACCCATCATTTAAAGGTGGGCATTTAATTTCCAAGTATGTGGGGTTTAAGTATCTTTGATATTAGTTTCTCATTTAAATGTTTTCTTCTCTGCAGTCACCTCTGTGTTTTTTCAGTCTTCTAACTTTATTGAGGCTTTCAGTGGCTTAGTCAAAGATCTCTATTGGTAAATGTCAAATTGCGCTTGAAAATATGTGGGTTATTTTCAAATATCTTGATACTGTTTTCTAACAGAATTCTGCAGTGACACTAGATTCTGCGTGATTTCAGTACCTTTAGATCATGACATTTTTGCACCTTGCTTTCTGTCCCTGTTTATGTTCTAGTGTCTTCTAGTTTATAGACTCTAGGAAATTGAATAGAATTTGTATCCTACTGTTGTGTGAAAATTGTATAAATATTAATTATGTTGAATTGGTTCGTGGTGTGTCTCAGGTCTATTATATCCTTCTATTTTTCTGTATATTCATTCTATTTTTGAGAGTTTGATATTGAAACTCCAACTAAAAATCTTAATTTAGCTATTTAAAAAATAATTGTAATATATAGTATAAATGTATGTAACTTTGTTCTGTATTTTTTTAGTCTCCCATAAATGTGTTATGCTTTCATAATTTAAAAAATAAGAAAGAGAAAAAAATATAATTTGGGTGGTGGGGGTGGGTAGGTTAGCTGTTTGAAAATGCCATCTAGGTGATTCCAGTGTGCATCTAGGATTGAGAATCCACAATCTAGGCTAAGAAATTTCTTAGCCTTTCTTTAGAAATTATACATTTCTTGCTATAACATTGTTGAAGAAACCAGGAGGTTGTCATCATTAAAGATGGGAGAGTTCTGCTGATGAGAACCAGTGCAAATCAGTCTGTGCTATACGTACTTTAAAACATTTGGATAAACTTTACCTGTTAGCTTTTATTTTAAAAATAGCCTTTGTACATCTCAAATTGCCCAGTCATTTTTTCCCCACGTAAAGGCTGCTTTCCCCTAGAGCAGTAACTGAAATAGAATACAGCCCATATTAGATGTGTTATCATGCTCACCTCCGTTACTATAGCAAAGCTTCTTCAAAGGACTTGACCCCTATTTAAATACTATCAAAAACATGTGTAACTCTTAGACGTGGTATTTTTCACATGCGTGTCTCTGTTTCACATGTTAAACCTACATTCCCACACAGCAGAGAGACACCAACAAGCAAATTTGTCTTCATGCAAACTGTTCTAAAGCTGCAAAGTGAGGTGGACTATCTATTGTAGTTTCTCACATGGAAAAGGAAGTCCTAGACCCTTGCTCTAGCTGTCAAGTAGCTGTGCAGCCTAGAATCACACATTTTCCAGTATGTGTCCCCTGGGATTTAATACAGGCAGCGTTGCTTTGCCAGGTTGTCCTTTCATGTTCTGAAACATGCTTGCATTTTGTTATGCAGCAGTGTTTAAACCAGCATGATACTGCTGCAGTGGAAATATTTCAATTAATGTTTATGGTTGGAACATATAAACAAAACTGGGGTCGAAATTAGTTGATTAATCATTGCATTCCTGGGTGCAGAAAGGATTTTGTTGAACTCCATGAAGGGAAGGATTAATGTCTTTTGCCTGAGAGATACTTCCAGGCAACTTTTCCTTGGGAAAACCTGAATTTTCTTTTTTTATTAGTATTTCTTGTCTGGGTCTTAGTTGCAGCACATGGGATCTTCATTGCAAACACTCAGGCTTAGTTGCTCCACCACAGGTGGGATCCAAGCTCCTAGACCTGGGATCGAACCCACTTCCCCAGCATTGCAAGGCCGATTCTTAACCACTGGACCACCAGGCAAGTCCCAGAAAGCCTGGATTTTAATGTTAACTTGGTCCGGAATATTTTTCTTTTGGCAAGAGCAAAACAATGAATATCACCGAGTAAAATGTGCTGAATATCCAGGACTTGAAGTTGGGATGAGTGCATCATATGTCTAGCGGTAAAGCTTCGGTTCTTGGTCTCTTGAGTACAGAGACACACCCCTTCCTCTTGGTAAATGCTATAATCCCAGGAGTGGGTGATACCTGCCATGTCTCTTTTTTTCTTTCTGTTTCCCCGACCATTAAACTGTTAGTTTAGTTCTCTAAACCATTTAATCACCAACTTTTTCTTTATAGAACTGCCCCCACACCCTACACCTCTTTTTGTATGTACAGGATTAAACTTTCCTCACTCACATTACCTTTTCTGCCTTTTTTCTCCTTTATTAGGAGTTCTAGGACAGTATTTTTGGAAAATGCCAGCCGAAGCATCTGTCATCAAAAGAAAATAATCATAGCCAAATGGGAGAGATTTTCCTAGACTTTTAAGATATGATAGAATATTATCAGAATATCTGAAAAGAAATGTAATGCATTTAAATCTTTCCTTGTTTCAAAGGTGTATTTGAGATAAAGTACAAGAATTCTTGAAATATAAGCAAAAACATATGAACAAAACAAAAGGAAAATTCAGGTTGGAGGGAAAGATTGTTCAGAGAAATGTTTATGATAATATGCTGCATGTTTTAAAAGTTGGGCAACAAATTCACCTCTGGGCTTTCTGACACCTAAAATGAAAAGAAACAGCTGATCCTCAGATCCCAAATTAGGGGGAAAAGGGAGAGCCCCCAGCTATGGAATCTTGTTTCCATGAGTGTCAGGTACCCCAAGTACCTTCCAGAACAGTTCTTGCCTTGGTTGAGGGGCAGGCAGACCCCCAAGCAATTTTAAAACAGCATAGTATAGAGTAAAATTGTGCAGAAAAGGCAGAATCCACAGAAACAGAAAGCAGACTGGTGGTTTCCAGGGACTGGGGAAGGGGAGATGGCAAATGACCACTAAACGGTGTGGGGTTTCTTTTTAGAGTAGTGGAAATGTTCTAAAGATAGTGGTAATACTTGTGTAACCCTGTGAATATATTCAAAACCATTGAACTGTACACTTCAAATGGGTAAATTTTGTGGTATGTGAATTATATCTCAACAAAGCTATTCTTCTAAATTTTTAAAATTGAAGTGATAAAAGATGGTAGAATAACATGCTGGGGGAAAACAAATCAGCTCATGAGTTTAAGAGTCATGTCTTCTGCAAAATGCACACATTTCTTCTCCAGGGCAGTGTCACAGCTGAGATACTGCTTTAAGGGTGGGTGGGGAGTGGGATCATGTTGGGTAGAATTGGTCAGTGCAATCTCTAACTTTCTTCCCATTGTGAACATTCAGTTTTTGATCAACTGTAAAAAAGATGAGATTATGGGATAATTGGAGTGTATTTGAACATATTTGATGCTGTAAAGGAATTATGTATGATAATGACATAGTAGTGATTTTTTAAAGTCTATCTTTTAGAGATACATACTGAAGTATTTCTAAAAAATGCTATGAATTCTGGCTTAAAAATCCATTGGATAGGCTGTAGTTAAAACAAGAATGGCTATATATTGATAACTGTTAAAGCTGGATGCATTATACTATCTCTTTACTCTTGTGTAAATTTCAGATTTTCTCATATGAAATTTGAAACAGTTTTACCATTCTCTGTTAACTACAAAAAAAAAAAACCAACCTAGCAACGTAGCCACAATTCTTGCTCATGAGAAATTATGCTATTTGCAGCACTTGTCTCATTTGCTGATTTATGGGTGACTTCTGAGAGATTGGAAGCTTGGGCACTGGCTTGAAGTCACACGTATAAGTAAGCATGAAATTCTAGTAAGGTCATCCACAGCTTTTTCAGCCTTCCCTGTGCTTCTCAGATACTGCGATGTGGAGTGGTGGAAGGAATAGCTGCCACTCTGCAGAAAGGCGGAGGAGAACTCTCTTTCTTTTCTCTAAAGGGTAGTTTCTCCTTTCAGATTTCTTTGTCTTCTAATTTGGGATTTGAGTGCAAAAGTACTTGATGTAATATCTTCTTAGGTGGAGAGCTAAGTTTTTTAGCAAGATGCTAAAAAATAACATTTATCCTTGACTTCCTGTATGAACTGGAAACCCACAGATGAAACCATGTACAAACTCATCTCTGAGACTGAAAAAGGGGTGTGTAAAGGGGGTCACATTAACAGTGGCACATGTTTGTGAATGAACACCAGCTTCTCTTTCAGTACTTTTTTTCCCCAAGTACTCTATTCTCGGGGGAGATTGAAACTGGGCATTTGTATTTCCTTCTCTGATTCTCAAAATTGGAATTCTTTTTTGTAGAAACATTTACTGCATTGGTATCTCAGGTGTTACATTACACGGAGGTACAGGTTCACTGTAACTGAAACTCATTCTTATGTTCAGCAAACATTTGTGCGGCTACTGTATGGTAGGTAGGTGTGTCCTCTTTGCGGGAGCCTGCCCTGAAGTTGAGGAGAAGGCAGTGGCACCCCACTCCAGTACTCTTGCCTGGAAAATCCATGGACAGAGGAGCCTGGTGGGCTGCAGTCCATGGGGTCGCAAAGAGTCGGACACGACTGAGTGACTTTACTTTCACTTTTCACTTTCATGCATTGGAGAAGGAAATGGCAACTCACTCCAGTGTTCTTGCCTGGAGAATCCCAGGGATGGGGGAGCCTCGTGGGCTGCCATCTGTGGGGTTTCACAGAGTCAGACACGACTGAAGCGACTTAGCAGCAGCAGCCCTGAAGTTGAGTTCTTAGACTAGTTTTGGATCCCTAGTGTTATCTTCCCTAAAGAGCCAACTTTGGTTTTTGGACCCAATGTGACTTTCTAGGAGTGTACAAGCCATTTAGCCCAAGGTAAAGTAGGTGAAAGAACTTGGAAGTGCAGTCAAATCCTCTACCTGGCTTCCCAGGTGGCGCAGTGGTAAAGAATCTGCCGGCCAGTGCAGGAGACGCAAGAGATGTGGGTTTGATCCTTGGGTCAGGAAGATTCCCCTGGAGGAGGAAATGGGCAACCCACTCTGGTATTCTTGCTGGGAAAATTCCATGGACAGAGGAGCCTGGCTGGCCACAGTTTAAGGGATCACAAAGAGTCAGAAATGACTGAATGAGCACACACACGAGTGTTCCACGACTGACTTACATCCCCCAAAACAGTTTGAATTGAAAGCACTAAGTGATTATGCCATGATAGTAGTTGGAGAGTGTTTCGCTTCATTAAGTACTTCGGCATGATGTTGCTTTTGATATCCATGAAACACCTGAATTGCACATTACTTGAGACTTTAAAGACGGGGCTTCCCTGATGGCTCAGTGGTGAAGATTCTGCCGGCCAGTGCAGGAGACATGGGTTCGATCCCTGGTCCAGGAAGATCCCACATGCTGTGGAGCAACTGAGCCCTGTGCCAAGACTATTGAGCCTGTGCTCTAGAGCCCAGGAACCATAGCTACTGAGCCCACATGCTGCAGCTCCTGAAGCCTGCACTCTCTAGAGCCCAAGCTCTATGGCAAGAGAAGCTACTGTACTGAGAAGTTTGCATACCACAGCTATAGAATAGCCCCCACTTGCTGCTGCTAGAGAAAAGCCTGCACAGCAATGAAGGGCCAGCACAGCCAAAAATAAATGAAAAGTTAAAAAAAAATTTTTTTTTTTTTTTCAAAGAAAAGACTTTAAAGACAGACCCGTAGTCCCAAGGTATAAGATACATTTATTTGTATTTATCTTATTTATGTCACCAAGTCAGGTTGTCTTTGAGCTTGTCTTGTTGAATATACAGCAGTGCAAATTAAGCACGAAGCCCAGTGCTTTAAATGCCACTATTGCTCTATTTTTCTCCTTTGACCGTACCAACAACTTTCTACCTATGAACCTATTGGTGCCAAGTACTTTGCATGCATTATCTCATTTAATCCTCATAGCAACCCTGTGAGGTAGGTGACCTTAACCTTGTTTTACAGAGACGGAGACTGAAGCTGAGCAAGGTCAGTTGTTTTTCTACATGACTAGTTAGTGGTAAATCTAGGAATCAAAACCAGGTTTTCTTAATTCTAAAGCCCATGCTTTTCCCTGTAAAGTGTGTTGCCTCTTCTTGGTGTTTGGTAAATATTGGCTGAATTGATGCATATTTTGGATGCTTGACAGATCTTTTGCATATCTCCTAAATTTATATGAGATGAAATGGTTATGAGTCTGTCAGGACTATCAAAGGCATCTGTGAATGAGAATCTTTGACCAAACCTGTGTTCTGTTGCCTAGACACGCAAAGGCAGAGACCACCTGTACCGTCTCCTGTCCCATTCAAAAGGGTGCCTTTTGCTGTTGCATCAGGGTTTTACAAAGTGCACTCAATGCCTAAGGCAAACTGCTTGCATTCTCTATGGGAAGGAAAATTACTGTTTTTGGTCAAGTGACCAGTTAGCCCTGTTGGTTTTGGAGTGTAGTGTTAACAAAGATTAGCTTCTCCAGATATGACCCTTTTAGCTTGGATGTATAAATGACTGCTGTCACAGGCAGGTCAAGGGGTATGTGTGTAGGTAGATTGCCATCTATAAGTACTAGTCAAAAATCAATCAGCAAAGATTTACTGAGCATTTGGTGACATACCTGACACTATGACAGGAGTGTTAAAGGAGTAAAAAAATAAAGACATGTGAGATACAGCCTCTCAAAGGTTTATGTCTAACTGGTGCAGATGTGACTCATGGAGGGAGAGAAATATAAAAATAAGAACCATGTCTGTGTACAGGTTTTTATTTTTCATCTCCTTTTACTCAATAACTAGCTTAGTGCCTGCCATGCTGTTAGAACTTAATAAATGTTTTTTGAATGAATGAAAATGCAGAGGAGAGAGATTAATAGCTTTTGATGTTTTGATGACTTCTTAGAAGAAGTTAAATTTGAGCTGGACACTCAAATATGAGTAAAATCTAAGGAAAAGAAGAGTGGAAAAGTGGGAAGGACATTCCAAATGCAGGAAAAAGATGTCAAGTATAGTTTGGAAATAAAAGAGTGCATATATAAATGTGTCCCTGGAATAGAATAGACCAGTTTTGCTAGGCCAGAGATATGGCTGGAATCAGAGTATCTTGAGTGCTGGACAAAGACGTTTAAATTCTATTCTATAACTCCCTGAGTGTCTGATTGGCAGAGAGGGTTGATCAAAACAAGTATGGGGTGGAGTGATGGGTGAGGAGGCCAGTTAAGAGGCGGATTTGTTTAGGTGTGTGGATAATAAATCCTGAACTAGGGTCTTGGCTGAGGAAGCTGAAGGAACGAGGCAGATGGAAGGCATTGTGGGAAGAAGCAGAGTTAGTGTCTGGATGTGAAGATAAGGAAGAGGAGTCCTCAAAGATGGCCCAGGGATCCTGAACTGGGGATCTTGGGAGAAGGGCCGCTTTGGTTTATTAGATGTGATATGGAAGTCAGAGGAGGGCGGTGGGTGTGAGGAGATGCTGGTGAGGCACTGGTGCATTAAGAGGAAATGTCTGCTTAGCATTGGGATGGAATGGCTGCGCCCTGCTCTCTCTTCTCATGGGGCAGTTGCCTCATCTGCATGTGACACCATGATAGACCCTCAGGTGCTCCCAGGCATGACTTACTATGGGAAGTGAGAAATAATTTAACTTTTATAAGGGATATTTGAGTTGAGTTGATCTTTCTAGATAATATGTGTGTGTGTAATCGTCTATCTTTCCTGGTAATGTTGGTCCTTTCCAAATGGGAAGGAAGACATATTCTTTGAAGGAATCAGTGAGAAATAAGAAGTAAGAGGCACAGACTTGGAGGGCTGGGGGCAGGGGGCACAGAGTTCACTTCTGCAGGTACTTGGCAGTCCTCGGGAGTGACATCGTGGAGGCCACGGCTATAGGGGTTTCCTGAGGTGACTGCTACGTGAGCCCTACACTCACAGTCATCAGTTTTATGGAACCCTTTGAGAGGCACAGTGTAAACAGCAAGAGTTGGACTTCCCTGAATCAAAGAATCAGAATCTTTGATTCTTTAACAGCATTAATTAGTTAGAATGTACAGTGTAAGACTTAAATTGATCTGCCCCACCAGTCTTGGCCCCCTGCATTCTCCCTCTAGTGAATACAGGATTGAAGCATAGTAAATAGTTTACATGTCTTGATTTCCCCTCTTTTTAATTAAAAAAAAAAAAGTTTAACTGCTCAGACCCTGGGGAATATATATGAAGTATATTCTGATTTAATTTCATTGACAAAATTTCTCATTAAAACAAAAATGGGGGAAAATGAGCTACACTGGAGTATAAAAAGGGAAGGAATTTGTGGGCTACCGGCTCTCCCATATTAGAATGTGTAGAAAACTAATAGAAGTATTTTTAATTTAAATGGTTTTCTTTGATTAAGTCCATTTGCAGGATTCCTTTAGCTTTATGAGTCCAGCAGTTCAGTTCAAGGCCCAGTGATGGGGGGCAGTGAGTATGTACGTTCCCCCTGCTGGGCCCTCAGCACAGACAAGGCCTTTTCGGGAGAAAAGACGCCAAGAGGTTAAGTAAGTTATTGCCGAACCACGTCGTGACACCCTTTGCAGCCGTTAGAACTGTTATAGAAGAATATTTAAAAACATCTTGTACAAAACAAACAGACTCACAGACTTAGAAAGCGAATTTAAGATTACCAAAGGGGAGAGAATGGGGGAGAAGGATACCTTAGGAGTTTGGAAATAACAGATACAAACTTGTATCTATAAAATAGAAAAGCATCATGGTGCTAATGTGTAGCACAGGGAGCTATACTCAGTATCTGGTAATGACCTATAATGGAATATAATCTGAGAGAGGAAAAATATATATGTAGCTGAATCACATTGCTGTGCATCATAAACTAACACAACATTGTAAATCAACTATACTTCAATAAAAAATGAAAATCATATAATTTAAAAACATACAACATAGTGAGAAAGATCACATAACAATAACAAATAGTATGATCCTATTTTCATAAATACATAACTGTAGTAACATTCATCAGTTGTGGTTATCTTGTGATAAAATCACTAGTCTTAATTTTCCAATTTCTTTTTTATTTTTATTGCTTTTATAGTAAAAATGTTTGAAAAATGAAACAAAGTTTTTAAAAGAGATTGTGCACTGAATTCCATAATTTTTAAAGGAAGTGCATGTGTTCAGATGCTCTGGTGATTTATCTTTGATTGGCTAATGATGGCCCACACCTTTCTTTTATTCAGAAAGCCTGGTTTTTGAAGAGCAGTGAATTCATTTAGGGCACCTAGCGGACTTCAGGTAAAAGTACTCCAGATAGACTCCTTACACTGGCATTTACGGAGGGTCTGGTTGGAGCAAAGATACAAGTTTGGCAGGAGGACCAAGGGACCCAAAAGGACTGTGCGTGATGTTTTCTCGGGAAAAAGATCTCTCTCCTGTCTTGGCATCATGTTGAAAGGTCTGGGTAGGTGGCAGTTGTCAGTAGAAGAACAATTCCTGGGTTACAGTGATCTGGGTAGAGAACTCTAGACATCCTCAGTAAAACTAGGCGTGATAGCATTGACACTGAGTTTTCTCTGCCTTAGTCTTTTGTCTAAGAGCTTTAGTTCAGTTCAGTTCACTCTCTCAGTCATGTCTGACTCTTTGTGACCCCATGAACTGCAGCACGCCAGGCCTCCCTGTCCATCACCAACTCCTGGAGTCCACCCAAATCCATGTCCATTGAGTCGGTGATGCCATCCAGCCATCTCATCCTCTGTTGTCCCCTTCTCCTGCCCTCAATTTTTCCCAACATCAGGGTCTTTTCCGATGAGTCAGCTCTTTGCACCAGGTGGCCAAAGTATTGGAGTTTCAGCTTCAACATCAGTCCTTCCGGTGAACACCCAGGACTGACCTTTAGGATGGACTGGTTGGATCTCTTTGCAGTCCAAGGGACTCTCAAGAGTCTTCTCCAACACTACAGTTCAAAAGCATCAAATTCACATCCATACATGACCACTGGAAAACTATAGCTTTGACTAGATGGACCTTTGTTGGCAAAGTGATGTCTCTGCTTTTTAATATGCTGTCTAGGTTGGTCATAACTTTCCTTCCAAGGAGTAAGCGTCTTTTAATTTCATGGCTGCAATCACCGTCCACAGTGATTTTGGAGCCCCCCAAAATAAAGTCAGCCACTGTTTCCCCATCCATTTGCCATGAAGTGATGGGACCAGATGCCATGATCTTAGTTTTCTGAATGTTGAGCTTTAAGCCAACTTTTTCACTCTCCTCTTTCACTTTCATCAAGAGGCTCTTTAGTTCTTCTTCACTTTCTGCCATAAGGGTGGTGTCATCTGCATATCTGAGGTTATTGATATTTCTCCCAGCAATCTTGATTCCAGCTTGTGCTTCCTCCAGCCTAGCGTTTCTCATGATGTACTCTGCATATAAGTTAAATAAGTAGGGTGACAATATACAGCCTTGACGTACAGGAGTACGTTACAAGTACGTTCCTATTTGGAACCAGGCTGTTGTTGCACGTCCAGTTCTAACTGTTGCTTCCTGACCTGCATACAGATTTCTCAAGGGGCAGGTCAGGTGGTCTGGTATTCTCATCTCTAAGAATTTTCCACAGTTTATTGTGATCCACATAGTCAGAGGCTTTGGCATAGTCAATAAAACAGAAATAGATGTTTGTCTAGAACTCTCTTGCTTTTTCGATGACCCAGCGGATGTTGGCAGTTTGATCTCTGGTTCCTCTGCCTTTTCTAAAACCAGCTGAACATCAGGGAGTTCACGGTTCATGTGTTGCTGAAGCCTGGCTTGGAGAATTCTGAGCATCACTTTACGTCATGTGCTGCTGCTGCTGCTAAGTCGCTTCAGTCGTGTCCAACTCTGTGCGACCCCATAGACGGCAGCCCATGAGGCTCCCCCGTCCCTGGGATTCTCCAGGTGAGATGAGTGCAATTGTGCGGTAATTGGAGCATTCTTTGGCATTGCCTTTCTTTGGGATTGGAATGAAAACTGACCTTTTCCAGTCCTGTGGCCACTGCTGAGTTTTCCAAATGTGCTGGCATATTGAGTGGAGCACTTTCACAGCATCATCTTTCAGGATTTGAAATAGCTCAACTGGAATTCTGTCACCTCCACTAGCTTTGTTTGTAGTGATGCTTCCTAAGGCCCACTTGACTTCACATTCAAGGATGTCTGGCTCTAAGTAAGTGATCACACCATCGTGGTTATCTGGGTCATGAAGATCTTTTTTTACTGTATTATTTCATCACAATCTTCCAGCTTTGCTCTGAGTTGTAGGTATTGTTGTTTTGATTTCCATTTTATAGATAAGGTGGCAGTGGCTCGAAGATTTAATTACCTTGCTCAAGGGCTCACACTGTAGTAAGTGAAAGAGCCAGGTTTTGAACCCAGGTGCCTCTTAGTCAGGGGATAGGCTGCATGTCATCCCAGGTGAGATGGTTCCTAGGCTGTGGGAGTTGCTCTCCTTTGCTTTGGAAGGTCTCTAAGTACAGAGAGGCTTATAATACATAGACTAAAGACCAACAGGTAATACATTCCCAATATAAAAGGCAGAGTGTGGGCCTATGTGGCATTTCCTGAAGGACCCTTTCACAGTGCAGCCCTCCAGTGCTATTGAGGGGATGTTCTCCACAGAATGGTAAACATCTTCTCTCCTTTCTCTAACCCATGTAATACAGAAGCCAGGACATGCTTCTCAAAGTGTAGCCCCCTTACTGTCAACTAGGAACTTTGTTGGAACTACAGATTCTTAGGCCCACCTCAGATCTATTGCTTCAGAAACTCTGTAAGTGGGTCCCGTGTTAACAAGTTCTCCTGGGGATTCTGATGCAGGAACAGAGCTAAGATGTAGTCCCCTCTTTTGAAGAGTTTATAGTCACCTATTAAATCAGCAAGAGGGATAAAAGCCAAGATGCCATTGTGGTTTTGGTGTCCTTTGAATTTTTGTTAAAGATGTGTGCTTGCCGATTTATCTCAGGAACAGGCTCTTTTCTCTCTGAGCCAAGCTAATTCATGCTCTTGGCTTGATGTCAGGGACCTTTCTAACACGCTGCAACTTTGCTAATTGTTGTAGTGCCTTTGCTTTTCAATGAGAGATCATATCCTGCCTAATTCCAAGCCCAATTGTAAATTCAATTTTTTTTTTTTCACACTGGTTAGTAAAACATGTTGAAGCCTTTTCTCAGAGTTACCAGAGGGAGTTTTAACTAATTTTCAGAGATCTTCAATATGCCTGGGAGGAAGTGGCCCAGGAGTTACCCATAGAGATTTTAGATAGATTGTCAGAGAGTCTGTGTGAGAAACAGAGGCCATTCTCCAATCAGAAAAGTAATTAGCCCATTCATTAACTGTTTACACTTCTTATGTCAATAATAATTGCTTATTTGAAGTATGGACTACAGCATGCATTATTATCATTAGTATCTAATCAGTAATTGAGAATATGTCTTTATTTCTCTGGGTTGAGTCTTCACGTATTGACCCCAATTTCTTTTTTTTTTTTTCTCCACTCCAAAGATTCAGACACAACTGAGTGACTGAACTGAACTGAACATTTATTTTTAATGCCAAGAGTCTAATAAATAAACTAATAGGTAGTTAGCCTTTACAACACAGCCTTGGTATGTATGTGTTTAGGTTAAATACCTTTCTCAGTATAGTCAGGCAGGAAAAGGGAGAAGTTCTTGAATTACTATACATATTTTAAAATAATTTTCATGGAAAATTTTCATGAAGAGAGATAAGTGTTTGAATTTCCAAGGTTATCAATGACATTGGAATTCTGTGTGTCAAGAACTTAGGGGACAGGGGGACCCATGGGGCTGAATTTTGAAGTGTATGGAGACGGCAGCACTTTTGGAACAGGGTTGTCACAGGGCAAGCTGTGTGTGGACGTTGGGGTGGGGTGACGGTCGTATGCCCTAAATCAAGAGCTGGGGAGTTCTGTCTCTCATGATTGTTACATATTATGCCTTTCCAGTTCCTACTGCCCATCTAGAATTTTCTGGTTGGGAATTTTTAGAAATAAATTCTATAACTTGGAAGAGAGCTTCTATATAACCTATTATTGAGGGGAGCGGGGTAGAAAACTGATCCTTGACAAGGTTGCTGTTTGCCCATAATAGTAAGAGCAGCAGGCTTTGTGGTGTATTTTTCTATTTGCCAGTTGCTGCCTCTTGTGTTAAAGCACAACAGTTGTAGTTTACAGACACCCTGAGACAGGCAGGCAGGACATCATGCATTTAACAGCGTCTCCATTATGCCAGCCCATTGTTCCTTCCTCTGCCTTTTTTGCTGCTGCTGAGAGCAGGCTGAGTAGGACTCCCTGAGACAGTGACAAGAAGGAAACTTTCATGATTACGTTTGGAATACTCCCAACCTGTTAAACTAAAGTTGGCCATAGATTTTTTTTCAATTTGAAAGAACAGAGCACCTAGGCTGTAAATACCAGAGATCTCTTAAGATGATGACTGTACCAAAACATAAATGTTAGCATCTTTAAATTTCTTCAAAGCAGAAAAAGGGTACCTATTTATAAATAGTAATTTAGAAGCTACGAGTAAGCAGATAATTTTGGAAGCATGAGAATCATAGAATGTTAAAACATAGTGATCCCATTGATACATAGCTGGATAATTATCCCTAACTCCTAGTGATTTGGAAATTATTAATGTTGGAGTTTTCTAGGTCTCTGACTTATTTCTGTGTTTTACCTGTTTTTTGCTTTTGTTTATTTTTGATTTTGCTCTTTGCCCAATCACATGTCCAAAAGAAGGCAGGCCAGGAATGAGAAACAGCCCACACTCAAATTTAGCCTGACCACATTTGGATACCTAGATCTTTATGGACCTAACTTTTCAACTTAAAGCATCAAAGAGATTCTTTTTCTGGCCCTGCTTCCAAACATCAGAGTATTTTCTCTTCTCTCAAAATATTTTAGATAATTTCTACAGGAGTCCCTAGTTTCAGAATCTATCATTAAGTGAAAATCTAAAGAAGAGTTATCAACAAATAGGTGTCTTGCTTGCAGAATGTTTTAAAAAATGTTTGTGTATTTATTTGGCTGCCCTGGGTATTTAACTGCAACATTCGAGATCTTTAGTTGTGACATTCAGGATCTTAGCTGGGGCATGTGGGATCTAGTTCCCCGAGCAGGGATCGAACCTAGGCCCCCTACTTTGGCAGCACAGAACCTTAGCCACTGGACCGCCAGGGAAGTCCCACTTGCATGACATGCTGCATGCTTTTTGCTGGCTGTATCCCACTTCTACTCCAGTGCCATATACAGTCTTCCTCATAGACACCACGTGTGCACGCACGCGTGCTCAGTCATGTCTGACTCTCTGCAGTCCCATGGACTGCAGCCCACCAGTCTCTGTCCGTGGGATTTCCCAGGCAAGAATACTGGAGTAGGTGGCCATTTCCTGCACCAGGGGATCTTCCCGACCCAGGGACTGAACCCATGTCTCCTGCATCTGCAGGTGAATTCTTTACCACTGAGCCACCCAGGAAGCGTGTATAGAGGCCCACAAAGCTTATAAATCAAATCATGCCTCGTACCCATGTTTGAGAGAGCTGGCTCTTTTTTTGGTCCAGAAGAGAGAGACATTCAGTTTGACCTTGGGTTTCAGTGCTAAAAAGGCTAATCCTTCTGAATTACACTCTAGCTGAACTTCCCAGAAGTTCAGGACAATAAGAGTCATCACTACTCTGATCACTCTCTGCTAATGCTGGGGGATGTGGAGTTGCTCATGTGAGAAGCAGCCCCACAGCAGAGCACTGCCACTGGGAGCACTTACTTTGAGTTCACTGATATCTGGAGCCAGCAGGTTGTATGTCCACAGTTGCTGTGAGTAATGTGTGCACATTGGCTTCAACAGATCAGGAAGATAGCTTCCTATCCTTTTGAAGGCCCTCACTGCCTCAGGATGTCCCCAAGCAAAATTTATTGTGCCACATAGACTACATTTTATGTTATGTGAAAAAAGGGCTAATTTTCTTTTAGAACCAAGGAGTAGATTAAAATTGACTGGGGGTGATAGGTGGATTTCCTAGTAAACTGTAGCTAAACAGCTTTGTGTTTTTGAGTAGATTCTGGAATCACTGTCTCAGGAATCCCTAGGTGATAGGAAAGATTGTCTTAGGTTTAGACAATCTAGTTGTAGTTCTACCTGAAGGAAGGTCATCTTCCTAAACCTCAGTTCTTGGCTGCTTCAGCTAGCTAGGATTCTAAAGGAATGGACATGGCTTTGCCAAAAAGAAAACTTTCGGACCACCCACCAAACCGGAGGTAGGCTAAAACTTTTTTTCTATGTGCAGCCTCCCACAGCTCATGATTTTTATTGCCACCCAGTGGCATTTGCAGTATTAAATGGTGCCAGTGATATTTCAACCTGTTGGGAAACAGCTAAACTGTGTACTGCAACCAGAGCTATTTGTTTGGTCAGCTCCCCCAGGCTCTCATTTTTGTGGCCAGTGTTTTGTTTATGAGTGTCTTCTCCTCTATGGTTTCCGGCTTCAGTGACTAGGAGTGGGAGTTGTGGGGGCTCAGAGGAGAAGGCAGGCTGAAGATGGTTGGGCTCACTTCATTTCCTGAGTCATATTCAGCATTCTTGTGTCTCTTGGTTCCATCGTGGCCGGGCAGTGCTTCCCACTGGTTTGTCAGACCAGCTTTCCCAGCCGCCTCCGGGGGTGGGAAGGAAAACCACACCTTGCTCTGTGTCACCAGTTAACAGGCAGAGTTTTGTTCAGTAAATATTTATAGAACCTCCCTACTAACCTCGAACCCTGCAACCTTGTACCTTTGAAAAGTTTATTCTCCCTGCCTGGCCTCCCAAGGAACTGTTTGGACCTGAGCAGTACACCTCAGAGGGACGGTGATGGGGCCCTTCATCTCAGACCAGACACCACAGAAATGCACCCCTCATGATCTTAACCCTCAGCTTGGTGGACTGAGCCCCATTTTAGTGGAAGAGAGTTCATGGGAAAGGGTCAAACTGATTGCCTTTCACTGTTACCCGCTTTGGTTTGTGAAGCTAAACCCCCTGATCAGAGGATGTGCATAGCAGCTTGTGGAGAGGAGCAAGACTCTGACCCGGTGAGCTCCTCCTGCCCTTGCACACAGCGGCGGTAAGCTTGTCAGTCTCCACAAGCTGTTCCTTTTCCCTGAGAGAGAGATGAGTGCCCTCCAGTAATTCTGGAAATAAGTTAGATACAACCTGAAAATCCAAGTAGGAAATTGGTTAAATATATAGGGTTTATCTTTGCTAAGAAATACTATGTGGAATCATTAATGCTGTGTGAAGATACGGTATATTGAAAATCAGGGAAAAACAGGATTTCAATTTTATAAAAACAAAGGAAAGCATCAAATTGTTAATAGTTTCCTTTGATGGGATTGTGGGAGATTTTTAGCCTTCTTTTCTAATTTCCTACACTGAATATTTATTACCTTTCAGTTGTTGTTGAAGACTTATCATACCCAAAAGTACATAAAACACAAAAAATAAGTTTAAAGAATGAGTCTAAAGTGAATATACCCATGTCATCGGTACCCAGCTCAGGAACATTAAAAGCAACATTACTTTTGTCATTGAAACACTGACAATAAAAATGTCATTAAAAATCTACTTTTCCTGAGTTCTTCACATGGCTATGATAAGAATAAAATAAGACTATGTATGAAAGTGCTTGTGCACTTAAAATCTTAAAACATCCATCGAGCATAAGGGGTTCTCTCTCTCCTCTGAGGTGCCAAGTATGACAGGTGCACATGAGCAGTAAGTCATTGCTGAGGTCTGAGGCTGCTTGTGTCATACAGAGATTTGCACTGAAAATGTGTCATCTATACTGCTTGTCCTGTCTACATGCTTTTCCCTTGCCAGAATGCCCCGAGGCACCGTCTTGGGCACTGGGAGAAGTACTGGTGACTTAATGTAAAAACCTCTTTCCTCCGTTCCAGGCTGAATACTCTGGGTTGCTGCCTATGGTGAAAGGAGGTTGTGTGTATGTGTTGATGAGTTGATTTCACCAAACTCAAAATTCCAGGCAGTAATACTTACTCTATTTTTTTTTTAGCTTTATTATTGAATTATCTAGTCTTTCACCTCTTGAAGTTCAGTTGGAAGCAGGCAATGAATTAATGATAATTTAATCCTTCCACCTGTTAACTGTTGTCACGGCTGCTATATAATTTGTAGAGCCAAGTGCAGAATGAAAGTATAGGATCTCCTGATTAAAAAAAAAAAAAGGAAAAAAGTGTTGTTAAAAGTACAAAAATATAAAGCTTTATCCTTTCTTCCATGTTCTCTATCTTGGCTTGTCATGGTATATTTTATTTGCCTCTTAATGTCATTCTAAGTAAAGGAAAATTAAAGATTTTCATAATTATTATGAATTTTACTGTTCACTCTAATATCATGCAATGCAGGTTTAAAATGCAAATTTAAGAGCATTCAACTCATATGTGAAATCACCAGAACTGCACAATTTGTATTTTGTAGCTCGTACATTGTTCTCACTAGAACAGTGGAAGTGCTGCACCAAACTAATGCAGCTGCAGCTGTGTTTATTTTGCATTCTACCAGTACTCTTCCTTTGGCTAACTGATAGTGGGATTAATAGAAAAGGGACTATGGATTGCCCTATCTTTTCTTTTCTTTTTACATCAGATGCATACTTTCAGTGTAAGTGCTTGATTTGCATAAGAAAATAATACCATAGGATCCACTGGTCATTTGTGTTTCTTAAAATGCCATTGCCTTCTTTCTGTGTTCCAAGCGAGTTCTGGTTGCAATGGAAAATGTGACTTCTTGAGGCTTCACATCTACTACTCAGTTGTAGACATTGTGTGCTTGCCTTGTACTTGCTCTGAGTCTTGCCTAACTCCCACATGTGGTGGGCCCACGAATTCTCTGCTTGAAGGGCATCACAAATGGTCAGTGTAAAGAGGGGCACAAGGAATGGCAACACACACATTACATGTATCCCTTCTGCTCACACGTGCTCCATTGTTCATTGACTTTACTTACAAAATGCAGATTTGAAGACAAGATATTAAGAATTTCTGCGTGGTAACAGGAGAGCATTAAATGAAGTATTGGGGGGGGCCCTTCTGAGCCTAGGACCTGTGTGACTGTGTAGGTAGCATCCCATAAAGCCAGACCTAATGATTGTTATCTTTGTAATCCTAATGATTGGGTTCTTGAAAATCTTCCCATAGCTTTCTATTGTAGGTTATGAGTCCTCCTTATCTGCAGTTTCATGGGGCCCAGGATTCTGTCCAGGGTGAATTCTAGCTCAAACAAATAACAGTTATTCATGGTGTAACATGCCGCTCGCTATTGATACCAGTTCATCCTTTCATTATGGGTTTATCAGACATATTAGCCCATGGAGCCTGAATAAGAAGGAATTGAAGTTGAGTCTTTGAGTCCAGGATCTTGGAACTGAGTCACGTTGCTGTACAGCAGAGATTGCCTCAACACTATAAATCAATTATATACTTCAGTTTAAAAAAATAAGTCCAGGATTTTGTGATTTAAGTTTAATAAATGAAATTTATAATTAGTACATTCACAATTGTGTTTCTGTTGGCATATGTTACTGTTAGGTTTATAAACTCAGTGGGCTGGTAAGATGTTTGCAAACCAACAGTTTTCTGAACTTATCTCCAAGAGGCAATTGGAGTATTTTGCCCTTTTGCCTTTGATAGAACATTTCCTCAGAAAATAATCAAAATATCCAATATTTTTGAATATTTTTATTGAATACAAATACAAGATGTATTTGTAACTTATCTTGACAGATAGTAAGTGGAGACCACAAAATCTGCCACTTAAGAGCCTGAGCTCTGGTGAGGCAGACCTGAGTTTATATCTGCTCTGCCTCTTACTGACCTTCCCAGGTGGCGCTAGTGGTAAAGAACCCACCTGTCAGTGCAGGAGACATAAAAGATGTGGGTTCCATCCCTGATCAGGAAGAGCCCCTGGAGGGGAGGAGGAGCCTGGTGAGCTTTAGGCCATGGGGTCGCAGAGTCGGACACGACTGAGTGACTAACACACGCTGCCTCTTAGTAGGACTGGGGTGGGGGGTCACGTAAAGCTCTGAGCTTGCTTTCGTCCCCTGTGAAGAGATGATGCTAAAATCAGCTAGCTCAAAGAATTGTTCTTAATAATATACAGGAAATGGTTTAGTTTGATGTTTGACACAGACCAGGTATTCAATTTTAACCTATTATGCTTATTAGTATGTAACTTAAAAAAAAAAAAGACTTCAAATGACTATGTTTGTAATTAAAAGATGAATAACTCTGATAGGAAATAAATTATCAGATTAATAAATAGTCCGCTGCTGCTGCTGCTAAGTCGCTTCAGTTGTGTCCGACTCTGTGCGACCCCATAGACGGCAGCCCATGAGGCTCCCCCGTCCCTGGGATTCTCCAGGCAAGAACACTGGAGTGGGTTGCCATTTCCTTCTCCAATGCATGAAAGTGAAAAGTGAAAGTGAAGTCGCTCAGTCATGTCCGACTCTTAGCGACCCCATGGACTGCAGCCCACCAGGCTCCTCCGTCCATGGGATTTTCCAGGCAAGAGTGCTGGAGTGGGGTGCCATTGCCTTCTCCGAATAAATAGCCTAGTCTAGTTCTATTGGAAACCGAACAGATAGAAATTATATACAAAGAAGAAAATGGTGCTAGTCTGTACTGGACTGTGTTTTGAAACAGTAGCTATGTGTCATTAATTTCTGTAGTCTTAGATCAGCATATAGTAGGTGCTTGTTGATTAAACTGAACTTATTAATAGGTACATATTTTTTTACCTTATGTGACTTTTATCCTTCTAAATTTACAAAAAAAAACCCTAAGAGGTCTATTTTTTAAGTCAGTAGAAATAGTGCAGGCATATGTGGTTATTTGTGTGTGACTATCCCATTTGATTCCTACAACTGGGGGGAGAAAAAGGTAGAGAAAAGCCAAACACAAATTTGGTGGTATCTATTTTTAATAAAGATGGGACAACTGGTCATTTTCCATGTCTGAACATAGGTTTGACCTGTGAATCCTGGGCTCAGTGGCAGATGGCCTGGCACCTCAGCTGGGATTTGGGCTACAGTGTAGGGCTGGACAGAAACTGAAGCTCCATGTGGTTGCTTACCTGGGCTCGGGTTGGAGCCTTCCCCTACATCTCCCTGGCTGGAGAATCTGTGTCCATCACGGGCGCGGCATCAGAGATTAAGCCAAGCTCAGGTGCATTCCAGCAGGTGGTGGAGAAAGCCAGGCTGTCGTTTAGATTCAGGGAAAGATCTGTTTGTCTTTGATAATAAAACCTTTTAGGAAGATATTTGAGCCATAAGCACAATTTGAAAGGCTTGAATGTAAAAGAAAATAATCATGAAGTAATTTGTAAGGCATTTTCTGTAAGTTATAAGGGACTAGGGTCCCCTTTGTATGTGCTTCCCTGCTGTGTAATTTAAACAACAGATGATTAGTGACCTGGAGATATGTTTTGGGCTTTGAAAATTTTGGTATAACTTACAGGCTTTGGAGAAGGAAATGGCAACCCACTCCAGTATTCTTGCCTGGAGAATCCCAGGGACGGGGGAGCCTGGTGGGCTGCCGTCTATGGGGTTGCACAGAGTTGGACATGACTGAAGCGACTTAGCAGCAGCAGCAGAGGCTTTTAAATAGTACAGTTTCAATTTCCCCTGCCCCCACTTTAAAGTGCACTGCTGAAATCCATATTCCACATAAGTATGTTTTTCAGAACCGTTAAATCCCAGACATGAGTATATCTGCCATTAATGACATGTGAAAGCACATTAAAGGACAGCTTTATGTGTTTTTTAAATTATTTGAAAATGATTTGATGCCATTAATAAATTCTTACACTGTTTTTAAGCTGGATTTTGTGTAGATCCAGTTGATTTGCTTTTGTGGGAATAGAAAAGAAAGTTATTTATCTCATTTGTATACCTTCCCACCTTACTTGATAAACTATTTAAGGACCTTTAAGGATTAAAGAGAAACTTGTATGAGGATCAAGAAGCAACAGTTAGAAATAGACATGGAACAGCAGACTGGTTTCAAATTAGGAAGGAGTACAACAAGGCTGTATATTGTCACCCTGCTTATTTAACTCACATGCAGAGTACATCATGCAAAATGCCAGGCTAGATGCATCACAAGCTAGAATCAGGATTGCTGGGAGAAATAGCAACAACTTCAGATATGCAGATGACACCATTCTAATGGCAGAAAGTGAAGAGAAATTAAAGAGCCTCTTGATGAGGGTAAAAGAGAAGAGTGAAACAGCTGGTTTGAAGCCCAATATTAAAAAATTAAGATCATGGCATTCAATCCCATCATGTCAGGGCAAATATAAAGAGAAAAAGTGGAAGTGGTGACAGATTTTATTTTCTTGGGCTCCAAAATCACTGTGGTGACTGCAAGCCATGAAATTAAAGACGCTTGCTCCTTGAAAGGAAAGCTATGACAAACCTAAACAGTGTATTAAAAAGCAGAGACATCACTTTGCAGACAAAGGTCTGTATAGTCAAAGCTATGGTTTTTCCAGTAGTCATGCATGGATGTGAGAATTGATCCAAGGGCTGAAGAACTGATGCTTTTGAAATGTGATACTGGAGAAGACTCTTGAGAGTCCCTTGGACTGCAAGAAGATCAAATCAGTCAAGCCTAAAGGAAATCTACCCTGAATATTCATTGAAAGGGCTGCTGCTGAAGATGAAGCTCCAATACTTTGGCCACCTGATGCAAAGAGCTGACTCATTGGAAAAGACCCTAATGCTGGGAAAGATTGAGAGCAGAAGGGGGTGACAGAGGATACGATGATTAGATAGGGTCACTGACTCAATGGACATGAATCTGAGCAAACTCTGGGAGTTAGTGGAGGACAGAGGACCCTGGCATGCTATAGTCCATGAGGTGGAGAGTTGGATACAGCTCAGTGACTGAACAACAGCAGCGAAGGATTAAAGATCCTCTTAAATCTTACATTTAATTTTAAATTGTGGTATAACTGACACAGCATTATATTAATTTCAAGTACACAATGATATTTGTACAATGATGATTTGATATTTATACATACAGCAAGTCCCCTACATACTAATGAGTTCCATTCTGAGAGTGTGTTCGTCAGTCCAATTTGTTCATAAGTCCAACAGAGTTAACCTAGGTACTCAGCTAACACAGTTGGCTATATAGTACTGTATCGTCATAGGTTCATAACATACTTTTCACACAAATAGAAAGCAAACACAAAGAATAAAACATTTTTAATCTTACAGTACCTTGAAAAGTACAGTAGTAC
The DNA here is from genome assembly GCF_016772045.2 of Ovis aries. Taxonomy (NCBI): domain Eukaryota; kingdom Metazoa; phylum Chordata; class Mammalia; order Artiodactyla; family Bovidae; genus Ovis; species Ovis aries. The sequence continues at coordinate 202,264,908 of NC_056054.1, forward strand.
AGTACAAGAGCTGACATACAGGGACTGGCATCAAGTGAACAGGCAAGGAGGAGGAGAGAGACTGGAGGAGAGAGAGGAGGTGGGAGATGGTAGAGCTGAGGGGTCATCAGCGATAGTGAATGGAGAGCAAGCTGCGGTTTCACTCATGCCTCATGTGATTGGACGTGCAGAAGCACGTTTGCCTCTTTGAAAGTTCACAACTTGAAGGTTCGTATGTAGGGGTTCAGTTCAGTCGCTCAGTCGTGTCTGACTCTGCAACCCTGTGAACTGCAGCACGCAAGGCCTCCCTGTCCATCACCAACTCTCGGAGTTTACCCAAACCCATGTCCATTGAGTCGGTGATCCCATCCAACCATCTCATCCTCTGTCGTCCCCTCCTCCTCCTGCCCTCAATCTTTCCCAGCATCAGGGTCTTTTCAAATCAGTCAGCCCTTTGCATCAGGTGGCCAGAGTATCAGAGTTTCCGCTTCAACATCAGTCCTTCCAGTGAACACCCAGGACTGACCTCTTTTAGGATGGACTGGTTGGATCGCCTTGCAGTCCAAGGGACTCTCAAGAGTCTTCTCCAACACCACAGTTCAAAAGCATCAATTCTTCGGTGCTCAGCTTTCTTTATAGTCTAACTCTCACATCCGTACATGACCACTGGAAAAATCATAGCCTTGACTAGACGGACCTTTGTTGACAAAGTAATGTCTCTGCTTTTGAATATGCTGTCTAGGTTGGCCATAACTTTCCTTCCAAGGAGTAAGCGTCTTTTAATTTCATGGCTGCAGTCACCATCTGCAGTAGCAGTGTACTGTGAAATGATCACCACAAGTATAGTTAATGTCCAGCACCATATGTAATTACAAAATTTTTTAAAATCTTGTGATGAAAACTTTTAAGATTTACTTTCTTGGCAAATTTCAAATATGTAATACAATATTATGAATTGTGGTCACCATGCTATATACATTACATCCCCATGACTTATTTATTTTATGTGTGGAAATTCATAGCTTTTGATCCCTTTCACCCATTTTGCTCACCTCCCCACTTCGGTAACCACCAGTCTGTTCCTTGTACCTATGATCTTGGTTTTCTGTTTTGTTTTTTTAAATGCCACATATAAATGAAATCATATGGTATTTGTCTTTGTCTGACTAAGTTTACTTAGCGTGATGCCCTCAGGTTCCATCCACATTATTGCAAATGGGAAGGTTTCTTTCTTCTCTATGGCTGAGTAATACTCCATTGTGTGTGTGTGTTTATACCGTATTGTCTTGATCTGTGCATCTGTTGGTAGACACCTAGGTTGTTTCCGTATCTTGACTATCGTACGTAGTCAAGATATGAACATAGGGGTGAATATAGGGATTCAGATGACTTTTCAAATTAATGTTTTTACTTTCTTTAGGCAAACACACAGAAATGAAATTCCTAGATCATATATACTTCACATTTTCCATAATGGTTGCACCAACCAACAGAGCTTGAGGGTTCCTTTTTCCAGCATTTGCTTCTTGTCTTTAGATAATAGACATTCAAACAAGTAAGAGGTGATATCTCATTATGGTTTTGATCTGGATTTCTATAATGATAGATGTTGGATTTATCATTAACATCATTAACAGAAAAGATGTTCTATTTGTGTACCTGTTGATGATCTGTATATTTTTGGAAAAATGTTCAGATCTTCTGTCCCATTTTTTAGTAGAATTGTTTGGATTCTTTGTTACTGAGTTGTATGAGTTCTTTATATATTTTGTAGATTAATCCCTCTTCACACGTACAATTTGCAGATATTTTCTCCCATTCATTTGGTTGCCTTTTCATTATGTTGATGGATTCATTTGCTGTGCAGAAGCTCTTTAGTTTGATGTAGTCCCCCTTGTTTATTTTTTATTTTGATGTGAGATCTAAAGTTATCAACAGGACCAATGTCAAAGAGCATACTGCCCATGTTTTCTTCTAGGAGTTTTATGGTTTCAGGTTTTACATTCAAGTCTTTCATCTATTTTGAGTTAATTTTTGTGTGTGATATAAGATATGGTTGTTTCATTCTGCATTTGATCATCCAGTTTCGCCAACTTGATTTATTGAAGGGACTTGCAGAGACTGTTTGTTCCCTATTATATATTCTTGGCTTCTTTGTTGTAAAGTAATTGACCATACCTGTGTAGACTTATTTCTAGGCTCTCTATTCTGTTCCATTGGTGTATGCCTCTGTTTTTATGCCAGTACTGTACTGTTTTGATTTCTATGGCTTTGTAATATAATTTGAAATCAGGAATGTGATGCCTCCAGCTTTGTTCTTCTTTAAGATTTCTTCAGTAATTACTGTATAAAATGGTTATTCAGAATAAGTTTTCTTATATTTATGAAATTTAAAAAAAGATTACTTTGACTATTCAGGTTCTTTTGTGATTCCATATGAATTTCAGGGTTGTTTGTTCTATTTCTGTGAAAAGTGCCATTGGAATTTTAAAAAATGTTTCTGCTTATTTGGCTGCACTGGGTCTTAACTGCAGCATGTGGGATCTTTGATCTTCATTACAACGTGTGGAATCTTTAGTTGCAATGCAGTGCCACTGGAATTTTGATTTAGATTGCATTGAATCTGTATATTGCTTCAGGTAGTATGGACATTTTAACGATACTAAGTTTTTCAATCCATGAGCGTGGAATATCTTCCCATTTATTTGTGTCTTCTTCAGTTTCTTTCATTAATGTCTTATCGTTAACAGTCTATTTTTTTTTAATTTTAATTTTTACTTTACTTTACAATACTGTATTGGTTTTGCCATACATTGACATGAATCCACCACAGGTGTATATGCGTTCCCAAACATGAACCCCCCTCCCACCTCCCTCCCCATAACATCTCTCTGGGTCATCACCGTGCACCAGCCCCAAGCATGCTGTATCCTGCATCGGGCATAGACTGGCGATTCGATTCTTACATGGTAGTATACATGTTTCAATGCCATTCTCCCAAATCAAACAGTCTAATTTTTAAAGTTTGTATTCAGCAAAATGGTTTTCTATCCATTTTTAATAAAATAAAGTCATCTGTGAAGGAAATATGGTAATCTTAAACCCTCTGTTGTTAGATGAAGTAGCAGGAAGATTGCTGATTGCTTTTTCCATGGACAAAAATATAGCTGCAGATGACATAGATGGAAAAAGAGACTACCCATGAGTCTTAAATCTGAATTGGTAAACCTTTATATAATAAAACATTTTCTGGGAGATCATAATGGGTGCAAAGGCCAACAGTAGACTCCTCTGTGTGAATTACTGTCCTTTGTTTTTCCTTCTGTGGTCCAGACCTCCTCATCCTTCAAAACCCCAACTGAGACGTCACCACTTCTTCTGACATCTCCCTGACTCTTCTCTGCTGCTTCTGGTTTCCTTTTCTGGGTTGCTTTTGTACTTTACCCATACTTGGCAAGAAAGCCACGCTTCTCACAGTGCCTGTAATTGTTGGTGTTCATCTTTTTCACTGGACGATGAGACCTCTGAGGGCAGGATCCAGGTCTGTTTTACCTTTGTCTAACCCCCAATATTGCCTGGAAAGTAATAAGCACTCAAAGATTCTACTGAACCCTTAAGTACTATAAGGCAACACCAGAATATATGCCAAGTAGAGATATTTTGTTTTGGCAGAAATGCAGTGTAGATTTTCTTATGTTTTTGTTTCGAATTTGTAAAAGCAGCCCATTAGATTGGGCAAAAAAGGTAACACCCAGTGTTGGCAATGGTGTGGTAAGAGACACTCATACGTTGCTGATGAGAGTATAATTGGCACACTGTTTCTGGCACACCATTTGGAAATTTGAGGCTTAAATATGGGCACACACTTTGACCTAGTAATTCTGTTCCTTATAATGTATTCTAAAGAAATAATGAAGAAATCACCCCAACACTGAAACATTAAGTGTAATTAAAGTTACAGAGGTTATATGTCAATTACGTTTTCCAAAAAAAAAAAAGAAGATACAGCAGCAACCACTTTCAGATTTTATGTGATCCAAACCAAGAACTGAGTTCCTAAGAACTTGGGATGATAATGATAATTTCTTAAAGTCCTCATGTTATTTTCTCCCAAATCATGCAGGCTGTTGGCTTGCATATAGTGGATGTTCAGTAAATACTTTAGTGAATAAATGAATTTCTTAAATTGAAACAAAAAGCACCACATACATTGAATAATGTAGCCTTACCCTGATACCACCAGATTTATTTGACACCCTTGTCTCCAAGCCGATTTATTTTTCTTTGTGCTTTTTAAATTATGCAAATAATACATGCACATATTCTTCATGCACAGTAATTTAAAATCTGCAAAGTGATTTTATATTTTGAGTTCTTTTGATGAAACCAGAAGAGGTCTTACTCTCATTTATTTTATTGAAAGGACTACTGAAGATTGGAGGGGAACCAGGATTAGTGCTACCACTACTTCTGCTCCAATATTCTGTATGTCGTAGGAGCTTTTGGAGAACTCTTAGGAAACCAGAAGTACCTAGAATGTTTATTAAGGGAGAGTGTGCCTCAGTTCCAGAAAGATGTTGACAGATTAGAAGGAATTTAAAGAGGAGCCAACACTGTTGGAAAGAAGGACATGGGAGAGATGAAAGGAGCTAAATATGTATAGCTTGGCCAGAGGATGATTAAAGGGGATATGATAACAGTCTCTAAGAATGTGAAGGATGTAAACATCATGGAAAGAGAAAATGTATTTAGAACCAATCAAAGCAGTATATAAAAAGAAATAAAAATTAATGCTAAACATCACAAAATGCTGTTTTCATGGAAAGACTTGTTAGCTTGTAAATTTGAATCCAAGAGAAGTATCTAAAGCCCTTGTATAGGAGGCATTTATGACTGAGCTATCCTGCCTACATTTAGAAAGGGCTTTTCCAGTTCTAATTTTGATGGCTGAGATCATGGCCCTTCCTAGCATGGATTTGTTACCCAGTTCTGATTGCGCAGTTTTGCATATCGGGGTCAAAAGAAAGAGTCTTGTTACAGTCTTGTAGAAGCCAAATTCAGGCACATCCCCAACATCATGCAGTCCAACCCTGTAGAGACTGTGCCTGCAGCCTAAATTAAAACCCAGAGTTTAGCTGATTAACTCTGCTGTCAGGTGACTGATTCCTCCCTCCATGGTGCCCCCTGCAGGTTGTGAGCAAGATAGACAGAGGTGCCTCTCTACTATAAAATTAATAGCCTTGTTGAGTAAGCAAGCAAGAACATTCTTGAGGGGGCCTAGGAGGTAGGGCAGTCCTTTGTCTGCAAATGCAGTAAGACATTGCCATTACACAGATGGAGAATGATCCTGCATGTATTTTGTGTGTGTGTATGAAGTCGTGTCCCCCACAAGGGTGCAGGAGCCCATGGGACATCAAATAGAATCCCAGGTCAAAGCATAAAAGGTAGTCACCTTTCATTGGGATGTAGCCATGGAATTGGTGTTATGGTAGTGAAAAAGCTGGCTTAAAACTCAGCATTCAAAAAACTAAGATCATGGCATCTGTCCCCATTAATTCTTGGCAAATAGATGGAGAAACAATGGAAACAGTGACAGACTTTATTTTGGGGGGCTCCAGAATCACTGCAGATGGTGACTGCAGCCATGAAATTACGAGACGCTTGCTCCTCGGAAGAAAAGCTATGACCAACATAGACAGAATATTCAAAAGCAGAGACAATACTTTGCCGACAAAGATCCGTCTAGTCAAGGCTATGGTTTTTCTAGTAGTCATGTATGGATGTGAGAGTTGGACCATAAAGAAAGCTGAGCACCAAAGAATTAATGCTTTTGAACTGTGGTGTTGGAGAAGACTCTTCAGAGTCCCTTGGACTGCAAGGAGATCAAACCAGTCCATCCAAAAGGCACTCAATCCTGTATATTCATTGGAAGGACTGATACTGAAGCTGAAGCTCCAATGCTTTGGCCACCTGATGCAAAGAACTGACTCCTTGGAAAAGACCCTGATGCTGGGAAAGATTGAAGGCAGGAGGAGAAGGGGACTACGGAGGATGAGATGGTTGGATGGCATCACCAACTCAATGGACATGAGTTTGAGCAACCTCCAGGAGTTGGTGATGGACAGGGAAGGCTGATATTTTGCAGTCCATGGGGTTGCAAAGATTCGGACACAACTGAGTAAGCAACTGAACTGAGCCATGGAATTATCTCTGCCCACAGGTGTCAGGCAAGAGAGGTATCCAAACTAAACAGGAATTTAGAGGTAGAGCCTAAAGAAGGAGGGTGATATTTGGAATGGGAGTGGATCAGAGGTATGTGGGGCCCTTGAAAGGAGCCACCCTACCTGCAAGCCCACATGACCTCTACCGAGGCTAGGCCCAGTGCCTTCTTAGGCTTAGAGGGGCCAGAGTGACTTTAGCCAGGTGTAGGAGCCACCTAGATAGCATATTCAAAAGCAGAGACGTTACTTTGCCAACAAAGGTCCATCTAGTCAAGGCTGTGGTTTTTCCTGTGGTCATGTATGGATGTGAGAGTTGGACTGTGAAGAAAGCTGAGCGCCGAAGAATTGATGCTTTTGAACTGTGGTGTTGGAGAAGACTCTTGAGAGTCCCTTGGACTGCAAGGAGATCCAACCAGTCCATCCTAAAGGAGATCAGTCCTGGGTGTTCATTGGAAGGACTGATGTTGAAGCTGAAACTCCAATACTTTGACTGCCTCATGCGAAGAGTTGACTCATTGGAAAAGACTCTGATGCTGGGAGGGATTGGGGGCAGGAGGAGAAGGGGACGACTGAGGATGAGATGGCTGGATGGCATCACAGACTCGATGAACGTGAGTCTGAGTGAACTCCTGGAGTTGGTGATGGACAGGGAGGCCTGGCGTGCTGCAGTTCATGGGATCGCAAAGATTTGGACCCAACTGAGCGACTGAACTGAACTGAGGAGCCACCAGCCTTAATGTTCTGCTGAATTTTATCTGGCAAACTGAACAGGAATGGAAAAGGTGATCTGGGGTCCCTGAGGGTCCTGTGACATTACCACCAAGAAAACCTGAGAGTAGCCAGCGTCTTACCATGTCAGCTGAGCTGAGACTTGCATTAACAAAGTGGAGCTTTGGGGACTTCCTTGGTGGTCCAGTGGTTAAGATTCCAGTTCAGGGGGGATGAGTTCAGTCCCTGGTTGGGGAGCTAAGATCCCACATGCCTTATGGCCAAAAAAAAAGAAAAAAAATCCAAAACATAAAACAGAAGCAATATTGTAACAAATTCAATAAAAACTTTAAAAGTAAATAAAAAACAAAGTGGAGGCATGCGGTCTGTGAACTAGTTCCCCCTCTCTCCTCTTTTGCAGTCTTTTCCTTTAGTGTCACTTTTCCCAGCCCCATTTATTCACTTATTTAACTAACTTCTTGAGACCCCCTCCCATGTTCAGTTAGGAGCTCATGATGATAAGGGGTGAGTTACTGTTTTTAATAATAGGGATGAAGAGAAAAGGGTGGATGTTTTGAGGTATTTAGGAGCTGTGGGTGTAGAATTAGGAGGATGCTGCTCCGTGGCAGAGGTGTGACTGTAGCCTGAGTCTTCAGGTTTCCTCTGCCTCTGCTGTGTGATCTTCCTCTCCTCCCAGAGGAACTCTGTAGTTTATCTTTTCTTTCTCGACCAAAGACTTGGCATTGAATTAACCACAGGTATGATACACAGTGTCCTAAAAGCAGAGGTAGGAAGCTGTGTACTCTTTAATAACTTACGTTTATGCTCTGAATTCTTCAAGGTATAATTCGCTGTGCACATAGATTATTAAGGGATTTACATGTATTTTTTTTCCTGATGTACATTTTTAATTGAACTATAGTTGACTTAACATGTTTAAGGTACACAGCAAAGTGATTCAGTTATATATATATATACACATATATTATTTTTGAAATTATTTTCCTTTTCCAGTTAGTTATTACAAGATATTGACTATACAGTATATTATACAATAAACCTTTGTTGCTTGTTGCATATCTACTTTATAAATTAGAAATAGCATTCTATTCATACTAAGTCAAAAAAGTAGAATCAAACTGTCAAATTTTTTAGTTAGGGAAAAATTCATAAATTTTCTAAAATATATATTATACATATTTATGATTTACATGCAATTTTGAGTATACATATTATCATAAAATTAGTTCTGTGACAAAGCACATAAAATTAATGTTTTCATAATTACTGTAATTAATCATTTTATCTGTCCTTTTGAAACAAGGACTGCCTTTTATAGTTTACCGTGTTGGGTGCTATTCCTTGTGGTGGCTGCACCTTCACTATTAAACTGTAACGTGGGTGCTGCTCCCTGCAGAATGGAGAGGAGACTGACACACATCGGATTGGAGTACTTGGCCAAGGTCACAGAGTAAGTGGCAGGACTTGGACTTGAACTCAGTCTGGCTGCCAAGCCCAAATCCTTCACTATATAGTGTTTCTTATGAGAGAGCGCATTTTGGAATTATTTAGTCTGAATCTCTTAATATCTGGCCAAAGACATTTGAGATTATAGTTAATTTTCCTGTTGTAACCAACACTTAAAATTATTCTGGTCCGTGTTAATGCTGCCTGGAATACTGTAGACAAGTGTCAGCGCACTTCTCACCTCATTGGAAACCCATAAAAGTAATTGCCAGGTGTTAACATACACTTTTAAAAAAAGAGCTTTAAGACTGCATAGGTGAGCAAGACTTCCTGATCTGCCTAGTGTATAATTCTTTGCTCAGAAAAAGTAGAATGGGTTGATAGAGACATGAAATGATTGAGGCGTGGATTTTGATTATGCTCTTATAGGGAAATAAGGGGCATGTATATAGGATTTGGGAATCAAGGGACATTAATTTGAGTTTGGGCTCTGAGATTATTATTACTCTGCCCTTGGCCAAGTCACTTTACCTCTAAGTGACTTAAAAGTGACTTTAAAGTGGGGTTGGTACTTTTCGCTTTGCCCACCCAGATAGAGATGGTGTTAGAATTACATGAGATGACGTGGGCGAAAGGGGTTTAACCTACGCAAGTCCATACAGATATTCTTTACTCCTGAGGCTCAGGGGAAGGGAAGAAAGGTCCCCGAGCAGAGGTGGGCAGCTCTGTGGAGGAACTTGAGGGTTTCCCTTCGTTACTGTATTAATAAGGAATCGTGCACCCTCTTGTGGTGACGTGAGGGGGTTAAGGGAGTTTTATGAAAAGTACTTGTATTTTATTATCTTGGGATTTTTAAAATTGTCACCAGAAATTCTTAGTAGTGAATGCATGTAATCTTTCTCAGGAAATCCTTAAATTGCAATGTGAATGAATTGCTTAGTCTTTTATTCAATTGTCTTTGCATTAAAAGATGATAGAATTTTTTTTCTCCAATCTGAATATATGTATTATGCTTTCCTCCTTTTCTTTCCTATTCCATCCATGGAGAGCCTTCCTAGGTTTTCTGTTTTCCTGGGTTACTGTATTTATTTTGTTTTCCTTTGTGCTATTTGTGTTTACTTTTTTCCCCTCTGATTTGGAGAAGGCAGTGGCACCCTACTCCAGTAGTCTTGCCTGGGAAATCCCGTGGACGGAGGAGTCTGATTTAACATCTGTTAAATTTTTAATACACAGTTAGGGCTTTCTCTGTTGCCTGTGCTGACACAGAGCCTCTGGCACCCCAACAGAGAGCAAATGCTCCATAAATAGTGTTGAATGGATGCTGACAGTCTTAACCATGCCTCAGTCCCTTTCCTCCTATTACCCTTGGGCACTCCCCTTTTCCTTGGCATCAGTTTTCCTGAAACATATATACATAAATTGAGGAAGTATGGCATGTCAGTCCTTTAACATTGTTCTTCTCAGTTTCTCCTTATATAAAATAAGGGGATGAGAATAGGTGATGTCCAAGATTCTGGCACTGTAGGAATAATGAAGTAAGGAGGTCACCTAATTTGGCAGAGCCTATGAAGGCTGTGACATGTCTTGGGTCTGTGAGCTGTGTCTTAGCCTCAGTTCCTAGGTAAGTAGAGTGAGGAAGCAGCTGAACTCGGGAGAGCAAAAGAGAGAGAAGAGGCAGGATGAACAACAGGATAAGAGAACTCTGGGCGTTGAGGAGGTGGCGAGGGGGATTAACAGGACAGTAGCTGCATTCCAGAGAGAGGCTGCAACATCCTGAGCTGTGTGGACATTTTCCATAACGTATACACATTGTATTGTGTGTAATTCTCACAGGGGATTATCTGACTCAACTTCCTTTATTCCCACACATTGCTTATATTAAAATTTGGGGGGAAAATCTTTTTCTCTAATTGAGTTATGAAGTCTCTGATCATGTAGCAGTTCAGGCTACAGTGATGATTTTCTAATTGGCTTTATATGTTCTTCATTTTACTAAACATTGCTTCTTCAAACCTGGCAGATTAAAAGCATTTTGTCGGTTTTAGAGAGCTGTGTCACTGGTATCACAAAGGGAGGCCAGAGTCTGCAGAGAAAGGGCCCTTCAGTGTGGGCAGGATGCAGGGGGAGCGTTCCTTGGATTTCGTCTCAGTTGTACAATTTACAGCGATGTAACTAACAGAGGACTTAATATTGAGTCAGAGTGTCAGTTGAATAACATACTGAGAATCACTCAGAAAACCTGCATTATTCCTCTTGGCTGGCCAGCAGCTGCCTTCCCCTGAGAAAGTCAGGTTGCGTTTGGAAGATTGCTTGGTGCATGGTGGGGAGTTCATTGGTTTCATTCATTGAACAAATCTTTTTTTAAGTTTCACTCCGTGTGCCATGTACTGAGTAGAGTGCTGGAATTAAGTCAAATGTTTAGCTTTCAAGGCCTCAGAGAGCCACATAAGCAAACATCTGAACCACGAGCCTAGTGCTTAGAAGAGGGTATAGAGGGTGCTTGGAGGCAGAGAGCAGAGGTGAGTACCTACTGCAACATGACTCCTTCAAGGAGAGTAGGAATTTCCCATGACAGGAGAGGCAACAAGTATACTCTGGGAACTACAAGGAATTGAGAGCGATCTTTAATGCTCATTAAGCCATAAAGCCTAATGAGAAATTGGATCCTTGAAACTTGCTGAAAAGTCCATGACATTCATGATGGCAGCTCTGGGGCCCTTTCACCTGAAGAGAGATGCTGCTGCACGGTCTCTTCTTTTTACTTCTTTGCTGCTAGATCTCATGCTGTACAACAGTGATTTTTCAAACGTTTGGTCTCTGGGTCCCTTTGTGCTCTTACAAATTATTGAGGACTCTCAGTTCTGCTGAGGGTGGATGAGCCTAGAGCCTGTTACCCAGAGTGAAGTAAGTCAGGAAGAGAGAAACAAATATCGTGCATTAACACATATATATGGAGCCTAGAAAAATGGTACTGGTGAAGCTATGTGCAGGGCAGTCATAGAGACGCCAGTGTAGAGAACAGATACGATGCAGCGGGGGCAGGAAAGGGGGGACGAATTGAGAGAGTCGCACTGGTATATATACCATGTATAAAAGAGAAGGCTGATGAGAAGCTGCTGTGTAACAGGGAGCTCAGCCTGGTGCTCTGTGACAACCCACTTTGGAGGCGGAGAGCAGAGGTGAGTACCGGCTGCTATATGACTCCTTCAAGGAGAGTAGGAGTTTGCCAGGACAGGAGAAGGGCGGCTGGGATGGGTTGGAGGGAGGTTCAAGAGGGAAGAAACGTATGTATGCCTATGGTTGATTCATTTTGATGTATGGTAGAAACCAACACAACATTGTAAAGCAGTTATCCTCCAATTTAAAAAATTTTTTTTAATTATTGAGGATGCTGAAGAGCTTTTGACATTTCCCATATCTGAAGTTAAAACTTAAGAAAGTTTGAATGTATTTATTAGTTCCCTTTAAAATAGCAGTAATAATCATATGTTAATATAAATAACGGTACATAGCAGTGAAAATACAATGATTATTAGTACAGTTTGGTGCCACTGCCTTGATTTGTGTTAAAGGTTCAGCTTTACCCACAATTGCTTTTGCACCATCTGTGCAGATATTAACACAACGAAAAGGCAAATGGCATCTTGGTATTGTTAGGAAGAGTTTTAGCCTTGTGGAGCCCCTGAAAGAGTCTTTGCAAATCACACTTTGAGAACTGTATGAGTTAGTGGTGAAGAGCATGGCACAGGGTCTCGATGGCCTGCCTTTGAGTCCTGCTTCTGTGGCTGTTCAGCTGTGTGACTTTGGGAGGATGCTGAGCCTGTGACTGTTTGGTCCCTGTAAAATGGGTGTAATAATAGTACCAGCCTGATTAGATTGGGTAACCTGCCTAATAGTTAACCTGTTAGTGGGTGTTGGTAAAATGTAATACCTAGTTAGTTAATAGGTTGATTATCTGGGGAAATGGAGGCAAGGTTTGTGCAGAAATTGTCTCCTTGGTCAGTCTTCCAGGATGCCTGAGATGGCCACCATTGCAATTCCTCCTTTATAGCCTTATGGTGGTAAAGTACATATTATCTGAGTGAAAACCTGCATGCTAGGAGGGGTAATGTGTTAACCAACAACTTTGCAGAGATTGGCTTCCTTTGCCAACTAGTCAAGACTCTGAAAGGGCGGAGAAGGATAGTTGGTGCTGGGTGGAGTGACGGTGGGGGAGGTCCAGGAGCAGTGAGGGGTCCTTGAGACAGCTGGAGGGAAGGTAGAGCATAGGCAGAGGGTTCTGAGTGAGGGTTCTTTGGGCCAGGAAGGAATGACACAAAGTCTCATACCCTGGAATCGGTCCTGGTCTCTTCTTGGCTTTGTGAATCACAAGCTTAGTCCAGGCACACATTATGTAAGTGCCCCCCCTTACACATTCTCCTGTTCTGAGGTGCAACCATCTCTGGGCAGTGCAATAAATCTCAGTTCAGACCTGACTAACAGTGAACTTGAACTGTTGGGAGGTAGACAGAGCCGTGCACGGGGGAGACCATGAGCTCTGCAATGAGGCATCAGGGCTCAAATGCCGGCTCTCTCATGAACGCGCACTATGGCCTTGGGCAAAGGATTGAACCGTTCTCAGCCTCTGTTTCGTCTCTGTAAAATGGGGCTGCTAGTACCTCTTGTGGGGTGTGAATATTAAGTGAGATAGCTGATGGTAGGCACTCAGTAAATATCTCTTACCTTCCCCTTCAGTTATCTTAAATTCTGTCACTGTTCATTTACAATAAGGACTTAACTACTAGTCAAACCGTGTTGTCATTGCTTTTTTACTTTTATTAGGAAACTCAAGTTTTTAGGAAAAGTTAGATGTGGTACTGGAAGAGCTGTGATGCTGCTGCTTCTCCAGAGATTTCAAGTAACAATTCACAAAACCGTAACCCCTCCTCTTTGCTGCTTCTATGGACCCCTGGGGTGCTCTGATGGAGAACCCTTCTGCCCCATGTTTTTGTTGTTGTTGTTGTTGAGTTGCTAAGTTGTGTCCAGCTCTTTTGTGACCTCATGGACTGTAGCCCACCAGCCTCCTCTGTCCATAGGATTTCCCAGGCAAGGATGCTGGAGTGGGTAGTCATTTCCTTCTCCAGGAGATCTTCCCAGCCCAGGGATTGAACTTGCATCTCCTGCATGGGCAGGCAGATTCTTGACCACGGAGACACTGGGGAAACCCTGCCTGTTTGTTCAACAGCTCAGCCTGGGAGTCTCCCAGCTACTCTGTCTTTGAGGCCAAGAGTGTCAGTCCAGTCCAGTCACTCTCATGCTATGTCTGCCCGAAGTGAAAAGGCAGAAGAAAGATGTGTGGGGAGCAGCTGGAGCAGGGCCACCGCTCCAAGGTTCCTCCCCGTGCAGCCGTTCCCTCCTGGTTACTGCCACACTGACTTCCTCAGTGCCCAGATCTCCCTCAAAGCTCTTAGAATCCCCATTGCCCCTGGAGTTTCTTGTATTGTTTCTAGAATCTGGGTGGCTGCACTTTTTTTCCCTCATATCCCCCTCTGTGAGTTTCAGAGTACCTTATGGTTGTTAATGAATCTACTTTTACAACCTCCCCAGAAACAAGCATCTTCTGTGTTACAGATCAAAGAGCCTATTACTGACACAAAAGGAAGCCAGCCAACTGGCCTTCCCCACACGGAAGGCAGGTCCTGCTCTCATCTTGCCTCCGCTTTTGACTTGCTGTGTGGCCTTTGTTTCTTTACCCAGTGATAATATCTACCTTGCAGGAATGTTGTGGAGTTCAACAAATGCTGAGAGCAGTTCCCTCTGAAAGGCTGAAAGACAGGTGTCAGATGTGCGATGCCAGGGAACTCAAAACATGTTACGGTAATCTAATCTCTGCTTCATCTTTGTGAGGTTGTGGAGGTGCTCCAGTACCCACTTTATACCCTCTTTGCACCTCCCCGTCCCATTTTGGCAGTCCCCATCCATTTCCCTTGCAGGCTCACAGGAGATTGTCTCTCTGATGCGCTGAGCAAGCGTGTGTCGTTTTGGTCTTCACTGTGTGCGCCTGATTCCACTTCTGGCTGGAGCAGAGATGCTCTCCCCTGACTCTGGGTCCCTTCCTCATTTCCTTTTCAGTTCCCGCTTTTTTCCTCACTCTTTTGTCCCTTTGACTCCCTCTCTGCATCTGGCATCAACAGTCATCACACCTTTCCACCGTGTGGTTGTGATGTTCTACCTCCAGGGTCTTGCCCTCTGTGACTAACCAAACCTGACCCCTCTCGTCTCTCACTCCTCTGAACACAGGCTAAGGATAAGACCAATCCCTCTTCAAGGTTTCCACCAAAGCTAGTGTTCAGCTTCTAGCCCTAAATTTCTAACTTCATGCTTGGTGCTTCCTCTTGGATTATCCTAATATCATGCGGATTCGGTATATTTTAAATAGAATTTATTTTCTCAACCTCTTTCCCTATTGCCCACCAGGAAAAAAGTTAGTCCCCTTCTGGATTAGCCTAATTCTGTTAGAGGTTCCACCATTAGTTCAAACCTCGGAGTCTCTTCCCTTGAACCCTCACATTTAATCTGTTTCCTATAAACCCCCCCGCCCCCAGTATTCAGGTTTGCATCGTGTTGTTTAGTCACTAAGTCGTGTTCTACTGTTTTGCAACCCCATGGACTGTAGCCCACCAGGCTCCTTGCCCATGGGATGTCCCAGGCAAGAATACTAGAGTGGGTTGCCATTTCCTTCTCCCGACTCAGGGATTGAACCCACATCTACTGCACTGCAGGCGGATTCTGTACCGCTGAGCCACCAGGGGTGATGGCTTAGTGGTTAACCCACTGGGCTCTTCTCTAAGGGAAGCCCTTAAACCCTGCTATATTGTGTCATTGGTTTCCTACTAGGGCTCCCTGCCACCAATCTCAACTCACTACAGTCAGGTTAATTTTCTGGAAACCTTTGTCTTGCCTTTTCGTCACTCATAAATTTCCCATGGCCGCCTATTGCCTTAAAACAATCGTTGTGATTATCCGTTGCTGTGTAGCAAACCCAAACTAAGTGGCATGAAACAACCACCATTGTTTTAGGTTTGTAGATTCTGTGGGTCAGAAATGTGGAAAGGGCTCAATGAGTTGGCTTTGTCTTTGCTGTGTGATGTCTGGGGCCTCTGCTGGGAAGATTCAAAGGCTGGAGTGACTTGATGTCTGAGGGCTTACTTGGTCACATCTTCAGTGATTTGATGCTGCTGTCAGCTGGGACCTCAGCTGGAGCTGTCAGCTGGAATAGTGGTCTGTCCATGTGGTTGCTTGTGCGTCCTTACTGTATGGTGGCTGGGTTCCAAGAGCATGCATTCCTAAGAGAGGTAGAGTGTGATCCAGCTTCAGAAGCCATACACTGTCCCTTTCATTGTGGCCATGAGCCTGTCTGGATTCATGGGATGGGCGCGTAGAAGCCCGTATCTTGTGGGAGGAGGGAATCACATCATAAGAAAAGCATGTGAGTGATTTTGTTGCTGTCATCTTTGAAAAATAGAATCTATCACAAAGTCTAGCCTGATATGGGAATTCCTTTAAAATATGGCCCAGCTTACCTGGTTGTTTTAAATTGAAGTATAGTCCATGTACAGTACTGTGTTTCAGGTGTACACCAAAGTGATTCAGTTATTTTTCAGATTATATTCTGTTATGGGTTATTATAGGGTATTGAATATAATTCCCTGTACTATACTATAAATCCTTGTTGCTTGTCACACCTGTTTTATTTATAGTAGCCCACTTGCCTTTTAAATATGAGAGCACCTGCCATTTACAGGACACTTCCTAGGTGTCAAACGACTTCCTATGTGTTCTCTTCTAATCTAACAATTATGAGTGTAGATGACGGAACTGAATCAAGAAGCTTAACGCAGCTTTGTCAAGGGTCAGCCAGTTAATAGCCAGTGGGGTTTGAATGCAGAACCTGCATTGCCAGTCTTAACCTCCAAGCTGTCCTATCTCCACTTCTGTCAGGGTGCCCAGATGGAGGGAGAGAGGGAAAAGAGGATAGGAATTAAGAAACCTTGCCAGGAATGAGATTCAGTTTAGACTCTGACCTCCCCACTTGTCCAGTTCCGTCCTGGAGGGCTCACAACTCAAGGAAGCCAGACTCTCATCAGCCAGTGACTCCAGCCAGGTTGGTGCTCAGATCTCACGTGGCCCCAGTGGACAGGACAAGCCAAGGGGGTGATCTCGTGACTCTGTGTCTACCTCTGCAGGCTTGGGCTGGGCTCCTGGGGAGGCCCTCTTCATCTTCCATTCTCTTCTTATCTGTTGGTTCCTATCTGGTTCCAGCACCCACTCAGGATTCCTCAGCTCCAGCACAGGTCTGCTTGGACCTGATACTCACTGCAGCCTTGCTTACAGTCACAGATGTTTGTCTTTGTGTAGTTTGGCTTCTTTCTGGATTTGGCTCCTCTGGCTTCCCTGGGGTTGTCTGGCCTGAACCTGCTTATCTGGGCTGCCTCCCACCCTCACTCATGCAGTGTTCTCTGCAGGATGGATGTCATTTGTTCCCCTTCTCTACCTATGGTGCTGACTCTCTTCTCAACCTTTTCAGCTCAGGTTCCTACCCACCATCCTCAAGGCAGGTTTTGGCCCCTCCTCTGAGCTCCCACAGTTTCTCATACATTCTTCTGGAATGGTTTTTGTCCCACTCTGTATTTGTCTGCTGTTTAGTTCCATGTTACCCTTGCAAGTCCGGGAGCTCCAGCCGGGAAGAAACTGTGCATCATTCATCTTGGAGCCCTTGGTGCGTGTTAAGAGTTGGGCATATCAAAGACCCTCAGATCCTCCTCAGGAGGCTGGCGTGCTGCCTGGAACAGCAGTGCTTTTTGTCTGTTAATGCATTGACTGGGTTGGTCGCTGCCAACAGAGACATGAGGGTGGGAAGAAGACTCAGGGATCTTGAGACTCAGAAGATGTGGCTTCTCATCCAGAAAACGTTGGACAAATCACTTCTCTGGAATGCAATGGCCTCTAGTTGAGATGAAGGGGTTTCCTTAAGGACCTGCCCAGTACTAATACCATGTGAAGATAATTTTCACTGATAAGCTTTGGAATATAGACTGCCATGGAGCTAAGTGGTGAATTCTGTCTATTGAAAATATGACCCAACGTTATCATTTGGGATGGAAATTTGGTTATTTGCACAATTTTGACTATGCCCTGGTGGTAGGCTGTGGCTGACTAGAATTGATGGAGTCGTAAACATGGCCACAGTCCACAAAGCCTTTCTCCTTCCCACATAAACCTCAGTGGATCCTAATTCTCAAAGTCTCCACTGGATTTTATTGCCTTCTCTCCAATTTAGCCAACAAGAAACATTTCAGCAAATTTCAACTCTTAATTAGCAAAAGAAAGACAGAGTGCCATATCCCTTTGGGGGCAAGATGAAACAATTTTTATGGCTAACAGTTCCCCCATATAATGAGGTCTGATCTTGAAAACATCCTAACATAGTAGGTTCTTGTACCTCAATTATAATTACATAATTAAATATAATAATGTATATATATTTTTATGTATGTAAACATGTGTATATGTGTTTATGTATCTGTGTGGATATTTATATAATTATACAGTCTGAGTTTTCTACCTGCTAGACCCGAGGTCACTCCTGTGGTCTTGCAGTGAGCTATGAACACAGCTGAGGGTCATTTCTGGAGTCTCCATGCAGCTTCCACCAGGTTGATTCTTCTTAGTTTAATTTTCTCAGCCCGGATCATACCAGCCTGTCACTTTACTTCCCTGTCTCCACTCTCCCACTCTATCACCTATTTCCGAGCTCACTCTCCTCCTCCAGAAAGCACAGAATGACAACATTGAAAGCTTAAATTTGCCAGTGTTGCCCCTCAGCAGAGGTTCACTTCACAGTTGGCTGGTGAAGGAGGTGTGAAGAAAGTGGTGAAGAAAGGCAGTGCTGTCTGAAAGGTGTGATTCCATTCTTGTTGCAGTCGCTTTCATTTTTAAAAATAACCCACGAAGCTTTCATCTGGCATTGTGCTCCTGTAGTATGTCCTGACAGTGTCTTCTTGTGCCTCAGTTTCACCCCCAACAAAATGGGATTGAAACATTGCCACCTGCAAGTTTCCAGAGGCCGCCAAGGAGGCAGAGCAAACGGTTGGTGAATAGAAGACATTATCTGCCACCCAGAAGAAAAGCGCCTCACAGACAGACCACAAGGCTGCCCTGACTTGCCAAAGGAGCATTCTTCGTAAGCAGGAGCAGTCAGGGAAAAGCTAACACGGGTGAACTTCCCCCTGGGTCTGTTGGTCCTGATGTCAGAGGGAACTTGCTTGGTGGGTGTTCATGTCTTTTCAGATGAAAGTGAGGCGGTGAGGGGCAGAAAGGAGGAAGACAGGTGCACAAGAGACTTGCTTGAGGTTTCAGTTGATCAGCAGCATTTTATTAGTTTGAAGGAAACTAGTTTTTAGAGAAGGAGTTAATTGCCAATAAAGTTTGCTAGGGTGAGCATGTAGCAAAATTAAAGGGTTTAATCCCAAAAATAAAATTCAGGGGAGTTCCCTGGTGGTCCAGTGGTAGGCTTTCACTGCCAAGGGCATGGGTTCAATCCTTGGTCGGGGAACTAAGGCTCCACAGGCTGCATGCTGTGGCCAAGAAATATAAATAAACAAGGAGAGGAAAACTTACTTGAAAGGAGAAAAGCATATGAATTTTCCTCTTATATGTGACATTAACTGGCTAAAATTCACACACTGATTTTTTGTTATTTCACAAGATGCCTGGGGCATCTTGTTCTGTTGACAGTACACAGGAGATGACAATCGGTAGTGCTTTGTGATATCTACTGATGCACATGTGCACATGGGCATGGTCGTGTACACACACACACACCCACACACACACACACCACACACACACACACCACACACACACACATACCACCACCACCCCCATCTTCAGTGCTTTCCTGGTGACCTTTCTTCTCTCTTTGCCCAGACTATCCTCGGAGCAATTTACCAGCCCTGTATCAGCTGCACTTTGATGTGGCTTGACCGTTTGTGGACTACCTCTTCACACTACAGTTACACCCTGTTTGGTTTCAAAAATTGTTTTTGGTCGTACAAAGCACAACCCCAGCCCTACCATGTAGCCCCAGGTGAGCAGTTGTAAAGCTCTGAGCCTCAGTTTTCTTATCTGCAGAATGAAGTTGTTCTGAAATCTGAAACTGAGGTTCTTCCAGAACCTTTTGAGAATGTCAGTTGTAAGGTCTCAGCCCCTTGGTAACTGGATGGGAGGAGTGGCTGCCGCAGCGGGACATCAGAGTGACCTTTCAGTACCTCCTGCATCGTCCAGGTCAGAGCTGCTTGGAGCAACATGCTTGGCTCCCAGTGGTTTGCTGGAGGACCAACTGTGTGCATCTCTTGGCAGCTTTTGTTTGGTGACATCCCTTAGTAGATTTAAATTAGCTATGGTGAGGGTATTTATTGATTCACTGTGGAAATTAACAAAAACTATACATCGCCCCCAACCTGCACCACAGCCTTTACATATATATCAGTGGCCCTGGGATCCAGCACAGCTTACTCCTCTCATTTGAATTGGTCTCTATCAGAGCTCACTTCTGGGACTTACCTGGTGGTCCAGTGGTTAAGAATCTGCCTTCCAGTGCAGGAGACTCAGGTTCAGTCCCTGGTCAGAAAACTAAGATCCCACATGCCGTGGGCCAGCTAAACCCACTCGCCACAGTTACTGAGCATGCACACTTTGGAGTCTGTGTGCCACAACTAAAACTTAACACAGCAAAAGTAAAAGAAAAAGAATTTAACTCGTTTCTTTATACTCATCCTTCACCAAGTTAGCACTCTTGGTCACTTTAAGATCATGACTGCCTTCTTTCTGCTTAACCTGTAGAAATGTCTGTGCAGTTGAGGTGAAGCACGTGGAAGAAGAGCTGACACAGGTGTTAGCCTGTAGCTGCAGCGAATTCTTAGACCATTAGCGACAGCCACTTTTAAAATACTTTATTCTAGTAAAACCCATCTATTTGTCTCTTACGCTATTGTTAGTCAAAGATAGGTAGTGTCTTATAGTTTTGTAGAGCTTTGTCAAACCTCACTATCTCTGCCTCATGAATAAGTGGATTTACGAATGACTGCCCTGCTCAAATGCCTGCGGTTATCTCTCATAGCCTACTCTGTTAGCACAAACTCCTTGCCATATTAAAAAATAAGACCTCTGCAGTTGTTCCAACTTAGTATTCATCAGTCCTCCACCAGGAGATATGCCCTGTTTTTCCCTTAACCAAACACAGTCTGTTATTTCCTCTCCCCACCCAAGCTCATCTGAGCATCATAATCCTATCATGGTCCACATCGATACCGCCTGCAAGGCATGACTGGACACCCTGGTTTTCCAAGAACATGGCTCCCTTAAGCTTCAAAGGCCAATAAGTTTCAAAGGACTGGGAGACCCAGAATAGCTCCCCATAAGGGTGGTTCTTGACTTCAAAAGATGCAAGACCATTATCTCTGGTGTTACCCTGGCACTTGTAGTCCAGTGGGCAGCCTTTTTTGCAGGGGGTGGGTAAAGATCAGGATAGTAAATATATTAAGTGTTGTGGTCTGTATGGTCTCTGTCACAACTTCCCAACTCTGCCATTCTAGTGGAAAAGTGGCCGTAGACAGTATATAACCAAACTGGAGTCTCAATAAAACTTTACTTAACAAAAATAAGCTTTGGGCTGGATGTAGCCCACCAGGCATATTTGCTCACCCCTGCCCTACTCAAACACCTGCTTGTTAACACCCACTCTTGACACCTGTTCATAAAACTGTCTGCCAGCCTGAATATGTGATACTCACTAGTGTAGCTTGTGTGGGAGATCATGTCTGGGACGTGCGCAGCCGGGAGTCCTGAAGCCTGAGTTAAGGGCTCCAGAGAACATTCTTGTCACGTTTACTTTACCCACAAAGGAGCGCTGATTCAAAATGGGGTGGAAGCACTTGTGTTCAGAGGGCCGGTATAACACAGAGCATTTCCTGAGTCTCAGCCATTTGTGTACTGCCGCTGTCTCTACCCTTTGCACTGTTAACTACTTAATATTATCTTTTAAAGTCGTCTCCCTTAGAAAAAACGTAACCTAAAAGTTTACTTTGGGTTTCCCAGGTAACTCAGTTGTAAAGAATCTGCCTGCCAATGCAGATGCAGGTTCAATTCCTGGGTTAGAAAGATCCCCTGGAGAAGGAAATGGCAACCCACTCCAGTATTCTTGCCTGGGAAGTCCACTGGACAGAGAAGCCTGGAGGGCCACAGCCATGACATCGCAAAGCGTGGGGCATGACTGAGTGACTGCAACAACAGCAACAACAAAGTTTAAGAGTAAACTTTGTATTTATTTACAAAGTTTACTCTTAAACTTTGTATTATTTATATAATTGAAAAAAACAGTACCATGTGCAGTAAATGGAAGGTAACCGTAAAAATGAAATATACTGACAGGACTTCCTCAATGGTCCCGTGGTTAAGACTCCATGCTCCCAGTGCAGGGAGCATGGGTTTGAAGATCCCACATGCTACACAGAATGGTCAAAAAACAAAAACACAAAATTGCAGTATACTAAAAACAATGTGGTGTTTTTAAATTCTAGCTACTGTTGGCTTGTTGAAAGGTTCAGAGCCTAACACATGTTTTTTTAAGAAGCAGGAGAATTAGTATTGGAGAGGCATTAAAAGCTTCCAGCCTCAGACTGAGAGTTTTTCCTTGATATAGAAAGAAATTTAAAAAAAAAGAAATTTAGAAAATAAATGCAATGTGATGCATTGCTTTTATTGCTGTATTTGCTCACCTCCTGCAGACATGGAACTCTCTGTCTCATATGCCACCTAAAAACTGCCAAGATGAAAGGACTAATCACTTGGGCATCAGACAGACCTGTGTTCATATTCCTGACTTCACCTTAGATTCCCCAACTGCAAAGTAGAAATCCCAGCCTCATTCATAGAGCAAGTAGGAGTCGTGTATTGCCTTTCTGGGCCTGGCTGGGCACCAGTGTGGGGCTGTTTTAGGTGCTGGAGTGATACTGGTAAAGCACCTAACATCGGACCTGTCCCTGGAATGGGCACTATTGTCCTTAGGACCCCTGTAAATTCAGAATCTCTCTTACAGTTCTTACTAAAGTACCAGTGAAATTTCTGTAATGGGTCCTATTGCATCACAGCTGAGTGACCTCCGGCAAGTTGCTTAAGTTCTCTTCTGGCTCACTGACCAGCGTCAGAATTAAATGAGATGACGTGTGTAAAATACTTTGTGACGGTAAAGTTTGCACTAGTTTTGTCATTGGCAGTACGTTGGGTGGTGGGTTTTATTGACCTGTCTTACTCACTTTGGGGCTCCCCTGGTGTCTCAGATGGTGAAGAATCTGCCTGCAATGTGGGAGACCTGGGTTCTATCCCTGGGTTGGAAAGATTCCCTGGAGGAGGAAATGGCCACCCACTCTAGTATTCTTGCCTGGAGAATCCCATGGACAGAGGAGTCTGGTGGGCTGTAGTCTGGGGTCACAAAGAGTGAGACAAGATCTGAGCAACTAACACTTTGACTTTCTCTAGGGGGCAGAGACCGTGGTGGTGGGCTCCTGTCTACACCCCCCTTTTGCATTTGCAGCTTTTGCAAACCTGTCTGTGAAGGGAATAGAAAATGTGGAAAGTGTCGTTCCTGATCATTCTCATTTCCTTCTCTCCTCTCCCTCCCAAGAGTGGAGTTTTTGGCTTTATAATCTAAGGAATCTTATTAGCATCTGCTTCCCATCCAGAAAATACCAGCGTAGTAGGTGAGGCTGTCCCCATCGGCCAAGCCTGCAATGAAGATGTGTCTGCTTGTCCTCTGCTGACTCCAGGTGCTGCCAGGATTCCTGTGCCACCTCCTGCAGTGGCATTCTGCACCGTTTGCCCTTTAGCTGGTTAGCTCTCTGCCATTTCAGCTCCCTCTCCACCTCCTGTGATCCTGCTGATTCATAGTCTTTCCCTTAGAACTCTTGTTTGTTGTAGATGTTTTTACAAGTTCTTAGCCATGGGGTTCTTTTCTTCTAGCCTTTACAAACCATTTTTCTTGGCTCACAGATTAAAGTCTATCTATCTCTGTCACTGAGTGAAGATTTCTAAGACTTCTGAGTCCTTTTCTCACAGTAAACTACTCGCAACATAGAAATTTTTCCAACAGTTTTTTTTTTTTTCCTTAGACAACTTAGTTCTTGTACACTTTTCTATGAGAATAAGAGGCATCTCTGCTGTCCTTGAGGGAAAAGAGCAAGCAGGTCTGGAGAACTCTCAACACTGAGAAGGACTGTAGAAAGAAGCCATCAGGCTCCAGAGAAATGACATAACTTGCCACAGTCACGTATCGGTGGTGGCCCCACACCCAGCAGTCCTGATGCCTAGTGTAACTTTCTGCCCATGACTGGGTCTCAAGCACCCAATAGACTGGGTCTCAAGCTCCCAGGAATGAGCTCCCTCTGAGAGCCCCATGGCCATCAAAAGTGAAAGTCACTCAGGCATGTCCGACTCTTTGTGACCCCATGGACTGTACAGTCCAGGGAATTCTCTAGGCCAGAATACTGGAGTGGGTAGCCTTTCCCTTCTCCAGGAGATCTTCCCAACCCAGGGATCAAACCCAGGTGCCCTGCTCTATAGGCAGATTCTTTACCAGCTGAGCCACAAGGGACGGCCATCAGAGGGGCACAGGAATCCTGGTCAGAGACGGAGCAGCCCTTATGCATTCAGATGACATGACCTGCCCATAGTGAGTTGAAATGAGAGGCCTGACTACACGGGCTTAAAGGGCAACCGTGCCTGCTGTCTGTTCACCTGTGTATAATCATCCCTTGACGAGAAAAGTGCTGGATGGTGGGAGGAACACAGCATAGTGGTGAGGCAGTCTTACTGGCAGCAGAGATGTGAAGAGCGGGTTGTGATAAATGCAGTGAAGAAGACACTAGCCCGGGGCCACAGGGGCACTAACCTCTCCCGCTTGGGCCCTGCCCCTCAGTTAAGGTGGAAGTTTGAGCCTAGCACCTAATGTTGACCAGCCATGACTCAGAAATGAAGAATATCCCTCTGTCCCCATTCTGATGATCAGCCAACACAAATGGGGTTGGCTTCCTCATGCGCCACCATGACCCTGAGTAAATACCCTCTCCTTAACCAGACCAGGGAGCTTGAGCAGCCGAGGGTGATGTTCCCGCTGCACTGTTCCTCTCTACCACCACCCTCAAAAAGAAGTGGGAGGTAAGCCCCTTATAAGGATGGGTTGGTGACATGGGTATATGGTGGCCAACCCAGCAGGCCTAGCATTCAAACTAAGGCAGCCTACTCCCCAGAGAGCTGTGCTCTGCTATTAGAAGAGGCAGAGGAGAGGCCTCTGAGTTTTGTTTTCTGTTAAATATAAGAAGAGGATACGGAAGAAAAAGAGGGAGATTCTTACTCAACATAGCATATTTGCAAGATTGCACTACAGACCAAGGCAAATCAGTTGTCAATGTTTATTGGATAGATGTTGTAGAAAATATTAATAAAAGAAGTAAAAAAATGTTGGGCAGAGAAATCATTAGAATAAGTAAATAGTCTGTGATGGAGACATTATTCATATGAATTTTAAAAATAGAACCTCTAATGTGTTCATTTAAAAAATCAATTGTGGTATTTAATCATACCTTCCACTAACTAACCTAAAAGACTCCTAATATATTGAATAGATCTGTTTGTTACACTGTCAAGAGGTATGGTAAATACCTGCTGGCAGCAGAAGAATATTATCTTGGTAGTTGGTAAGATGCTTTTATTTTCAGCTGGAGGCACTTAATTTGTTGGTTAAGTGTATCTGGCAGGCCCATGTCAAAGGGAAGTGAGGAATTATCAGTAGGCTGCCCTGGTGGCGGGCTGCACACAGCTGGAGGAAAGGATGGAATCATACTTGCACCCAAATTCTTAGGGCCGCAGGGCTGTCTTCTCCGAGGAAGGGAGTCAGTTAAGAAGAAAATAGCTTCTGAAAAGAAAGTTAATGCTGATGGCTGTGTTTACATTATCTTCCAGCTTCTGGGTCTTGGGAAAAGGTTTATCCCCTTCATGGTCCCTGGAAGCATTCTCTGCTCCTCTCAAACCAGGTGTCCCTGTCGCCCTGCCCTTGTGCCCCCCATTCCCTTGATTTGAAAGGCCCTTCAGACCCCTCTGCGTGCTCTCCCTCCCCTTTGCTGTCCTGCCTCTTAACTGCTCAGGAGGCAGCAGAGGCAGCACCTTCCACGGGGCCCTGCCCCGTTCTCCTCCTGTCTGTCCAGCCACTCGGCACCTCCAAAGAGGCGCAGGCATGTCTCTTAGCAGCACAGTGTGCAGGGCATACTGGCTATCTGCCCACAGACGGTGAGTTCCTCATCGTGGAGAACAGGCCTTTCACCTGTCTTTCTGGTGTCCAACATAGTAAATGCTCAGTGAGGGTCTGTTGAATAAATGAAGTTAATGAATTTTATCAAATCAGAAGTCCCCTGTCAGAATACCAGTGAAGAACAGGGATGAATTCTGTGGAGTTTCCAACAGTCAACTTCATTCATAATTAAAATGCAGAAAAAGATAGTATTTTTTACCCATGAAAGGGCAGAAATAAAAAATGAGATAGCTGTGTGTTCGTGTGTGAAGAAACGTTGCATTTGTATGTAGACATTACAAATGAACAGCCCTCCACTTTTAGGAGCTTATCATCCAAGATAACATCACACCTGTGTAAAATTAGATAGGTTATTCGCTACAGTATATTTGGTTTTTTGGAAAGAGCAAAAGGTTAGAAACATTGTGTGTCCATCAATAGGAGACCAGTTGAATAAATTATGATATAGTCTTAAAGTTCAGTGTTACACAGCTATCAAAAAGAACAGTTCCAAGTATGGATATGACACAATCTACAAGTGAAAAAAAACATATTCAGAGCACTAATTTGTTTCAGGGTAAAAAAAATACACAGTTGACCCTTGAACAACACAGATGTGAATTGCATGGGTTCACTTCTGTGTGGATTTTTTTCAATAAGTATATTGGAAAATTTTTAGGAGATTTGGGGCAATTTGAAAAAAAAAAAACTTCACAGATGAACTGTATATCCTAGAAATAAAAAAAAGTTTAAGAAAAAGGTATGTCATGAATGCATAAAATATACATATAGAAAATACGTGTTTATGTTATTGGTAAGGCTTCTGGTCAGCAGTAGGCTATAGAAGTTAAGTTTGGTGGGAATCAAAAGTTATAGGCAGATTTTCAGCTGCGTTAGAGTGGATGGGGTGACGTGGATAAGTGCCCTTAACTCCACAGTGTTCAAGGTTCTGCTGTATACATATATGCTTTTGTATAGAATACTATGGAGTGATTTTTTTAAACTGTATCAGAACTAGAGGACTGAAGGATAAATTTTTCTACTATGTTTTTTCTGCTTTGGTACCTTTTAAACTATG
The DNA here is from genome assembly GCF_016772045.2 of Ovis aries. Classification (NCBI taxonomy): domain Eukaryota; kingdom Metazoa; phylum Chordata; class Mammalia; order Artiodactyla; family Bovidae; genus Ovis; species Ovis aries. The sequence goes on from NC_056054.1 coordinate 202,291,741, forward strand.
TCATACTTATGTCTAAAAACGTAGTTTGTTTTCAGCTAGTTGAGTGATAGATATGTGTCCAGATTTGCTGAGATCTACAGAATCACTATATAAAACTCACCAGGAAAAGCTTCATGTAATGTAAACACTTTTCATCCTGACGTCTCCCCATAGATCACCCCAACCTGTCCCCCTCGCCTTTGAAGTCTCACTCACTTGTTGCCTAGACCATTGGAGTTGGAAAGAGCCTTGGACAATTATCTAGTGGTATTTTCTTTAAATCAAGCTAACACTGCTGCTTTTCCAACACATGTACCTTGTCTTAATTTTCTCTCACCTGCTGCTAAAGTGTGTTACTGTAAAAATATGAATATAGGCTTTCAGACCTGTCTAGATCAAAGCTGCAATAACGAGTAGAAGAATATCAGTAGATACTAATTAACCAGAATCTGCGTTATGATCCAGAGCTCTGTTTCTGTGTAGTAGAAACATGAGCTTTGATCTGGTAGCTTATGACATCAGTGGAATTCCTTGGAGGCAATTATAGTCTCCTCATTCACAGTCCCTGCCAGACCTATATACATCTATAGGAAATGGACAAGCTTCTGCTTAGCTGTGCCCTACAGTCCATTCATTCCCTGGTAGCTCAGATGGTGAAGAAAGAATCATCTGCAATGCAGGACACCTGGGTTCAATCCCTGGGTCACAAAAATCCCCTGGAGAAGGAAATACCAACCCACTCCAGTATTCTTGCCTGGAGAATCCCATGTACAGAGGAGACAGGGGGCTACATTTCTTGGGTCACAAAGAGTCAGACACGACTGAGCAACTAACACTTTCACACTCCATTCATAATCAGTCAGTTCAGTCACTCAGTAGTGTCCAACTCTTTGTGATCCCATAGACTGCAGCACACCAGGCCTCCCTGTCCATCACCAACTCCCGGAGTTTGCTCAAACTCATGTCCATCGAGTCGGTGATGCCATCCAACCATCTCATCCCCTGTCATCCTCTTCTCCTGCTCCCAGTCCCTCCCAGCATCAGGGTCTTTTCCAAGGAGTCAGTTCTTCACATCAGGTGGCCAGAGTATTGGAGCTTCAGCATCAGTCCTTCCAATGAATATTCAGGACTGATTTCCTTTAGAATTGAATGGTTTGATCTCCTTGCAGTCCAAGGGACTCTCAAAAGTCTTCTCCAAGACCACAGTTCAAAAACATCAATGCTTCAGCACTCAGCTTTCTTTACGATCCAACTGTCACATCCATATTATGACTACTGGAAAAAACATAGCTTTGACTAGATGGACCTTTGTCGGAAAAGTAATGTGTCTGCTTCTTAATATGCTATCTAGGTTGGTCATAGCTTTTCTTCCAAGGAGCAAGTGTCTTTTAACTTCATGGCTGCAGCCACCACCTGCAATGATTTTGGAGCCCAAGAAAATAAAGTCTGTCACTGTTTCCATTGTTTCCCCATCTACTTGCCATGAAGTGATGGGACCAGATACCATGATCTTAGTCTTCTGAATGCTGAGCCAGCTTTTCACTCTCCTCTTTCACTTTCATCAAGAGGCACTTCAGTTCCTCTTCGCTTTCTGCCATAAGGGTGGTGTCATCTGCATATCTGAGGTTATTGATATTTCTCCTGGCAATCTTGATTCCAGCTTGTGCTTCATCCAGCCTGGCATTTCACATGATGTACTCTGAGGGATTAGGGGCAGGAGGAGAAGGGGACGACAGAGGATGAGATGGCTGGATGGCGTCACTGACTCGATGGACGTGAGTCTGAGTGAACTCCGAGAGTTGGTGATGGACAGGGAGGCCTGGCATGCTGTAATTCATGGGGTTGCAGAGTTGGACATGACTGAGCGACTGAACTGAACTCTGCATGTAAGTTAAATAAGCAGGGTAACAATATACAGCCTTGATGTACTGAACCAGTCTGTTGCTCCATGTCCGGTTCTGACTGTTGCTTCTTGACCTGCATACAGATTTCTCAGGAGGCAGGTAAGGGGGTCTGGTATTACCATCTCTTTTAAGAATTTTCCAGTTTGTTGTGATCCACACAGTCAAAGACTTTGGTGTAGTCAATAAAGCAAAAGTAGATGTTTTTCTGGAACTCTCTTGCTTTTTCTGTGATCCAACAGATACTGGCAAATTCATAGTAAATTTTAGGAATAACATTATACCTTCATAGTAAATTTCAGGAAATAACACTGTACCTTCAAAAGCCAGACACCAGAGATTATACAAGAGTAATCCTGGTACTAGGGAAAATACAAACATAAGCCCCTCTACAACAAGGTAGAAAAGGGAAGAAATGGAATGAATCGTGGCTTGTAGGGATGGCTTGTGATACAGTAGGTCACAGACCCACTTTTCCGGATGGTAAGCCGTTCTGTTTGTAAAATACGGTGGAGACTCAGTCAGCTAAGTTATCTCTTGGGTTGTTAAAAATTGTGACGCAAACAAAATGCAAGATTTATTGGGATGATTTTTTTAAAATTCAGTCTCTATGTGTAGCCTAAGGAGACGCCTCTTCTTTCTGCTCATTCCCTTCTCTTTGTGATAGCGTTGTTTTGCTGCCAAAATGAAGTGAATCTTGGGTTTGAAAAGAAGCTTGTCTACCTATAGTCTTGTCCCCACTGCCTCCTGTCTGAGGCAATAAGCAGAGAGGCCCAGTGTCTGTCCGTTAGCTTGCCAAGGCAGAGCCAGGATTCACGCTGTCGTCTTCTGCTGCCGTCTGAGCACATCTCCATCTGCTGCTGGCGGTGTCAAAATAATGGTGGTCTTTGGGAACAATGAAATATTTTATTAGAGCTGGGGGCAATTATTAGGTTAAACAACCCAGGGAATATATTTAAATTTATATTTCTTCTTTAGTCATTATCCTCCTCTAAGAAATCAAGGCCTCATGGGGACGTCCCTGGTGGTCCAGTGGTTAAGACTCTGAGCTTCCCACGCGGGGATGTAGAGGGTGCCAGTTTGATCCCTGGTTGGGGAACTAAGATCCCACATGCTGTATGGCACAGCCAAAAAAAGAGAAAGAAATCAAGACCTCGTGGACATTAGTAAATAAAAGTGTTTGCATTTTCACCAGTATCTGTGCTTAACTATTACAAACTTTGCATTTCCCACCAAGGAACACAAGTACTTGTACTTCAGCACAATAAACAAGGTGCTCTTAAATGGAGAAGAATAATCTGTCGGTTTGCCAGTTGTACGTCTTAGCTGCCAAAGTTTTCCTGAAATGGGGCCTTTTGAGCCTGAATCCGCAGGTGACATCACTTCAGGAGTTCTAGTGCAGTGCTGGCTCTGTGGACGCCTTCTGATTGGTTACCTGGTTGTGACTCATCAGGTGAGGTCAGAGCCACTCACATTTCTCAGGAGAACCAGGCACTGTCCTGGGCACATCAGGACCCAAACTGGGGAAATGAATTTGAGGGTGCTGTGCTTCTGTCAACGTCAGCCTGATGCCTTTGTGTGTAGGGTGCAGAACAGTCTGTGGGGCACTTTCTCATAATTCCCTGGGATACGTGAGGGACAGAGGGGAGGAGAGGGCAGGAGCTGATCACAGTGCTCAGAAGGCTGGGACTCCGTGAACAGTCAGAGGGAGGGCACAGTCTGAACTCTCTCCCCTCCTCACTCACGCTGTAGAAGACAGGTCCCAGCAAAGAAAGCAACAGGGTCGACATAGGGGGCAATGGTGCACTGCTTCCAGGGAAGGGAGAAGAGAGAGGAGAAGAAATGAAGCTGTGGGAGCAGGGCCTCCCATGGTCCGCTGCAGAGCCAGGTAGGGTTTTCACTTTATTCACATCAGGTGTTGACTCCTATAGGCAGTTTCCCATGGATGAGTCCTGCTGGGACCCACCCGCTAATGATGCTGATTTGAGGAAGTGATGAAAAGTCTGGAACCAAGTGAGACAGATGCTCTGTTTACTATCTTTGTGAGACAGGGAACTCAGAAGAGAATGTGAATCAGCGGCTGGGAAGAACTCTCGGTTTAAGTGCCAGAGACGTTAGCCCTGTTGTGCACATTCATTCATTCCTCAGATTTCCCGAGTGACTTGCTGTATCCTTGTCACCCGTCAGAGCTGTGGATCGGCAGGGGGCAGGGACAGGGTGTGCATAATTTGGGAAGGATTCAGCTAAGGAATCTTGCATTTCTGTCAGCAACACTGGAAAATTTTCTCTAGGCAAAAGTCTGGTCTTTCAAAACTGGTTATAAATTTGTATATTTTGCAGTTATCTCCCTACTAGTTTGTCTTATTTCAGAATTGATGTAAAGAGATCTTAAGGTGAATCCTCATTAAGATAATGAATCCTTTAAAAAATAAGAGTAATTTATATGCCGTCTTTCCCCAGTTCATTCATCGGTTTTTAAAGTTGGCTATTTGACAATAAAATAAAAATGAATTTTAAAAGGAGAATTCTCTTGCAGTCCAGTAATTAGGACCCTGTGCTTTCACTGCTGAGGGCCCAGGTTCAATCCCTGATCTAGGAGCTAAGATTCCATAAGCTGCTTGGCACTGCCTAAAAACAAAAGGAAAGTTGGCTGTTAAAGTTTTTTAAAAGCTTCACTGTATTAAATCATGTAATACTAGCTCTAAGATCTAATGATTTTCCTTTTTATATCAGCACTTTATGAGATATTGAAGACCTTCACAGATTTGTTATTCTTTGTATGCTATGAACTGATTTTATTTTTTTGTTGTGTGAGAAGTTTTTTCTGACTCCTTTCCCAGTTTTGAGACAGAGCTTTCCCTCTGATCTTACTTTCTCCGGAGCTTTCCTTTGAGGAGAAGAAATCTCAGGGGGTTAGGTACTAAGGGGCCGCGCTGGCTGGGAAGGAAAGACACCCGTCTGTGGCAGTGCAGTTGTCCCACTGCTGTTCTGCACAGAAACTCCTGCCTCAGCTTCAACTTCCCCACGGTGCTTAGAAACGGGGACTCGTGTGATGCTCTTTACTAGCCGCAACTACTGTATAAGGATACTGTGCAGAAACAGGCGTTAACGGACATTGGGTTCATGTCTAGCTAAAACCCAAGAATATGGTGAGGAAAAGGCAGGAATGGATCAAGGGACCAATTAGACATGGTAAACTACATGTTTTATTGAAATTAGAGAGTTCTAAGGTAGGTCAGTGCTGTCTTTGTTTACTCCCTAGAATGTAAGCAGAATAAGGGCATTTTTGTTTTTTTCACCACTGTACCCCAGAACCTAAAACAAGTGCTTGGCTATAGTAATAGATGCTTAGTGAACATCTGTTAAATGAATAGGGAACAGTTTTTGATTTAAGCTTAGAAATCATCCTATTCCCCCAAGTCAGATAAAATGTCCAGTATTTAACTTCCAGTCAGAACATGTGGGTATGGTGCTTTGGATTGCTCATGGTACCTAATCCTCAGCATGGGTGACATGTTCCTTTTGTGTGAGATGGTGGATGCTATTGATGTACACTGTGTGGAGAAGTTCCTTCACAAGGGAGGACCCTTCCCCCCTTTTCTCTGCTTACTTGGGATTTAGAGCTATGTTAGAGATTCACTGAATTTTTCTTAGTCATCCTGACCATAATGAATAAGATCAAAGCCTTTATAACTGCTGTGAGTAGTTCCTTCTTTTTAGAAGTAAAATGACTGTTGGTTTATCACTCATTCCCAGGCATTGAGGACTCACAGCTTCTGGCTTGAGTTTTTTTTTTTATTGTGAAACTGTCTCGTCAGTGTGTCAAGGCACGCCATTGTACTTGTCTTCAGGGAAGAGACACCACCTCCATGAGTCACTCCTGTGATGAGTCCAGTCACAGGAAGGGTTTGCAGTGGCCGCTGTGCCGGGAACTACCTTCCCCGGTGTTTTCCAGTCGACAGCCTGTTGCCTTGAGCTGATAAGCATAGACTAGAGTGAGAGAAGTTGACTTGGTTGAAGGCCAGTCAGTGTCTCCATGAATCACATGTTCTTCTTCTAGTTGGAACACAGACTATGGGGTGGAGAGGGCCAGGAAAAAGAAGCCAGCTGTCAGAACACATGCTCCTGGTGAATTCACTGATGCTGAGTACCTGCTCTGTTCCAGGAAATGGACACAGGAAAAAAGATGCAGGTAAAGGAAGGAAGAGGACAGATTTGAGTGCTGTTTGGAGAACTCAGGAAATAAGTGAATTGAAGAGATGCTGAAAGGATGGCACAGGTGTTGGTGATGAGGCATGTGGCTCCCCTTGCCTTTATAACGATGGCTTTGTATTTACCCGGCACCGCACAGGATAACATTTATATATGCAGGTTGTAATTTGTGTTGCATCAGGTATATATATATATAATCTGGGCTCAAAATACTATGTGTAAATATTTGGTTTTACCCAGGTTATTCTTAATTACAGATAATGAATTGAGGGCCTTATAAGGGTAACTAATCACTTCATTAGAAACACAGCTTGGTTTTGTTAACTGGAATATTTATCACAGCACAGTTCTTTCACTTCTTGCATGAAAAGCTGTAAGCTGGCTTTGAGATCTTTCACTCACAGAGACTCAGTCTTACCCCTCAAGATCTCATCCTCCTGAATTCAGATTCATGTTTATACGTGGTCACATGTGAAGAATGTCCTTTACTTCTGAGATTCCATTCAGCAATCCATATTTCAGGGAGGGTTCTCAAACTCTTAACTTGCCCTGTGAGGTTCGGCACAGCACTGACTGGGGCCAGTGATAATGAGCAAAGGCCTACTAGGCTTGTAGGCACGCACAGCTCCCTGTCCTGGGCCAGGAGAGCTTTCAACCAGGGGTCAGCTGATCCTGTGAAGGAGTCAGTAGTTAATACTTTCAGTGCCCTCTCTAGGGGGCATTTATATTCAGCAAATTCTTCTGAGAAGCAAAGCTGCTGCTGCTAAGTCGCTTCAGTCGTGTCCAATTCTGTGTGACCCCATAGACGGCAGCCCACCAGGCTCCACCATCCCTGGGATTCCTCAGGCGAGAACACTGGAGTGGGTTGCCATTTCCTTCTCCAGTGCTTGAAAGTGAAGTCGCTGCTGCTGTTTAGTCAGTTGCTAAGTCATGTCCTACTCTTTGGGACCCCATAGATTACAGCCTTCCAGACTCAAGAAGCAAAGAATGAGCCATTATAGTGAAGTTTAAGGTGGACAATGAGAGGGAGAACCTGGAAATCTATTCCTAAGACTCATTTTCCTAGGATTTGCTTGAGTTGGCACATCTTGTCCAAGATTTGTTGAACTGAAATATATACGTGAAATGTAAGTTCTGTTATTGGTGGTTTAACAATTCCAGAGTGACATTTTAAGAGCAAAGATTTAAACTTATAGACCATAGTCAAAAATATTGCTCCCCAGCTGTGAGACTGGGCAAGGGATTCCTCAGTACCTCAGTTTCAGTTCAGTTCAGTTCAATCGCTCAGTCGTGTCCGACTCTTCACGACCCCATGAATTGCAGCATGCCAGGCCTCCCTGTCCATCACCATCTCCTGGAGTTCACTCAGACTCACGTCCATCGAGTCTGTGATGCCATCCAGCCATCTCATCCTTGGTCGTCCCCTTCTCCTTCTGCCCCCAATCCCTCCCAGCATCAGAGTCTTTTCCAATGAGTCAACTCTTCGCATGAGGTGGCGGAAGTACTGGAGCTTCAGCTTTAGAATCATTCCTTCCAAAGAAATCCCGGGGTTGATCTTCTTCAGAATGGACTGGTTGGATCTCCTTGCAGTCCAAGGGACTCTCAAGAGTCTTCTTCAACACCACAGTTCAAAAGCATCAATTCTTCGGCGCTCAGCCTTCTTCACAGTCCAACTCTCACATCCATACATGACCACAGGAAAAACCATAGCCTTGACTAGACGGACCTTAGTCAGCAAAGTAATGTCTCTGCTTTTGAATATACTATCTAGGTTGGTCATAAATTTTCTTCCAAGGAGTAAGCGTCTTTTAATTTCATGGCTGCAATCACCATCTGCAGTGATTTTGGAGCACCAAAAAATAAAGTCTGACACTGCTTCCACTGTGTCCCCATCTGTTTGCCGTGAAGTGATGGGACCAGGTGCCATGATCTTCGTTTTCTGACTGTTGAGCTTTAAGCCAACTTTTTCGCTCTCCTCTTTCACTTTCATCAAGAGGCTTTTACTTCCTCTTCACTTTCTGCCATAAGGGTGGTGTCATCTGCCTATCTGAGGTTATTGATATTTCTCCCGGCAATCTTGATTCCAGCTTGTGTTTCTTCTAGTCTAGCGTTTCTCATGATGTACTCTGCATATAAGTTAAATAAGCAGGGTGACAATATACAGCCTTGACGTACTCCTTTTTCTATTTGGAACCAGTCTGTTGTTCCATGTCCAGTTCTAACTGTTGCTTCCTGACCTGCATACAGATTTCTCAAGAGGCAGGTCAGGTGGTCTGGTATTCCCGTCTCTTTCAGAACCTTCCACAGTTTATTGTGATCCACGCAGTCAAAGGCTTTGGCATAGTCAATCAAGCAGAAATAGATGTTTGTCTGGAACTCTCTTGCTCAGTTTACTTATCTGAAAATGAGGATATCCATCTGTACTTCTCAGGGGAAGTGGTGAGGCTTGAATGGGATGCTCAGCACCCATGGCTCAAGCAGTAAAGAATCTGCCTGCAATGCAGGAGACACAGGAGACCTGGGTTTCATCCCTGGGTCAGGAAGATCCCCTGGAGGAGGGCATGGCAACCCACTCCAGTATTCATGCTGGGAAAATTCGATGGACAGAGGAGCCTGGTGGACCATGATCCATGGGGACACAGCCGAATCGACTGAGCACACTCACGTGCATGTGCACACACACACACACATACACACAGCATAAGTAGTGGTGGTTTGGGGGAAAGCTTCTGCTAAAAGCACTGTGATGAACGTGTTGGGTGTATCTCTGTAACATTAATAAACTCATCAAATAATATAATTTGGAGAATGGGCAAGTGTTCCATGAAGCCCATGGAGAAATTCTGGTAAAGCTAGAGCTAAAATTGTATTTGTTTCTCTGTATTGTCACAAAATGAGTTAACGAGGTGGTTTGGTAGGTGGGAAAGGTGGTATTATCTGTAGGGAACTGTACACTAACTTTGATAAAACTGGTCACAGTTTTTCTATGTCAAGTTTTTTTGGTTTGCGGTTTTTGTTTGTTTGCTTTTGCTTTAATTTACTAAAGATGTCTTTGATAAACAAAAATAAGTATTTTCCCTGAATAAATATTAAGATTTTTGGTCTTCCTTCTGTTCGAATATTTCTATTTACCATTACTTGAGTAAGAGAAGCCCCCTTTACAAAAACTGAATATGAATCAAAAAAGAGATTTTTTAGATATTGACTTCCTTTTTAAAGAACTAAAATAGTGAGCCTCTGAGGAATGTGATTATCTCCTTCACTAGAACAGTATATGGTGGTTTCAGTCTACAGTCAAGCATACTGATTCCGTTTAACAGAAGATGATTTTGATCTTCCTGAAAGGTTTGTAGAACCCTGCAGTTGCAGTGAAACTCAAGTGGTCATTTAATGCAAATGGTACTGGTTGTACCTGACCCACTAGGGGGACTCCTTCACTCCTTGCCCAGGAGTAGCAGCCTGACCCGTCTTCTCACCAACATGTCTTCATCTAATTATTACACTGACTCTTCTCTTTTCTCCTTCTACCTCTTTCAAGAACAATGAAGAATCCTTGATGTTTTTCTCAATGGGGAAGTCTAGAATTGTGTTGGCAACCTCTTGAAAAGTCAAGGCCTCTTTGAGAGGTAAATGAAAAAGTTACAAGGTCTCAAACTATTGCTAATCATAGTCCCTGATTTCTTTTCTGTGCCGTTCAAGTAGTAGACTTTCAAGAGGTCCTTTCTGTGAATTCTCATGAAGCATGAGTGTATTCGGGCCACTTGGGGGTTTATGGTTTTGCGGACATAAGTTTATAGACCAAGGGAATTTACTGGTTTGTAACTGCAGTTCTTCTGGCTCAAAACCCTGTTCAACAGAGCACCGCAATAATACCTGACTTAATCCTTTTATGATTTGGCCATAATACTGCTAATATTCACAGGGACTTTACTCTGATCACATGTTTTCTTCTCCATTAAAAAACCCAAAGCTTTTTTCACTTTTTAACAGTTTTTGTTTTGAAAGCCTTTGGTTTTCTAATAACTTATGTTTAGGATTACATAGAGGCAGACCCAATTATTCGTAATAATTTAGTAACAAAGTGACTTTAACAGTTTTACTGACTTTTAAAAATCATGCCCTGTGCCCTGTGTGTGTGTGTGTGTGTGTGTGTGTGTGTGTGTGTGTTTGGGGTGGGGGTTACTTTAAAAGACAGCTGAGTGCTGTGTAGGAGATTGGACATGGCTATCACCGGTGATTCATTTGCTTCCCTGATTCATTCCTAGCCTAGGTCCTAGTTCAAGTTAGCACAGGATGTCCCTTGTACAGAATGTCCAGAGGTTTTAAGAAGAACTTTCAGAACTAATGAGGAGGGAGATAAAGTGCCTCAGACACTAATGAGGGCAGGGAATGCAGAGGAATCCGACCCCAGCACTGGAAAAGGAGGCGTGGCCGAGAGCGCCGGTGGTTTCAGTCTTGGCTCCGCCACTGTCCTTGGGGTTGGTTAGCACACCTGCCTCTAGATAATGCACATTCCATGGTGCTTTGGTTTCCTTCCAAGATGAGGACCATGTGTCATCTGATGGAGTTCCAAATTGCTAGGAAACAGATGGGACCTCGTTGGGTAGTATCTGTTGTTGAACCCCGTAAGCACTCTTAAAGGATCCTTTTTGCTTCCTCTGTTGCTTCTCTTGCCTACAGTTTTCCCAAGATCTTCTGATCCTTAGCTCACCTAATTTTCAAATGGAATCTGAGATTCTATGAGCTGAGTTTCCACAATATATGTTAACTTTCTTCTCTACTGTGGCCTCCCTGCATGGTTAAGGCATGGCCTAGAGTTCCCAGTGTGGTTGATCAGACTTACGGTTAATTGACCAAATGCCTAAAAACTACACACATGCACACGCACACACACGCACACACATACACACACACACATACACACACACAGTGTGGAGTGGTTCTTGAAAATCACAGAGATACCTTGAGAATTAAATATGATTTTACTTCTCCAGCTGATTGCCCAGCTATTTTAAGCAACAGATTCTACCATACAAAATAATTCCTGACAAGTCCTTGAAATTTGTAATAATGGACATCTAGTTTTATCTGAAATTCACTCAGAGCTTTCTATTTCCTCTAGGCATCTACAGCACAAAGATAATAACATATTCATAAAAAGTATCCGGCTTCACTTATATGTTGAGGAGCCTTAGAAGAGCTGCATTTGAGTTTCTTTGTTTAGTTAAGCTTTGATTGTCTACTTGTGTATACTGTTGTCACCAATCACCTAGAATACAGAATCCATCAAAGTGGACAGTTCCCCAGCCAAACAGGAGAGTTGTAGGGCTATATTATTCTTTTCCTGGGTGTTGTAGAGGCTGAGCTTCTTGCCTGAGTAGAGAAGAAGAAATAGAAGCACGTAACACAGCTGACATCCTTGAATATGAAAGTGGGAAATTCCGAGTTCCTGAATCCTAAAGCCTTGGGGAAAGAGCTGTTTGTCTGTATTAATGGCTTAACTGCAGGTCTTATTCTGCTTTCAGTTAAAATTTTTAAAAAATCAAACTCATGTTCCTTACCGCCTTTGTTTACTCTTGTTTTTAAGGAAGACTGGGCGTGTTGAAGACTCAGACCTGGCACACATATAAACTACAGGTGTGACAAATTATTTTGGGTGGAAGGGTAAGAGCCCAAAGTTAGAGCATTTTCTGGGGCAAGAGAATTTAAAGATAAGGAGATGGAGGACGGGGCAGGAACAGGGTCATGAGTGGGAATTTGGACATGGTGAAAGTCATTCAAAGAAGACAGAAGCAACCAGTCCTGTTTGTGTTTCAGAAAGTCACTGAAACAAGTGGCCAAGTGTGGGGTGGATGGGAGAGGAGAGAAACGTGAGATGGCCAGCAGGCCAGCTAGTAGCTGGCTGTAATTGTTCTGGGGGGTGGCAAGGATGAGAAGATATGTCAATTATGTATATGTAGAGAAGCTTCGGAGAAGGCAGTGGCACCCCACGCCAGTACTCTTGCCTGGAAAATCCTATGGATGGAGGAGCCTGGAAGACTGCAGTCCATGGGGTCGCTGAGGGTTGGACACGACTGAGTGACTTCACTTTCACTTTTCACTTTCATGCATTGGAGAAGGAAACAGCAACCCACTCCAGTGTTCTTGCCTGGAGAATCCCAGGGACGGGGGAGCCTGGTGGGCTGCCGTCTATGGGGTCGCACAGAGTCAGACACGACTGAAGTGACTTAGCAGTAGAGAAGCTTGATTTATAATATAATGGAACTATGATATTATTCCTTTTTTAAAAAAGGAATTAAAAAACTTTGTTCTTAAAACCAATCACTTTCCTAAGTTATTGTATAAATTTGGCTTGTTTGCAAGCAGGGCACATTTTTATGGATTTCAAGGGAGAAAGATCCACATATGTTGTTCAAGATCGAGCCAAATGCTGGGTTTCTTCTCTAATGAAAAGAGGGGAAAGAAGTCTTTCCCTCTCCTCTTTACTCCCTGACGATGAAGGAAAGAACCTGTGGGGCTAGAAGGCCCACAGCATCGTAAGTAGACTGCAGCCAGCAACAGCAGTGCTTTTACAGCCCCCAGAGCTCCATGTTCTCCTTCTCTGCTGTGTGCTTGGCCCCTGGCGGGACAGGACACCAGTAAACAAGAAGCCTGTCCTTGAGGAAATTTCCAATCCCGAGAGGGGACAGTGCCAGCAGATAAGTAATTAGAGCATAGAGGGAACTGCATGGAAACCACTCTTTTCTGGAGATGCCCTGGAATTGTCTGCAGATGTGAGCTGGGTTTTGAAGGGCATACAGAAATCCCTCCCAAGGGAAAAGGAGTCGGGTATTCCGGGTACCCTGACGAGATGACACAGTGTCTAGATGATGCCATGGGAGTTAGCGGATCCCAGAGATCCTGGTCACTCCTGATCCGGAAAAACAAGTCTCTCAGGGTGTTTTCCCAGGTGACCTGACTGAGCTCCAGGTGAGCAGGGTTCTACTGCAGTGAGTTCCATTTCCCCTTTTCAATTCTCAGTTCTTTTTCTTTCCATCCTGGTCTAAGGTTAGAGATGAGATGCACTAACTTTTTAGAGATGCTTTCTCCCAGAACCCTGCTTAATGAACATTCCAGTTACTCAGCTGATTGCCTGATGTGCAGTCCTGACACGACATATTATGAAGTGTCATTATTTTAGACCCATTCAGTTAGGATTTGGGATCATCTGGACTGGGTGGAATTTGATTATTTATACACTGTGAACAAAGGAGTTTGCCAGATAAATTAGTCCTCTGTTAAATAAGATTCCAAGAAGGATGCCTAATGTAATCATGTAGAAAGTAAGGTGTTTGGGTTTTCTTTATTTAATCAGGTTCCAGGATACTTTAAAAAAATGAATCTTGTCAATTCATGAAAGCAGCTTTAGTAGGAGTTTTAATTGTTAATTTTTTAAACCAAATAAGACATGAATGTATGCTCATTTTTACAAAAAGCAAACAAACCAGAACTAAAATAAAAAGTACATGTCTCATTTTGCCAACTAAATGTTTGTAGCTACCTTTTTCTTTACATATACACACATTTAATGACATGTAGTTTTGTTTTCCACTCTTGTAAAATAGGATCAGCCTAATCTGTAACTAGCTCTCATCTTACAATATTTTAAGATGAGTGTCCTATGACCACGGACATATGTCTACTTCATTCTTTTGGACAGCTGTGTGATGTTCCATATTATAGCTGTACTATGGTTTACTTATTCATCTCCCTGATGGTGGATATTCAGATGATTTTCATTCTTTGTCAGAACAAAGCATTAGTATCTGTCTTTATTCAAATCTTTGTGTCTGTGCACAAGTTTCTTCCAGTAGGATTTCTCTTGAATTCTTGGTTAGCAGTTGGAGTCAGTGTTTATTTATACTTGGAGATAACGAAAGTATTTTTCTTAGAAATACTCAATTTTTCCTGCAAATTATGCTGCCTTTTCTATAAATAGTTAGGCTTGTGACATCCTTTGTGGAGCATTCCATGGAGCCACTGTATGGGATGGTGTCAGCAATTTTATTATAAACTCTTGCCAAAGGCAGTGTCAGAAATGAGCCTACATAGCACAGAAGTAGAAATTAGTTCTTGATTCTTTTTTCTCCTTCCTATCCTGACACAAGATTATAGAGATTCTACAGAGTGGCTTATATAGTATAGTCATTTAAGCAGCTGTGGTAAAACATGAATGCATTCTTATTTTTTTTTTAAATAAGATGGAATTAGGATATGGGATCTGGAAGAGAGGGATGGCCTTCCCTTAATTTAATAAAAACAATCTGAGAAAACAGGAGCCCCTCAGATCTTTAATTGTTTGTTTCTTATTTCCTCTGCCTATGCACTTCTCTGTCTCTCTCCTTTTTCTCTCTGCGTGAATTGTAACATTGCTTTCTGTGGCTGTGGCCCAGATTAAAGCGGTGGAGAAATTTGTGACCACATAGAGCGACTGTTTGGTACCTCTGACACAAAGGAGAGGAAAAGTAATGGGGCACACTTTGGCTGCCGCATCTCCACTCTTGCAACCCCCGAAGGGGATTTTTATGGGATCTCAGTGCCAAATCTTTCCAGTGACATGACCTCGCCAACATTGAAATGTGATTTGTGTTTTCCTTCCAAGATCTAGGATGTAATTCAAAGATAGAAAAATTCTTCTCTTCTTGTTTCTGTTCTTTTTTCTATCTAATTTAAAAGCTTAGGTAAAAACAAGAAATGATCTAAATCAGAGTTATCAGACCAGTAAGATGTCTTGGGAAAAGAGAAAGATCTTCTGAATAAAAAGGCAGGAGAAGGATTTCCCTGGTGGTCCAATGCTTCCAATGCAGGGGGTGTGGGTTCAATCTCTAGTCAGGGAACTAAGATCCCACATGCATCAAGGCCTAAAAAAAAAGGCAGAAGGTCCAAATATCCAACAGTAGGGTTGGGCTAGGCGGTGCTAGTGGTAAAGAACCCACCTGCCAATACAGGAGACATAAGGGACGAGGGTTTGATCCCTGGGTTGGAAAGACCCCTTGGAGGAGGGCATGGCAACCCACTCCACTATTCTTGCCTGGAGAATCCCATGCACAGAGGAGCCTGGCAGGCTACAGTCCATAGGGTTGCAAAAAGTCAGACATGACTAAAGCAACTTGTCACACACACAAGTGCACTTTGGGGCATCCAACATGTGTAGAGTAGAATGAGGATGCTCTCTCTCTGCCAATGTATCAATAGAAAGATATTACTGTTAGGTGAAGAAAAACAAGATGCAGTGAGTGTGTAGAATATGCAAATACTTCTCTAAGAAAAGGGGAAAACAAGAATGTATATTTGGATTTACTAGTATTTGCATAAGGAGACTGAAGGTTACACAAGCAATGAGTAAGACTGTTCATGGAATGCCTCTTTAAAGTGTCCTAATTTTTGAATTAGGACTGTATGACCTACTTAGAAATAAAAAATAATTTTTTAAAAGGAAATTCTGAGGTGTTAGCAAAGATCTTGTTTAAACCCACTGTATATGTGACTTGACTTCTCATAGGTACCTTTTAGGGGAGGGTCAGTTGCAGGACCATGTATTTTGAGGAGAAAGGGAATAATCTATAATTATAACATATATGGCAATTTAAATTCTAACTAATTTTCGTAGGAAATTGAAATGGTAGATTTGCATCTAAACTGTTTAGCTTGTTCAGACTTCTTAGGTTTGTTCTTAATTTTTTTCTTCAAAGTAATTGAAAACTGTAAAACAAGATGCTCTTTTGTTTTTTAATTTTTAATGATTTACAATATTACATTAGTTTCAGGTATACAGCGTAGTGATTCAGTTTTTTTCTGGTTTTGTTTTTTTTTTTAGATTATATTCCATTGTAGCTTATTACAAAATGTCAGGTGTGATTCCCTATGCTATACAGTAGAACATTATGTAATGACAAAGGGATTAAAACAAGAAGAGGATATCATATTTATTAACATATATGCTCCCAATATAGGATCACCTAAATACATAAAGCAAATACTAACAGATGGGCAGGGTTGATGATTAGCTTAAAGCAAGATGTTCTTGATTCACGATCAGAACCCCTTGCTGAGGCCTTGGTTAACATGTGAGAAAGTGTGGTATTAAGCCTGTTTGTTGTGTCTGTGCTTTTATTTTCTACAGGAGCAGGAAAATTCAGATTCGAAACATCCCTCCTCACCTGCAGTGGGAGGTAGGCCAATGAATTTCTGTATTAATTATCTTCCTGCTCTCTGTCTTCATTTGCCTTTTGTCCCTTTGTTATAGTTCCCTTTCACGTTTAGGAGTTAGAGGTCTTCAGCACCTTAATGGGAATGATCTGCCCTGAGTTTGGGGTCAGAGTCGTCCCTTTTGTTGTGCTGGATATACACTTTGATCCCTTATGTTCTGTCTTCTCGGGAACCCAGCACCAACAGACAAACTAAACAAAATAAATGCCTTGCTTGTGATTTTTATCCCATGATTTTAGAAAAGATTTTTACCTTTCTAAGTTATGATTTGGGAGGAAATAAATGGAAAATCAATAAGAAAAGAAGGTTCTTTGTTAGTTTGGGCAAGTGTTTTGTTTATTTTGAATTGATTGTTGTGAATAACAGTTAAGGCATATTTTCAGAGTTGTAAAATTTCTTACAAGATTGTTACCTTAAAATAAGATAGAATATGAGGAGTAGCCTTATTGCCTCATTTAAAGGCACACTGCCCCATGTTCCCCAAAACGGAATCAAAATAGACTTAAAGGAAATAGAATGTTTTGGCTAACATTTTTGTTACCTTAAGGGAAAAAAAACCCACTTTTTATTGTGGAAAATTTTGAGCATGTATATATCTCATTGCTTCATAAAATAAGGCGATCGCTAAAGGAAATCTGATGGAAGAATGGTTAAATCTTTCAGAAAGGAGAAGTGCTTTTTGTACATTAGTCTGCTTCTCATTTTGAAAGCAAATGGGCTCTAACCATCATGAACGTGATTGTTAACAATTACTAAGAAAACTGTTGTGTTTCCTCAGTGAAGAGACTACTCGGGAGCCAATAAGCAAATGAAAGCCCTGTATATCCATTCATTTCTCGCTGTTTTTATGAAGACCTGAAATTCTGACAGTGAAGCTTCTTTTTCAGGTGTTGGATGGACTTTTGGCTCAGTGTGGGACAGTGGAGAACGTGGAGCAAGGTAATAAGTGCTGAAATTAGCCTGTTGAATTTTGAGAGGAATATTGCCTGGTAACTTTTTTAGGTTGGGTCAAATCCAAGGACAAATAAGTTTAAATTCCACTGAAGCAAGCTTCCTAGAGTGTATGTTTGTATATCTGCATGTATGTAAGAAATGTCTGTATCTGTCTTTCCATATCTATTTATTCAAAGAATGGTTTTCAGACTATATTTCTTATACTCTGTAATGTACTCAAGCACTGGACAAATTGCTGTCAGGATGGGGGAAGCTTAATTCATTTGGAAGTAACTGTATTTATACTATGACAACTTTCTTCTTCCTGATTAAGAACAACATACCCCTGATGTCTTGGGCTGTTTTTCAAGGTGTAGGACTCCTACACCATTATCACCTGCAGCACTTGGGAAAATGCAGTTTCCTGGGGCTCACCGTAGACAGATTGACAAAGTAAGACTCTCTGGGGGAAGAAGTCATGAAACTATGTTTTAAACAGTCACTTCCAAGTGATTTTTGTGTGTATTCATTTGAGAGCCTCTGTCTTGGGAACAGTGTTGTAAATCCCCAGAAAATGTATATTCTTTTTCCTGGCACTTTATTTTTACCTTCTAAAACATTTACCTTTACAGACAGTGAAGTCATACATAACTGTTAATATTCACTTAGGAAAAAAGCCACAGAAAATGCATTTTCTCATATGCAGTCTGTCTGCTAGTATAGTTAATATAATAGTTTTTAAAGCAGTAATTATTCAGATGCTCTATACTCCATGAGTATTAAAAATATTATTATTCAGTTTCATGCTTCTGGCTGCCCATCCCCAAATTGGGAGATAGGCCCACCAAGGTAAAGGGAAAGAGCCAGAAAGAAGACATGATTTATAAGGATTCTGTGTTCTCAGTTCTTGTTATTTCCCTCAAATGGAAGACATTCTAGTAAGAATTGGATGTTGTAGGCAAGATGACCTTCCAGACATGAACCTGTACAAGTTACTAGCTAAGACCATGTTATAAACTCAGGACAGTGCCATGCAAGGCAGAAATACTCCAGGCCCCTGGGGCAGACCACAGCTCCAGGAGCACCTGTGCCCTCAAGAGCACCCTAGTTGCCTCATGACTGTAGGGTAGAAGTGTTGGGCTGTTGTTTTGTTCTGTTTCATAGGTAATTCCTGATTCAGCAGGAAAGCATTCTGCAGGAGAATTTTAAGAATCTTTATAGAGCTTTCATGTCCAATGAAATAAAGTATTTGAATGGAGTTCAGTTCCTCCTAGAATCACAGGTCTGATTTCCTGAAGACAGATGTCTTTGAAGAACAAAGAATATAAATAAGAACGAATCTGAGACTTTTAGTGGGTAGCTTTATTCAGGAGGTTCAAACCCAGCCCCTTTGTCCTTTTTGGGTCTGCAGCTTCATCTGTTGCACTCCAAAGTGTAACTCTGGGACCTAGTAGCATTCAGGGTGTCAACTCCGAGAGAGGGTGGTTGTGGGTGCACATGGCCTATTTTGCGCTGAGAGGTGCAGTCCTGTGAGGACCTCTGTGCTAGAAAGCAACACGAACCTCCGAGGCCGAGGCCAGGACTGGTTTCAGTGTTGGTGACCCATACGTCTCAATGGCAGTTCCTTCCTGAGGAGTATGTACCCCTCCCCATAAGCGCTGCAGCTGCTTTGAAGTTATTGGATAACAGTAACCGTTAACCTTTTTGGAAATCATATGGAAATTATAAGACAGAAAAATCCACGTCCCCACAGATTTGAATATTTGCAGGGAAGTGGGGAGGGTGAGTATAGGATTCCTGAAGCTCTAACATGGGTTCAAAATTAAGAATCCTTGCACTAGAGGGTTTTATTATTACTTTGAAAAGCAGCTCTAGTGTGGTTTTCTTGAATTATGCTCTGCTTAATGCTGTTAATTCCAAGTCTCCTAATAGCTTAAATGTTTTAATGGAGAAGATTTTGAATTAGTCATGTCTGTTGATTTTGGGGAAACCAATATACTTTTGATCTAAGTTTACTGACTT
Source organism: Ovis aries (assembly GCF_016772045.2). Taxonomy (NCBI): domain Eukaryota; kingdom Metazoa; phylum Chordata; class Mammalia; order Artiodactyla; family Bovidae; genus Ovis; species Ovis aries. Next base: position 202,311,036 of record NC_056054.1, read on the forward strand.
GGATGGAGAAAGTTTTGTCCTGTCTTTTGAATTCATTTTTAACACCTGACTTTGGAAGAAGCTCTATCAATTATTAATCAAGATAAACCAACTCACAAGAGTGATACCTTGTTAGCCACTCTTAGAGTTTATATGTTCTCCTCTTTAGCCAAGTGGGTTGGAATTGCCAGTTTTCTTGATTCATTGTACACAGTTACTAGATTTAACTCACACAGTCAGATTCAGTCAAAGTGGAACAAATATTGTAATAGTTCAACCTTGTCCATGAACAAACAATTAAAATACTTTCTTATTATTTTATATATATACCCAATTATTTAAAAATTATAGCAGATAAAACTGGTAGTGGTACAGTAAATTAATACAAACTTCTTGGAGAGTAATTTGAAAATAACCATTAAAAAGCATTATGTTCTTTTTACCCAATTATTTTTCTTCTAAATGACACTAAAAATAAGTAATTCAGAAGAACACAAATCAAGTGGTATTTGCAACAGTGGTGATTTTTACCAACAGTCTTCAGAGAGCAAATACTGAGAACAACCATTTGTCAACAATTAAGGAATGGTTAGGCAAAAATCATGGCCCATTTGCTTGCTGCAATTTTATGTAGACATTAAAAATGAAAAATCCAAAGAAACTGTGCATAAACATATACACATGCAGAAGTGTTGAAAATAAGTAGAAAATACAGCTTTAAGTTACATATACAATTGATTACAAATGTGTATATTCAATTGATTGTAAATTACTATGAGTGCACATGAATAAACATAGAATTCAAATAACTCTAAAGAGTTTGAACAATGAGATTTTTGTGCATTTCTCTCTATTTACATTGAGCCAGAGGGCTACACCTTTTTTTTTTTTTTCTGTGACAATGTAGTTTTTGCTTCTTTCCTAGTCAACACAGACACAGAAACTGCCGTTGTCAACGTCACATATGCAACAAGAGAAGAAGCTAAAACGTAAGTGGATTTAGCTTATTTCCCTTTAAATCTGGGCTGGGGAATGCCGGGGAAGCTTGTCGTTGGATTCCACTGAATCCTGTGTTTATAAACCTTTTCTGAAAAGATGCAGATCTTTGACGCATCAGTAGTACTGGTGCAGTTGCTGAGCCATGTCCAACTCCGTGTGACCCCATGGACTGTAGCCCGCCAGGCTCCTCTGTCCGTGGGATTCTCCAGGCAAGGATACTGGAGTGGATTGCCATTCCTTTCTCCAGGGGATCTTCCCAACCCAGGGACTGAACCCAGGTCTCTCACATTGCAGGTGGATTCTTTACCATCTGAGCCACCAGGGAATGCAGATCTTTGACACATCCATAGTGCCCCAGGGAATTTATACCAGGGTATCTGTTTGTTGACTGTACAGAGATTTTTATCTTGAAAAATGTTGAGCCTTGGCATCAAAACCAAGGTGGGAGCTGTATCTTGAAACAGTCAGGAGTAGAGCACACCACATCTCTGACGTTGTGTCCCCTAGAGTCTGCTTTGACAACTGGAAGCCATTTTGACCTGGAGCTTTCTCCATGCACCATGAGGAAAAAGCCCAAGCCTGTTTCTGTCCACACTCATTGGGTGAATGCTGAAACTTCCTTTTCCCTCTATGAATATTAGAAGAGGGGTTCACCTCTGTGACATCAGCCCAAGGGAGCATTGTCATCTTGGACTGGTTCATCAAAGAAGACCTGGCTCGGGCTCTTCTTCCTATTCACATTCACATCCCAACCCCACTCATGGCTACATTGCTTCAGTGATGGTTAATCGTGAGCTTGGCTGTTAACACATATGGGATTGAATATTTTAAAAACAACAACAAAAACAAGTTCCTTTTTGTAGAAGGCCCATGAAGTGCCTGTCAGGTCCTCATAACTAGAATTATGGTCACACGTGGTCATGCTTTATGGAGGTGGCATAATATTCATATTGGTTATACATCCCAGAATTAGTGTTTTTTTCCAAGGTTTCCACATCCATGAATGCGTATTTAACCCATTCTCATACCACTAGTTTTCAAAATGTTAATTTTGCATTGAAAAAGGCACCAGTCATTTGCTGTTAGCTTTTTGAACATTTTTAAAATTAATTTTATATATTCTTTTGGCTGTGCTGGGTCTTCTTTGCTGCACAGTCTTTTTTCCCTAGTTGTGACAAATGGGGGCTGCTCTATAGTTGTGGTGTGCCAGCTGCTTTTGGCGGTGGCTGCTTTTGTTGCAGAGCACAGACTCGAGGGCACTCAGGCTTCAGTAGTCGCGGCTCCCAGGCTCTAAATCACAGGTTCAGTAGTTGTGATGCATGGGCTTAGTTGCTCTGCAGTGTGTGGATCTTCCCCGATCAGGGCTCAAACCCATGCCTCCTGCATTGGCAGGCAGACTCTTTACCTCTGAGCCACCAGGGAAGCCCTGCTATTGACTTTTGCACATGGATATAAGCAGGACACATTTACTAACAGCTCACCTTTACAGTTTTTGTCTAGCTGCTACTTAGATAGGACTTTTGTACATAATATTACTTTGCTGCTTTTATTGAATTCACAAAGTGCTGCTTTGTAATAAACTTGCAAACCCTATGGACTCTCTGGTGGCCCAGTGGCTAGGACGCTGCACTCCTAATACAGGGGGCCCAGGTTCTGTCCCTGGTCAGGGAACTAGATCCCACATGTCACAACTGAGGGTTTGCACGCCACAACTAAGAGTTCACATACAGCAACTAAAGACTGAAGATCCTGCATGCCTCAGCTAGCACCTGATGCAGTCAAATAAATAAATATTTAAAAAATTGCAAACCCTAAATAGTAACCTTATAGAATAGGGTTAATTTTTTTCAGATACTGCCAAAAACATGTGGAAAAAATTGCTCCACTTCATGTATCGTTTTTAAGATACAATTTATCAAATTGATAAATCTTTTAAAATAAGTTGTATTTCTGAGGTGTCAAGGAAACAAATGCTCTCTGAACTGCTATGGGATAATAAATGTTGAAACCTTTCCAGAAGGACCCAGGGCAATACTTAAGATGTTAGAATTCTGCCTGCTCTCCATTAGGAAATTCCATTAGGAATTTGTCCTGTGTGTAAAGTTGTAATTGCAGAGATACCCATAACAACACTATTGCAACAGTAAAAGATTTGGAGTGTATGTATATATATATACAGCAGTAGAGAATACGTTGCAGAAATGATGGCAAATCAATAGAATGTTAACCAGTAAAAATTAAATTTCAGGATATTTAGTCACTTAGAAAACTAGAGTATCAACTATTTTTAAAGGTTATAAAGTAGTATGTTTGGTATTAATCCATTTGTATAAATAATAATATATTTAAGAAAGACATAGGATGGACTAGGATGTTTTTCTCATTTGTGCTTATCTACTGCTGGCTTTTCAGTAATAACTATACTACAGTTGACATTTTTGAGTCTGTCTACAGTTTTTGATACAGCCTTAAGTGGTTAAAAAAGAAAGCAGGACAACAAATTGTATATCAGACCAGACCTATACTTGGTGATTCCTTGTTAACCACCCTCTGTGAAAGAGCAAAGATGGCGTGTGTTTTGCTCATGGCTGCGTCCTCAGTGCTGAGGATGGCGCACTCGTAGGCAATTAGCAAAGGAGAGTGAATGAACTAGTCCTGACCCTGGCATCATGGATCTCTAACAAAGCCCACTTCCCCTGCTGCATTTCAGAGCCATCGAGAAGCTAAGCGGGCATCAGTTTGAGAACTACTCCTTCAAGATTTCCTACATCCCGGATGAAGAGGTGAGCTCCCCTTCGCCCCCTCAGCGAGCCCAGCGTGGGGACCACTCTTCCCGGGAGCAAGGCCATGCCCCTGGGGGCTCTTCTCAGGCCAGACAGATTGATTTCCCGCTGCGGATCCTGGTCCCCACCCAGTTTGTTGGTGCCATCATCGGAAAGGAGGGCTTGACCATAAAGAACATCACTAAGCAGACCCAGTCCCGGTACGTGCCTCCGGGGCTTCCTTTGCTTCGTTCTGAGGGGTCCCCTGAGTGCTGGTGGGTCCCGGCCATTCCCAGGTTGCTATTGCTTGCATCAGCAGTGGGGGGCTGTGCTGGATGGGACAGTGGCTTCTTTAAACAGAACTACTAACAGACTAACACAGAACCCAGGGGCCTTCATGAGCTTTCGTGCCAATGTCCTAAAGGTCATACCTGAAACACTAATAATTCATGAAAAAAGGTACTAATGACCTCACAGTCACGAATTGTTCTCCTAAGCTCTCTGATGTCTGTGAATACATCTACATATTTTTAAAACAACAGAGGTATGGGGCTGAACTTAATGGGATCCTAGAACCCACTTGCCTTAGCTCTCGCCTCCTCTCCTGAGTCAGAGCCCAGGGTGATAGTCATTCTTTGAGACCACCTAGGGAGTCTCACAAACAGCTTCATAAAGGCAACGGGTGAGTCACTGCTACATTGAGCAAGAAATAAAGTACATTATTAGCCTTATGTTTAGTCTTCTGTCTGCTTAAGGAGACTGACTCGGTAGTAAGAGTTGTAGTGGATAAAGTAACTTGTGAGGTTGTTGATTTTTTTATGTTCCGAAGACCACAGCATGATAAAATGAACAAAGCACAGGACTTGAAAACAAAGACCCTTGTTCAAATTTTCCCCACTTAATAGCTATATAAGCTTAGAAAAAATTTTAAGCTTTCTGAGCATCAACAGCTTCTTCTATAATCTAGGAGTAGTATGAGAATTAGGACAGTCAGACAGATTGAATGAAATAATTATTGTGAAAGCACTAAAATGATAAAGCACCAAATTACAAGTATTAGTTTTTTATATTCCTAATGCATTTTACTCAGGTCATTGAGGCTTTTATAACCTGAAAGAGAAAAAGCTGTTTTCTTCAAAGTATCTGAGTTATTTCCAGAAAGTGGACAATTACATGAATCCCAGGGTTTATAATCATAGGAGTGAAGTGATAAGATAGTAGTCAGAGGAAGTACTATGTGATGTTTCTTTTGTTTTAAAATCAGTCCCCTTTTATCCCTGTAAGTCTACTTCCCTGAGAAAGTGATTTTTATTTGTATGTCTTTTTGTTCCAATTTGAGGTGACTTTATAAATGTAGCAAGTTTAAATAGAAGTGAAGTTAATTCTCAAAAGTGTGTGCCTACTTTTTTAGAAATAGGCCCCAAACTTGGATTTGGGCTTCCAACAACCAAAGTAAAAAAGGATACAATTAATTATGTGATTTTGAAAGTTAACAAAAACAAGTAGAGCCACAACTACCCAAAGAAGTCTGATAAAGTCATCAAGCTTTGGAGCCATTAGTTTTAAGAGTCTGGAAGAAGGCAGGCTGCCAGTGGCAAAGAAACCAAAAACTTAGGCAGAGAAAGGGCATGCCTCTGTTTTCTATCCACACTCAGATATATAAAGCTTGCTTGAATTTGGTGTTTAGAGTTGGATTAACATATGGCTTTTAAAAGCTGCAATCAGTTCAGAGACTGGCACTGTGCCAATGTGCAGTATTATCCTGCTCACTTTTAAGATCATTTGAAAGACTACACAAAATAGTTCATTTACCAAACTGGCTTCATTACCACATTGGCTTGGTGCCTTTGTCCAATAGCACTCCTGTAAGAAATATTCCTTTCTAAGTGGAGCTGCAAAGAATTCAGGTTTGGCCCAAGACCTTCTGCACTGCTTGCTGCCTTCTTGGAGAATGGCATTGGTTGCAAATGTGCTAATGACACTTATTGTCTGTCTGTGTCCTTGCTGTACATTGGCCAGTGCAACACTTTCTTGGACTAGGGTCCAGTGCCAGATGACGCTGTGCTATGGCTCCTGATTCTTTTCCTGCAGGGTAGACATCCATAGGAAGGAGAACTCTGGGGCTGCAGAGAAGCCCGTCACCATCCATGCCACCCCAGAGGGAACCTCTGAAGCATGCCGCATGATTCTTGAAATCATGCAGAAAGAGGCTGATGAGACCAAACTGTAAGTTTGCATGCAATGCCCAGACCGCTCAACAGAAAAGAAGATTAGGTTCTCATTCATTTAACCCAGGAAAGTTTTCAAAGAGCTGTAAATCTGTTTCTCAGTTAAAGGGAGCAGGGGAAGGATTAATTTTCAGGTATTCGTTCCATAGAGACTACAATGGGAAATAGATCTTTTATGTTTACAATGTGGCTATTTCTCTACTTGCACGTTTCTCTTGGTGATCCTAATGCTTCTGTCACTCACTGGCAGTAATTATTGATGGGAACATAACCGTGTTGTCCAATGCGTATGCTAATGGAAATGTTCTGTATTTGCACTGTTCACTATAATAACCACTAGCCAAATGTTGCTGTTGAGTGCTTGAAATGTGACAAGTGCAGTGGAGGTACTGAATGTTTTAACTTGATCCGTTCAGATTTAAGTAGTCACATGTATGGCTAGTGGCCATCATATTGGATGGGGCAGATTCAAAAACTACATTTGCACCAAAACCATCAAAAGGGTTTTGCTCCTAAGCCCCTTGGACTCTTAAGCTTGGATTATGTTTCCTTAAATAGTAGAAACTGGTATCTGAGTGGCTATTTTATTCTTTTTTCTTGTATCTCCTTTGTCCATTTCTTTCACAAAATATTGCTTAGGATTTCTGTTGTACCAATTTGAATGACAAATACAGTTCATAATAACTTGTATAATGTAGTAATACCAATTTATTAATTTGTATTATAAACAAATTAATGGTAATAGAATAGATAATATAATAAAAAAGGCTCTATGTAAGTCTGGCAAAATCCACTTATAGGTATGGATTGTGGCAGTTTTATAAAGAAGCAGTGAGGGATGAATTGAATAAAAAACTAATTTATTTTCAAACAGTGTCAAATAATAGTGTTCTAAAACCAAGGAGATGAGAGTAGTTCTTAAAAGAAAAACATTGCAAATTCTTAGGCTTCATGAGGAACTCTAACATTTTACTTACGAATTACTTACTATTTGGGACTTGTGGAATCCCCCAAATGCTGTGACTTAATTTAAAGAAGCCCCTCTCTCATCCAAATTATTGAGAACTTTATAAATGTTACCCTCCTTGGCCCTTTAAATTAGGTGTCATCATCTTGCAATATTTTAAAGAATCAAAAAGACTGCTAAATAAATTGGATTTTTAAAGTATTTATGTAGAGCCAAGATAGAGTTTGAATATCTTTGAAATCTGCATTTTTTTTTTTTTTTTAATGAGGCACCGTAGCCCCTGTGCTAGGGGCTGAAGCTACAACTCTGAGCAAGATCCAGTTCCGTTTTTTTTCTTTTAATTCAGTGTGAGACATCTGCTAAACAAACAATTACACCAGTAAGTAATTAAGCACAGCTATGATAAGTGCTACTGTGGAAAACAACTGCAGGTAACTGGAGGCCCTAATCAAGGCTTTACAGAGACAGAAAGAGATTTAGGGATTTCAGAGAAAGCTTTCCTGTGTAAGTGACATTTCAGCTGATCCCTGAGGAAGATGAGTAGGAGATGGAGAATGGAGGAGAAGAGGGATCCTAAACTTTCCTTTTATTCATTTATGTGCATGTTTGGTCTTGTCTGACTCTTTGCAACCCCATGGACTATAGCCTGCCAGCCTCCTCTCTGTTCATGGGATTTTTCCAGCAGGGATACTGGAGTAGGTTGCCATTTCCTCCTCCAGAAGATCTTCCTGACCCAGAGATTAAACCCATGTCTCCTGCATTGCGGCCAGATCCTTTACCACTTAGCCATTCATTTACCAAATATTTATTGAGTACATACTATGTGCCAAGCACTGTTCTGTGTCCAGTGAACAAAGCTGACAAAAAATCCTGCCCTCTGTAAGTCACATTCTAATGGAGCGTCTTCAAGCATCCCTTTGTTTTGAGGCTCTTGTAGTGCATCTGTTAGATGCTTTTGGTCTCAAGTAACAGAAAACATAACGAATGGCTTAAGTAATAAACAGTTTTGTTGTCCCATAATTAGAAGTCCTTACTATGTGAGAATGACCGCAGGGTCAGCTGAATCATAGCCTCAAAGGCCCATGACTTTTCTTTCTGTTTTACTTTCTTCAGTGTATCTGATATGCCTTTTCTTTTATCGATTGAGGTGATCATGTGGGTTTTGTCTTTCATTCTGTTAATATATTATATTAATTTTTGTATGTTGAACCATCTTTTCATTTCAACTTAAAAGACTCCTTAAGCATTTCTGGTAGAACTGGTCTAGGAGTAATGAGCTCCTTTGACTTTTGTTTATCTGGAAAAGTCTTAATTTTCCTATCATTTTCAAAGACAGTTTTGCTAGATACAGTATTCTTGGTTGATAGTTTTTTCTTTCTGTGCTTTGAGTATGTCATCCTGTTCCCTTCTGTCTTGCAGATTTCTGCTTAGAACTCCAACTGTAATCTTATGGAAACTTTCTTGTATGTTACTAATCACTTTTCTCATGCTGCTTTCAAGATCTTCTCTTTGAGTTTAGACACCTAGGTTATAATATGTCTCAGTGTGATTGTCTGTTGGTTTATCCCAGGTGGATGTTCTTGAAGTTTCTTAAATCTGTATGTCCATTTCTTTCCTCAGATTTGGAAAGTTTTCTGCCTATTTCCTGGTCTCTCCCTTGTCTCTCTCTCTATCCTTCTGTGACTCCAATGACACATTTCTTGTTCGATTTGATAGTGTTCCATAGCCCATTATCCTGTCTCTACTTTTTTTAAATTCTTTTTTCTCTCTTCACTTGATGATTTCACATGACTGATATTCAAGTTTTCTGAGTCTGTCTTCTGCCTGATCATATCTGCTTTTGAATCCCTTTAATATCTCAGTTACATTTTCAACTCTATTATTTCTGTTAGGTTGTTTTTGCATGGTTTCTTTTTCTTTGTTGATATTCTCACTTTGTTCATGCATCACCTTCCTGATTTCATTTAGTTGTTTGTATTCTCATTTAGGTCATTGAGCATCTCTATGATCACTATTTTAAAGTCTGTCAAGTAGCTCATAGATCTGCATTTCTTTAGGGTCAGTTTCTGGAGTTTTATTTTGCTCCTTATTAGACCATGTTTCTATTTCTTTCTCTGGCTTATAATTTTTTTTTTGCTGGAATTTGGGCATCAGAAAAAGCAATCACCTCTCAGAATCTTTGCATACTGGCTTTGTTCAGGGGAAGACCTTCACTAATCAGCCTGGCTGGAGGTTTTAGGACCTCTCAAACCATTTCTGATTTCTTTCTCCTCCTGGCTTCTGACTGTGGAACTGCAGCTCTAACACACTATACACTTCTGTTTTCAGCAGCTGGCAGCTCCCTAAGTTAGGAGAGACAGAAACCTATCTCGCAGGCAGCCCCCAGGCAAGCCAGAATGTTGGACTCATTGTCCAGTCCTTCGTTTCTGTCCCAGGGGAGGGGCCTTGGGGTGGAGGATCTCCTCTGTTTCCCTTTGCTATGCTGTGTAGGAGAAGGAGCACGAAAGGCATACCAAACGCCACAAAACTACTTACTCCTTTTGCTGGAATCCCTTTTCGGTTTTATAAAAGCCTGGGTGGTATAGTTTCTTCCCTGATCTCTAGAGTTCTCAGAGAGTTTAGCCTATCTTTTGTTGTCAACTTGGTGTCTCTGTAGGGATAGGAGGACCTGTAGTTCTAGTCTACCATCTGACTGATGTCATTACCCCTTGTGCTTTTTTTAAGAGCAAGGAAAACCTTCCTAAAGCCACCCTGCAGACCTCTTCTGACACCTCATTGGCCAGTCTCTCTCATGACCCTATTCCCAACCAGTCACAAGAAGGGAGTAAAATTAACATGATTTGGCTTGTGTTAATCAGAATTCATGCGCTAGAGTTAGTGAGAAACCCAGCTTCTCCTAAAGCCCGTGGCCACTTGGTAGCTGAACAGAAACAGCTTCTGTTTATAAGAAATAAGAAGGGTGATAGCTCTTAACACCATGGACAGAGAAACCTTGCAGGCTATAGTCTATGGGGTTGCAAAAGAGTTGGTCATGACTTAGCTACTAAACAACAACAATAGCTCTTAAGTCAACCATTGTGTTCAACTTAGATGTCAAATTGTTGCTTGTCTCTTTTAGAGCTGAAGAGATTCCTCTGAAGATCTTGGCCCACAATGGCTTGGTTGGAAGACTGATTGGAAAAGAAGGCAGAAATTTGAAGAAAATTGAACATGAGACAGGGACCAAGATAACAATCTCATCGTAAGCCACTTGTTCCAATTAACTGTGCCCAGTAATGGAGAATGTGAGCATTTTGATATGTCCAGCTCGTTCATCTGCTTTTCCTTATAATGGGAATGTAATCATAAGATAATCGTATAATTATCTTCAGCACTGTCAAAGCAAATGCATAAGTAGTTCCCAGTCAGACCTTCTCTACTGATAACATCTAAGTCACTGCAGAGATTTGAGATAAGATGGCAGATGTTCTGTGCCACAGTGTGAGGTGAGGGAATCCATCCCTGCCTCTTCCACCAAGACTTGAGTGTGACCCTTCTAGGATTTTATTTTTCCTTTTGAAAAAAGGAAATTTTTCTCTTTTTCCTGGTGGCCAGCTTGCAGGATTTGAGCATATACAACCCTGAAAGAACCATCACTGTGAAGGGCACAGTTGAGGCCTGTGCCAGTGCCGAAATAGAGATTATGAAGAAGCTGCGTGAGGCCTTTGAAAATGATATGCTGGCTGCTAATGTAAGTGCTGACTGCTTTCTTCTCCACTGGTTTTCACGTGTGTTGTCAGGCAGGACCCACGCCTCTCTAAGAATAATTGTCGTTCGGAAAGTGAAGAAGCACTTTAGGAGTACAGAGTTACGCCTTTCTTCTTGGGGGCAAGGGCATTGGAATAATCAGGAGGCAAACTAGTAAGACATGCTAAGTACACTCGACAAGATCATGTAAAGCCATTAAAATCACAGCTTGGAAGATTTTTAAATCAGAAATTGCTTATGACATTGTTAATTAAGAAAATATACTAATATAAAAGTATATATACCTAGAGTTTTAAGTATATAAAATAATATGAGTCAAAATGACTAGAAGGCTGCATATAAAAATCACGACAGCTGTTATGTTAGAAAAGTGAGATTTCCCCCCCCCCACTTTGAAATTTTAAAAAAAACTTCTGATTTTCATCTCTCACTGATCTGTCCTTTCAGATTCTCCAATAAATGTTGTCATCCACCTCGACTCTAATAATTCTAGCAGACTGATTTGGGTTTGTCCTCCCTGTTGTTACTACCTGGTTTCAACTTTATAATGGGGAGACATCATCCTGAAATTCATTCAGAAATCTTAAAAATATTTGTCCTTTTAATCAAAAGCACAAACTCTGCTCAGAGGAGTAAATTTTTTCATTTTTTTATGATAATGATCTTTTTAGCATATGCGAAACAGGAAAGGATACTATGATAAGCTCTCATATGCCCATAATCTGGCTTCAGCAGTTTTCCATTCATGGCCTGTTTTGCTTCATTTGAACGTTCATCCACGTCCCCACTCCCAGTGGATGACTTGGAAGAAAATCCCAGACTGTAACATTTCACAGAGGACTAAATGTTGAGAAAGGACTAGGTGGTTGAAACGCAGCCCCAGCTCCCTCACTGCAGCACTTGCCATAGGACCTCCTTCCTCAGGTCAGTACTACCTTCCCGCCTCACCCCAAGTCCCACCTTAGCGGCCCACGTGATAATCGCGGGACACGGTGAGCGTGGTGAGGAGACGACTGCAGTGTGACCTTCCCTCCCCCCATTTGTGTGTATTTGTCTGTCAAAGTATCATCCACTGATCTCGTTTTCTTCTTTGGGGATCTTGATATCTTACGATTAGCTCTTTCTGTGAACACCCGGAAATGCTGCAAGGGCTCTGGGTGTTCCAGACATCTTCCCCTGAGCATGTGCCTCACTTAGGTTCATTCATGTCTGTGCTGAAGTCATGCATTGATAGGTGAATGACAAAATCACTAGATCTCACACGTGAATGGGATAAAGGCTAAGATCCTAACTCTCCCGTTCCAGACGCTCGAAAAGAAGGCAAGTTACTGGGTGACCCTAGAGCCACAGATGAGCAAAGAGAAAACGTTAGAGATTTGCTCGGTGGTCGGGGAGGCAGTGGTAGGACAGGTTGGTTACAGAACAGGGTGGGAGATACATTATCCCTCTGCCTCTGAAGGGCAGCTTGTGTGAGCATCCCCATGTTTAAATGTGAAATAAGCAAGCAAGATGATCACGAAACTGGCAGCTGAATGGTAAACAAGCCAAAATTGTGGACCATTCCAAATATGGCTAAGAGTTTATACGTGTGGTATCTTAATGAGGGGTCTGATTTTTCCCTGGATAAAGTTAGGAAGAACTATTCAGCCAACATGTTTTAATCATATTCATTCAGCAAATATTTATTGAGTACTTACTATGTACCAGGCACTGAGCTCACAGCACTAAACAAGACAGTTTCTGTCCATGAGGAAATTGTTGTCTGAAAGGCGGAGAGGCAACTACACAGGCCATTCAAATACTATGTGATGCCTGCTGTTTTAGGGGAACATGAGTGTGTTAGGAGAGCACAGAAAGGGCACCTGAGCTGAGGCCTTTGGGATGAAAGAAGGTTCCTTGAGGAGAGGACACCTAAGCTCAGGTGAAACCTGCATGATGAGTACGATGTAGCCAGGCGAGGACAGAGACAAGCAACAGTTCTTGCAGAGCAGACAATGTGTGCGGGGAATCCAGAGGGGAGAGAGGAGCAGGACTGGGCAGGGTGGGAGTGAAGGTTGGCAGGAGAGGCTGGCAAGGTGGCCTGGGTCCCCAGAAAGAGCCTCATTGCTGGGTTAAGACGTGTAGACACTCGAAGCAGCAGAGAAGCTTTGAAGGGAGTGCCACCATCCAGTTGAGGCTTGGAGAGCCCGCCCCGGCAGCAGGGTGAGGAAGAGGTCCCCGGGGCCTGGGTGAGCTGAGTGGGAGACGCTGATGCCATCCAGACAAGAGATGGAGGTTGACCCAGGCAAGCTGGGCCCCTCTGGTCTCCTCCCCTCAACTTTTTCTCCATTTTTATTCCCAGCAACAAGCCAATCTGATCCCGGGGTTGAACCTGAGCGCACTTGGCATCTTTTCAACAGGACTTTCCGTGCTGCCTCCACCAGCAGGGCCCCGAGGAGCCCCCCCCGCTCCCCCCTACCACCCTTTCGCTGTAAGTAGCTCAGCTTTCAGGGGTTCGCTCATACTCCTCTAGGCAGCGGCATTTCTCTGCTGTGTTGAATCAGAGCCAAAGCTTTCATTTGGAGGCCGTGCTCATAAGGGCTGAATTCAACAGTTCTTAGGACTTCTTCCTAATGGACAGATTAAAACCATCCTTTAAATATGTGCTCTTAAACATAGTATATATCATATCTGGGAAAGAACGAGACTGCTAGCAAATTCATTAGCTAGAAGCCTGTTCAATGTAAAAAAGGATTTGTTAGCGCAAATAAGAGCCTTCATGAGTGTTGTTCACTTACTAATTAAATATATTTTTCGTACCTAGATGACTCATGTATAAAATTCTAACCTGGGTCTACAATTCAAGTGCATTATATTTTATTAATAGTTTTTTAAAAGAAAATAGCACACACAGTGTTTATTCCTAGACACTTAGCACAATGCCTGGCATTTAGTAGATTCTCAGTAAGTATTTATTGTTTGAATCATAATTAATAGCAGAAGAAGAAATGTGAATGTTATGTGTTTTCTACTTGTCCCCATCCACAAGCATCATTCTAGATCAACATGTTACCAAATTAGGGCTCAGGATACTTGACAGCTTTTTTTTTTTTTTTTTTAATTCATTCCTAATTCTCCACACATACTACTTATTTTTTAAGAAGACTAATTTTCTCCCAATGTTCATACTGTTTAAATGGCAAGAATCAGGTTGGAGAACATTAGCTTAACCACCTCTTTCTTTCAAGAGGTGGTCTCTGGTATCGTAGGCTTCCCAGTGTCAGAATTCTGAGTAACTCTTTGGGTTAGCTGTAGATTCAGGGTGAACTCAGTGTGCTGTTTTGCCAACAAAATAGGGAAATGAACTGGCACCCACATCTTTAGTCATAAGAACATACACGTTCTGTCACCGTGTTTATATACAGCTTTTCTAAGTCATTTTTAAATCTCTCCATACCATTTCTTTAGAATTATATACATTTTCCCTTAAAGGATAGTGCCCAGTATTGAGCTCTGTGTGTGTGTCTGTCTGTCTGTCTTAGCTTTAGAAGGAGCTGGGGATATGGCAGGAGGGGACTGGCAGCTGTCACAGCCATATAGGTATTCCAAGGGGGGAGAATAGCTTTGGGAAGTGTGTGTCCCCATCTTTGCTGAGATGTGAGAACGACTGAGCCCAGGACAGTGAACTGGCCTTAGACACATGGCATTTCTTGAAAGAAAGATTATAGGTACTGCTCCACTAGTGATAACTTTGAAAGTCACGCTACTCTGTCAACCTAAGTAACATAAATGATGGGAGAAAAAAAGATGTAATACAGTAGAAAATTCTTCTAAAATTGATCATCTAAAAGAGAACTCAGCAAATGACAGTCTGAGGCCAGATCCAGCCCACCACTTATTTTTGTGTATATATACAACTATGAATGTTTATTAAACGCATTGTCTGTCTGCTTTTCTGCTGTGATGGCAGAGTTGAGTAGATGCAGTAGAGACCCTGAGATATGCAAAGCCTAAAATATTTATTTGGCTCTGTACAGAAAAATTCAGAGATCCTTGAACTGAAAAATAAGAGAACTTTTCATATGATAGCAGAATATTTTCTAAACTTGAAAATAGGTTCTGCCGGCTGGAAAGCTTCCTTTACATCTGAGATTTTTTTTACTATGTAGAATAATGATTTTTACGAAAATAGTTTCTGTTCTCTATAAAACAGATTTTAAATAAAATATTTTCAAGTTAAAAGCCCTGTAGTTCTGATTTTGAACCCTTAGATCAAGATTAGCTTCTAATCTGAAGCACACAGTTGCCCCAACTTTGCAGCAGTACAGCTCCTGGAGACCTCTCTCTCTCTGACAGCTAGAGCAGACAGGGAGGGCATAGAGGTGGGCATCGCTACCCACCGCTGCAGGGTCTAGACCCTGAATTGGAGGCTTGAGGGCTTCCCAGGTGGACCCAGGCCTCCTGAGAAGGACAGGGGAGGGTGGAGTGGTAGAGATCCTTCAAATATTTATAAAATATTACTGCTTTCCTGTCACTTAGACATTCAGATTTCAAGGAATTAGGGTATTTCTTGGTTGCTTTTATACATCACAGACCTCTAGTGCTTTTGCTGTCAACATCCGAAGGTCAGGAGATCTGTGCACCTGTTTATAGGTGGCTCACACGTGCATGAATTGGGGTACCAATGCTGGAAGCTTTTGATGTATGCATGTATATATGAAAATTACCATTTTTATCATTTTCTGGTTATAAAAGTAATACATGCATGGTATTTAAGAAGCAAATGGTACAAGAGCAAGTTTTTTCTTAATCTCGAAATAACTAGTGTTTCTATTTATTTGTGTGTGGGTATATATACAATGTATATATACATATATATTAAGTATATAGATGATATATATTCTGAATTTTCACTCTACAATAGAAATTCTTGTATATATATCATGATTCTTTTATCCAGTTATTTTCTCAGAATAAATTCCTAGAAATAGAATTGCTGAGCCAAAGAATGTATAAGTATATAAAAATATAAATGTTGATCTTTTTCTATTTATTAGCATATAAATTTTGATACATAAACAATATACTACTGTTCCTTCTTATCTGATATGTGACACAGAGGCTTTCTTTTCCTTCTGTACTCTCACTACCAATGTAATTATCCCTTGCAATCTGGTACTTTCTAACAATGATTTTTTTATTTGTTTATTTTTGGCTGTGCTGTGTGGCTTCTCATTGTGGAGGCTTCTTTTGTTACAGAGCAGTCTCGGGGGCACACGGGCTCCCGTACTTGGAGCATGTGGGCTCAGGAGGTGCAGCTTCCTGGCTCCAGAGCTCAGGCTCAGTTGTTGTGGCGCGTGGGCCTAGTTGCTCAACGACATGTGGGATCTTCTGGATCAGGGATCTCACCTGTGTCTCCTGCTTTGGGAGGCAGATTCTTTACCACTGAGCCACCAAGGAAGCCCTGCAATCTGATCCTTTAAAAGATACTATTACGAGTATCTTTTACTCGTAATAAGCACTTTGGGGCTTATTGGACATTTTTCTCCCTCTCTAATTAATTGTCCTTTTGTATCCCTTGCCTATCAATCTGTGGAGAGGCAGTATAGAATCTGGAGTCAAACAACCTGTGTTTGAATCTCTGCACTATACCACTTGTTATTGTTAACAAACTTGGGCAAGAGACTTAGCCTCTTTGCATTTCCATGTCTTTCTGTTTCATGCAATTGTTGTCAGGGTAATTATATAAGTAAAACTCCGTACACAGTAATTGCTATATAAATCTTAGTTGCTATTGTCATTTCCCCCCATCTTTTTCCTAATGATTTGTAACAGCTAATTACATATTAAGGCTGTTAACCATTTGTCATGTTGTAAATATCTTCCACTAGCTTGTCATTTCTCTTTGCTCTATTTGTGGTGTCTTGTGCCATAGTAATTTAAAATAGGTTTTTTTTGAACAAGTGAACTACTATATGAAGTTAATAGTAAATGTTTCCCTTTAGCCTTCCTTCTCTTACCCAAATTTTACCCAACTGCCACTCCCCATAAGTATAGTATTATTATGTTTTAAAATGTCTTATGAGCATATATGTAATCATTTTATTCAAAAACAAATGGAATCATGCCACATATGGTGAATTACTGTTGCTTTATTTCTCACTTATTATGAGCGTCTTTCCATATCTAGAGTTAATTCTCTTTAATGGCTTTTTAATTCCATTGTATGACATTACTGTAATTTTTCTACTGAGCATGCTGTTTTTTGATATTTGGGTTTTCTCTAGGCTTTCTCTGCTACCAATAGTGTCAGAATGAATGTCCTTAAACATAAGAGTGTGAGCAGATCTAGAAGTAAATTCTAAGACTGCAGCTATTACATCAAAAGGGAATGCATTTTTCTTTTTAATTTTCACGTTTTCCTTCAACAGAATTAATGCAGAAATTTTAAGAATTAAGATAGTTAGATCAGTGTTGTTTTCCTTTATGGACTTCTAGCCTTTGATGTTATGCTAAGAAAAAGCTGCCTGCTATCTAAGAGTTATCCTTCCAGGTTTTCTTACGTCATTTTTAGTTGTTAATTTGGGGGGATTGTTGCTTATAATTCATAGGCAGTTTATCTTAACTTGTACATTGAGCTAGGGATCCAGTGTTATTTTTTTTCCAGTGCATCACTCAGTTTGAAATGTCAGCTTTGTTGTATGCCAGATTCCCACTGAGTCTCATTCCTGGGCTCTATTCTGTTCCTCGTTTTGTCTACACCGCAGTTACTGCGGTTTTATACTATCTTTGACAGTGTCAACACCAGGGTTATTTTTTTTTCCTCAAAAGATTGAATTGAAAGGATAGTCAACTTATACTATACTTGGGAAAATTGAGAATATGTAGGAATTTTCTGTCCCTTGAAGATTTAATGCAATCCATCCATAAAACTTCTGGGCCAGGCACTTTTGTTTGGAGAAAGATCATTTATAATCTTTTCAGTTTCTTATATGTTTCTGACTTGGTTTTGTTGATTTATATTCTCCTGTAAAAGTATTCATCTCTCTTTTCATACTTAGTGACACAAAGTTGTACAAAGCAATCTATTGCCTTTTAAAGCTTCAAACTTGTGAATATCTCTTCATTCCTAACATCACATACTGTGTTTTCTCTTTCCTTAATCAAATTTATTAGGGAGTTTTCTTTTAATTGTTTAGTAGTTAAGGATTCCCTTTTTGTTATCTTACAATGGTTTCCTGTACTTTCCTCTCAATGTTATTGAAACAGTTCTGGTTTTTGTGGTCTTGCTCATGCCTGATCAGATTTTGGAAACCAGGAATCTTGGAAGGATATACCTTCTCTAATGGACTAAAAGTTGTGTTGATGGCTGTAAAATCAAGCTTTTAATTGATAATGTGTAGCCTCTATATAATTATTTTTTAATCTCTATGACTTATTACATTTTGAGGGCAGTTTACTGTTCCCACTATGATTATGACTTTTTAAAATTCTTTATTTCTAACAGATATTTGTTTAATGTATTTTTATAATTATATTACTCTAGAAATAATCTGGAACTTTGGTCCAAATTATTAAATTTTCTTTCTTAGTCAGTACACAATCTCATAATTCAGAGTTATTTAGAATTAGCTAAATTTTACTGGTCTCTGCTCACTGCAAATGGTTTCTTGTATTCCATAGCTTCTCATTTCTTGAGTTATTTGTTTTTGTTTCTTTTTCTGGAGTACTTCCTTAAATAACTTTTTTTCAGGAATAGCACATAAATAGTATAATTTCTAAGCCTTTGTTTATCTGAAAATGCCTTTTTTTGCCCTTCACACATGAATGAAAGTTCAACTGGATGGTTAGAGATTCTAGGGTCATAGTTCCTGTAGAACTCTTAAAGCAGTACTTGTAGCATTTTGCTTTTCAGATAAGTTGCTACCAGTAAGAAACTTTTTTTTTTTCATTTGCCTGTAAGTTTTTTGCTTTTTGTAGCATTTCACCTTCACCCTGGGAAATCAGAAATGTGAGTCAGCCCTTCAGTCTGACTGTTCAGGTTTTGCACTGGTTCAGGAAACCTGGGTCTGTAATTAATTTTAGTATGCTTTTCTTCCCTGTTTTTTGCTTCTGGAGGTTAAACTTTCTGGAGAGAGAGTAATCTTTTCCCTCTATTTGTCATGTCTTTCTGAGTCCCTCCTTTTGTTTTGGGTGAGTTACCCTTCTTGTGCACTGACTGCCTTTTCAGGAGTGTCCATGCTTCTATGTACATGGTTTCTATTGAGTTTTTACTCTGCTAGTCTTTAATTTCTAAGAGTGATGATCTAGTTCTCTGATTGGCTTTCCTCATAGCAGTCGTACTCACATATTAAAGCACTGCCCTCTTGAATCTCACTGAGATATCAAAGCATACTTTTTAAAAAAGTTCTCCCTCTTTGCTGAATTAATTTACCAAGGTCCTGTGCTTGCCTTGCTTAGCTTTGCTTCCCTCTTCCATGCTGCTGATTCTCTGTATATGTCCGGTGAGTTTTAATTGTTCATTCATGTACTTAAACTCAGCAGAAGGTTCTAATATGGGCAGCCTTATCATAACATACACTGTAGGTCCCACCTATAAACCAGTGAGTTTGGAATGTTCCATGTGAGGGCAGCATTGGGTTAAGATCTAGAGACACAGAGTCAGACAGAGGATCTGTGCTCCAATCCTGGTTCCACTTCTTTCTAGCTTACCAACCTCTGGTCCCCATCAGCTCCTGAGGTGGTCCTCTGAGAGCACACAGGGCTGGGAGGCAGGGGCTGGAAGGAGGCACTGGACAAGCAGGGGTAGCGTGTGTGCCTTCTGAACCCTGAACAGCTCTACCCATGACTCTGACCCCTCTGCCCAAGTCCATTCCCTTGCCCCACGTCCATGTCCCTGGTTCCAGGGAGGAGCACCTGCCATCTTTGTAACAGCACTCTGTCATCACACTAAAGCTGTTTGTATGTCTGAAAATATTTTGTATGCCTGACCCTTGCCTCTTGACGACCTTCCCACCCCTCTCTCTTACTGCTCCATGATTTCTTTATGATTCAGAATGTCACCTAAACGATGCATCAGATAGTCATACCCAGCAGCTTGGCACTGAGGACCCTGTCGTTCTTCTAGGAAAAGCAGGCCCAGCTTTAACTCTATTCTAAATGTTCACGAGTGTGTTTGATATATTTTTGTTGGTGGTCAGCCACTAAGTCATGTCCAACTCTTTGCGACCCCATGAACTGCAGCACTCCAAGCTTCCCTGTCCTTCAGTCTCTCTCGGAATTTGCTGAAACTCATGTCCATTGAGTCAGTGATGCCATCCAACCATCTCATCCTCTGCCACCTCCTCCTTTTGTCTTCAGTCTTTCCCAGCATCAAGGCCTTTTCTTTTCCAGTGAGTCCCATCTTCACACCGGGCGGCCAGAGTTTGATGTCTACCCCCCACCACCCCAGCATGGTCAAGCGTAGAAGATGACATAGAAGATGACACTAATTTCCCTCAAGCCAAGAATCTGAAAGGAACCAGTGGATAGCAGTGACGCCCCCACCCTTGTGGCCTCTCTTTTTGGGGGTCACATCTTTTAGGACCACCTTCAGCATGATCTCTTTCCCCACCATATCTGAAATTGTAATTCTTTTGAAACATCAAACGTAAAGTAGCTTCTCCCTCATGAAATAGCTGCTGCTGCTGCTAACTCACTTCAGTCGTGTCCCACTCTGTGCGACCCCACAGATGGCAGCGCACCAGGCTCCCCCGTCCCTGGGATTCTCCAGGCAAGAACACTGGAGTGGGTTGCCATTTGCTTCTCCAATGAATGAAAGTGAAAAGTGAAAGTGAAACTGCTCAGTCATGTCTGACTCTTAGCGACCCCATGGACTGCAGCCTACCAGGCTCCTCCATCCATGGGATTTTCCAGGCAAGAGTACTGGAGTAGGTTGCCATTGCCTTCTCCAATGAAATAGCTGAGGACCTTCAAACTGAGACAGTAAGCTCAACTGCCATTTTAGAGTTAGGGTTTCATACCACCTGTCCCACTCTGGGGCCCCAGCTTATCAAATGGCTACACCCTGCTTTCCCATTAAAGATAACATTTATTCAACAGGTTACTTCTTGATCATTAAGCCTAAGCACCTTTTCCATTTGAGCTTGTGGCCTCCCCTGTAAGCGTGGGGGTAGAGGGAGTGGGGAGTGTGATAAATGAGTGCTCATTTACCAGTAGCGAAGGCCATACAGTGCCCAGTGATGGAGTCTCCATGCCGGTGACCTCATCGAGTGCCACGTGGTATACTTCAGGGACATCCGTTGTACATAGGGTCAAACCCAGGTGCAAACCGAGGCCCACCTCTGCGTGACCTGGCACTGCCTGCCTCTCTGTGTGTCTCATTCTGCCTCAGTTATTTTTGCCATGCTGGCTTCTCCTGTCCTGGCTCTGTGAGAACTCTGTTGAGAGTGTTTCTCAGCCGGCACCTTATATGGGGCTCCACATCCTCTGTGGGCCCCCACTCGTAAGTTACCTCCTCCCAGAGTCTTCCCAGACCCTCCCGGTGAAATCACCAGCCCACTGCTTATCTCAGCAGCTACCCCTCCACGTGTCCTCCTGTTCATTTCTTTCATATACTGTCTGCCTCCCCAGTAGAACCTAAGTTCCATGGTGGCAGTGACCCTTTTCTTAGTATCTGTGTCCCCAGCACTTAGAACAGTGCTTTTGCTCAAATATCTTATGCATGAATTAATAAACAGTTGAATGAAATCCCACAATAGTATTATAAGCTGTAGATACTCTTTAAATCCATTTGTGGATGAGGTTCAGAAAAGCTGAGTAAATTATCCCCAGTTGTATACAGCTAGTGATTCAGACTCAAGTCTTCTGGGGCTTCTGACTCCAAAAACCATCCTACAGACACAAAAGCTAATGACAGAGCCTCAGCTAGAAACAAGCTCCTGATTGCTGTGTTCAGGTTTCTTTCTCCACAGTGGTTTTCCAGCTGTAACTCATGAACAAAAAGAGGACTGAGGAATCAGTTCTTTTTAGCATTTTACAGTTCATTCCCTCCCCAACGCAAGTGGTAGATCTAAATTTGATACCATATTTGTCTTGGGAGTATTTAAACCCAAAACGGAGCTACCCTTGTGGTTTGTCTCTTTTGGGCTCAAATCATAATTCAAAAGAATTATTTCTGCTGAGGGCTGAAGGAAAAACTTTCCAGGTAAGAGGAGGGCAGACGCACCCTTTCCCCAAGGATTTGTCTGGGCAGAAAAGCTGCTGGAATTCTCTCCCAACCCTCCATGGTCCAGAACTGAGACCTGCGCTGAGCAGAGTCGAGTTGGTGTTCTTCAAGAAAGAGGCAGGACCAAGTAAGTGAGCCAAACATCTTCACTCAAGCTTCCTTTCAAAAGTGGAGTTTGCCAGGAGAACACTGATCTCATAGCCCCCTCTTGTGGCCATGAGGTGTCACTGCAGCCTCTTTCCGCGTTACAAAAGCAGAGGTTGGCTTCACAGTGTGGTTGCCAACAAAGGGCAACTAGCCAAAGCTATGGTTTTTCCAGTAGTCATGTATGGATGTGAGAGTTGGACTGTGAAGAAAGCTGAGTCCTGAAGAATGATGCTGTTGAACTGTGGTGTTGGAGAAGACTCTTGAGAGTCCCTTGGACTGCAAGGAGATCAAACCAGTGCATCCTAAAGGAAATCAGTCCTAAATATTCATTGGAAGGACTGATGTTGAAGCTGAAACTCCAATACTTTGGCCACCTGATGCAAAGAGCTGACTCACTGGAAGAGACCCTGATGCTGGGAAAGATTGAAGGCAGGAGGAGAAGGGGACGACTGAGGATGAGATGGTTGGATGGCTCACCAACACAATGGACATGAGTTTGAGTGAACTCTGGGAGTTGGTGATGGACAGGGAGGCCTGGCGTACTGCAGTCCATGGGGTCACAACGAGTCGGACACGACTGAGCGACTGAACTGAACTCCCTTCCTTTGGCAGAGCTTCTGTCTCCTGCAGGTGCTATGGACACCCCAAGCACCCTTGGGGGAAGCTCCCCACCGTGTTCACATCTCTTTTTCCCCTGAGGTCAGAAGTCCACTGCCCAAACTCAAAAAGAGGAATAGCTACATTTTGATTCCTAAGGCAATGTTGTGCTCTGTAACAGAGAAGCCAGTTGGATATTCAGGGGACAGAGAACACCAGGAGATCTGTTCAAGGATCCTCAAATGGAAGTTAGGTCCACTAACTCCAAGCCTCATCGTGTCTGACAACTGCCAGACAGATGGGCCCTCGGGGATTGGTCCCAGAGCTGCCCACCTCCCTTCCTGTAACAGGCAGGTCAGCATTTGTTATACTTGGCCTTATGTGTAAAACACAGTGAACTAGACTCTGCTGACTCTGCTTAACGTTCTACCCATAAAATATATAAAAGCAGATGCGTTCCTGTCTCGCAGGACTATTATGAGGATTGAGAGAGTTTATGAATAAAGCATCTACCACAATGCCTGGGACACAGGCCTTGAATAAAAAGCAGCTACTTTTAAAATGAATCCTATTTTCTTAACAGCTCTGTGTTTTTCTACCACATCTGCCTTCCTGTTCCCTGCTTCCCCTCCCCCAATATGTATATATATATATATTCATTCATTTTCTCTCCTGTGTCAGTTTAACTCCCCTATTCTCCATCACTCCATTTCTTCTGAGATTCTCTGGGAGCTCAGTGATCTGACTTCCCCAGGAACACCTTTGCTTGTTTGGACTAACTCTTGGACTTGTCCTGGCACCTTCTAGTCCTTTAATCCACGGTTCATAATTCCTCAGAAAAGAGAAGCCACTGGCCCTCCCTCTCTGCCTGAGGTTAGGTTAGAAAGTGTGAGTGCAGGCTCCCTACCCTGGTGGGTTCCTGGGAAGCCCAGAGCTTGGCTCCGCCAGGGAAAGCAGCAGAGATCTGAGCTGCAGAGGGATGTGCCTTCAGGGCTGCGCAGTGATGTGCTGGGAGCCAGGGTTGCGTGTGGGTGCCCTGCCTCCCTGAGTTTGGTGAGCGGCCTCGCGGGCCCCACTGACTGACTGTTTCTCTCCTGCTGCAGACCCACTCCGGATATTTCTCCAGCCTGTGCCCCCCTCACCAGTTTGGCCCGTTCCCGCACCATCACTCTGTAAGTGCCCACAGTTTACTTCCATCTGCCACTCGTCCCTCCTGTAGCCAGTGCCACGCAGTCCTTGGCAGACTGGCCAGGGCGTGCTCAGGGCCCGCATGCTGTGCCCTGTGGCTCCAGGCTGCCCTGGGAGCGAAATCACAGAGCGCCAGCCCAGGAGACGACCCGGCACTCGAGCGCACAGGAGGAAGCCCCGTCAGCATTCCGCTTGCTCTCACAGACCCCACAGGTGGCTGGAAGCTGGTGTGGGGAGGTGATCAGCAGTCTAAGGAGGTGATGCTGGGCCAAAGAACAGTCTCCAAAGTTCTTTAACAAAGTCTAGCAGGTGGGCTGTGTCATTCCCACAGGCCTCTATGGACAAGGACTGCAAGGGCCCCCAGCACCCTTGCCCATGTCTCTCTAGGCTGTCCCTGTGCGGCCCAGTCAGTGGGTTTAATCAGTCTCATTATGAACCATTGCCCCTGCAACATCCACTCCTACCAAGGATGGGGAGGGCAGCTCTGCATTCCCACCAACAAAGTGCCTCAGCACGGTATGCTTACGAGCTGTTGATTCCTTGGAGGAAGACCCAGAAGGGATACTCACGTTTGAACTTCACAGAAAGCCTGTGAACAGACAGCTTGCTGAGACCAGTGAATTCGGAGCTGCTCGACAGAAATTTGCACTCTGGCTGTAGGGTAGTTATTAATAGTACGGCCACCGTTCAGGTTCATCCCTCCAGCTTCCCACCTGCAGTGCCCCAGGCGACAGAGAGTCCATGTCGCTCCCGGCCACTGGTCTGTAATGGTGAGCGCCTGGGGAGGCAGCCCACAGGGGAATGATGGCATCTGTCTTGTCTTGTCCTTCCAGTATCCAGAGCAGGAGATCGTCAATCTCTTCATACCCACCCAGGCCGTGGGGGCCATCATCGGGAAGAAAGGGGCACACATTAAACAGCTGGCCAGATTCGCCGGGGCCTCCATTAAGGTAAAGCTGCTCTTGACAGCCATCTGTGTCCCACCATCTTCCACACCCCGACCTAGCCCATGCCCCTTATTCCTTCTGTCCATCCTGGGGAACTCTTACACCATCCGCAGAATCCTGGAGGACCTGGAAAACCTGTCTGCAGCACTGTTTCCATATGTACTCGTGTCTTCCTCGCTCACTCCTTTTTTTGTTCAACTAACAAATGAATTAGGAAAAAAAATACTAGTAACACGTAAGCCGACCTAGTCTTCCTTGGGCTACCATTGTCCTCCTCTCCTCAGGATAAAACAGAGGATTCTCCTAAGTGAAGGGACTGTGGGCCTGAGGGAAATGATAATTTATACTCAGCAGTTGTCAGTGCTTTGATGCCTTAGTCTCCACTTCAGAAACCCCTGAACTTTGAAACAAAACAGTTTGAATGAAAAGCTCTTTGAAAAGCAGTGATGAAACCATAGACAAAAGCTGGTGACAAAGCCTGAGATGCAGCCTGGACACTGAGCAGAGGGGTCAGGGAGGAAGGCCCCTTGATTCACACAGCACCCGAGCTCCGAGGTCGCTGCAGTTCCATACCCGCATCCTGCCTCCCAGAGCATAACGGGAAGAGTCGTCAGAGAAACTGAAAGGGGAGGATTATTCGGCCCTGGTCCTGGTCCTGGTCCAAGCCGGGCTATCAGCGCTGAGTCACGGGCAGAATGCTGAGCACGTCCCAAGCCTCATGAAACACTTTCGGAAACAGAGTTTCCGTTGTTACGTAAAATAATTCGCTGCCATGGGACAACCCGGAATTCCGAACAAGAAGTCTCATGACTTGGAGAGAAAGAATGCTTACACTTTCTCCCCAAGAAGAGCTGGAATTTCTCCCACAGCAAGTGTGCTGGAGGAAAAAAAAAAAAACATTGAGTGAGTGGCACAGAACAAGGCCTCAGTGAGACCGTGACAGGATGTTACGTAGGTAAAGCACTTTCCCTCTCGGCCCTGCTGGTCTCACCCACAAAGTGCACAGACTGGAGGAGAGCCCGAGGGTGGGGGGTGACCAGTGGTGGAGCAGCTAGAGCCTTTGCACCCAGCAGGCTTGTTGCAGGTGAGACCCCGGCCCAGGTACCACAGGCTGTGCT
This sequence comes from Ovis aries, assembly GCF_016772045.2. NCBI lineage: Eukaryota > Metazoa > Chordata > Mammalia > Artiodactyla > Bovidae > Ovis > Ovis aries. Next base: position 202,336,921 of record NC_056054.1, read on the forward strand.
GGGCCCACCCTCCATGTGGGACAGGTAGGGTGTGGACAGCCACTGGGCTGGCTGCATACTGAGATGTTGGGTCCTGTGGTCTGAGATGCAGTGCAAGAGACAGAAATAATTTCAACTAGAAGGGACTTGAAGAGCTGTCTCATTAAATCCTATTTCCACTGAGAAAAGTGAATTGGAAAGAGGGAGCGGGCCACAGCAAGGCTTAGATAGCAGCCCTGCTGGCTTGTAGGCTACGGGGCACCCCCGGGGCTGACTGCAGCAGTGACTCTCCACTTGCCCTTGCCCCTAAGGAACCAGGGCCCAGTGTAGCATTGACGTGTCGGTGGCCACAAAGTTAAAGCATATGAGAGCCGAGACTGGACGAGGCTATCCCGTCTCTGGTCCAGTGTCTGCTCACTATAGCACTCTGAATGCTCGACCGGTCATTCCAGCAAGTCTCCAGTAAAGTAGAGAAGGATCGACCCCTTGGGCTTCCCCTGAGCCTCCCCATAGTCGCTCGGTATCCCAGCAGCATTGAGTGGTAGTGTGACTTCTGTGCTGGACAAAGACCACAGGGCTGGGCCAGGAACAGAATGGGCTCTGGCTCTCTAGAGCAGCAGGAGAGAGAGGAAACCAGGGAAGCCAAGCATTTGGAAGAGAGATTTCCTACTTCTTAAAACTGATCTGGTTTTTGCTAGTTCTCTTTATCTTGACGGGTCTCTCACAGCATGTCTCTAAAGGTGATGATCTCACCTGCTCTGGAGAACCACCCCCATCCTGCCCTGCTGGTCTTCAGGGGCCACGCCTAGAGGCACACTGATGCCACCGGGGCAGGGGCAAGCTTTACGCTAACATGGGAGCACAGTGCTGGCAGGTGGTGGGCTGAGCTGGGACCCTGTGGTACACGAAAGAGATGCTTCCGTCACAGGCGAGAGCTGAGACCTCATCACCTGCTTAGCCTGCAGAGCCTCTGGATGGCAGGTTTAAGAATGTCACACACAATTCCCAGGCCCCACTCCAGCCCTGCTCACCCGTGATCTTGGTGGTCACCCCATCTTTCTGTGTCCCGTCTGCTTCAGTCATAGAATGGGTTCCTCATCGCAGGTCCTCTCAGGGTGTTTGCCTGCAGAGTGCCATTCCAGAAGTGCAGCCACACACGTGTGGCTCTCAGAGTGCCAGGCTGGGCTGGGAATGCCAGGTAGGGGACAGATGACTTTCTTTCAGAACTGGAGCAAGGCGGCTGTGAGAACTGATTGGGTCAACACGACCCGGGAGTTAGCCTTTCTCAGTTTGGGTGGATAAGGGCTGGGAGCCACTGTGCCCATGCTCTCTCGCTCTCATTTACCCTGGCACACAAGGAGCGGACTGAATGCCGCCTGTGGATCTAGGAGTAGAGACGGGTTCCCACCAGTGATCTTTTTTTAAGATTTTTTTTCTTTTTTTTGATGTGGACCATTTTTAAAGCCTTTATTGAATGTGTTACAATATTGCTTCTGCTTTATGTTTTGGTCTTTTGCCCACAAGGCATGTGGGATCAGCTCCCTGACCAGGGGTCAAACCTGCACCTCTGCATTGGAAGGTGAAATCTTAACCACTGGACTGCCCTCTCACCAGTGATCTGTGTTGCAGCCTGCTGGAGGGTCTCAGTCCCCTGGACACATCTGTGTATTTTAGCTGAGGCTGTAGCCCTGAGGTTGGAGGCTGGCAGGCAGTCTGCCCGCAGCAGAGGGAAGATCCTCCAAGAAGCTCAGTGATCGGTGACGTGTCTCACGTTCATCCTCATACCACTAAGTAGTCAGGGCCGGATCCTCCTTGAGGCCTCGGAGAAGGGGCTCCCCTTGGCTCCGTCTTCACAGCAAAGCTGGAAAAGTGACACAGGACACTGAGGCCTGCAGATGCAGCCTGGCTTAGGACGTGCACTGAGAGAAAAGTAAATTAAACGCTGTGGAGGCAGAGGTCTTTTGAGGGGAGCCTGAGACTCAGACACAGTGGTTCAGAGACAGTGGCTTCAGACACCGCCCGTTAGTGGTGTGTCACGCATGCTGAACAGTTCAGGTCAGTCTTGGGGATGGTGTCTCTGGACGGTGCATATGACCTCATGAGGTGCATTTGTGTACTAAACTGGCTCATCCCTAAATGCCCAGTGTACTTTTAACTCAGTTTAAAGTAACTTTACAGGAGTTCCCTGGTGGTCCAGTGGTTAGGATCCTAAGCTTCTTCTGCAAGGGACATGTATTCAATCCCTGATGGGGAACTGAGAACTGAAAGCTGTGCAGTATGACCTAAATAAATAAAAGTAACTTTAATTTTGCTCGAGTAGGGAATATATAAAGAGGTTATAACAAAAAAATGTATGTTTGGTCCACCTTGAGTTGTGTTAATGTCAGATTGAGACTGAGAGCTAGCTCCAGCTTGCCAGGTTCAACCATGTTCCACCTGTGGGGAGAGAGGATGTATGCAGAGCACCCTGGAACCAGGGCGTCCTCATGCTTGCTCAGGCGCCACCACAGTCCTAGTCACGGCTGCTCTAGTTCAGTTATCACTGGCAGCCAAGACAGAACCAAGATGCCCTTTCCTGCAGACTGGCTCCAACTGAACTCCTCTGTTGGCCAGCCCTTCCTTGCCTCTGGGCCCTGGGTGGGCTAGAGGGCTCCTTGGTGAAGAGGTTGGTCACTGCTGGTGTTGGGGGCAGTGACAGGCAGTAACTAGGAACCTGCTTCCCACCTGAATTTGATACCGGGCACTACTATCATTTCTCCCGAGACCCAGGGTGGAAGCAGCAGGGTCAGAGTCCCGGATGCAAAGGCTCGAGCCCCGTAATCTCTTGCTGGTAGGGGTGCCGCCCACCTACATGAGGAGAAGGGGCTCAGGGAACAGCACCAAGCAGCAGCATCTCCCTCTTGCTTTGTGAACTGCAGATCGCCCCAGCAGAAGGCCCAGACGTCAGTGAAAGGATGGTCATCATCACCGGCCCACCTGAAGCTCAGTTCAAGGTCAGTGCCAAGAACCCCCTCAGTCCTGAGCGCAGGGCTGCCTGTTGGGGGCGCTGAGGACCTTTAGCAAGTGCAGCTGCCCCAGGGGCAGCTTCAGGCTCTTCTTCGGAGGCTCCATCCTATCTCCATTTCCCATCCTGCAATAGTCTCCGACCCACCCTATCTTCCCCACCTCCAGGCTGTGCCCTTACCTGGAGCCCTCCTCCCCTTCTCTCCTGTGAAAAGTGGACTGTCAGTGCCCAGTTCAGATGGCACCCCCACGGGCACATCTCTGATCCCTTGGCCGTGGTTTTGAAGATGGCGCATAAACACAGGGTGTGAGGGGAAACACACAGTTTGCTGGAAGTGTTTGGAGGGGTGCATTCCTTCATTTTATACTGGAGTAGTTTTTTCCAGTGTTGTGTTGGTTTCAGGTGTTTGGTTATACACATACATATATCCATTCTTTTTCAGGTGGCTTTCCCATGTAGGTTATTACATAATGTTGAGTAGAGTTCCTTGTGCTATACAGTAGGTCTTTGTTGACATATGATAATCCCAAACTCCTAATTTATCTCCCCACCCCTAATTGCCCCCTTGGTAACCACGTTTGTTTTTCGTCTGTGAGCCTGTTTCCTTGTTTGGTAAATAAGTTTACTTGTATCACTTTAGATTCCACATGTAAGTGATATCATATATTTGTCTCTGATTTACTTCACTTACTGTGATAATCTCTAGGTCCATCCAGGTTACTGCCAATGGTATTTATTCTTTTTTAAATGAGCTGAGTAACATCCCACTGTGTGTGTGTGTGTGTGTGTATCACTTTTGGTTGGAGCATTTAACCCTTGTACATTTAAGGTAATTATCAATATGTATGTTCTTATTGCCATTTTGTTAATTGCTTCGGGTTTGTTGTTTTTTTTTCCCTTCCTCTTTTGTTCTCTCACAATTGATGACTATCTTTCGTGTTGCGTTTGGACTGCTTTTTCTTTTTTGTCTATCATAGATGTTTTGGTTTGCAGTTACCAGGAGGTTTTGGCATAGCAGTCTTTATATATTCAGCATTGTTTAATAAAGTTGCTGATCTAATTTCAAATGCCTTTCCAGTATCCTGCATTTGTACTCTCCTCATGATTACTGCTTTTGACATCCTATTTGTGTATGAATGATTTCCCACCTTTACTGTATGTTTGTCTTTACTGGTGCACTTGCCCATTCATAATTTTATAATTTTCTTGTTTCTAGTTGTGAGCTTTTCCACCTAGAGAAGTTCCTTTAGCATTTGTTATAAAGTAGTGAATTCTCTTAGCTTTTGCTTATCTGTAAAGCTTTTGACTTATTCATTGATTCTGAATGAGAGCCTTGTTGGCTATCCTTTGTTGTAGGTTTTTCCCTTTCATCACTTTATTTTCTCAGGCCATTTCTCTCTGTCATCTTCTTCGAGAACCCTTATAGAGTGAATGCTGGCACACTTAACGTTGCCTCACAGGTCTCTTAGCCGTGCTCATTTCTCTTCATTCTTTATTCTGTTCCACAGTGTGATTTTCACCAGTCTCCCAACTCACTTATTCATTCTTCAGCATCAGTCCTTCCAGTGAATATTCAGGACTAATTTCCTTCAGAATGGACTGGTTGGATCTCCTTGCAATCCCAGGGACTCTCAAGAGTCTTCTCCAACACCACAGTTCAAAAGCATCAATTCTTTGGCGCTCAGCTTTCTTTATGGTCCAGCTCTCACATCCATACATGACTACTGGAAAAACCAAAGCTTTGACTAGATGAACCTTTGTTGGCAAAGTAATGTCTCTGCTTTTTAATATGCTATCTAGGTTGGTCATAATTTTTCTTCTAAGGAGAAAGGGTCTTTTAATTTCATGGAAATAAAGTCTGCCACTGTTTCCATTGTTTCCCCATCTGTCTGCCATGAAGTAATGGGACTGGATGTCATGATCTTAGTTTTCTAAATGTTGAATTTTAAGCCAGCTTTTTCACTCTCCTCTTTCACTTTCATCACGAGGCTCTTTAGTTCTTCTTCACTTTCTGCCATAAGGCTGGTGTCATCTGCATATCTGAGGTTACTGATATTCCTGGCAATTTTGATTCCAGCTTGTGCTTCATCCAGCCCAGTATTTCTCATGATGTACTCTGCATATAAGGTAAATAAGCAGGGTGACAATATACAACCTTGACATACTCCTTTCCTGATTTGGAACCAGTCTGTTCTTCCATGTCCAGTTCTAACTGTTGCTTCCTGACCTGCATACAAATTTCTCAAGAAGCAGGTCAAGTGGTCTGGTATTCCCATCTCTTTCAGAATTTTCCACAGTTTATTGTGATCCACACAGTCAAAGGCTTTAGCATAGTCAGTCAAGCAGAAATAGATGTTTTTCTGGAACTCTCTTGGTTTTTTAATGATCCAACGGATGTTGACATTTTGATCTCTGGTTCCTCTGCCTTTTCTAAATCCAGCTTGAACATCTGGAAGTTCACATACTGTTGAAGCCTGGCTTTGAGAATTTTGAGCATTACTTTGCTAGCGTGTGAGATGAGTGCAATTGTGCCGTAGTTTGAGCATTCTTGGCATCGCCTTTCTTAGGGGTTGGAATGAAAACTGACCTTTTCCAGTTCTGTAGCCACTGTTGAATTTTCCAAATTTGCTGGCATATTGAGTGCAGCACTTTCACAGCATCATCTTTTAGGGTTTGAAATAGCTCCACTGGAATTCCATCACCTCCACTAGCTTTGTTCGTAGTGATGCTTTCTAAGGCCCACTTCACTTCACATTCCAGGACGTCTGGCTCTAGATGAGTGATCACACCATCGTGATTATCTGGGTCGTGAAGAACTTTTTTGTACAGTTCTTGTGTGTATTCCTGCCACCTCTTCTTAATATCTTCTGCTTCTGTTAGGTCCATACCATTTCTGTCCTTTATTGTGCCCATCTTTGCATGAACTGTTCCCTTGGTATCTCTAATTTTCTTGAAGACATCTCTAGTCTTTCCCATTCTATTGTTTTCCTCTGTTTCTTTGCATTGATCGCTGAGGAAGGCTTTCTTATCTCTCCTTGCTGTTCTTTGGAATTCTGCATTCAAATGGGTGTATCTTTCCTTTTCTCCTTTGCCTTTCAGTTCTCTTCTTTGCACAACTATTTGTAAGTCCTCCTTAAACAACCATTTTGCCTTTTTGCACTTCGTTTTCTTGGGGATGGTCTTGATCCCTGCCTCCTGTACAATGTTATGAACCTCCGTCCATAGTTCTTCAGGCACTCTGTCTATCAGATCTAATCCCTTGAATCTATTTCTCACTTACATTGTATAGTCACAAGGGATCTGATTTAGGTCATACCTGAATGGTCTGGTGGTTTTCCCTACTTTCTTCAATTTAAGTCTGAATTTGGCAATAAGGAGTTCAGGATCTGAGCCACAGTCAGTTTGTTTTTGCTGACTGTATACAGTTTCTCCATCTTTGGCTACAAAGAATACAATCAATCTGATTTCGCTATTGACCATCTGGTGATGTCCACGTGTAGAGTCTTCTCTACCTTCAGGTGGATTGCCTGTCTTGATTTCATTTAGTTGTTCTTCTGGGGTTTTATCTTGTTCCTTCGTCTGGAACATACTTCTCTGCTGTCTCAGTTTGTGTTTGTGATCTCCCTTCTGTAGGCTGCTGGATTGTAGTTCTTCTTGCTTCTCATGTCTGCCTCCTGGTGGGTGAGGTTGGTTCAGGGGTTTGTACAGGCTTCCTGGTGGTAGCGACTGGTGCCTGCCGGCTGGTAGATGGAGCTGGCTCTTGTCCCTCTTGTGCAGCAGGGCCATGTCAAAGGGCATGTCTTGAGGTGCCTGTGGACTCAGGACAGCTTTAGGCATTGTGTGTGTCGGTTGATTGCTGGGGTTGTGTTCCCAGCCTGTTGGTTGGCCTGAAGCACTAGAGCTTGCAGGCTGTTGGGTTGGGACCAGGTCTCAGTACCAGATGGTGACCTCCAGGAGAGCTCACGTTGAGGAATATTCCCTGGGGCCTCCGCTACCAGTGTCCTTGCCCCACAGTGGGCCACAGCCAATCCCCGCCTCTCCAGGAGACTCCAAAACCTACAGGTAGGTCTAACTCGGGCTCCTATGGAGTCACTGCTTTGCCTTGGGTCCCAGGGCACATGAACCCTTGTGTGCACCCTCCAAGAGTGGAGTCCCTGCTTCCCTCAGTCCTGTGGAGCTCTTGCACTCAAGTGCCTCTGGCCCTTCAAAGCCAAATGCTCTAGAGACGCCTCCTCGGGATGCCAGACGCCCATCTGGGGAGCCTGGCATGGGGCTCAGAACTCTCACTCCTCTGGGAGAACCTCTGCAGTATAATTAGTTTCCAGTTTGTGGGTGGCCTGGTGGGTATGGGATTTGATTGTATTGTGACAGCACCCTTCCTGCCATCTGGTTGTGGCTTCTTTGTTTTCGGATGCAGATTATCTTTTTGGAAAGGTTCCAGTCTTTTTGTTGATGGTTGTTCAGCAGTTGGTTGTGATTTTGGTGTTTTCGTGAGAGGAGGTGAGCTCAAGTCCTTCTGTTACTATTCTGCCAGCTGTCTCCCTTCTCCTGCAGTATTCTGTTTTTACCTTTTCACCCCCAGAAAAATTATAAATTGAGTTTTCTAAAAGAAACATTTATAAAAATATAATTTGTAGTAAAAATACTTAAAATGTGTCTGAGAAAAAAATTAACACATGTATAAATGTTCAAGGACAATAATCCTTCAACTCATGATGGATAAACAAAATGTGGTATAACGACGTAGTAGGATATCAGTCAGCCATGAAAAGAGTGAAATTCTGATGCACAGTACATCATAAGTGAGCCCAGAAAACATTCCACCCAGTGAGAGAAGGAAGACACAGCAGGCCACACATGGTATATTCCATTTATGTGAAACATCAGAAAAGGCAAATCTGTACAGACTAGCCTAATGGTTGCCAGGGACTAGAGAGGGGGAGCTGGGACTGTCTGCCAATAGGTACGGGTTCTATCTGGGGGAATGGGATAGAAACGTTCTGAACAGTGGTGGTAGCTGCACAACGTAATGAATGTCCTAGAAACTACTGGAGTGTACACTTGAAAGTGCAGAGTTTTAGATTATGTAAGTTATATCTCAGTTTGGTTTTTTTTAATCCTTTTAGGGGTTTCCCTGGCAGTCCAATGGTTAAGACTGTTTCCACTGCAATGGGCACAGGTTTGACCCCTGGTCAGGAAACTAAAATCTCTTATACCGAGCAGTGCAGCCATTAAATAAATAAATACTCAAATTTTAAAAAGAACAATAAGCTGTTGGCTACACTACCTCTGGAGTTAGGTATCAAAAAGCAAATCCTGTCACCACCACCCTTGCCTCCATCCTTTAATAACAGACTTATGAACATACTGTGGGTGGGAGGAAGTTAAGAATTCCCTGAACAAATTCATTCAAGCAAATATTTATAGGTGCTCAGGATACAAAGACTACAGGTAGTTCCACCCTGTCCCTACACACAGAAAGCTCCCTGTGCGATCGTGTGCAAACCCGAAGACACAGCAGTGTCTATGCATGTCACTTGTTGGGTGTGGAAGGCGTGTGCCCACCGGGTCTGAGCCAGCTGAGCGGGCCCTGGTGAGCATGGGGCTGGGGTTGTGCCATGCCTTGGACTCACCAGTTCCCACAGCAGTGCGGCTAAAGCAGGTTGACATGTCTTGCTCTCTCAGGCCCAGGGGCGGATCTTTGGGAAACTGAAAGAAGAAAACTTCTTTAACCCCAAAGAGGAGGTGAAGCTGGAAGCCCACATCCGAGTGCCCTCCTCTACAGCCGGCCGTGTGATCGGCAAGGGCGGCAAAACCGTGAGTGTGCTCTGAGCTGCCTTCGTCTCCTGGCCTGACTTCCCTCAGACCCCCACCCCTGACTCTCCTAGGACAAAAATGGAATCCGCGATCCGGAGCTGAGGGCCTCAGATTCAGTGCTAAGCCAGACCCCGAAAAACCAGGGTCCTGAGTCCAGACACGCTGCATCTAGGCTACATGCTGGGAAGTGAAGACAGGGAGCCACCTCCTGCCCCTGTAAACCCACACACACAGCAGCGGGAAAGAATAGGGAGCAGAGTTCCACCCAGCTCCTCGGACATGCCTTGGAGATATTGCAATGAAGCGAGTCACACGTTTTCTGGTTTCTTCCCCCACAGGTGAATGAACTGCAGAACTTAACCAGTGCAGAAGTCATCGTGCCTCGTGACCAAACACCAGATGAAAATGAGGAAGTGATTGTCAGAATTATCGGGCATTTCTTTGCCAGTCAGGTATCTGTGCTGTGAGCGTCCAGTCTCTCCTGCTAATCTCTTGTCAAGTCTCTAAGCTCTTGGTGACCTGTCAGGTGGCCCCAAGCCCTGCGCACACCCATGCCCTGACCCCCATGCACAGATGGGACAGGGCAGGCGCGACCATTCCTCAGCTTACTGCTGCTCTCCTAGCTCTGCTAGAGGAGGCTGAGGAAGGGCGTAGAGCTTTGGAATCAAGCGAGTACAGTTCAGCCTCTCAAATGCTGGACTGCGAGCTCTTGCATTCCCTCATCCTCCTGACCAGGCTTCAGTCACAGCCTTACCCTGCTGGGAGTCACTTACCAGGAAGGGTCACCCTTGGACCCTGAGGACCAGCCTGGGTGCCACAATGACACTATTACAGGTTAAACGCTCATCCCAGGAGACCCGTGTTTCTCTTTCCTCTCCTCTGCTGCACGACACCCCTCGTTAGGACTCAGAGCTCCACACAGCTGCTACTCGTCCAGGCAGAAGGGCCAGCCCCTCAGCATCACGGAACCTGGTTCTTCCTAATGCTTTGTTATGGACGGGGCAGGGGTGGCATAAAGCAGTCCAGTCCCCATCCTGAAGGAGCACAGGCGGTCTCCACTGACACAGCAGGTGTGTCTGGGTGTTCGCACACGTTCCCAATGCCATGCTTTGCCAGGCCCTGTGATGCTGCTGCAGCCCCATGACCCACAGGCACCCTGAGACTCCTACAGTCAGAGCCCGGCCACGCCACCCCTGTGGCTCTCCCCTCCCAGCCCTGGGCACAGGTCTCAATGGCAGGGCTCTCCCTGCAAAAGGAGCACCAGGGTGGGTGAGGGGGCAGGTGTGGGTTCATGTGTTTTCTCCACTTGTTCAAGGTGGAGTTAGTGTCTGGGCCAGTTTCTCACTTCCTCCCCATGCCATTGACTGTCATATCCCCGCTATACACCACACTCTAGGAAGGCAGGGGGGTAGGGGGCAGCATTGGACACTGGAGTGAGTGTAGCTGGGAGAGACGATGCTGTCTGACCTCTGCAGGGTCCTGAGTCACTGATGCCCTGGTTGTGGTTCCTGGGATCCCACTTTCTTACCTTCCACCTAGCAGCCTTGGGGTGGGGGTGGGGAACTCTGCCACTTTACTGCAATTGAGTCCAGATGACACTTCTGAGGTTACCACCTCTTCCCCCCAAGTCCCAAGCCTACTCCCCAACTCCCCTCTGCCTGTCCTCAGAACTGGGTTCCTTTTTTCCCCCCATCCCCCTCCTCTCCCTTGCTGCAGACCGCACAGCGCAAGATCAGGGAAATTGTACAGCAGGTGAAGCAGCAGGAGCAGAAATATCCTCAGGGAGTCGCCTCACAGCGCAGCAAGTGAGGCTCCCACAGGCACCAGCAAACAACGGATGAATGTAGCCCTTCCAACACCTGACAGAATGAGACCAAACACAGCCAGCCAGATCGGGAGCAAACCAAAGACCATCCTGAGGAATGAGAAGTCTGCGGAGGCGCCAGGGGCTCTGCAGAGGCCCTGAGGATCCGGGGGGCAGGAAGGGAGGCGGGAGGGCAGCTGTGTCGAGGCCCAGCCTCCCGCCTCCCCCCGGGGCCTCTGCAGGCTTCCCAGCCATCCACTTCACCATCCACTTGGATCTCTCAACTCCCACCACGCTATCCCTTTTAGTTGAACTAACATAGGTGAACGCGTTCAAATCAAAGCAAAATTCACACCCTTTTCTTTTCGTGGAAAATTGTCTCTGTACATGTATGTACATATTAGAAGGGAAAGATGTTAAGATATGTGGCCTGTGGGTTACACAGGGTGCCTGCGGCGTTAATATATTTTAGAAATAATATATCAAATAACTCAACTAACTCCAATTTTTTTTTAATCAATTATTAATTCTTTTTTCTTTTTCAAGAGAAAGCAGGCTTTTCTAGACTTTAAAGAATACAGTCATCCTTTGGGAGGTCTAATGGTTTAGTAAGGAACTTCAAGGCCACCCACACAAAATTCACCTGGAGGGAAATCTCATCGAAAGGACACTCACAGCAGTTCTGGATCACCTGTGTATGTCAACAGAAGGGATACCGTCTCTCTGAGAGGAAGCTCTGTCTCTCTTCATCCCTAACTCTCACACCCATCTCTCTTTGCTTCACAGGTTTTAAACTGGTTTTTGCATACTGCTATGTAATTCTGTCTCTCTCTGTTTATCTCTCCCCCACCCCCTCTTCCTCCCTGTCTTCTCCATCCCCATTCTTTTTAACTCCCTCATCCCTCTGTCTCAATCCCCATATCTACGCACCCCCCAGGCAAAGCAGTGCTCTGAGTATCACATCACACAAAAGGAACAAAAGCGAAACACACAAACCAGCCTCAACTTACACTTGGTTACTCAAAAGAACAAGAGTCAATGGTACTTGTCCTAGCATTTTGGAAGAGGAAAACAGGAACCCATCAAACCAAACAAACAAAAGAAAAATTCCACAAAGAAAGAATGTATTTTGTCTTTTTTACATTTTGGTGTATAAGCCATCAATATTCAGCGAAATGATTTCTTTCTTTTTAAAAAAATATGGAGGAAAATAGCAATTTACACGAGGTCGTTGGCCCAGGGCGTTAAATTTACAGATTTTTTTAACGAGAAAAACACACAAAAAAAGCTACCTCAGGTGTTTTTTACCTCAGCACCTTGCTCTTGTGTTTCCCTTAGAGATTTTGTAAAACTGATAGTTGGAGCATTTTTTTATTTTTTTAATAAAAATGAGTTGGAAAAAAAAATATCAACTGCCAGCCTGGAGAAGGTGACAGTCCAAGTGTGCAACAACTGTTCTGAATTGTCTTCCGCTAGCCAAGAACCTATATGGCCTTCTTTTGGACAAACCTTGAAAATGTTTATTAAAAAAAAAGATGACAAAGAAAAACAGAGAGAGAAAATATTGGAGATGTCCTGAATTTCAATAGGGTACGCGCCATTAGGGCTTTTTGCGCTAAAGGATGAACATGTACTGGTTTATGTGAACAAGCCATTTTACCACCAGACTGCAATGCCAGTTTCCTCTACTGCAAACAGTGTTCTGTGACAAAAACAAAAACAAACAAAAAAAGAAATATATCCAGCTAACCAGAGCCTGGTGTCTCGGTCTCTTATTTTACTAAGTGTCACCCACCCTAGGCATCAGCTGGGCCCTGCCTGAGGGGACTGTGGGGGAACGGGCGGCACCGTCAGGCCTGGGAAACTGCGCTGAGGAGGCCGGCTTCTCCAGGCCCGTCTCGGAGCAGCCACACTAGGTCAGTGGTGTTCAGACTGCTCCTCAGGCCGGCAGCAGCAGGATCGCCTGGGAACTTGGAAATGGCAGACTCTTGGGGTCCACCTTGACTTGGAAATTCTGAGGGTGGACAGTGGGTGTTTCAGGGAGCTCTCTGGGTGACTCCAATGTGCGCTGAAGTTTGAGACCCACAGGACTAGAGGGCTGGATACTGACTGTGTAGTAACTGTAGGGCCAACCCCTATCTTAAACTTGTAGGTCTGGCCAGGGAAAGAGCTTATTTTTGTGTGAGGGAAAGGAAGAGGGACAACATGCCTGGCAACGGAAAGGACAAGGTACTTGCTTCACCCCACCCCTCCACAGAAGCCCTGTGTTACAGATTTCTGGAGATGGGGTGTGTAGGCCTGAACATCCCTTCCATCCTGCTCAGTTTCTCTCCTACTCTGCCTGTTCTCTCTGGAGAATCTCACTTCCTCCAACACGGAGCCATGGAAAGGAAGGATGGAAGAGGCCGTTTGCAAATTAGAAGAGGACTCCAGCACAGAGGGAGAGCTTAAGAACATAAGAAAAAGGATCAGTAGAATAGTTAGATGTTTAGAGAGGTTTTAACCAAGGAAATGATAAGCCCTAGACAGAGGCATCTTGACAGGACAGGAAGCAAGGGTGGAAACACTGGACTTCTAAGGGAAGCAGGGGAAAATGGATAACCTGGCATCAACTAGGATGTAAATGACTCAGTGATTGAGTAGACTGAGACAGGATAAAGACTTAAGGAGTATGGAAAGCATCTGGCATAGTCTTATGCATGCACCCTGGGGTGGGACATTCATGTGATCGATGATGCGAGAAACCCAGAACCTGAACTGTACATGCATTGAAATCTTTCACTGTTTTAAAGCCTAATGGAGATTTCTTTGACCTGCTAATATTTAACAACACTGCTAGTGAGCCCCCTGACGTTTACTGTCAGTTGCTGCCTTTTATTTTCTCTCTACATTCCCCTTAAAGTGTTGGTGAATTAAAAACTTGAGACTTACCACATGTGAGTTAATTTTCTATTCTAGTTCACATCAGCCACATAAAGTCACTGTCTTTCTAGAAGCAACAAGTGCTCTTAGCTCTTGTTCTGACTGATGTGGCTGGCAAGGGTTGAAACCTCATGGAACAAAATAATATTCTAACTTGACCTTGATCCTTCTGTATTCTCTTGTAAAACAGGGATCCAGGTCCTTGGTTTGCTCCCATTTTAGGCTCTAATCTTCTCTCTGGGATGTGGCCGACAATAAACAGTGAGGAATATCCCCATTTGCCTCCAATAACTTGTGATGATCAGGGCAAACTCTGTAAAACCAAACTCAATCTGATCCCTATCCCAGTTTATCTATAATCTCAGCCATTTCCAATATGAAAGATTACCTGACTTCTGTGACTCCTGAATGTCCCTGACCCTCCAACAGCCATAAACTACTTCCAGTCACCCTCACTGAACCTGGCAAAACCTATTCTCAGCTCTGCATTCACAGCAGAGCAGTACTGGGAAAGGACTATTGGGGTAATTTGATCCACCTTCCTAATAAGGAGTGGTGTCCTTTAAACTCTTCCCAGTGCCCAGTCACCCACCAGCGAGGGGAACCACGACTTTTAAGGCAGACAGTTACATCGCCACACAGCCTGGCCTCATAGATCTGTCTTCTCCTGGTGGGAAACCTCACCCTACAACCATCACGCGCCAAACCTGCTCCACATTGCTTAGGACAACCCCCTAATGCCTGGAGACAGCTGCCTTGCCCTCCCTTCTCTCAGTTCCTTCAGTCAACTTGCTTTCTCTCAGCTCTGAAATATCATGTGCAGGAATACAGCCCCCAGCTCCTGCATCCTACGCCCTCAAAAGCCACAGCAACTGCTGATCAGCATGGTAGGCCTTGCTCAGCAAACAGCAAGAGGCTGTGAAGAAAGCTTACTAGGGTGCAGCTCGGCTCTGCTGTGGGGCAGGCTGAAGGCAGAAATGGGTGCCCCTTATCTTGTACTGGATCTTTACAGGTCTCACGTTCTCATCAGGAGAAAATGAGAGCCCAAGCCCAGATATTTGCTCCCTGCTTGCCCATTATACTAGCTAAATAACTGTACACCTCATAGCCTCTTGGAGGCCTGTCTCATCTAAAATAAAATTTTGAACACAACAAAGTCTCTGATTCTAACTGATGTATAAGAATAGACTTCCAAGTCAAAAATGGCCTCTATTTCTCATTAAACATCAAGAAAGAATAAAACAGACTCACAACAAAAACAGCTAAACACCAAAAAGCAAGGGAAATCAACAATAATTACAAGCTTTACAGAATTAGAATGGGAAAACTTCAATGCACGGCATGGTCTAGTTAGACAGAATCACTTTTTAAAACGATAGGAAAACGCATATTTGCCATCTCCAGGGCACACCACCACTTCCCCTTCCCACTGGATGGATGCAGATGTGGAGGCGAGAGCCACGCTGGAGCTGGGGCAGCATCTCAAGACCCAAAAGCCAAGTGCCAAGCAAAGTTCCCGTAATCATGCCACTGCCACAGCATGCTAGGCTGCTTAAATTTAAACTGCTACGTGAGACAGAAAATCTGATCTTTCTTAAGCCACTGTTAATATGGCCTTTGTTATAGCAACAAACTAACCTCTTAATACAACCATGCAAAAACTAAAGATCTAGATAGACTTGGTGTATCTTTTGGATAGACCCCCTTCCCTCCCTAAAAGTTACTTGCAAAACAACAAACAGAAATAAAGCTAGTTTCATAAATCTCTGTTCCACTACTAAGAGCCAGAAAGCAAGTTTTGAGGAGAAAAAGGGCCATGACTCAAGAATTTTTATACCCAGTCAAGTTCTCCATGTGTGAAAACGTCAGAAGAATTCCTATATGCAAGGATTCAGATAAGAGTATTCTGCATTTCTCTTGTAAATAAGTATATGAAAACGTTTCTAACTAAAAATGAAGCCAAATAAAACTCATGTTTAAACTAGATGTGAGCAATGAAACCAATTAAATATTTAAGTTGTTGTAAATATAAATTTCGAGCTGAGTTATAACTCCATTTAAAACTGAATTTAAATACCAAAAATTATCCTTGGAGAGGAAGCAAAATAGTCATAATAAAGTTCCAAAATACATATTTTGTTAACAAAGACCAAAAATGTGTAAAATGTATATGAGGACCCTGTGCTTGGGGGCGGCCGGAGGTGGGGAAGGGAGAGTGAAAGGGTCATGAATAGAGCAAAAGTTGCCAACAGTAGCACTGTGCTGGCAGCAAGCAGAAACCTCGTCTCCTTTACTGAGGCCCCACCCGGACTGCATGCTGCTTTACCCAAGTGATATGAACGTGAGGCAGAGTTCTGGCCAAAGGAATGGGAGCTGAAGTGGCCTCTGCCACTCCTGGGCCCAGCCCATTGCCCTTTCCATGCTCTCCAGACGGTGGCTGGACAGTAAGGAGTGCGATGCTGTAAGGCAGGGGTTGACAGCCCTTTTCTGTAAATAGAGTAAATATTTTAGGCTAGGCTTTGCGTGATATAAAATGATGCTACTCCTGGGGAGGAAAATTTGGTAAATCACATATGCTAGATATCTGTCCCAGCAGTCCCACTTCTAGGAAGCTATCCCAAAGCTGATGTGTTAGCAGAAACAGAAAGTGACGTGAACAGGCACATGCGGTGCAGAAAGAGACTCAAGAGCTTCAGCATCCATTGTAAGGGGACCGGTAACGAACCACAGCACCCTGAAACGATGGATTACTATGAAGCTGTAAAAGGAGCAGAATGAGGAGTGACATCAAGAATAAATTTTAAAAAAAAATCAAGAAGACTAAGTAGTTTTAATATGCTATTTTTAGTGTTAAAAAAGAAATATATATATGTGTGTGTGTCTGTATGTATTTTTCCCCCTAAAAGGGGACAGAAGCTAAAATAAAATTATCTATATAGGGAAAGAGAAAGGCAAAACCGTGAACGTTCTTTATTCCACACTTTTGCTCTTGGACTAATGTTTACGTCTTACATAATATAAAAACATAAGCAAGAACCAAATCCATAAACAGCAAAAGCAAATAAATCCAACTATGTATCAACTTGATGGCATAATCACTCAGGAAAAAACTCCATCAAGTGATCTTCAAAATTAGAGTGATTTTCACTGTGATTCTCTAGTAGAATATTGTTTAAAAAGAATTACAAAGGAAACAAATTGTATTTAGTGGCCTTGTTATTTGTTATGCTGGTATTAATGTTTTGAATTTCTGTATTTCACAGGGTAAAATGAATAATTATGTTGATGTTAACAATCAAAACTTTTAATGTTACAGTGTAAAATAAAAAACCTTAAAATCTTAATATGAATTTAAAATCAGTGAAAACAAGTATTCCCTAATCTGTTGTAAAGGCCTAGAAAGACCAATAATCCAATGATAATCAGCATTAATAAAATTTCTCACTAAAATAAACCCTTTACCAAATGGCCAGCTCCAGGTCTAGGACAGGAAATGTGTAAGATGGCCCTTTATCATACCAATTAAGCAGGAAGTGTTCAAAATCAGACTTGTGGGGTTCTGTCAAAGGGACACTGGAACTTAAAATGGGGTAATTTGAACGTCAAAAAGAATAAAATGAATCAAAACATCATAGGGCTTGGCCAAGGAAGAGCAGGAAGACGGCTCACCTCCTCTCATGGGCACTGCAAAATTACAATTTACAGAGCAATTATGAATGACAAAAACCAGAAGTCCAGCAGAAAAGATTTACAACTAAGGATACAAGGAAGGAACCACAAAGAGACAGCTAGGAGGAGCAGAGCTGCAATATAGTCAAGACCCATACCCCTGGGTGGGTGATGCACAAATGGGAGGTTAATTACAATTGCAGAGGTTCTCCCCAAGGAGCAAGGGGTCTGAGCCCCACATCAAGCTCAACAACACAGGGGTACACTGAGAAGATGAGCCCCCAGCATGTCTGGTACTGAAGGTTAGTGGGGCTTACTTTGGGGAGCTCTACACTCTTGAAGGGCACACACAAAATCACACACTCCAAGACCCAGGGCAGAAGCAGTAATCTAAAAAGGAGCCTGGGTCACACCCATCTGCTGAACCTGGAGTCTCCTGGAGGCCGGGAGCAACTGCAGCTCACCCTGGGGACAGACACTAGCGGCAGCCATCTTTGAGTGCGCCTTCTACCATGGGATCACTGGTGCTGGCAAGTGCCATTTTGGAATCCTCATTCTAGCTTCTCAGCCTCAGGAGCCAGCCCCACCCCCGCCCACCAGTCTGTAGACACAAGTACTGGGACACTTCAGGTCAAGTGACACAGCCCCATCCATGGGCAACCAGGCTGCCTTAAGACCCCCTAAGCCCACAGTTGCCCCTGGACACAGCCCTGTCCACCAGAGGACCCAGGACCTGGCCCCGGACACCTAGTACACAGGTACGAGACTCAAGACCCTGCAGGCAGAGACGTGGGACCCAGCTCTGCCCACCAATGCGCCAACACTAACTCCAGGGTCCAGTTTCATGCCCTGGTGGGTGGGCACCAGCACCGTATCTCTGGGATCCTGACCCCTCCACCAGTGGGTGGATGGCAGGAACAGAACCACAGGGCCCCCAGCCTGCCTTGTCAGGAACGAGACAACACACCAGCAGGGAGCACAGGCCCAGGAGACCCAAGCACTAGCCCTTTCCATCAGAAGGCCAACACTACCTCTGAGACACCATGGACTACTCAGCCAGCTACTCTAGGATCCAACCCTGCACCCCAGTGGGTCGGCACTAGCCCTGAGACACCCCAGAACCCAAAGCAAGCCAAGGGACTGACCCCACCCACCAGCCAGCCAACACAAGATTTGGGAACACTGACTCTGCAACCACCCCTGCTAAACCTGGCTCTGCCTAAGAGCCCCGACTAGCCCAGGGCTCCTCAGGGTTCTATAGCCAGCCACATGACATGGCCCTACCAAAGATGATCAAAGAACACAGAAGAATGGATGAACAAAGGGAGAAGTTAGATGTTTTGGGGAATTGACAACATCACTGCTGGGGCTTGGGTTCAATCCCTGGTCAGGGAACTAAGATCCAACAGGCTGTGCAGTCCAGCCCCATCCCCTCCAAAAACGTCAGAAGTTTTAAACAAAATGTACATAAAAATACAAAACTAAACATTTTAAATCCGACAGTACAGTACCCTGAAAAGCACAGTAGTGCAGTACAACAGCTGGCACACAGGAGCTGGCACTGAGTAAACAGTCAAGACTGGAGGGGAGGGAGGCGGCGGGAGACAGTAGAGCTGAAGGACTGCCAGCAACAGAAGACGGAGGGCAAGCTGCAATCTCACTCACGCCTGATGGCCAAGAACCCACGCTCACAACTTCAAAGTTCGCATTTGAAGGTTCGTGTGCAGTGGACTTACTGTATTGTCAAAATGACCATAGTATCCAAGACAATCTATAGATTTGGTGCAATCCCTATCAATCTTGAAAAGGAAAAACAGAGTCAGAGGTATCCTGCGTCTTGACTTCAGACTATACACAAAGCTACAGTAATCAAGTTGTTAGTCACTCAGTCATGTCCGACTCTTTGTGACCTCATGGATTATAGCCTGCCAGGCTCCTCTGTCCATGGGATTTTCCAGGCAAGAATACTGGAGTGGGTTGCCATTCCCTTCTCTAGAGGATCTTCCCAACCCAGGAATCGAACCCAGGTCTCCTGCACTGCAGGCAGATTCTTTACCATCTGAGCTACCAGGGAATGGTATTGGTACAACAGACACATAGATCAGTGAAACGAAAAGAGCCCAGAAATAAATCTACACACCTATAGTTAGTTAATCTATAACAAAGGAGGCAAGAATACACAATGGAGAAAAGACGATCTCTTCAATAAGTGGTGCTGAGAAAACTGGACAGTTGTATATAAAAGCATGAAATCAGAACATTTTCTCAAATGATATGTAACAATAAACTCAAAATTAACTCAAGCCCTACATGTAAAACTAGAAACCATAAACTCCTAAAAGAAAATATAGGCAGAACACTCTTGGACATAAAACAGAGCCAATGGTATTTTGGATCTGCCTCCTAAAGCAAAGGAAACAAAAGCAAAAATAAACATAGGACCTAACTAAACTTAAAACATTAAAAACAGCAAAGGAAACCATCAACAACAACAAAAAAACCTTTAAAAAAAAAAAACAACCTAATGAATAGATACATTGTATAGCACAGGGAATATAGCTAATATTTTATATTAATAAAGAAATGTTTTAAAATCATGTTTTTCCTAGATGAAGTACATTTCAGGGTAACCAAATTAGCTGATTAGATTTTACTTTATAGAAGAATTCAAAGTAATTAACATGGAGGGATGACAGAATTAGAAAATCACCATTTTGTACCTGTTAATAAAAGAGCATCAATTATGTTTTAAAAAAAATTTAAGACCAAGAGAAGATGAATAGGAACTCTTATAGCCTGAATTAGAGCACCAGTAAGTGGATGCATGTGAGGCAGTACAGTAAGACAAATAATGAAGGACCCTTGCCTAATAAATTCAACCTGAAGCTGATCAAGCCTATCAGTTTATATGAAATACCGGAGACAGAGGAAACCGTTAAACACCACCAAGGAGCTAAAAGCCAAATCTAGAAGTGGAATTTTCCACAGAAACACTCAGTTTCTCTAATAACTAATAGGACAAAAAAAGAGATTACTACTGAATGAAAAAGACTCAAGAGAGAATAACCAGCGGCAATGTGTACTTTTTACTGGATCCCATATTAGTGTTCTGAGACTGCTCTAACTACCAAAGATTTGACGGATGATTAAACAGCAGAAATTGCTTCTCTCAGTTTTGGAGCCAGAAGTCTGAAGTGAAGGTGTCATCAGGGCCAGGTTCCCTCGGAAGGCTCTTCCAGCTCTGGTGGCTCCAGACTTCCTAGGCTTGCAGGAGCATCACTAGTCTCTGTTCTGTAGTGTCACTGTTTCTTCTTTTAAAAAAAAAAACCTCAAACACAAGTTTATAAATTAGAAAGCAACACAGCCTGTCCAGCCAACCATTAACTCTTGGGTATCTTTTTCTAGATTTTGTTTACACCTAAAAATGGGTATAAAAATGAACACCGCCAAGGCCCATTACAATGCCTCCCTTATTCATCTCAAAACTGCCTACTTCTTTCTTATAAGGCAAGTGATTGCACTTAGGGTCTATTCAGACAATCCAGGATAAATTCTTTTTCTCAAGATTTTTAATCACATCTTTTGCTACAGAAGGTAATATTCACAGGTTCCCAGGATAAGGATGTGGACAAATGCTTTGTGGGGGTCACATTCAGCCAACTATATGTCCTGATTAGAAGAATATAATGAAACAGTTTTAATCATCAGGGAAACTTGAATATGCACTATTAATGCTATTAGCAAATTCGTACTAATTTTGTTAAGTGTGAAAATTACAAATTTTTTTTTTTAAGTTATTATATGTTAGGGAGATATCAGTATTTTGGTAGAAAGACATGTTTGCTTTAAAGACCCTCCCCCTTCCATAAAAAAAAAAGTAAATCAAGATTAGCCACACATTTTATTAACTGCTGAAAGGTGGTGATGATTGTGTCTTAAAATTTTCATAATAAATTTTTTTTTAAAGCAGTTGCAAAAAGATAAAATTGTCCACTAAAATGAGACATGAAATCCCTCAGAATGAACTTATCCAGACCTACACATAAAAAATATTATAAAATTAAAATCAATGCAGATACAAGTTATCAGCCTATGCCAGAAGAAAAGTCAAAATACCAATGGGTAATTTTTATCTCTGATTTTTTAAAAAATATGCAATTTTAATTTAGAATTCAAAGAATTTCTCATAAGAGAATAATCAAAACACTGGAAGATGGTGTGTCTAACAATACCAATTAAATAGATTATAACCAATTCCTAGAACATTACACAGCAACTATGGAAAGGGGGTTATAGAGCCACATATATAGTATGATTCCATATTTGTTAATAACAACAACAAAAAAAATCTACTTGCACAAGCGTGTTCAACACACACATTTATTCATACAAACATGAAGGAGTATATACCAAAATTCAGGATATACACCAGAATGTTAAGAGTTCCTCACTCTGGGTGGTGAGTTTTATCAGTAGCTTATTTTTCTACTATGGACACCTATGACAGATGAAACTGTAAGTGGTACCACAGACTATGATCACCACATGCCCTTAAGGAAGCACACACAAACCTGTGTGCTTGGTAGGGGCAGGGGGGTGGAGGGTGCAATGGGGAGACAGGGTACTGGATGTACATCTGAAGCATGTGATTCCAAGAACTCTACGTTGCTTCTCTGGCAGTTGCCAAACTGTATTCCATGAAACACTTCCATGAGTGTCACACAGAGAAGGGTCAATGTCCAAGTTTTCAGACACACTAGGTTAAGATCTTAATTTGTTACATTTGCTATGCATCCCCAGGAGAAAAAGATATGGTACACTCATCCACTGAGCCATAGAACCTTTGTTTAACAACCTACATAGACTCAATAGGACGTCTACTGAAAAGTATTTTATGAATTCCAGTGTAAAAACTTGGAAGAACAAGGATTGCTTACACCACATATTTCCACTGAGGGTCTGAAAACTAGCCTGTTTCCCTAGATTTAGATGGATTCATCTCAAAACCACCCCATATTTTTTGTAATTTTTGTGGTCTCAAGCTTTAAAAAGTTTTAAATATAATTTGCATCTTGCTGTCAGTTCATTTTAGAGTAGTGTTTTTCAAACTGGATTTCTATTCATTAGTGGGTTGAGAAATCAATGTGATAGATAAAACCCACATTAAAAAAAAATTTTTTTTTTTTAATTTTTTAAAGAAAACTATCAGGGACTTCCCTGGTTGTCTACTGGTCAAGAATCTGACTGCTAATGTAGGGGACATGGGTTGGACCCCTGGTCCAGGAAGATCCCTCATGCCTTAGGGCACCCAAGCCCATGGGTCCCAACTGTTGAGCCCCCATGACAACTGCTGAAGCCCACATGCCTTAGAGCCTGTGCTCTACAGCAGGAGAAGGCACCACAACGAGAAGCCCATGCACCACAGCTAGAGGGTAGCCCCGCTCGCTGCAACTAGAGAAAGGCCTGTGCACAGCTACAGCGACCCAGTGCAGCAAAAATAAATTAACAAATTAGTAATAGAAAGAAAACTATCATGTAGTAAAGATAATATTTTTTATAAAACTTTTGTGTCCATATATTATCACATAAAATATATGCATGTGTGTACTGGTCACAATATAAAATACATTTATTGCTATGGGTTGCAATCAAAATATTTTGAAACCCACTGAATTAAAGAGATGAACTTATTGGTAAACAGATGAAGTCAGCACGTATTTCAAACACCCAAACCCTTCTTGTATATATTAGGTAAATTTTTTAAAAATCAAAGCAATACAGCCACATAGATCCCCAACTTACAAACAAGTACCAAAAATCTGTTTGAATATTGGGTACCTAGAGCTTTTCTTAAAGAAACTATGCTAAAGAGATTAAGTTCCCAACTAGTTCACAAAAGCCAGTTTAAACAGTAGCTTAACTATAGTACTAAGGTTATTATAAATCTAAATTTCTCCATCGTATTTATTTATTTGTATCTGAGGTTCAATGTAACTCCAAGGATACATTCTCCCTGCACCCACACCTTGGTCTGAGCACCAAATAACTCCTCACAGTGCAGGCAAACATCCACCATTCAACATGGCTTTCCCCACATTGTGCTGAGGATCTGAGGACAGAAAGGTGAGAAGCTCTAATATCCTCAGGTAATTGAGGTACAATATAGGGCTTTCCAAACATCTTCCACATGTCCCCACTCTCCTTCTAGCTCAAAGGTCAAAGAAAGACATTTGTTCACCAGTGGTTGTTTTTTTCCCCTGTTTATTACTCTTTAGGAGAGACTGCCTACTAAAAAAAGAACAATGGTGGGAATTCCCCTGGTGATCCAGTGATTGCAACTCCATGCTTCCACTGCAAGGGGCACGGATTCAACCCCTGGGTGGGAAACTAAGACCCTGCAAGCCACATGGCATGCCAAAACAAAAACAATGTTTCACTTCACCTTTCTTTCAGAAGCCCAAGCTGCTGGAATAAATAAATAAATACACACACACACACACCCCTCACTGACTTTAATGCTAATAATGTGGTACTGATAATTAGCTGGCTGCTTTCCTCAAACTGTTTAGATATTATTCCCAGGACTTCCCTGGAGTCCAATAGTTAAAACTCCACACTTCCAACGCAGGGGATACAGATTTGATCCACGGTTGGGGAACTAAGTAAGGTACCACATGCTGCATGGTGTAGCCAAAAAAGAAACGAACAGAATTCTATTACCTACAAGTTTCCATACTGAGAGAAATGTCAGTGTCTAGAGGAGCATGGCTTGTGGTATCTATTAAATTCAGAAACTCAGGGTTAAGTAGAATGGCATTCTTCAACTTGACTCTGTTCTCATCAATTTATGTCCTAGGAGATTAAGAGCTATCCTGAAGAATCACATTAATGGAATTATCAGTGAATGTTGCTCTAAGAAGCCACTCCAAATACTTGTAATACAAATACATTAGCCCCCAGCATCACTCATTTGCGGTGCCATTCCTAACAGGATTTACCCCACATGGAGCAAATCTTAACCAAGGCTCTAAATTTCCAGGTGAAACCTACTAGTGTCAAGTGGGAACCAAGTGTTCAGCGTATTGCTCACCCAGTACCTCTCTGGCCTTTTTTGGCTGTGCTAGCTGCCTGATCCCAATTCTCACTGACACAGTTCCAGCAGCCTCAGGAAAGGAATGGAGGCTGCAAGAAGGGCTCTCTGAACAGCCACAGCTTGAGAGAGACAGCCCAACTGGCTCCCTCTTTCATCATCCCCTAAGCACACGTCCTCTAGTTTGACCACCAGGTAGGCACAGCAGTTTCAATCCATACCACCGGCCCCACATCCTATACCAAGACTTTTACACATCTCAGGGAAAACAACCTACAAGAGTATGCCTCTGCGACAACTGGCACCCAATTTTTCCGGTTTGACCTCTTCCTTTTGTGAACTAGGTCAAGTGTGGGAAGTAGGGGAAGGGTTAGAAATCATTTCAGCGTATACTTTTCAGGTTCTGCCAGACAACCTTTTATTACATCAAAAAAGCAACACTAGGCACTAGATTTTGCAAAATATGTTCTGACCAACTCTAAATTTCCTGAAATTAAATATGCATAACCACTGTAAGGTTTTTAATGAACAAAACAGTTCAATACAAACTTTCATATGCAAAATAGATTACTGTAGAACTGGCAACCTCAAAACCAAGTACTAAATTTTCTTGCACAGATTTCAGTAGGGGTGGAATGGGGAGATGTAAATGCTAATGAGTATAAAACTTAATTTTGACTTCATATAAAGAAAAAAAACCATTGAGAAAAAACAGCTTTAAATTGAATAGTATCCTTTGAAATCAACAGCTCAGGCCAGCCCTTACATATCTGAGGTTAATACACAACCAGATTTGGGATCAAAATGAAGATTTAGGGTTTACAATGACTTCAAATCCAGTTTTAAGAGTAGCCAAGTCACCTCATTTCCAGAAAGGGAAGTCTCTTTAGGATGACTCCAACACTCTTCTGCAGACACTTAGCTGGCCAGAGTTCCTGGGCCATAGTCCCACTTTTCCACGACACCATGCCAATGCTGTAGTGTGGACTTCCTCTGAAAGGCAACCAGAGCCCTACACCACGGTGCCTCTCCTGGCACTGTCAAGCCTCAAAAGAAAGACGACCTCCTGCTTCAAGTCGGCAGTTACTGCTCTAGCTATAGAGGTTAATTAACTCTTCCTTCTTCCCCCCACTGACTTCCCTCAGGATCTTTAGCAGGGAACGGCAGCTTGATCAACACTGCTTTCAGAAATAAATAGTTCAAACAAGTAATTTAGAGTTAACTTTAAAAGAGCAGCAGGAAACAGCCACTGCCCATCATGTTTGCAAATGAGTGAGTGAATGAATACACGTGAACAAACACAAAGAAAAAACAAATCATAAAATAAAATCTGCACTTCCCACGTTCATAGGGAAAAAAAAAAAATTTTTTTAAAAAAGTATTAATTAGCATATGTTCTTGTGTGGGTTGATAGTCCAGGGCTCTGAGCAGGCACAGCCTTATAAACAGGGTTGCAAGCAGCCCGCTGCACACCAAGTCAGGACCAGGGTGCAGAGAGAGGCCTTCATGCACTTCTGACAGCTCAGTACCTGTGAGAGAACAGAGGTGATGGCAGGGACTTCTTAACCCACAATGCATGAGGTATATGGAAACGTCCATCCATGAAAGAACCACCAGCAGCTGGAGAGACGGGACGGGGCATTCTCACAGCAACTGCTGATGAAGGATTTCCCACACCATCTTCTTCCGGAACAGAGGCATCTGGTGCTGCAGACAATCCACAAGCAACATATCCATCACATGTGAAAGTGCCAGGGCCTCAACAACCATTAGGTGTAGGATGTAAATAAAGTAGGGTGACTGTGTTCTTTATGTAAGCCTTGACTGTGCTACCCCTTGGTACAGATTTATAGAGCCATAAAAAAAGAAGGTTTATAATATGTACTACTGTATGCATCATAAGCATTTTTACATGTTAAGGAAAATCAAAGCAGGATGCAGAATTATATAAGCATCCAATAACAGCTTTGTAACAAAAACATGTACCAAAAAGGGAAACAGCTAAGTGTTAGCACAAAAAGTAACTTTTTTACTTATCTGTATTTTCAAACCATTCTAAAATGGACGTTTTTTGCTTTCTTATGAGAAAAACATGAACTCTATTTAAATACAGAAAAAACAAGCCTATAAGTTTCTGCTATACCAAGTGTTTTCCATTGCAAATTCTGTTCAAATAGCAACTTCTCGCCTTCAAATCTCAAGTCAAATAATAAATAACTCCTTTTACTTAGAGGACTTCCTGGTAGCTCAGATGGTAAAGTGTCTACCTACAATGCAGGAGACCCGGGTTCAATCACTGGGTTGGAAGATCTCTTTAGACACATCAAAAAATGAAATCTTTGGCTTAACATTCTGCTTTAACTGATAATCATCACATGGGCCAACTTTCAAAGCAAAACAAGCAAGACAAATCCAAAATCACCTATGACTCTTCTGATGAAATCAGAAGTCTATACCCTTGAGGTACTCCTGGTGTTTCATTATAATTATCTGGATATACCATTTTCCTATAAAATAGTGTGGAGAGGCCTAAAAAGTCTTAACACATGGATTTGTAAATTATTTTAATAGCTCAAAACATGTAGTAAAAATATTGCACATTTATTCTTAATAAAACTGCTGAAGTTAACCAACTGTATCAATTCAGCATGGGATCCTTAGTGCATTCTGTTCAAAAAACTGGAATGGGATTAATATTAGTCCTATTATTCAATATGTACAATGTGGTAGCTATCAAAATGAGGTCTGTTAAAGCAAACTATTTTTTAAAGGAGGTTGTCCTTTGTTGGAAAAAGACTGAGAATCCACTATTATTAACATAAATTCCCAACAGTTCCCAACATACTTGAATTTCCACTCAAATGCAGAGCTATGGAGAACCAAAAATTATCAGAATAGAAGGGAAAAGAAGCATTCATAGCTCTGTCTTAAACCTACAGCTTAAGTTCTCATGAGGCCTGATTTCTCCATGCTATTAAATATTCTAACATGCCTCTTCTTTGGGTAAAAGTATCAGTAATACTCAAGAACCATCAACACTGGAGTTCAGAGATATGAAAATTGTCCCACTGGTCACCAACGACTAGGATAAAAGAGAGAATATACAGTGACAAACCTGATGTTAGCAAGAGCAGGACTATGGCCAAGGTTTACAGCAAGAATGGTAGCACAGCTACCATGATTAAGAGTTTAATGCTCAGAGGTTAAAGCGTCTGCCTGGAATGCGGGAGACCTGGGTTCGATCCCTGGGTCAGCAAGATCCCCTGGAGAAGGAAATGGCAACCCACTCCAGTACTCGTGGCTGGAGAATCCCATGGAGGGAGGAGCCTGGTAGGCTTCAGTCCACGGGTCGCAAAGAGTCGGAGACTGAGCGACTTCACTTTCACTTTCACTAAGCATAGGTAACAAACATGCTCTGCGTTTACCTTGTTTGAAAGTGAAGTCGCTCAGTCATGTCCCACTCTTTGGGACCCCATGGACTGAAGCTGACCAGGCTCCTCCCTCCATGGGGATTCTCCAGGCAACAGTACTGGAGTGGGTTGCCATTTCCTTCTCCAGGGGATCTTCCCGAGCCAGGGATCGAACCCAGGTCTCCAACATTCCAGGCAGACGCTTTAACCTCTGAGCCACCAGGGAAGCCCTTTAGAAACAAGTAAATGGATAAGGAGGGGTCTTCACTTACCTGAGTAAATGTGATAGGTTTATCCCTGGAGATATAATCTGCATATTTACAAGTAAACATTCCACAATCACTCCCATTCAACTGTTGAGGAATCTCCTAAAATTACAAAAAAAGAAGAGAGGAAGGGGTGAAATTTCATCAAATACAAACTCCTTTTGGACTTTTCCAAAACATTACTGTGGATAAACAATATTATGAAGGTAAATGTTCAATCTGGTATTATACAAACACACAGACACACACACAAACACAATCAGTCTTCATGTGGTATAAAAACTCAACCCATGATATGGTGTATGTGACCCACACAGAAAATGTTTTTTAGAAGGAAAGAGAAAAGCAAAGTGAGAATTCCATCTCTCACCTCTCATATAAGCCAAAGTGAAAGAAGGTTTATTACCAAGAATAGGAATTCTAGTCAGAACTGTTTCAGGGGAATTTATAAATATTGAAAAGAGCTAAAGGTGGCTCAATTACAAATATGCTTACAATACAACTAACCTATTTCAGCACTGCAGAGTTTGACTTCTCTTTCCTAGCCAGAAAACTAAGACTACTAGTCAGTCAGTCTATCCTATCAGGAAGCTTCCATAAGCCTCTTATCCTTCTCCATAAGAGGGAGAATGTTTACAGACAGACTGAAAACCACAGTCACAGAAAACTAACCAATCTGATCACATGGACCACAGCCTTGTCCAACTCATTGAAACTATGAGCCATGCTATGTGGGGCCACCCAAGACGGAGGGGTCATGATGGAGACTTCTGACAAAATGTGGTCCACTGGAGAAGGGAATGGCAAACCACTTCAGTATTCCTGCCTTGAGAACCCCATGAACAGTATGAAAAGGCAGAAAGGCAGGACACTGAAAGAGGAACTCCCCAGGCCGGTAGGTGCCCAATATGCTACTGGAGATCAGTGAAGAAACAACTCCAGAAAGAATGAAGAGACAGAGTCAAAGAAAAAACAACACCCAGTTGTGGATGTGACTGGTGATGGAAG
Organism: Ovis aries; assembly: GCF_016772045.2. NCBI lineage: Eukaryota > Metazoa > Chordata > Mammalia > Artiodactyla > Bovidae > Ovis > Ovis aries. The sequence goes on from NC_056054.1 coordinate 202,365,890, forward strand.
TAAGGTCCGATGCTGTAAAGAGCAACACTGCATAGGAACCTGGAATGTTAGGTCTGTAAATCAAGGCAAATTGGAAGTGATCAAACAGGAGATGGCAAGAGGGAACATCAACATTTTAGGAATCAGCAAACTAAAATGGACTGGAATGGGTGAATTTAACTCAGATGACCATTATATCTACTACTGTGGGCAAGAATCCCTTAGAAGAAATGGAGTAGCCATCATAGTCAACAAAAGAGTCTGAAACGCAGTACTTGGATGCAATCTCAAAAACGACAGAATGATCTCTGTTCGTTTCCAACACAAACCATTCAATATCACAGTAATCCAAGTCTATGCCCCAACCAGTAATGCTGAAGAAGCTGAAGTTGAATGGTTCTATGAAGACCTACAAGACCTTCTAGAACTAACATCCAAAAAAGATGTCCTTTTTATTTTAAGGGGACTGGAATGCAAAAGTAGAAGTCAAGAAACACCTGGAGTAACAGGCAAATTTGGCCTTGGAATACGGAATGAAGCAGGGCAAAGGCTAACAGAGTTTTGCCAAGAGAACACACTGGTCAAAGCAAACACCCTCTTCCAACAACACAAGAGAAGACTCTACACATGGACATCACCAGATGGTCAACACCGAAATCAGACTGATTATATTCTTTGCATCCAAAGATGGAGAAGCTCTATACAGTCAGCAAAAACAAGACTGGGAGCTGACTGTGGCTCAGATCATGAACTCCTTATTGCCAAATTCAGACTTAAATTGAAAAAAGCAGGGAAAACCACTAGACCATTCAGGTATGACCTAAGTCAAATCCCTAACATTTATACAGTGGAAGTGAGACACAGATTTCAGAGACTAGGTCTGATAGAGTGCTTGAAGAACTATGGATGGAGGTTCGTGACACTGTACAGGAGACAAGGAGCAAGACCATCCCCATGGAAAAGAAATGCAAAACAGCAAAATGGCTGTCTGAGGAGGTCTTACAAATAGCTGTGAAGCAAAAAGCAAAGGAGAAAAGGAAAAATATACCCATTTGAATGCAGAGTTCCAAAGAATAGCAGGGAGAGATAAGAAAGCCTTCCTCAGTGACCAGTGCAAACAAATAAAGGACCAATACAATATTGTAAAGTAGGAAAAAAAAGAGAAAGAAATAGAGAAAAACAATAGAATCAGAAAGACTAAAGATCTCTTCAAGAAAATTAGAGATACCAAGGGAACATGTCATGCAAAGATGGGCTCAATAAAGGACAGAAATGGTATGGACCTAACAGAAGCAGAAGATATTAAGAGATGGCAGGAATACACAAAAGAACTATACAAAAAAGGATCTTAACAACCCAAATAATCACAATGGTGTGATCACTCACTTAGAGCCAGACATCCTAGAATGTGAAGACAAGTGGGCCTTAGGAAGCATTACGACAAACAAAGCTAGTGGAGGTAATGGAATTCCAGTTGGGTTATTTCAAACCCTAAAAGATGATGGTTGTGAAAGTACTGCACTCAATATGCCAGCAAATTTGGAAAACTCAGCAGTGACCACAGGACTGGAAAAGGTAGTTTTCATTCCAATCTGTAAGAAAGGCAATGCCAAAGAATGCTCAAACTACCACACAATTGCACTCATCTCACACACTAGTACAGTAATGCTTAAAATTCTCCAACCCAGGCTGCAACAGTACGTGAACCATGAACTTCTAGATGTTCAAGCTGGATTTAGAAAAGACAGAGGAACCAGAGATAAATTGCCAACAACATCCACTGGATGATCAAAAAAGCAAGAAATTTCCAGAAAAACATCTATTTCTGCTTTACTGACTATGCCAAAGCCGTTGACTGTGTGGATCACAATAAACTGTGGAAAATTCTGAAAGAGATACCAGAATACCAGACCACCTGACCTGCCTCTCGAGAAACCTGTATGCAAGTCAGGAAGCAACAGTTAGAACTGGACATGGAACAACAGACTGGTTCCAAATAGGAAAAGGAGTACATCAAGGTTGTATATCATCACCGTGCTTACTTAACTTAAATTCAGAGTACATCATGAGAAACGCTAGGCTGGAGGAAGCACAAGCTGGAATCAAGACTGCCAGGAGAAATCTCAATAACCTCAGATATGCAGATGACACTACCCTTATGGCAGAAAAGTGAAGAGGAACTAAAAGCCTCTTGATGAAAGTGAGAGAGGAGAGTGAAAAAGTTGGCTTAAAGCTCATCATTCAGAAAACTAAGATCATGGAATCCGGTCCCATCACTTCATGGCAAATAGTTGGGGAAACAGTGGAAAGAGTGGCAGACTTTATTTTTTGGGCTCCAAAATTACTGCAGATGGTGACTGCAGCCATGAAATTAAAAGACGCTTACTCCTTGGACAGAAAGTTATAACCAACCTAGACAGCATATTAAAGAGCAGAGACATTACTTTGTCAACAAAGGTCTGTCTACTTAAGGCTATGGTTTTTCCAGTAGTCATGTTTGGATGTGAGAGTTGGACTATAAAGAAAGGTGAGCGCCAAAGAATTGATTCTTTGGAACTGTGGTGTTGGAGAAAACTTTTGAGAGTCCCTTGGACTGCAAGGAAATCAAACCATTCAATTCTAAAGGAAATGAGTCCTGAATATTCACTGGAAGGACCGATGTTGAAGCTGAAACTCCAATACTTTGGCCACCTGATGCGAAGAGCTGACTCACTGGAAAAGACCCTGATGCTGGAAAAGATTGAAGGTAGGAGAAGAGGACGACAGAGGATGAGATGGTTGGATGGCATTACCGACTCAATGGAAATGAGCTTGACTAAACTCTGTGAGTTGGTGATGGACAGGGAGGCCTGGGGTTGCAAAGAGTCGGACATGAGTGAGTGACCGAACTAAACTGAACTGCTTTGGACCCCGATAGCTGCAAGCAGGAGAAGAAAAAGCCTCTTGAAAGGCTTTAACCAGTCAGGAAATCTTGTCTTAAGAGCACAGTTCTGTACTGAAAAAACAAAAGAGCTTACAGCTTGCAAGCACAACTCAAGGGCATCATAAACCAAAGGTACTGGATTCCAAGCCAGGTGAAGCAAACTCACACATTTCCAAATTCATGTTGCCCTAATGCTGCCCAGCCCCTTACATATTTTGTCAGTTATAAGGAGCACAAGAGTATAAGCATAAGGAGAATAAGAGTATAAGTGAGTCTAATTTCACTGCTAGAAAACATACGAGATGACAACTCAATTTGGACTTAAAGAAATACAAATTATTATTGTAAAAAGGAAAAGGCTGAAAATGGAAACACATAGTAGGTACCTCAAACTTTTCTCCTGAGCCCAGCATCTCTCACAGAATGCAGAGAACTACAGATTCCACTACAGAGAATTTGTCTTATGACATTTTCCATTCCAGAACACAATTATTCTTCCTAACAAAGTCTTTTCTGTGCTCTCCTCAGGAGATTTCAGTACTTACTCTTCTAATTATTCAACTTAGAAATGAAACTGCTTTTGGATAAAGAGAACTGAGCCATTACACATAGATTAGGGCTAAAATTGAACTCCTGTAGCTTACTTTAAAAAGGAGCCATTAGGACTGAACGATGTATGCAGTTTTACACCTGGAATGAGATTCAAATCTGACAAGATTCAATGCACATTCACAAATAGCATGCCTGATTGTTGAGGACTCACAGCATGGAACCCTTAAGATATAAATATACAAATTTCTCAGATAAGTTTTGAACAGGAACTTGAAGATCCCATTAATGCCAACCAAGAAAACTATCTGACTTGAATCTTTTTATCTTCTTCAATTTTTGAGTCACCCTAACAGATATTTAACATTTATAATTAAAAAACAAGATCAAGGCTTAAAAGCAAACATCTTGGTTAAGTGAATTTCTAAAGATTTAGAAGTAGATCATTCTTAGGACATACACCTCAGGAGAATGAATCCATAAGGATGAATAAGGGGAGGAAGAAAGCCAAGTCAAAATAATATGTTACTGACAAGAAATGCAACAAAGTATTTGAAATACAAAGATCATCACTCACCTGTGGCTTCATGCTGTAGTGGGTCCACTCTAAAAGATTCAGGTCAATATTTCTTTTGGTCTTACTTTCATCCTGTAAATACTGACTGAAAAAACAGCAAAGACATATATTGATGAATCCCTGTGGACACTTAATATTGTAATTACAAAGACACCGTGATATTTAACAGAGTGCCATTCTCAAATCCACCTGTTAGATTTTTAAAATACGATTCATTTTGGCTTTTTACGTTTTACTTTGTTTCCGATTATAAAAATTATACAAGGTTATATTTTAAAAGTTAAAACATAGTATGTAAAAGGTAAAAGACCTCATAATAACCACTCTGGAAATATTTTTTATTAATGATTTGCTATTTGTCTTCTAGTTCGATCCTCCACTCCATTTTAAAGCACACATTTTATTCTAATGAAAGAAAAAAGTACTTCATTTATAACTTACTTTTACTCACTAATAATAGATACATTAAAACAAGACAACTAGCCTGGAGGCTTTAAAAGAAAAAAAAAAAAGGCACTGCCATAGGAAACAAAAAAAGGCAGGCTAGTCTAAACTAAAAGAGACTAAAGAGACATTAAGTACGTGCATGAACCCTGACTGACTTCCTGGATTAGGGGAAAAGAGCTATAAGATATCTGATGGTATCAGAACATGACTCATTATTATACATCGTGTATGTGCACATGTACTCAGTCATGCCCAACTCTCTGTGGCCCCATGGACAAGGAAAATCCCTGTCCATGGGATTTTTCCAGGCAAGGATACTGGAGTGGGTTGCCAATTTCCTTCTCCAGGGGATCTTCCCTACCCAGGAATCAAATCCACATGTTCTGCATCTCTTGCACTGGCAGGCAGCTTCTCTACCACTGCGCCACCTGGAAAGTTCATATTACACATTCAGTTCAGTTCAGTCGCTCAGTCGTGTCCGACTCTTTGCGACCTCATGAATTGCAGCACGCTAGGCGTCCCTGTCCATCACCAACTCCCAGAGTTCACTCAGACTCACGTCCATCGAGTCCGTGATGCCATACAGCCATCTTATCCTGTCGTCGCCTTCTCTTCCTGCCCCCAATCCCTCCCAGCATCAGGGTCTTTTCCAATGAGTCACCTCTTCACATGAGGTGGCCAAAGTACTGGAGTTTCAGCTTTAGCATCATTCCTTCCAAGGAAATCCCAGGGCTAATCTCCTTCAGAATGGACTGGTTAGATCTCCTTGCAGTCCAAGGGACTCTCAAGAGTCTTCTCCAACACCACAGTTCAAAAGCGTCAATTCTTCAGCGCTCAGCTTTCTTCACAGTCCAACTCTCACATCCATACATGACCACAGGAAAAACCATAGCCTTGACTAGACGGACCTTAGTTGGCAAAGTAATGTCTCTGCTTTTGAACATGCTATCTAGGTTAGTCATAACTTTTCTTCCAAGGAGTAAGCGTCTTTTAATTTCACGGCTGCAGCCACCATCCGCAGTAATTTTGGAGCCCCCCAAAATAAAGTCTGACACTGTTTCCCCATCTATTTCCCATGAAGTGATGGGACCGGATGCCATGATCTTCGTTTTCTGAATGATGAGCTTTAAGCCAACTTTTTCACTCTCCTCTTTTACCTTCATCAAGAGGCTTTTTAGTTCCTCTTCACTTTCTGCCATAAGGGTAGTGTCATCTGCATATCTGAGGTTATTGATATTTCTCCCGGCAATCTTGATTCCAGCTTGTGCTTCCTCCAGCCCAGCGTTTCTCATGATGTACTCTGCATGTAAGTTAAATAAACAGGGTGACAATATACAGCCTTGATGCACTCCTTTTCCTATTTGGAACCAGTCTGTCGTTCCATGTCCAGTTCTAACTGTTGCTTCTTGACCTGCATACAGATTTCTCAAGAGGCAGGTCAGGTGGGTCTGATATTCCCATCTCTCTCAGAATTTTCCACAGTTTATTGTGATCCACACAGTCAAAGGCTTTGGCATAGTCAATCAAGCAGAAATAGATGTTTTTTTGGAACTCTCTTGCTTTTTCCATGATCCAGCGGATGTTGGCAATTTGATCTCTGGTTCCTCTGCCTTTTCTAAAACCAGCTTGAACATCAGGAAGTTCACGGTTCACATGTTGTTGAAGCCTGGCTTGGAGAATTTTAAGCATTACTTTACTAGCGTGTGAGATGAGTGCAATTGTGCAGTAGTTTGAGCATTCTTTGGCATTGCCTTTCTTTGGGATTGGAATGAAAACTGACCTTTTCCAGTCACTAATATTACACATTAGTGACTGTCAATTTTCTGAAGTGTGATAATAGCATGTGGTTATGTAAGAGAATTTCCTCATTCCTAGGTGATTATACACTTAAGTACTGAGAGCAATTTAATTTTATCCAAATGGCCAAAGGGATATCAAATTTAACCTAGGCATCTCTGTTCTCACGCTAACCTGCATGTAAGATGTAAGTGCTAATAGGGCGTATGCTCTACATGGGAGCAGCAATATCACTCCCAAAGAGGTGAAAACTGGTTCTGAGAAGGTAGCAATCTAAAGCTTAACCCAAAAACCAAAAGTCTATTCATTATTTTCTCTTGTCATGGGAAAATTTTAAAAAAAAATTGGAGTGGGGAGGTGTTCACGAAAAAAATAGAAAAGCTGGACTAAAGGCATCAGGAAAGGGAGGGGGGCCTCAGATGCCCAAAGCAGCTGAACTCTTTACATATTACAAAAAAGACAGAGGGGGAACAAAAGTATGAATGTTATAAAAGTAAGGTCTTTTTTGTATCCTGTTATAAGCAACATATAAAATTTTGCTGTATGAATCTAATGAAAACATTTTTAAGTATGTGATAATATATGTGTACATGTATGTGCACATGTATGTATGTACACATTTTACATACATCTTAAGCAGAAAAGACTAGGAGATAACTGCTTTATAGACAATTTGGTGTATCTTATTATTTTTAAAACTTCCCTACATTTTTTATTCTTATGGGTATTTTATTCAACACCCATATATCAAGGATCTTTATACTAAATAATATAACAAAAAACTGATTACTGTTAACAACTTTTCTTCGAATCATTCATTTAACAAGTTCCTTACTAAAGTATCCTTATTAAAATTAAAACCTGGAACCTGCATTTGCTTCCAGTGACCATAAGGGGTTCAAAATAGACTCATTTCACTGCTTTGCCTCCTCCCTGTGAAATTCTTATCTTATTCTTATCTTATCTTACTCACAGCTAATAGGTGGCTATGCTTTAAAGAAAGGTTTCTAGCAATTATTATTGAAATAGCTGTCTACAAACCATATGTTTAACTTAAAAATTACCTCCAGATTCTAAGAGATGAACCCAACTATCATGGAAAGCACAGGGAAATGAATTGAGTGGGCTTAAGAAATTGACAGAACTAATTCTCCCCAGCTGACGGCTCTTTACAACATTCAGAATAGTGTATGAACCCCAGAGAAAGCTAATTCAAATCACAGGATTCTAACAGGATATATTTTACATATGACAAATTTGTTTTCAAGGATGCAATTATATAATATTTCTCAGTAAAGATCTGATTTGGGGGTTATTTTTAGACAAAAAGACAGATGCAAGTCAAGTCCTGAACAATGGAGAAGACAGCCCTCACTACACATTAGACTACAGTACACCAGAGCTTCCAAGGATTAAACAGAAGAAAGACCACATAACGAAGGGCATACTGAGGCAACAGTGAAGCTTTCAGCCTTTACTTACAGGAGAATCTCACAGATCCTGTGGCCTTTTTGTCCCATAGAATCCAGATATTTAAGACACCTTTTTCTTAGGTCTATAGCCTATAATGGAAAAAATGCAACATCCAGAAACAACCATAAGAAGGAGAATTTTATTTCTAAAAAGAAAAGCATCTTTTAAACATCAATATATGTACCAACATGAGTGGATTTCTAAGGCAATTTTTCATAAAACATCACAGATGACATGAGCTCCAGGCATATAAAATTATATTTTCCTATTCCTGCAGAAAGGCCTAGAAACTTATTCCTCAAAACATTAGTAGTCCTCTCAGAGTGATGAGCTGCATTCTGGGGGTTTTGGGGGTGGGGTTTTGCCTTTTTCTTTATACTTGTACAATAAACCTGTTATCTTCTAAACAAAAGTAATAAAATAACCCATGTGTACTAAAACTCTTTTCTACTAAAACTGAAAGCTCCTCCACTACACAGACTCTTAATAGCTTTCAAAACTGTTCAATTAAAGAACTACGATGCAACTCTGCAGAGCATGCCTTTAACATACACTACTGGATTCTCAGTGGACAGAAAAGGGTCATCTTCATTATAGGCACACTTCATTTTATGTCTTTGACAGATAAGGTAGTTCTCACAAATTGAAGATTGGTGGCAACCCTGCATTGAGCGAGTCTATCAGTGTCATTTTTCTAACACTGAAGTGTTAACAGGAAGTGTCTATTTGCTCACTTCACGTCTCTGTGTCATATCTTGGTAATTCTTCACAACATTTCAAACTTTTCATCATTACTATACTTGTTACAGTGATCTGTGAACAGTGGTCTTAGATGCTACTATTGTGAAAAGATTACAGCTCACTGAAGGCTCAGGTGATGGTTAACACAAAAAGTATTTATTGATAAAGTATTTTTTAATTAGGTATATGCATTGGTTTTTAGATATGATCCTACTGCAGACTTAACAGACTACAGTGTAAACATAACTTTTATAAGCACTGGGAAACCAAGAAATTGATGTGACTCACTTTACTGAGATATTTGCTTTACAGTGGTGGCCTGTAACCAAGCCTGGAATATTACTGAGGTATTCCTGCTTTTAACAAAACAGTCATTATCCAAACTCCAACAGTTAAGCCTCTCAACTTACCACCAGGCTCCAATGTACCTTCCGATGAATAGGCACCAGAATAAGTTCCTGTTCAAAGAGACTGACCCCTTTGGTCCATCTTTTCACCGCTTGGTAACCCCCAGACTTTAATTTCGGATAGAAGAAAGTACTGAATGCATAAAGTGCTGGATACCCTTGCCTTTTATTTCTTTCCACCAGGAGATTCATGTAAAAATTAATGACCTGTAACACCAAGAGAGTAAACATTGGAATATGCCAAGTATATTATCAAAACTCAATTTCTACTTGAGTAGGATGAATTAGAAATAAGAAACTAAGGGAAGGGACAGAAGATAAAAGGGTTATCTACGACAGAAGATGGAAAGTAAAAAATGATCAGTGCAAAATGGGAGGGATTTAGAAGGAATGAGACTGTACTTCTGAGGCATATGAATAAGAGAGCCATGAGAAAGAACTCAAGGAGAAATTCTGCAACAACTACAAGGTGTATGTAACTACACCACACATAAAACATGTGGAAATATTAACTGAAAGTGAATTTTACATAAATTATACCTCAATTTTTAAAAACTCACTGGAAGGAAATACACCAAAACAATAGTTATTTTGTTTGCTTTTGAGTTGTGCCATTTTTTTGTTTTCATAGAAATATATAATTTTAATCATTTTAATTGAAATATAGTTGATTTATAATGTTTCAGATGTACAGCAAAGTGATTCTGTTCTACATACATATATTCTTTTTCAGATTCTTTTCCATTATAGATTATTACAAGAGAGCTGTGCCACTTTTGAATGATAATATTGTTCCTTCACTTTTCCTTATTTTCTAAATTTTTATAATAAACATTGTATTTGTAATATGAAACAGAAATGTTCTAATTTTATAAGAATGTGTTTATATGCCATGAGTCATGACAAGAGGGAAGGAAAGCAAAGGGAAAAAAATGCAGGGGGCTGCATGGCTGGCTGGGTAAAGGATCAACCAGAAAACTGGCAAGAACTAAGCTTTAGCGGAAGACGTAAGGAGACAAGGCCATTAGGCAAATGTTTATACTTATCACTCAAATTAAATAAACACATAGTGCATATAGAGTGATCAAAATATTTATTATTGAAAAAAATAAAATGGCTCCTGTAAGAATTCATCTAAAATAAATGACCACTTGTCTGCTTCCTTCCATTTATCAGTTGCACCCAGGGTTCATAAAAATGTCACTAATAAATGAAGATGTAGACAAAACAAAGCAGAGGCAGAAGAGGGAAACATCGCTAATTAAAGGCAGCAAACAGTCAGAATTAACTATCTTTTCAAGGTTTAAGATGTTTTTGTTTTAGGTAAACTAAAGCTACCTTAGCAGTCCCTCCTGTGTAGAAACCACGATATTACAGGTAGAAAAGAGTTAACCATAATGGTAGTCCAAGGGGTAAAAAAAAAAAAAGACAACTTACTTCATCATTGAGCCAGTGATAGTTCCTCAAGGTCTGGATGTCTCCTCGAGTGATTCGTAATTTGAAAGCACTACTTAGGATCTCATCCTGTGGGCCATGGCCTAGAGCATTACTGATTTCCTTTTCCATGTCCTGAATTATAAAGTCCAGAGGTTGTTACTTTAATAAAGAACCATTATCAGATACTGAAAGTCTGAGATTGAAAAAAGCTTTTCATCCCTATAATACTTGACCCTTAAGAAAAACTATCAAAGACCTACTAAATCAAAAGACAAAAAGATTTTAATTCAGGACCACAAAGCAGTCTTACTAACAGTTATAAGAAATGCCAGCCCAATTACTAGCTGCTAGAAAAAGTTATTGGGTAAAAGTGTTTGAAGTATAGTCTCAATTATCCTACTACCATTTATTGAGCACTATGAGCCAAACACGTACCAGATGCTTGAAGTGCTTCGTTAATCCCTATCTGTGGGGAAAGTACTGTCACCATTTTATAGAAGAGGTAAACCTCAGAGAATTTTGGTTACATGCAGAGTCATATGATGATTAAAAAACAGAGCCAAGATTTGAATCCAGAAGTGTCTAACTCCTGAACTTTCTTCTCGTTTCACAACACTATAAAAGCATTTTCATACTTTCCTCAACTGTCTCCTGAACCTTGATTTTAAAAAATCAAAGTAATAAAATTAGGGCATCAAAGAGATCATTCTATCCATTTCTGATGTGAAGAGAATAAGCAGAAACTAGAAAACTAGGCAGCAGTCTAGCAACTGAGTCCTTACTAAATAGATGGCATCATTTTTCTAAAGAATTACACAGATAAACATAAATTTATGCTATAAGCCTGAATCTACAAACCAACTAGAAACTTTCATCCAAATATTTTCACTTCTGCTTCCTCTACCACTATACACAATTTTGCAACTTTATGGATCTTTCTCTCCACCTGCATGCCCAATACATAATAAGTGCTCAATAGATAATCACCGAATAGGACATCGGCTAAGACAATAATGGAGGAGTCAAAATGTGGGCTCACTTTTAAAATGAGAATTTTTAAGTTAACCTTCATTTCCTTGTTTTCTATAAGCTTCTACTTATTTGCTGTACAATGATCAATGAAAGGGGCATTTTAGAGAACCATAATCACTTAACAAACATTGCAATGAAGGGGAGTTCCCTGGCAGTCCAGCACTTTCACTACCAGAGTCTCAGTTCCAACCCTGGTTGGGGAACTGGTATCCCATAGGCTGTGCAGCATGGCCAAAAATAAGTAAATAAAATAAAACGTTAAAAAGACAAAAACAAAAAAACTGCAACAAATCTCTTTATAGTGTCAAACTCATACTACATAACTCAAAATACTTTAAGCTTAGAAAAAGAATCTACAAAGAATCCAGTATATTCCAAGATGTGTGAAAATTCTGTCCACTCACATTTGCTGAAATTAATCTAACCCCTTAGGCCACTTGTACAGATCACTAATGATCAGTGTAGCAAGTAAATGACCTGCCCTTGGGCCTGATTTCCTTCACACATACATTTCCTGGAGAAACTCCTCAAAACAAAACATGCACTCAAGCCTTGAATAACTAAGGTTATGTAAAAACATGCCTCTTATTTGATTAACACAAGAAACAATACCTCTGTAAGTTCAAGAAGATCATCTGTCCTTTTATCCCTTTCTTTGTTTGAGCAATTTTTTTCTTTTGTCTCAAGTATTGACATTTTCCTCCTGAGTAAGCCATTGCTTCCACTGCCCAGGCGGAGTCGGGCTGACACTTCTTCAGACAGGTCGGGTTCCAGCTGAAATCCCCTCCTCTGGTTAAAAAAATTCCCATATTCTATTGACATGTTTGATACTTGTACATATACACATATATAACACATGAAATATAGAACAGCACCATTATTTTGAAAGAAAAGAGAATTAGTACATCCCCAAATGAGTAAAGTACAAAAAGCATTATCTGCCTGTCCCTACAAGAGGGAATGAAAACTTCAAGACCTAAGGTTCACAAGACACCTGAATTATAAATCATGAATCAGAACATTCATCATTTTCCCAGGAGGTAGCAAGAAAATTTGGAGAAGGCAACGGCCACCCACTCCAGTACTCTTGCCTGGAGAATCCCGTGGATGGAGGAGCCTGGTAGGCTGCAGTCCATGGGGTCGCAAAGAGTGGGACACAACTGAGCAACTTCACTTTCACTTTTCACTTTCATTCATTGGAGAAGGAAATGGCAACCCACTCCAGTGTTCTTGCATGAAGAATCCCAGGGACGGAGGAGCCTGCTGAGCTGCTGTCTATGGGGTCGCACAGAGTCAGATACAACTGAAGCGACTTAGCCGCAGCAGCAGCAAGAAAATTATTTTCACTTCTCTTATCTCAATTAAAAATAATATAGTCAAAAGATATATTGAAAAACTTTAAAAAAGCAAAATATATGACCCTTAATCCTATCACTCAAAATAAACCACGGGTGGACTTCCGTGGTGATCCAGTGGTTTTAACAATCCATCTGCCAATGCGTGCGTGGGACATGGGTTCGAATTCTGGTTCAGGAAGATCCCACATACCTCAGGGCAGCTAAGCCCCTGTGCCACAACTACTGAGCCCATGCTCCAGAGCCTGTGAGCCACAACTACTGAAGCCTAAGCACCCTAGAGCCTTGCTCTGCAACGAGATGCCACCACAATAAGAAGCCTGCATACCAGAGCACCAGAACTAGAGTAGGCCCCGCTCACTGCATCTAGAGAAAGCCAACACACAGCAAACGAAGACAGAGCATAGCTAAAAATAATAAAAATTGTATATTAAAAAAAACCCAAAATGAAAATAAAAATAAACCACTGCTATTTTTACAGGTAAACTTGTTCTTAGTATAAAAACAGTGGACTGGTTCAAAATTGGGAAAGGAATACGTTAAGGCTGTATATTGTCACCCTGCTTATTCAACTTATATGCAGAGTACAACATGTGAAATGCTGGGCTTGATGAAGCAGAAGCTGGAATCAAGTTTTTACAGGGAGAAATACCAATAACCTCAGTTATGCAGGTGACATCACCCTTATGGCAGAAAGTGAGGAGGAACTAAAGAGCCTCTTGATGAAGGTGAAAGAGCAGAGTGAAAAAGCTGCCTTAAAACTCAACATTTGTAAGATTTGTAATAGTTTCAAGTAAATATGAAATCTTGAATCTGAAAAGTCCTGAACAAATATTTTCCTAAATGGGCTTCCCTCCCAGGTGGCGTTACTGATAAAGAACTCGCCTGCCATGCAGGAGACATAAGAGACGCAGATTCAGTCCCTGAGTCCAGAAGATCCCCTGGAGGAGGGCATGACAACCCACTCCAGTATTCCTGCCTGGAGAATCCCATGAACAGAGGAGCCTGGAGGGCTACAGTCCATGGGGTCGCAAAGAGGCGGGGACATGACTGAAGCAACTTCATGAACACAGCACAAAGATGTAAAAAAGAATCTCTGAAAGAAGCCAGGCAACACAGATAAGGGCTAAGATGGAGCCAAGTTGGTCTCTCTCACAAAGGTGGCTACTGCAGAGATAAAAATCTGGCAACTTAGAAGAAAGCCAAAGGTGTGTATCTTCAATGCTTGTTGCTTTTTCAAGAAAAATAATGGAATTAGAAATTAAAGTAACAAATATTATCTTTCTTATTTTTCATGGGCACCAAAATTTTAATGTAAGTCACGTGAAAGAAGCAAAGGCATAAAATTTAACTAAGGTTTCTACTTACACATTCATTTTCTAGTCTGATTCCAACTGTCTTTTCTGTATCAGAAATTTTCCCCTTTGAACACCTGAGGAAAAAAACTGAGAAATTACAGACTGGATGATTTTAATCTGGTACATGTTAAACTAGTTTTAGAAATAAGATTTAATAATTAGTAACAAATATTGCCGTGAGTTTATATAGTCCTCTAAACCAAAAGTTAGCAAAATTTTTCCAAAAAGGATCAGCTCATAAATATCTTAGGCTTTTCAGGTCTTATGGTTTCTGTCATATCATCTCAACTTTGTTTTCAATCAGCCCTAAGCAGCATGTAAATGAATGAGCATGACTGTGTCCAATAAAAATGTACTTACAAACAGGTAGACCAGATTTGGTCCATGGGCCACAGTTTACCACAGTCTGCTATAAATGGACCAGCATCTAAAATCCTAAGGCACATAGAACTGCCTTCACTGTTCATATACTTGAGATGCTAATCACTAGAACTATCCACCACACTCATAGTCTTATCTCAGCAGCACTCACTGATGCCTCCCAACGCCTAATGTCTAGGAGAGAAGGGCACCGTCCCAAGCTAGGGTGGGCATCTTACACAAGAGCTACTTATATACCCACATATGCTGACTAACTGCCAGAGCTGAGAAGAGGTCACAGTTTCACAGATGTAGTTACTCTTAAATACAGTTTATAAAGTAAGAAAATAATGTCAGGGACTTTCCTTGCAGTCCAGTGGTTAAGACTCCACGCTTCCACTGAAGGGGTCACGGGTTCAATACCTGGGTGGGGAAGTAAGATCCCACAAGCCGTGCAGTGCGGCCAAAAAAAGAAAGAAAGAAAATATGTCAAAAGAGAAGTTAGAATAAACCGAACAGTGTACCTCTTTTCACTTCTCACTGAACACAGAGGTCCCCTTGTTTCAACAACTCTATCTGTGAGAATGGTAAAAAAAAAAAAAAAAAAGTGTTTCCTTCGTTAATCAATCATATAGCTAGCATTTCACCTTACAGTCCCCAAAGTATGAAGATACTCATTTACATTGAAATGCTAAAATGGATTCCAAAAACATTAGTGTTTATACAAATTAAGTTGCTAAAAAATGTTGCATAAATCTCTTTCTCCTTTACATATAGTCTTTAGTGTAAACTGGCTAACATCTGCTTACTTAGTAAGCTATCACTTAGTGTTATTTAGTGAACAGCAAGTGGAAAAAAACAAGGATATTAATATAGGAATACAACAAAACTAATTTTAGGCTCACAAAATATATGCTACAATACAGGAGCTAGGAAGAATAATCAAGAGGTTATTTTATAGATCAGCTTTAACTTGAAATAGCTTTCTTACTAAATTACTAGTACTGGGTAAGTCAACAGCCTGGGGTCTAACAATGTTTTAAAATTTGGTACACCATCTTTCACTAGTATGCCATTTTTCAATTTTATATGCTTTTGAACTAAGTTCAACATATTAAGGGTATTAAGACAGGGCTAAATCTGGGAACTCACATTGCTTTGGAACAAACTGAGTTGTTCTGACTCCATGACTTTGCTCTTCCCCCCAGCCTTTGGTCTTTAATGTGTCCATCTGACTTCTTTGAGAACTTAGAAACACAAAAAGTGAAGATCAGATATAAAAGGAAAATCTACTGTAAGTATTCACTGTCTCTACCTGGCAAACTTCTCCAGACAAGAGTTACTGATTACCCTGAAAGGTCAACTCACAAGAGAGAGATCACAATATAGTATCATCTGAGACCAGGATAAAAGGAGTCTGATCCTGATTCTAATATTCCAGCGAAGATACCTAACCTCCAATTTCTCTACCATAAAACTGGATGTTTTCAATGCCCAAAGCCACCTCGACTGAAAAATCTCAGAATGATAATACCCAAGTTAAAAAATGAAAGATTTTAAATGATATACTGAAGTGCATCCCAAAACAACACATTAAAAGCCAAATGACAAAACCAATAGTTCATACTGCTGCTTCCAACAGTGGCTAGTCAAAATGGAAAAAAACACGAACATTCTGACTGACTAAACTGAGCATTTTTAAGTTCACAACCAAAGTTAAAATTTCCAAATAATCCCTTGTTATTTCTGCAATCAACAAGCTAGACAGTCTTGGGACTTTTTCAACTTATTGTTACATAATCTCTGGGATCCCCCTCTGTGTATTCTCACACCACTTACTAGAATTATCAAGCAGACCTCAATCCTGAGCTCACATAATCTTTGTCCCTTTTACAGAGAAATAAAAGGCCAGACATCAATTCCTTCTACCATTCTCAACTACTTGGTGGACTCAGCACATTTAAGTAACATGCAGTCTTACAAGGAACATTTCTTATGACATGGGGTGACTTTAGTCTTATCTGCAGAGTGGAGAGTTTCCAACTGTGCTAAGATCCATCCACTAAGACGCCTTAGGGACAATGTGTCTTTGGAGGCAGTGGCAGGAGGAATAAGGGGAGGTAAGGGAGGAAAAAGCAGGGGAGAACAGGAGGAGAAAGGAAGACAGAGATTGTGAGAAATGTGTGTGTTAGGGAGGCTGAAAAAATGCTCTGCTCCCTGGGAATCCAACTTCAACCAATGATTTCACTTTTCTATATCAGAGTTTCATGTAACAGTTCACTTGAACAAAGGACTCTGAAGCAAACAGAAAATTATATTTTGTAAAACCACTGTTCTATATAATCCATCACTAGATACAATGTTCAAATTATAGGGCTCCTGCTCTCAGTATTAATCTTTTTTCAACAAGCCCTTCCCAACAATCTCCTCTCCAAAAATAAGAAAAAAAGTTGTCTTGTTAGCGCATCTTTACCTTTGATGAGTTGAAGTTATAGGAGAAACAGAGTTTCCATGACCACCTTCTTTAAGTCGCTCTAATAACCTCTGGTATTTCTCTCTTTCTTCTTTTTGAACACCCTAAGTGACAGAAAGCATTCAGATAACTACTAGCACATCAAACCTATAATTAAATCATAAACAAAGACTAAGAGGTCAAATGCAGCTCATGAATGTTTCATTCACCAGCACATTCTTTTTTTTTAATCTCAGTGCTCTTTTAACTCCTTTAATTTTACTTACCAATTTTATAACTGGAAAAGAGAAATCCCCCCCAAATCTGGCCCCTTTTGAAACACTGTATTAACAAACGAGAACTGTTGGTGAGCTATTCAGCCCATTTCACTCATTTCTTTTATCTGCTGGACCCTGATAGCATATGAGTTTTTGATAGTGGGACTGGATTAACCATAAAAAAAAGCTCAGCACAAATAATCCACTTGCATATTCAGAACATTCAACTTCCAAAATGAAACTGGTCTTACCAAAGACACCAATGACCCTCTATGGCCAGATCTAATAGGCACTCTTTCAGCCCTTCTGTCACTTGACCTCTCCAGCTTCTCACCTTGCTACCCTCACCTTGCCTTCCTGGACAATAAATTCTCCTGATCTCTTAAAGACTATCTTTTCAGTCTCCAGTGAAGATTTCTTCTTCCTGCCTTTAACTGTTAAGTTAAAGGTTCTGCAGATCCTGCAGATTTTCTCTTCTCACACTACATGCTGAGTAATCTCTTCAACTCCCTTGATTTATCCAACACCAATATGCAGAAGATTCATACATGTGTCCCTAGCCCAGTCTTCTTCTCAAAACTCCCATCACACATATGTAGGGGCCTAAGGGGTATGTCTGCTTGCATGTTCCACAAGCGCTTTAACCTCCAGAGCTGAAGTCATCATCTCCCCCTAAATACCTAGGGTATCTTGGCACAAACTTATCCAAGATCGAAATCTGGGACTCAGGTTCTTCCATCTAAACTTATATCACACTTAACCAATAAAGATGTCCTTGATAATATTACCTCACAATATTTCTAGAATATAGCCTGTATATCCCCATATCTTCTCAGTCCCTAAATTCTCATCTAGGAGATATTAAAGCACTTTAACACCTCAGTCCATTGCTTTCACTGCCTACATTTTTTCTGACTACAACATTTAACGTATAAGCTCCTAGAGAACAGAGACCATATTTTATTCAATTTTGAATTGCTGGGACCCAAATAAGTATTTCTTTGATGAACTAAGTTAAGTGGTTGAAAAAACCATTTAGCAAATTACAATAGGTGATGGTCTAGGGGAAATACCAGAGACAGGAATAGTTCTAAACTCTCCCAAAGTAAGTGAAGACTTCAAGAAGGAAAGGAAGATTGCTGATGAACACATCACACTAAGTGCCCTGAAAACCTAAGGAAGAAACAGACATGTACACCATTTACATTCCTTACTTAATCACAGTTATTACAGCTTATGAAAGAAACAAGTTAGAATAATTCAGGCATCTAAAAACAAAGAAATCTATAATCGTATCTTTTCCTAACATGATTACTTTTCCTTTCTTTTACCTGAAAATTGATTAAATTACAATACGTATACAATATCTCTGGAAAGATACATAGAAGTATCAAACAGGAGCCAGATACAGGAGGGAGAGTGGGAAATTTACAGTCCCTGTACATCCTTTTGAATGGATCCTTTTATCTTTTGAATTTTGTACCACAGAATATATGTTATTTATTGCCACCAACCCCCAATTCCTAAAATTACTTTAAAGAGATCACACTAAAAGGGCTTACCTCCTCCACAGTACAATGAGGACGCCTCAGACCCTTGCCACCTTCTTCAGAAATCATCTCTGTTACAACCTGCTCCTGAGGCTTCCACATTAAAGAACTCTCTAGATTGCCTTTGTTGTGGCGACGGCCACCTGGTCTTCTAGTATAGCCTTCTGAGCTCAAAGTAAATCTGAGAAAAATAAGAAAAGAAAAACACAGTTACTCCCAAACTGCTTAAATTGCTGGCGTTTAAGCTCCAGGCCATCCTGCGATTAAGCTGTCTCAGGTTAAGCTTGCTCCTGACAACTACGATTCACAAAAATCAGATCTCTGGAGCAGAGGGCACCACAGAATTCTGTGATGGAATGTCTATTAAATGTAAATGTCTACTAAAATTAAGATGAGCCACCAGGGCTGCCACATGAAAGCCTCTGCCTTCTTCCTCATGCCCAGTTTTCCAACTCCAAATCTGGCTTCAGCTCCATATTACACTACATACCCTCCCCTGGTATTGCACTTTTCCTTTAGTCATTTGGCACCACTGCAATTAAGTACTGGTGTGGCTCAGAGGTTAAAGCGCCTGCCTGCAATGCGGGAGACCTGGGTTCGATCCCTGGGTTGGGAAGATCCCCTGGAGAAGGAAATGGCAACCCACTCCAGTATTCTTGTCTGGAGAATGCCATGGACGGAGGAGGTTGGTGGGCTAGGGTCCACAGGTCGCAAAGAGTCGGACACGACTGAGCAACTTCACTTTCACTTGTGATTGTTTAATGTCTGCACTAAACTTTAAACTCCATGAAGACAGAGATTTCATCCTTTCACCACTGTGTCCTGGTACATGAGATAAGTCAAAAGGCACACTCATCAGCGTCTGCTGAATAGCAAATTAATGAACAATAAATTAATAAATGCTAAAGAATCAGAAGCTATGGAACCCCCACCCAGTCACTGTTGCTGGTTGACAGACCTTGCCTCTCCTGACATTACCAATAATGGAACAAACTAACATCATACCACTCCTGATATGGTATTTAACAAAGGACATAACAGGGACCTCCTTGGCAGTCCAATGGTTAAGACACCGAGCTCCCACTGCAAGGGGCATAGGCTTGATCCCTGGTTGGGGAACTCAGATCCCACATGCTCGATGGCAGGGCCAAAAAAAGAAAGGACACTATATCATGTAGGCAGTATCTTTACCAAAAAAAATTTGCATGATCTTAAACAAATCATGAGAAAATATCAGACAAGATTAAGAGAGATTCTATAAAAGCAATGCTTTGTACTCTTTAAAAATATTCATGCTATTACAAAGAGAGGCTGAGGGGTTGTTCTACATTAAAGGAGATCAAAGAGACATGAAAATTAAATATAATACATGATCCTGCCCTGAATTGTGGGCCAGAAAAAAAATCTTTGTAATAGAGAAATTTAAATAAGATTATATAATAGTATTACATCAATGTTGAATTTTCTGACTTTGGTAATCTAGGATTATATAAGTCAATGTCCTCATTCTTAGAAATAAACAGTCAAGTACTTATGATTAAAGAGGTATGAGTCTAAGATGTACTCTCAAATGACTCAGGAAAAAAATATTATGTACATATAACACAGAATGATAAACCAAACTGGCAGAATGGTAACAACTGGTGGGTCTAGGTCAAATCTATTCACCTACAGAGTTTCAGAATACATGAAGCTAAAACTAACATAACCTGGACAGGAGAAATAATCAAGTTCACAATTACAGCACAAAACAGCAACACTATATTCGTCAATCATCAATAAAGTAGACCGAAAATCAATAAGACCTATAAACATTATCAGCAAAGTAACTGATATTTATAGAACACTCCACCAACACAATACACTCCACAATACACATTCTTCTCAATGCACACTGAATAACACCCAAACTAACATACTCTAGTATATAAACAAATGTTAACAGATTTTTATTTTTATTTTTATTTTTCATATTTTGGCTGCACTGTACAGCATGCAGGATCTTAGTTTCCCAACCAGGGATGGAACTCATGCCGCCTGCAGTGGAAGCACAGTTTTAATCACAGGACTGCCAGAGAAGTCCCAAGTGTTAAAACATTTAAGAGAACTGACATCATACTAAGTATATTCTCTGACCATATGAAGTTATACTAGAAATCAATAAAAGAAAAATATTGGGAAAGGTCCAAACATGTGGAAATTAAACAATTCTGAATAATATTCTAAATAATTAAACTTTTAAACTTCTAAATAATCACAGGTTAAAGAGGAAGAGTACGAATGAAGAGCAAAATGAGGAGTATAGGCCTGCTGTTTTGTAGAATTAACTTTAATTTCAGCTTAACCAGTTTTCTTGTAATTACATTCAGATCGTTGATCTTTGCAGGAATACTACAGTAGGTGATGGTGTCTGGCTCAGTGCAATGTATCTGGAGGCCAAGACATCAGTCTGCCCACAGTAGGGGATTTAAACTTTGTTCTTCTGGTTGTGGTGTCAGGCAGGTTTCTCCATCAAACTTTTACTTACTACTTCCAGCTCAACTGATGATCCCTGCATAAATCAGTTATTACTGTGACAGTTACAAGACGGTGATTTTCTACTTCCATCATTCCTTCTATCATTATTAGTTGGCATCCAACTTAAAGGTCTTTTCCTTTCACATTATGTATTTATTTATTAACACATCTATATTCCTGTCAAATAAAGATGAAATGAATAAAATCTGATGCTTAACTGTCCCTAAATTTTGAAGCATCCTTTAATTGCTAGCACAAGATGTTCCATGATCATTTTTTACTCTCTCTCCTAACCGACCCAGGGATCAAACCTGGGTCTTCCGCATTGCAGGCAGATGTTTTACCATCTGTGCCACCAGGGAAGTCTCCTAACCCTATAATCAGCCATTTATCCAAGTCCAGGGAGCCTTACTTTTTAAAGATAGTGTCTCATTTTCAAACATGAGTGGATAGCCAGGCATTATCAGGTATTTGAAAGGTATAAGAAAGGTAAGACCAAAATAAACCAAAGTGGGAGGAGGAATTCAAAGGAAGCAGGCAAAACAAGGAGAAGTAATTTTAAAATAATTAACAGCTTAAAAGGATAAAAGTTACTGCATCTTTGTAATAAGATGCTTGGAGAAAGAAAAAGTCATGGGGACTACAGAGGGGGAGGATGCTTACAAATTAAAAACTATGAAGCCAAAAAAAAATATATATGCATATATGTATATATATATACCATATGTATATTTTTTTTTAATAAAAGATTTTTTTAAGGGCAAGGATAACAACAAAAGAGAATATATAGAAAAATTATTTATCAATCCATGAGGTCCAATATCCAAGCAACAGAAATTCTAAAAAGTGAGAATATAAAAAGAAGAAAATTACTAATAACATAATAATAGTTCATTGCATACATGATTTCTGCGCTGTTCTGTATGCTTATTATTCTTCAAAAAAGTTTATGAGTGACAATTCTTTAAAAGGTTTTCAAGGGAATTCCCTGACAGTCCAGTGATTAAGATGCCATGTTTTCACTGTCTGAGGGCCTGGGTTTGATCCCTGGTTGGGGAACTAAGGTCCCACAAGCTGCACAGCATGCCCACAAATAAAAATTAAAATAATTTTTAAAAAAAGTTTTTCAAAATTATACAGGCATATGATCCAGTAGAAAGAGTAACCTGTACCTGAGTACAAGCCTCTTATCAGCTATATGATTATTTGGCAAGTTACTAACCACAAAGTACTTATTTACTAAGAATAAAGCGAAAGAATAGAATAAAAGCGAAAATGCCCAGCAAGAATGAGCACTTCAAAATTACCAAGTTTCCATTTACAGAAGGGCAGAATTAACACTTACCCAAAGGAAGGCAGGACTCTGCGTGGCTGATCTCGAGTTACTGTCACTCTGATCTTTGGATAGTCACTTATTCCATTAGGAGATTTATTACCTATTTTTAAAAACCATTTGTAATTGTAAAAGAAAAACACAAAGAAACCTGTGAACAGTATGCATTAGAAAAGAAAATCCATGAGCAGTCTATACAGTACAACTATATATTTTATTTTTTTCAAATTCTGTTATTATCTAGCACAAATTTTGTAAACATTAAAGGAAAAGCAATAGCATTTAATCTGTCTTTGCTCTCAGGTAAGCAGTAATAACTCATAGGAAAGCTTTACTAGTTTTGCTTGCTGGGGCTAACAAGAGGCATGAGGAATTCAATGATTATAAACTCTTTGTAATCTAGTCAAATTGAGTAAATTTTTTAAATTGTTTCTTCTTCTCAAGAAAACAGAAGTATTTTAAAATGAAAATCTGCTATGTTACTACATTTACCAGAAGTTTCCAATACCTGTGCGATGGTCACTATACTTCAGCCACATTTTCTGCTGGAGCTACTACAGGGCCTTGGAGTGCAAAGAGATTAAAGCTGAACTTAAGTCAGTAGCAGCAAAACTTAAACTGGCCTGCATTCCTTTGTTTGTATAGCCTGACTTGAATCGGTGTTCAATCCTGTGAGGTTTTGGGTGTGCGCTCAGTGGCTCAGTCATGTCTCTTTGTGACCCCATGGACTGTAGCCCACAGGGCTCCTCTGTCCATGGGGACTCTCCAGGCCAAGAACATTGGAGTGGGTTGCCATGCCCTCCTCCAGGGAATCTTCCCAACCCAGGGATCCAACCGAGATATCCTACATTGCAGGCGGAGTTGTTGGGATTCTTTAAATATTAAATAAACGAAGAAAAAATTTGGAATTCCCCAAAACATCTCCAAGCGTTTCAGATTAGAGACTGTGGATTTCTTTACAAAAGAAATCTACTCTAGGAATACCTGTGCTTCTCTCAACAGGTTCTGCATACCCACGGAAACCTAGTGCTAGTACTTCAGACACAAGGTAAATCTGGCATCTCCTCCATATGTCCATTTTCTGAATGCACAATTTCTCTAAAAGCTTCTTCCCTCTTTCTCTCAAACTGTACAAGCCTATCTGTGGAGCACAGATCACAGTTATCTTCAGGACTCTTGTCTTCTTCCTATTTTTTCCTGTCAGAGCATTTTATATCATATATAAAATAAATACAATTCAGTTTTGGGGTCTCAGGATGATACGGAGATTCCTAATCCACAAAACTATGAGAATTGGGAACCTTAGGTTACTCCCCAATCAGATGATGTCCCTCAAAGGCAGGGTTTTATTATTTTGCTATTTTATTATTATTTGTTTTGTTACTTTGCTATTAAAGTTTTACTATTGTTATTTTGTTACTAAAGGTTTTATTATTTTGTTATTCCTGATAATTTAGCAGAGTGCCTAACATAAAGTAACCACTCAGGTAACATTGTTTTTTTTTTTTTCCTTTTTAATGAATAAGCCCTGATCTAAGTCACATTAAAGACATTGATAAAGCAAATAGGAATCATAACAGTAAATTCAAAGACAATACTAAAGGAAAGCTATTGGCTTTTTAGAATATGTAGAGACAATGGCACCCCACTCCAGTACTCTTGCCTTGGAAAATCCCATGGACAGAGGAGCCTCGTAGGCTATAGTCCATGGGGTCGCTAAAAGTCGGACACGACTGAGTGACTTCACTTTCACTTTTCACTTTCATGCATTGGAGAAGGAAATGGCAACCCACTCCAGTGTTCTTGCCTGGAGAATCCCAGGGACAGAGGAGCCTGGTGGGCTTTTGTCTATGGGGTCGCGCAGAGGTGGACACGACTGACGCAACTTAGCAGCAGCAGCAGAGACTATGTCTATGCTCTCATCCAAAGCCAAATCAGTGTTTTCCTTTCATATTCCCAAAGCTCAGAGAAAAGAAGTGGAAGGAGGTAGGGCAAACAGAAATATTTTTGACCACCTCACCCAGTTTTAGCATGTTGCTCCAGGATCCAGAACTGGTCAGTTCAGAAGATGAAGAGTTTGAAAACACCTTGAAATCAAAAAGAATCACCTCTGTAATAACTCTTAGAATTTAAATAAGTTTTAATATGAAAAAAAAAATCACTCTATTGGTAATGATTTAGTTACCTCACAGAAGAAATTTCATCAATTAGACCAAAAGTTTAATTTGTGAAGACTCACAAAATGACATAAAAAGTAACAATTGAAGATTCTTCACATACTTAAATGAAAAAGCAGATGCAGAGTTGACCCTTGGTCAACAGAGTCTGAACTGCATGGATACAATTAAATGCAGATTTTTTCAATAGTAAATACTACAGCATTACATGATTACCGGTCGGGAATCCGTGGATGTAAGACTTTAGATACGGCAGAACCATGAATCTGAAAGGCCAACTACTGAATTTTTGACTATGTGGAGAGGTGGGGCCCATAACCCATACATTCTTCAGGGGTCAACTCTATTAGTAATTAGGCTCTTTATAAATATTTTTTAGATCTATAATCTCTTAACCTTTAATTATTTCATTTCTATATCAAGGCTAATTAAGACATGGGAACATTTCAGGAAGAAGTCATTCTACACATTAATTCCTAAAAAGAGAATATTTCTAAAATTTAACTTTAATGATTAAGTACAAAGACAAGTAGCTCCAATGAAACCTTATCCTCACTGACCTCTCCTGAAGGGACCACATTCCGTGTTCCATTACAAGCAGAAGTTACCATGGGTTTTGTGGTCAGCTGGAATGGAAATCCAAACAAGCTGGCAGCATTGTACAGACTGGTTTTCACTTGATGAATAAAGCAATCTAGAAAGCATAATATAGATTACATATACATGTAAATACAGAGTAATTAAGCTTCAAGCAAAAGAAAAATTGTATCTTAAAAAAGGCCTCTCTCAATTTTTATCAGCAGTCCTGTCTTCAACCACTGAGAGAAAAAAGCACCTGTAAAAATAATCTTTCTCATATCTGAATATCTGTAATTCCAGCACTGTGATTTTGTAGCTTTTTAGTAAAGTATCTGGGAGGCTACAAAAGCATGAAATCATATTGGTATGTAGCAAATTACATGCCAATTCACACACACAATAAAGGCCATAAATGACAACTTTCAAGCAATGAGTTCCCTAGAATATATACTGTAAAACAAATCTTTCCTAGAGAGATAAGGGCATAAGTTAGACAAGGTGGAACATATAGCTACTAGGTATAGCAGAATTCTATAGGAAGCATTACCATTAACTCACTGATTTGTCCTTACTTTTCAGGCAAGTACCAATACAGTGGACCTAAACAACAACTTACCTAGTGCCTATTCTATCTTGGCTACACTCAGGATGGAAATTAGTAAAGTGTAAGATATGTGGTTCCTAGACATCCATGATGGAAATAAGGCTAGCCTATACTAGAGAAGATGCGTTGAAAGATCTCAGACTCATCCCTCCTTGTCACCAAAAATAAAGATTACAAACTAAGTAAATAAACAAGGTGGAGGGGGTAGATTTCAAATGCTTTCCCAACTTCCTCTTTTTAGCTCACTGTCCCTTTCTCACTTCCTACACTGCTGATTTGTTTTCTACAATTCCTTTTCTATTTCCTAATTAATGCTATTCTAAAGCACTAGCTTGAGTGCTTTAGAACCACATTCTGCTTCACAGGAAAACAGCCTGAAAGTGAAACGGTGGCTTTTAAGCATCAAGCACTCCAGAACATACAAGATATAAAATATTTTCCAGAAAAATAAGTGAATAATTTAAACAACAGGAAAGGTGTGCTAAATGGTAAAGCAGAATCCAATTTTAAGTAATTTGTCACTACAGAATAGTTAGAAGTACCAAAATTTGCAAATGTCTTGTTTCTCATTTTAGGAATAGGAAAGAATTTCAGGTTAACCCTCTAATAATGTTGAGGGATTACACACTCTCCTGAGCTGTAAGTGGGAGAAAAAGGACTTCAGGAATTGGTACTTATCATCCAGACTGCCATCCAGACCTCAGAAGGCAGGAAGTACTCTTAACATAAACAGTGGGCACAAAATGTACTGTTGTATTTTCCTACAAATTTTGTCAAAATCTGAATGTACTCCAAAATTATGTCAAAAAGATTTCATATATTAAAAAAAGAGAGGAAGGTTAGAAGGTCCACTTCATCTGTAAAATGAAGATGAGACCATTTTATTTTGCTGAGACTACACTACATAGACCTCTTCAAATCCCTTTCATCTGTAAGATCCTGAGTCTGCAATTCTAAGCTCCTCCTTATTTTCATCCTTCCTTTTCTTCTCTCCAAAGCAACCAATAGATTCATACTGTCTGATATAGGAGCCAGTATCCACAAGTGGCTACCTAAGTTTAAATTCAATTAAATTGAGTTCAGTTCCTCAGTTGCATAGCCCCACCTGAGGTGCTTGAGTGAGTGAGTGAGTGAGTGAAGTCGCTCAGTCGTGTCCGACTCTTTGCGACCCCATGGACTGTAGCCTACCAGGCTTCTCTGTCCATTGGATTTTCCAGGCAATAGTACTGGAGTGGATTGCCATTTCCTTCTCCAGATCTTCCCGACCCAGGGATCGAACCCGGGTCTCTTGCATTGTAGACAGACACTTTACCATCTGAGCCACCAGGGAAGTCCAGCCATCAATGCAGAGAGTGGCCAGGACTGCTAGAGACCTTTACAATCTCTGCCAGTAAGTACTGTCTGTTACCCACTGCTTCCCCCTTGGGAAGTTTCCTTCTACAGTTTCTAGTCAGAAATCTTTATATTTTGTGGAAATCAAGGAAGGAGGGAACTTTAACTTAGAAGTCCAGATAGATAACTGCCAAAATTATTGCAGGAACCTTCTCTAGTATCACTATCAAATCTTTAACCATATACAGTTATTTACATTTTTCTATAAAATTGACTTTTTTTTGGCTAAACAAATAAAATTGACTTTTTTTTTTTTTTGGCTAAACAAATGTATTTATAAAATGTTACTTTATATTGCTACCATTAATGAAAAGAAACCTCACTTGCCTTATGAGGAAATAAAAACACAACAATATTAAGTTCTAGATAGGCTTGTTAAAAAAGGGACAATTAGGTGGCTAGTGGTAAAGAACTCGCCTGCCAATGCAGGAGACCCCTGAGGGGAAAATCCCCTAGAGGAAGTCTTGGCAACCCACTCCAGTATTCTTGTCTGGAAAATCCCTTGGACAGAAGAGCCTGGTGGGCTACAGTCCATAGGGTCAAAAAAAAGAGTCAGATATGACTGAAGCAACTTGGCACACAAGCAACATGTATTACCCGAATTTTAAATACATGGTAGCGTTAAATTAACATGTTTTCTGCTTAAAATAATCAGAAATTAAAATAACTGAAAAAGATGCAATATTTTTATTAATATGAATAGTTTATAACATAATTCAGATGTTACTTAATGCTATGAACGTTGGATCTCCTAAAATCATTTTGTGAATTATCAGCTATCCTATGTTTTGGGAATACTGTCCTAATGAATTCAGTATAAATTCCTAACTGTCAAAGTCCCTCTGTATTTTGAACTCTCTCTTTTGTCAACTTTTTCCCTAAGTTTTATTTGCTATTTCCTGAACTGCACAACTTTCCCATACTGTTCCCTCTGCCTAGAATGCTTTTCCTTCCTATTGTTCTCTGTTGATATCCCATCTTTCCTTCAAGACTCATCTCACATATTAGCTCCTTCATCAAACATTTATTGAGACTCTTAACCAGAAGAAAATTGGACAGTATTTTGTTGCTACCTTTCTTGTATCATTTATCATATCCTCATGGACATTAGTATTATTTATAATACTTGTCTTAAAACCCCCCACTATATTATCAGACACCTCCTATAATTTTAAGGTACATAAAATAGAGACCCTGTCATACTCATTTTTGTATTTCCTGTGGAACCCAACACATTGCTTAACAGTAAGACAGGCTCAATAAGCACTCATTGGATTTAAATGAAATATTTAACACAGACAGGGCCACTCTTTACCTCATCTGGAGGTAGATTCAATTAACATGCATTTTTGAGAAAGAGGAAAATATTACTATAGTAGTCCCCTGTGCCTTTTCCCTCTAATCTACATCATTTACCAAACGATGTCTAGTCCTTCAGACATAGAGAAGAAAACAATTTGAGGCAGCAGCTTAGATTGATTCACTCAGCTATCCGAGCACCTTTACTTTACAGGAAGATTAGGAATTTTGAAGTGCACTTTCAACACACAGACTTATTTATCTGGAAAGATCCTTAAGTCTCTGGTAATGCTGGTTACCTCTAGAGAGGATAACTGAGTAGAAGAGGGAGAGGAAAGAGACTTGCATTTCACTGCATGTACTTTTTACCTTTTGAATATGTCCACACATATATTTTTCTTACTTAAAAAACTTTTAAAGTTAATATTTAATACCTAATCTTGGTCTTTTGGCTGGTATTTCATCAGTGTCCACTGCAGAAAACAGAGTGCTGAAAAAGAGAAAAGAGAGATATATATGTATATATTCATATCCACACATATCCATTTCTATAAGTAAGCTTACTATTCATACAATACACCATCTTCCATTCACTTTGTCACGAGGTTCAACTGATGTTTACAATATAGTAGGCCTCTAGCATTTGCAGATATAACACTATGGTTCAACTACACGAGAGAGATCCAAAACTCCCTATTATATAATAACCTGTAGTCTGGCTAAAATACAAACATGAAACCGACCAGAAATCACTCACCTAGTAAAGGAATATAGGTAAAAGCTTAGGACTATGTTATTTCTTTACAGAAATGATTTAAGAATAATTTCCTTTTGAAAGATGACACTCCCCACAAGAGAAATTCATTTTCTACTTAACATAGAGGTAGGAAACACAAGATGACAAGATGCCTTAAAAGACAGTTCTCAGCTAGAAAAAGGTGTTATATTTAACTACATTTTTATCATGGAAACTATATTACTAGTGATAACAAAGAATTTGGAAATTCAGGAAAATTTTTGGGCCTATGCTTTAAGGAAGTTAAAAGTTCATGGTATAATCATCTTTCTAACGATGGACTTAAAAATGGTTTACATTTAAAAGTTACTTTAGATTAAGGATGTGTGGTAAAGAACAGGATTTTGATATACAAGTCACTGTTTTCCTGACCAGTAGAGGTAGTAAAAATAATAAAGGACAGGGGAGAGGAAATTAACATTTCTCTATTCAACAAGTAAGTAGCAAGTGCCTATCCAGATCAGCCTCTGCACAAGGCCCTTGGGACAAAATACATAAACACTACCCTTACATACCCTAAGCATCATTTTAAACACTTTACAACTTGTTCTCAAATAATCCTTATATCATCAACCCTACAGAAAGGTCGAAAGAATATGTTGAAATCTTGCCCTCTCTGGAACACATGATGGAATTTTTAGTCCACAACTAATTCATCAATGACCTGCATTCTTAGACTCACATAATAAATAATCACCTTGTTCTCTCAAGCTCCAAGAAACCACCCTCCGACGATCTTGAGGCTTAATAAACAAAAATTAACATTTGATCATTAAAAGTTCAGGGGATTATGTATAGAATTGGTATGGTATTTTATTCTCTAGATTAATTCTTAAAGTAGATGGTAGACACTACGAAACTGGACAAACCAACAAGCCAATGCTAAGAACAACTTTTAGTTTCCCCCAAATTTTAACTTAATTTTAGAGTATAGATTAGTGATCTTTTTGAAGAAATGAAGTACCTATCTTTTTCTCATACCCTAATGCTAAAGCACAGGATCACTCTTCCTCCCTCCCCAGCAAAACACACACACACACTCAAAGGCAAAGTTTGACAGCTGCCTTCCAAACAAGACAGCTACTGCGTCTTGGTGCTAAGAGAACAGTAAGTGTAGCCAAAACGGCTTTGCGCAAACTATGAAGTTCACTTCCCTTAACTGCACTTATTGCGCACAAATGACACTTGGGAGTGTGTTTTGTAAACAATGAGCCACACAAACACAGCA
This sequence comes from Ovis aries, assembly GCF_016772045.2. Taxonomy (NCBI): domain Eukaryota; kingdom Metazoa; phylum Chordata; class Mammalia; order Artiodactyla; family Bovidae; genus Ovis; species Ovis aries. Next base: position 202,396,530 of record NC_056054.1, read on the forward strand.
TTCCTTCCATTTTTAGTTTTCAACCTAAGAGCAGCAAAATATGATAAAAACTCCATTTGTTGATGGAAACCAGCTTGGACTCTAACAAGAAAGATATTCACCATCACCGACCACTAGCCCCTTCCATCATCAGGAGTCGCATCTGCACAGCGCCGAGGAGCGACTACGTCACCGGGACACCCGCGACCCGCACCTCTAACGCCTCCGCCCAGCTACCTGTTTCTGACGAGCGGGGCCTGCCTGGATGGATCACCGCTACGCCAGCCGAACCCGGGGTGGGGGAGGGGGAGAGCCAGGCCGTGGCTCGGCCCCTTCTCTCACCTGTTCGAGCGCCGCCTCTTCAGGAGGGCCCTGGCAGAGGGCACCGGCCGGTCACAGAAACGGAAAATGGTGCCGAGTATCCTAATCAGCCATTTGTACATACCAGGCCCAAGCAGCAGCGGCGGCCGACACACCCCGAGACGCAAACCCCAGAGCTGTCGCCGCCGCTGCCGCCGTCGCTGCCTCGGCCACCGCCGCCAAAGCTCAGTCGCCGACTTGTGACGCGATCCTAGGGCCCATAGATACAACGTCCCCAGGGCTACAGGCGGCCCCCGCGGGCCCCCGCTTCTGACGTCACCTCCTCCCGCCCGACCGGAAAGCATTTTAGCGCTCAGTCTGCGCAGGCGCAATCTAGATCTCCACCTCCCTAGCCTAGCAACCTGAAAGCCTGGTCCTGGCCCAATCGCTCACGAGATCATAAGGGCTGTGGGCGGGGTTTTCTCTACGGCAGAGCCAGTCCTGAGGCTGCCCGCAGGACAAGGCCCACAGGCCGCACGTGAGGGCTCTCCAACTGAGAGGGAGCGCTTCCAGGCCTGAAACCCGGGTGGTTTATCAGGAAATGTTTGAGTGCACGTTAATTAACAAATGTTTACCCTACTGAAAGTGAAAGTCGTTCAGTCGTGTCCGACTCTTTGTGACCCCCATGGACTATATAGTCCACGGAATTCCCTAGGCCAGAATACTGGAGTGGGTAGCCTTTCCTTTTCTAATTTACCCTACTAGACGCCCTTTGTTTTACACATACTTTATGCCTGGTATTTTACACGCAGCCACCTTCATTTCTCCCAGCAACCGCAGGCGATGCGGAGCCTTGTGCCCATTTCTATTTTTTACTTTTTGTGCCTATTTTTAATAAGGAAACCGAGGCATACAGCGATTAAGTAATTACCTAAAGTCAAAGAGGTAGCTAGTGGTATAGCTGGAATTTGAACCGCGATCTGTGTACCAGCGCCAGTCCCTCGCCCTTGAGGTCTCCTGGGAGAGATATGATTACAAATTACAATACAAGATAATCGGGTGTAAGTAAACTACACTTCAATTAATTTTTAAAAAGATAATTGGCTGCTGTGATAAAGGTGGGTACAAAGTGCAGTAGGAACCAGAGAAAGGAAAACAGTCGGCTAGGGAAGTGAAGGACAGAACTCAAGGAAGGCTTCACAGAAACTTAAGGATGGAAAGTTACCTGCGGCCTACTAGTCTCCCTAGAGCTGACTGCTGCTGCTAAGTCGCTTCAGTCGTGTGCAACTCCTAGCGACCCCATGGACTGCAGCCTACCAGGCTCCTCTGTCCATGGGATTTGCCAGGCAAGAGTACTGGAGTGGGGTGCCATTGCCTTCTCTGCCTAGAGCTGACAGGAAGTGCTAATTACTCTCCCTCTCTTTTTTAAAGGTCCTAGTTCTGGTTAATTATCTACAACAGAAAATGACCCATCCTTTTTAATGGAAAATCCAGTCCCAAATCCAGTCCCCTCCCCCAACACTCCTGAGAATCCTCAAAAGTTTTTATGTCCTACAAAAATCCTCTCTGTATGCACCTGATCCTTAATCTGATCCTCAATTAAGGTCATACCTCAGACTTGCTTGAACTTCAACACAGGCACTCCTCAGTACAGCTTCATCCTTTCCTCAATAAACACTGTTCCTGGATTCCTCTGCAAGCCACCCCCTAGAGTCCCAGAACCACCAGCTACCCTCCAATGGCTACCTCCACACTGGTCTGGGGAGATGGAGGCAGTTTCTAGAGGCTAGAAGCAAATTCTAAGTGTGAACATGGGCTTCTCCTTCAATGCCCTAAAATATAGCTAACACCCGGCTGTTACAGATAATGTGGGAATAAAAGGAGAATTGCAAAGCTGAAAAGATTTAGAAATGGCTATTACAAGGTACAGCATCTAGGGACTTCACCATCCAGAGATTAAGACTCTGCTTCCAGTGCAGGGGGGCACAGATTTCATACCTAGTCGGGGAACTAAGATCCTGCATGCCCCACGGTGCAGTAAAAAAAAAAAAAAAGTACAGCATCTAAAGCCTACTGTCTCCCAAAATTTCATCTCTTCACTCTTCTCAGCAATTTCTACATGTCACCAAAAGAAGATAATTGCCCTTCTACCGTTACCCCAACTCATTTCAGGGGGGACTCTCAAGCTAACTCAAAAGGAGATTACCATCGGCATTATTCTGCAGGGCAGTTCAGCTGTGTCCCAACAGTACATTCCACTAAAGAAGTTGGTCTTTACTATTGCCAAACCAAAAAGACCTCTCAAGTACAGGGAAGGAATTCTCCGACACAAAAGAGCGGTCTCCATTAAAACACAAGTCAGAAAATTGCAAGCCGCTTTAGAATAGCAGCCTCTCCCAGGTTCTGGCCACCAAGATTAGAGAAACATTGGCATCAAGTCTCAGAACAGTGTAGTACAACACCACAACACAATTTTTTTTTCTTTTCCTGCCTCTTTCCCTGCACCCTCCAATCCCAATTCTGAAATAGCAGTCACCAGCCAGAAACAGTGGGAAGGCTGTGAAATTACAAACTTTCGTCAGAATCTCAGGACCTCATCAGCAAATAGTAACTCTGCCAGCCCTTCCCCACACCTACAGCCCCTTGTGTCCTCCTACTTCTCTAGCCACTCTTGGAAATGGAGAAAATGGACTGAGCCTTACAGTCGCTTCCGCCTGGGTCTCGTCGGCTGGTTGGTGCCTTCGATGTCCTGTTGTCCACAGTAGAGGTCTGGACCACTGCCCATCCACTGACCAAGGAGTGGGGTTATCCTTAACCCCAAGTCCACCACTGCCGCAGCCATTTCCAGACCCAGGAACTCTTCACCGGCGGCCCAGAGGAGAAGCCCCAAATCACATGCAGTAACGAAGACACTGACACTTCTGTCCTTGGTTTGCATAATGTGCACCCGTGGACCATCAGAGGAGCTCAACCACATTGCTTAAGGTTTCGTAAGGTTTCCTAACTGGTTACCCTAGTTTTCTAAAAAGACCCCTTCCTCGAGCGAAGATCTCTCCTTCAGGTCTTTCCATGGCCCCTCCCCCGTCTTCCTCAAACCCTACCTCCCCTCCCCTCCCGGAACAATGAAGACCCAGCCCTCTAATCCATTCTTTAGGCTTGCAAATTTTTCCCTTTGCGAGCCTTCTCGGAGTGTTAAGATTTTCTCTCAACTTTGTTTCTGCTGATCCCTGTCGGAACAGAGGTCTGGGCCATGTAGTGGACATGGATAGGAGCCCAAAGATGAGGTATTGTTGGTTTGGGCCTGATGTGCCTAATGTCTACCATAATTCACTACCCTGAAAATTAATTTCCTTCTGCAGACCAACTCCCCTGGTACTCAAGGAAAACGGGCCCTTCTGGTACTGTGACTTTGCACGTGTGCTTAGTCGCTCTATCATGTCCAACTCTTTGCAACTCCATGGACTGTAGCCTGCCAGGCTCCTCTGTCAATAGGATTTCCCAGGCAAGAATACTGGAGTGGGTTACCATTTCCTCCTCCAGAGGGTCTTCCCAACCCAGGGACAGAAGCTGCATCTCTTGTGTCTCCTGCATTGGCAGGTGGATTCTTTACCCCTGTGTCACCTGGGAAGCCCAATGTGACTTTGATCTTATTCAGTTCATCTAATAACTTTGGTCTTATTATGCTGAAAGCAAGTACAGCTTTTGTGTCCTATATTTTATCACAAAATTTGCTCACATTAACTGCAAATGGCTCAGCCTCCCTCATGTAGGGAAATAGCACCAGGCCCTACCTACGCCTACTTCCCCAACTGTGAAATGAGTATCTGTCTCTCAGATCTGAAACCAAGTAGGGCCCTGTGGATCTCCCAGGGATGGAGGCCTTTCTGTCTCTCATTTCTTGTAGGCAGACTCCAGCCATTTTGACCTTCCCTGAGTTCCAAAGGGCAGATTAGAGCAGTTGCTAATCAAGGGAGGGGCAGCCAAGAAATCACCTGAGGCAAGACTAAAGGGACCAGAGAAGATCTTCAAGATTAGGAAACCAATCACCTGAGATTAAGGGCATTCGGAGCCCTGTTCATGCCCTAATCTTGTTAGGTGGTTTAGTCTCAAAATCTTGCCCCAAGAGCTATAGCCTGCCAGTCTCCTCTGTCAGTAGGATTTCCCAGGCAAGAATACTGGAGTGGGTAGCCATGTCCACTTCAGGGGATCTTCCAGATCCAGAGATCAAACCCTCATCTCCTGTATCTCCTGCACTATAGGCGGATTTTTTGCTGCTGAGCCACCAGGGAAGCCTATAATCTTGTCAGAGACGGGGGTGGGGGGGGAGGATGGGGGGAGGTGGGGGGTGGGGGGTGCGGAGGGGGATTAATATTTATTTGGCTGTATTAGGTCTTAGTTGCAGCATGCGGGTTCTTGACATCATGTGTCATTGTCGTGTGGGATCTCTAGTTGTGGCAGGTGAGCTCCAGAGTGAGCAGGCTTAATTGCTTAGAGGCATGTAGGATCTTAGTTCCCCAATCAGGGATTGAACCCATGTCTCCTGCATTGCCAGGCAGATTCTTAACCACTGGAACACCAGGGAAGTCTCGAGACCCCACCTTTGACCCACTGTTATAAAAAAAAGTCTCATTAAGTTCTCTGGGGTTGAAACGTAGTTTTTCGAGTCAAAAACCTGGGGTATCTCCCTTTGCCTGCAAAGTAATAAAGCTATCCTTTTCTTCTCGGGCTTTTCTGGTGGCTCAGATGGTAAAGAATCTGCCTGCAGTGCAGGAGACCCAGGTTCGATCCCTGAATCAGGAAGATCCCTGGAGGAGGAAATGGCAGCCCACTCCAGGATTCTTGCCTGGAGGATTCCATGGACAGAGGAGTGACCTACTTAACAGTTCATGGGGTTGCAAAGATTCAGACACAACTGAGCAACTGTAACTTTCTACTTCACCCCAAACTGTCTTCCAAGATTTGATTCAGCATCAGTGTACAGAGAGGCCAAGCTTTCAGTAAGAGATCTGTGGGCGCATTAAATGTGTTTATGTATATAAAGAGGCTACTTCAATGCCCAGCATAGCTAAGTGCTTACTATTAATAATCTCTTCCCTCTTTTTTTTCTTGCTAATAACTAATAAGTCATTTAACTTACCAGTTCTGCACCCTATATTTCCTACACATCTGCCCCTTCCCCTCTCCAAATGTTACCAGGGCTGTTAGCCTTCAGCTATAATCCTCCCCCTTCACTGAGAGAACTAAGCTGCAGGGAAGTGTTATCTTACAGGAAGCCACCAGAAAAGAAAAACAAGAGCCCACCAAAATCTGTTAGAACCAACTAGGTCCAAGATGGTAGAAAGCCTCTAGTAGACCCTCCTTATTATGTTCATGGTAATATATTTGCGTGATAACACATCCAACAGTTGACAGTTGCTTGGCAACAGCCAAGCAAGCCCACTGAAGGACTGAAATCCAGTGTTATAAAAAGACTGCTGTCTTCCCAAGCAGTTCTTAGATACGTCGTAAATATTCCTCCCTCTTTTTTTTTTGGCCATGCTTATAGGACCTTATATCCCAACAACTCATACCCAATGCAGTGTAAGGGGGGAGTCTTAACCACAGGACCACCAGCAAAATCCTCCTCCTCCTCTTTACTCAGTCCCCTCCTTTGACCTCAACCCTCCTATATATATGGTATCTCAGGTAGATCGAGAAGCTGAGATTCAAGCCAAGTTCCTGTTTCTCATTCTCTGGCCATTGATTAAAGTGTGTGCTGCTTCAGTCTCAGCATCGGTTTTGTTATTAGCCATGCAAATCCAAATAGAAAAAGAACCCTCCCCACTAAGGCAAGACTTTGGCTGGGCCAGAGAGCAAGTTGAGGTCTATAAGACCAATTTGGGAATGTTACCAAATCGCAAGTCCATGTGCTCGATGCACAGTGAGCCCAATCAATACTAAAACATTAGTGTTTTGGACAGAGAAAGGTTTATTACAGGTCCATACAGGAGATAGGAGGCTCATGCCGTCCCATCTGAAAGTTGCTGAAAGCTTTCAGCAAGCCCCTTTAAAAGCAGAAGCTAAGAGGTGTATGGTTAGTTGTTGCAACCTTCTTGGTGTCAGATCGTTTGCTCTTGAGGTTGGGTCGTGGTCAGGTAACGATGTTCCTGCAAATCTCTGCCTGTTATTCTGTCCTGAAAAGAAAGGGCAAAGGTCCAAGGCCCAACCTGCCCCCTCCAAGGTCCCAGTCCTGGTTAAGAGGAGGCAGCTCCTTCAGGGGAAGGTTCCCACACCCTGCCCAGCTGTTGTCCCTGAGGGAGCCAGGCATCCAGCCCAACTGTCCCTCAGCCTCCCCTGGCCACCCAAATGGGAGAGACCAGCTCTCACAGACTGCAGCTCAGGCAGTCGGCCATTGCTACTAGCCACAGAGACAGGGATGGGGGAGAGGTTCACCACTCCTCAAGGCGTAGGCCAAGGCTAGAGGAGGGCCTTAGTGAGAGCCCTGGAGGCCTGCAGGATGCAGTCCCCAGTCCGTTCCCTGGGCCCTCCAGTTCTTCCACGGGCCCAAGACTGCGTGAGCTGGAGGGCCTCCAGGATAAGGCCTGAATCTGCCTCTTACCTCACTCTCCACCTGATGGCCACTGCACCACTGACCCTTGGCTGAATCACTTCCCTAGTGGTCCCTCACTGACAGTTACTTGTTGACAGGGCCCACTGCAGCACTGACCAATAGCTGAGCAGGACAACTAATGGTCACTCACTGACAGATGGTTGCTGGTGAATAGGGCCCACTGTGGCGCAGAGCAAGACTTGTTGCCTAGTAATACGGTGCAAAGTAATGAGGTCAGCAATGGCTGCCTGCTAAGGGCTGTGCTCATCTCACTTTGTTACAAGAGCACAAACCCATCAAAATCACTGTCCTTCAGGGCTTGAGCATTTCTCACACCATTGCCATAGCTGCCTCCCCTTCTCCCCTGCCCGTCTTATTGTCTCTTTGTTGTCTTTTTGTCTTTTTGTTGTTCTTCTTCTGTTACCAGTTATTAAGGAAGGTAAATTTATATTATTGTTGTTCTTATGTATTAATGAAAATAAATTTATAATTCATGTTTCTAGTTTTCTGTTACTGAGCAACTATGGTTGAGTTGATTTTCACCAAATTTGGGATGTTTGTCTGAAGTAAGCCTGACTTGAAATATGTGGCAACCCTAACCCTAAAATTTACTTTGGATGGCCCTAGGGAGAATATCAAAAAGAGAGACAAGTATTTCTGAAAGCAGCTGAAACTGAGGTGCAGACAGATGAGAGGAAAACCTGGCAAGAAATACCCTCCCAGTTTAGACAGTGTGAGCCCCTCAAAGTGTTCACGATGGTTCCAAATGGTCACCCAAGTCAAAGGTCACAAGGATAGATCTTCCAAATTCCAGGGGTGAACTTTTCCATTGAGATGTTTCTTGCACAGACAACTTTATGTGCATACTCCAGGGAATAATTGTCTAATGAAGGTGCAGGATTCTCAAGAGCAATGCTTGGGAAGCCAGCTGAATAAAAATAAAACATGATGTATGGTAGAAGCCAACACAATATTGTAAAGCAATTATCCTTTAATTAAAAAGAAATAAAAACGAAACCTGAGTCTAATAACAGTATTTTAAAAGAACAGTTTGGGACTTCCCTAGTGGTCCAGTGGTTAAGAATCCACCTTGCAATGCAGGGGAGAAAGTGATAGTTGCTCAATCATGTCCAACTGTTTGCAACACCCCATGAAAGCCTGCCAGGCTCTTCTGTCCATGGAATTCTCCAGGCAAGAATACTGGAGTGGGTTGCCATTTCCTCCTCCAGGGATCTTCCTGACCCAGGGATCGAACACGGGTCTCCTGCACTGCAGACAGATTTCTTCACCATCTAAGCGACCAGGGAAGCAATGCTGGGGACACAGGTTCAATCCCTGGTCGGGAGACTAAGATGCCACATGCTGTGTAGCAACCAAGCCTGAGCGTAACAACTAGAAAGTCCCTGCACCTCCTCAGCAGGAGATCCTGTATGACACAACAAAGATCACCTGTGCTGCAACCAACTCAACACAGCCAAATTTTTTTTTTAATTTTTAAATAAAGAAAATAAAACGACGGTTTAAGGTCCAACTAAATCTATAAAACATGGTACCAATGGACTTGAAATACTGAACATTCCTCTGAAAAAGAAATTTTTTTCATGAACTTTACTAAGTAAAAAACATTTTGCCTATGTCTTGCCATTGTGCATACAGGTCTTGCTAGAGCAATCTCTCCTTGAAATGTTCTGAGCAGCATTCCAAAAACAAGCAGTTACTGAAATGACTGAGCTGAGCTTGCATTGCTTTTGTTCGACACGTCGTTTTCAAGGGAGTCATGATTTCTAAAGTGAAGAGCTCAATTCCATGAAAAACACTTCTTAGGCCAGAAAAGTAGTATGTAGATATTTTCCTTCTTGTTTTGTAACAAACTACCAAAAAAATTCATATAATCATGTTACACAAATATATTATTAAATATTTATATAATTTATCACATTATTATACATGGTCATACAAAATATTATTTATTATATTTGCATTACTGTTACCGAGTCCAAGCCAGCCCTTCTTCCTGCATGGTAGGCCAATAAATCCCAGAGATGAGATGTTGAGGCAAGGAATACGACTTTACTTGGGAAAGCTTGCTGAGCAAGAAAATGGCAGGCTAATATCTCAAAATAACCATCTTGTCAGGGTCTAGATTAAAGGTTCTTTTATAGATCCAAGATGTGGGGAGGTGAGGAAACAAAGTGAAAATGCTGTCAGTCGTATCTGACTGTTTGCAATCCCACAGACAGTAGCCTTCTCTGTCCATAGAATTCTCCTGGCAAAAATACTAGAGTGGATTGCTATACCACTGTACCCTCCTCCAGGGCATCTTCTTGACCCAGGAATGGAACCCAGGTCTCCTGCATTGCAGGCAGATATTTTAGCGTCTGAGCCATAAGGGAAGCCCTAAGCCTCTGTCAGAGGGTATATTAATTTCTTCCTTCCTGCCATCTACAGTTGGACAAGGTTCTAAACAAAGGCACTTTAACAGTCGGGTAGAGGGGCAGGGTTCTCTAAGGCAGACCATCACGTATAATTATAATAACAAAATCACTCAGGATGGGGAACACATGTACACCATGGCTGATTCATGTCAATGTAAGGCAAAAACCACTACAATATAAAGTAATTAGCCTCCAATTAAAATAAATAAATTAATTAATTATTTTAAAAACCCCAATAACAAACTCAACAAAAGCAAGTCGAAGAAACAGTTCCAACACGGAGTCAGAGTTGGTTTTTGCCTGTAACATTATTATATATAATAGGAATACATTAACATATAAATGGTTGAACAAGAAAAAAATATCTAGGTTTCCACTGTTTTGAAGACAAAATTCCAATATCCTAAGCATGATATAAAGTTCTTCACAACCTGTCTTCAAATTCCCTCATCATTTCCTATCTCCAAATTACTTTATTGTTATTTTATACACACCAAACATTCAATCCACACTTCTTTATGCTTCCAAGTTTAATCCCTCGGCCTGGAATGCCTTGCCTCCTCCTTCTTCACCTGTGAACTACTACCTAGTCGTTGAAATTCAGCTCAGAGGACACTTCCTGTGTGAGGCTTAGTAGTAGCAGTGGCGGTGGTAGTAATGTGTCTCCTTGAGGGAAGGAGCCATCTCCTATTTTCCCCTGATTATTATTTTTTAAAATTTATGTATTTTGGGTTGTGCCGGGTCTCCGTGGCTGTGCAGGGGCTAGTCTCTAGTGGTGTTCATGCTTCTCATTGCTATAGTTTCTCTTGTCGCTTCACAGGGGGCTCTACAGCATGGACTCAGTAGTTGAGACCCTGGGGCCTAGTCGCCCTTAGTTGCTTGTGGAATCTTTCCAGGCCAGGGATTGACCCCGTGTCCCCTGCATGGCAGGGGGAGTCTTAACCACTGGACCACTAGAGAAGTCCCTTTGTAATATTATTATTATTTTTTTAATGGAAGTTCCAGAAATGTTCAACAAATGAAGGAATGAAGAAATGAAAAAATACAGGCATTTGGAGAAAGTTACCGTGATCTCTGAGGCTTCCCAGGTGGCACAGCAGAAAAGAATCCACCTGCCAAAGCGGGAAATGCAAGAGACACGGATTTGATCCCTGAGTCAAGAAGATCCCCTGGAGCGGGGCACGGCAACCTACTCCTGTATTCTTGTATGAAAAATCCCAAGGACAGAGGAGCCTGGTGGGCTACAGTCCATGGGACTACTGTAGAGTCAAAAGAGTTGGAAACGACTGAAGCAACCCCAGCACACACGGGTGCCCACACCATGATCTCCTTATAGAATGAAAGTGGAAGTGAAAGTTGCTCAGTCGGGTCTGACTCTTTGTGACCCCGTGTGCTATACAGTGCATGAAATTCTCCAGGCCAGAACACTGGAGTAGGTAGCCTATCCCTTCTCCAGGGGATCTTCCCGACCCAGGAATCGAACCGGGGTCTCCTGAATTGTAGGCAGATTCTTTACCAACTGAGCTATCGGGGAAGCCCTTATAAAAAGAATATGAATCAAAGAAATAGATATATCTTGCCAAACCTGGACTTGAAATGAGAGATTGCCAGGCTACCGATGCAGAGGAAAAGACAAAAGGGCATTACAGTGAGTCATATACCAACTTGGAGCCCTAGACCAGGGCGGGAGGGGACATAGGTCAACTTTCCAAATGCTGAAGCCAATGAGAGTCATAAAACCACCTCCCTTCAGTCCCATTACATTTCCATACCTGTTTTTCCTGTCCAGAAGCTTGCTTGCCTCTTTCTACTCTGCTCTCTGTAACAGAGTAGATTTCTAGATTTTAAAAAAAAAAGCCAGTACACATAATACTAAACTGGAAATAAGGAAAATTCTGATGTTCTTGAGTTGTCATTTATCAGCATCATAGTATTGAGAAAATTGACCATTACTCATTTTTATGATGAGTAGCTGATGAGAAATGAAGCAATGGTTTTCCTTAGAATATCTTAAACTAAATAGTATCATTCAAATGGTTAGGAGTTGGCAGATCATTTGGAATTTTTAAAACCCTTTTATTTGGAAATAATTATCTATTCATAAGAAGCTCCAAAATAGTACCAGGATGTCCCTTGTATACTTATCCAGTTCCCCACAGTCATAGCATCTTACATATCATGTCATCAAAACCAGAAATTTGTTTTTGGTAGAGTACATAGACCTCACTTAGTTTTTTTTTTTTTTGGCTGCACAATACAGCACGTGAGATCTTAGTTTCCTGACCAGGGATCCAACCCTTGCTCCCAGCAGTGGAAGACCAGAGCCCTAACCACTGGGCCACCAGGGAAGTCCCAGAGTTTACCATTTTTATATGCATTCATTGTGCGTGTGGATGTGTTGGGGGCCGAATGATTCTAAGCAATCTTATCACAAGTGTAGATTCCTATAATCACTACCACAATCAAGAGAAGGAAGTAATCCACCTCTTAAAGATATTCTCTGTTCTGCCTTTCCTCACTCCTCTCTGCATCCTTTGGAAATGTTTTCTTTGTTTTTTTTTTTTTTTTTTGGCTTATATTGGATGTTTCTCACTAACCCCTACAAAAGGGGATGTGTTCTCCCATTGATTCTTGTGCTATTTTGAATGCTGGAAGTAGGAGCACACAGCTAGGAAGTGAGGGACCTTCTGTGCCCCTAGCAGGAAAATCATTAATAGTAACACAAAGAGGCCTCCCAAGAGACAACCTTCTTATTCCTATAATTGGCCAGTTTCCAGGAAAATGTACATTGGCTCCGACTAGATAATCACTTGGCATGATACCAAAACTGATAGGAATTCAACAAATATTTATCAGGCAAGTACACCATGCCAACAGGGGCGATGCATTCCATAAAACATTCCTAACAGAATGTTGAAACAATGCCCCATTTGTTCTGGGAAGCACTTGTTTTCAGGTTAGTAAAGCTGATTGCAAATGGAAAGCAACAACAACAAAAAATTAGTACCACTAATTCGGTTTTCCTATTTATGATTTTTAGTTTATATCTTCAAGCAGAAGACAAAAGCAGACTTAAGTGATGGCTAAAATTATTCACCGGAAACATCACCGCTAAAATGTCTTCATTCCTGCGCTCCCACAGAGCTTCTCCACGTGGTCCTTCTCAGTACTGTGCAGCTCAACTTTTGAGGGGAGGGAAAGGTGCAGAGGGTAGGTGATAACAACAGTTACCAAGTGGTGAGTGCACTTACCTTAGTAGGAGCCATGGTGTTGAGAATTTTATTTACGCTATCTCATTTAATCCATAAAACAACCTGGTGAGATGTGCAGTTTTATCATCTTCATTCTACAGTTGAGAAAATGAAGAGTTAGAGAACTTAAATGCTTTGGTTAAGGCCAGTCAACTAGTGAATAGAAGACATGGGACTTGAACCCAGATCAGTAGACCACTGGTAGGGAGTCTTGGCATTCATTAGGTCTGAGATGCGACGCAGAAAAACCTGTGACACACAATACCCAGTGATCCTGATGTACTGATTCCTTGGAGAGCATTGCTAGAATTTACTTCCTGCAAGGAATGCGGTGCAGACATAGAGAACTGATACACTTACATGAGCGATGCTGTCACTTCATAAACAGTGTTAAATGACTAGTGGATTTTGCCTATGCTTTGGATGTAAATGTATTCTTAAGTAGTTTCTGCATTTGTTCATCTAGTTTTCAGCTCTTCGGACCGCCATCACAAGCCAGAGAAAGTGTTGCAAGCTCTTGGAGCACAAACTTAGTTACTCCCTATTTTGAGGTGCATGGATTGTGGCCTAGTTCTCTATTTAAAGCTTTTTCATCTTTTTTTTTCTTGAAGAAGAAGAGAAAGGAAGAGGAGAAGAACAGAAAAGAGGGGAGAGAATGGGGAAGGGGGAAAGGAAGAGGGGAGGAGAGGAGGAGGAGAGGGACAAGAAGGAGGAGAAAGAACTAAGAGGGAGATAGGAACTCTGAATGGCAAAAAAATTAAAATTAAGATATATAGAAACATTTATAAACCTTGGCTCCTACCAAGGTTTCTTTTAATCTGAATGGGGTCCCCAAAGAGTTGGGCACAACTTGGAGACTAATCAACAACAACAACAATAAAATCTAAAGACTGTCCTCTGAGAAAAGAGTGTGAAAATAGACATAAAAGGTAATTTGGTATACACAGGCCAACAGAGGACCAGATTTCTTTCATTCACAAAAACAAAAGGGAAAAATATCTCAGATCACGCCTGATTTCAACACACCAAGCCAAACGACTAATAAACCGCCCACAAGGAATGAAACTATTTTGAACTCGTCATTCTGCAAATACGTATTATAATATCTAGATCTGCATCAAATTGTGCAAGGAGAAATACACCTGACCTTTTATTGAAAGGAGGAGGAGTCACATATCCTGAAAGGGTTGGGACCCGCCTGCAGTCCCTGGGGAACTTCCTGTTGTCACCGCACGTCGTCGGGGTTAGTTATCTAAGCTCTGAGTGTAGAGGCTAAGACTCTGGGAAGAAAATCCTTCTTGTGAATGTGACACACATGGGCTCCACTTTCCATATGCTGAGATTATACTTCCTCCTCAGTTTGATGTGCTTAGTGAGATCAGGTAAGTCATTTATTGAATAGTTTTCTTAATTGTTTTTTAAAAATTTACTGTCATTTTATCATCCTAGTTCCTTCACTAGACTTTCCAAGTGTCACACAGTTATTTTTTTTTTCAGGAAAGAAGATATAGAGTAACCTTTTTCTATTTCTGAAAAGACTTTCTTTTTCCTCAGTAGTAAAAGAAACTATTATTCCTTTCAATTAGCCTGTTCTGATGTACAAAAACGAAATATGCTGAAAAATCTAGAGTAGTGTTGCTTTCTTTCATAGTTAATTTTTCTGTGCTTTTCTACTATGAATTAAGATCATTTATGTCCTGGGGATTTAAAATTTTTACTTTAATATCCATTACAGACAGTGTAGGTTTTTATAGCTTTCATGCATCAAATGTTCATTTAAATTATTTTCATTAAAAAAAAACCCATGATTTTATATGTGTAAAACCTCTCAGAATGGTGTCTGGTATATTGATAACTTAAAATTATTGTACTTACAGGCATACATATATACAAAATTATTAATCATAATGAATAAATAAAAATTAACACAGTAATGTTTGCAACAAAGTAACAACAATTAAATGAAAAAAATTAAATAAAAAGCTCAGCACTTCTCAGGTTTTTAGAATCCAGTACTTTTTCACATAGTTTAAGTAATGAAGATTGGTATAATTTTTCTGAAGGGAAGTATGCTATACATTAGGACCCATAAAAATGTTCATGTCCTTTGAACTAGTAAAACCATTGCTGAGAATTTGTTCTAAAGAAATATCTTATAAAAGAAACAAAAAGAATCTTTTATACAAAGATGATTCTATGTCATCTGTAATCTCTAAACTAGATACAACAGAAATGTTTCTACATGCAGGAATGGATAAAGTACAATGTAACAACTTTTTAAAATATGTAACCTTCCAAATAATTCTGAGGCTATGCAGAAATGTGCAACCATGTTTATAATATAACATGTCATATTATAAAAGAAGTCAAAAAAGCAGAACTCAAATTTGTAGGTAAACTAAGATTACAACTTAGTTGTAAAATCATGCCAAAATCATGTATGTATGCCTGTAAATAGTTTCAATGGGAAATGGAAAAATTATTTGTTAGTATTTCAGGCTTATAATAAATTTTTCTTAATTTGTGCTTTTTTTTTAAATTTGTGCTTTTGAAGTTGATTTAATAGTAAGTTAAAATTAAAATATTGATAATATTTGGAGAGGGAGGGGGGAGGTGGGGTTCAAGATAGGAGACACATGTACGCTAGTAGCTGGTTCATGTCAATGTATGGCAAAAACCACTACAATATTGTTAAGTAATTAGCCTCCAATTAAAATGAATGAATTAAATTATTGTAAAGAGACATTAAAATAAATTAAAATCTATTAATTAAATTTTAAATAAATTAAAATAAACAAATACATTTACAAAAAAACAAAAAATAAAATATTGATAATATTTTAAATTGAGAGGTCACCATTTTAAAGTTTGTGTTTATTATCACAATTTTTTTTAAGTAAAATAGATTTAGAGATAGCTAAAGGGGAGTGGGAACTAACCTTAATACAAGAACCTGATGGCATTTTGTGGGTACTTTCTTCAAGTCTCCCATTATATATTTCAGTTACAAAGTTGGAACTTAATTTTTTGTGACCTGCCTCTTTTAAAATATCTTTTTTAATTTTTAAGACCAAGTCTAGTTGATTTACAGTGCAAGAGACGCAGGAGACGCGGGTTCAGTCCCTGGGTTGGGAAGATCCCCTGGAGGAGGAAACGGCTACCCACTCCAGTCTTCTTGCCTGGAAGATTCCATGGACAGAGGAGCCTGGAGGGGTTCGCAAAAAAACGAGCAGGACTAAGCGACTGAGCATGAGTAAGATAAGTTATTATAAGATAGTGAGCATAGTTCCCTGTGCTATACAGAAGGTCTCTGCATGTCAGTTTACCTCAAATTCCCAATTTATCCCTCCCCCATCTGGTAACCATTGACCTGCCTTTTTGCGTGCTAAGTTGCTTCAGTCATGCCTGCCTCTGTGCAACCCTATGGACTGCAGCCTGCCAGGCTCCTCTGTCCATGTGATTCTCCAGGCAAGAGTACTGGAGTGGGTTGTCATGCCCTCCTCCAGAGGATTTTACCAACCTAGGGTCCGAATCCATGTCTCTTACTAGTTCTTTACCACTAACGCCATGTGGAAAGGTTTTCCTTAACATTATCTCATCAGTAAAGTCTTGCTTTAAGTCATTCCACAAGACCTACTGCTAACTAATGGAACCCAAGCAGATCAAGATACATCATGATAAACTTCCATAGCTAGAAGGAAAATACTTAATTATTGCTGTAAGCTAAATCCAGTCTTCTTAGTATTTGCAAAACCGTGATCTGAGAACTTTCATGGGGGAGGATATTAAATAATAAGCAGAAATTATCAATCACAGATACAGTTACTTAATGTTCTTCCCTTCCTTGGCTTGCAGTCCAAAAATGAACAAGTGATTAAGATGTGATTCTGAAATCCCAAGAATACAAGTCTTTTACTTTCAGAGATTTTTATTTTGTTGCTCTAACCTTCATGAAATCATGATGGGAATTTTGGCCGTACTCTTACCAGAGTACGAAGCAATGGCTGGCACACTCTAGAATCATTTGCAGAATTTGTTGAAAATGCAGAGTATCTCCAGAGATCCAGACTCAGCGGGGTCTGGGGTGAGGTCCTGGAATCTGCATATTAAACAAATTCACAACACTTTTTGGCTTGCAGGTGGTTCAAGGAAGAGAGGCTGATAAATGTTATAATTTTTTAAAAAAATTTTATCCTGGACTATAGTTGATGTACAATGTTGTGTTCATAAGTAATTTTTAAAGTTACCCTGCTATCAAAATTTTGACCTATAACAACTTGTGCAAAACTAGGTAGATATTTTCCTAGAGAATACCTTTGTGCCAAATTAGAGAAAGAATTATCTCCTCAAATATTGGAAACTCCCTTCAGAATGATTTATAACTCCGTGTGTGTGTGTGTGTGTGTGTGCATGCACGCCACTGTGTGACTCACCTGTCTCCAGGAGAAACAAAGGTGACTAAGAGGTGGAACATGAAGGTGCATATTTTTTGCACATGATTAAGAGATCAGAGTAAGGAAATTTGGCATCTCATTTGTTTTCTGGGTTATATCCTAAAGAAATTCAAGCTGGTCATTAAAAGCAGAGACATCCTTCCAATGAAGAAGGCATTCAGCCCATTTTTTTCTTGCCTGTCTCTGCCAGTATAAAAGAGAAACAAAGATATTCCATCAATTTTGGCCCTGGCTAACTGTGAACCCATCTCAGTCTGGCTCAGGATGGATTTTTAATGCCAAATTTGGTGGTGTTCTCTGCATAAAAAATGTAAACTGAGTTACTTTTCAGATTAAAAAGAAAAATTAGTAGAATTTCATTGTAGGAACATGTCACCTTCCCCTTCCGCTTCTCTCTTCAAAGTAGGAGTCCAACTCATTTTCTAATTTCTCCAAGTCAAAATTTCTGGACTAAAGAGATGTTTATTTCTGAGACTTTTGGAAGTTCCTGCAGAACAATGTTTTTAAGCAAGCTTAAGAGTGTGCTCAAGTGTGGGTTTCTGGAAAGCTCCTGGCTCCATCAGTCAACATGTGGTGGGCTGTGTGTCCTGGACACTGACTTGGCATCCACTGCCCAGAAGGCTAAATATTCAACAGTGTATTCCTTCATCTACATCTGAATCTCAGTATTTTTAGGCAGCATCGAGTCAATATACCTGTCTGTGGACCTCTGTTCTAAAGAAGTTATTCATACACATTTGCGTCATGTTTAGAGGTGGGCGAAATGAGAGCTGGAGCATGCCTTGGAACCTAAAACTTGACAGGAAAGAAGTGTAAGTCAGACCCTCCCTGTTTTACTTCCTGACTCAATATGGTGCATCAGGGTGAAATTAGGTAGAATTTTACTGCCGTCACGGGGGTTTGGAGGTTGGTGAACTGAACTTCACCAATCATGCGTCTGAGAGAAATTGACACTTTGACTTTTGATAAGCTGACTCGACCATATGGAGAAGTCTAATAGGAACCTGTCTTTGTTCACTGACTCTCATCGAACCTCAGAGCCTTCTGTCCTCTTGCCCCACTCACAATTGCTTTATCGGTGGGGTATTTCCGCCTACAGTTCCATCGTCTCCCTTCACAGACACCTCTTTGGATGTGAATGAAGAGTTTCCTCTTTCTGTAGGAGTTTTCCCCAATCAGACACGTGGGAGCTGAAATCGGTTCTTCTAAAGGCAAGTAGAAGCCAAAAGCCAGAACTGAGCATGACCCCAGGATAGCATGGGCATTTAGCATCAAGACAGTGTATCTTGTGAATACAGAGCCAAAGGATCCCTTGGAAGTTTATATCAGAAAGGAAGCAAGGTTGTCAGTGATCAGTCTGAGGGAATCACACTTTTCTATCCAACTGAGACTCACTCGAAATAAGCCAATCTAGGGAAATAGATTTCTCCCTGTTTTTTTGATTGTAGCCTAAGGAAATGTAGCTGGTGGATAAAAACAAGAGATGTCTTTCCAACCAAGAGGACATTTTGTGTAACTAACTCAACTTTCTGTGGTAAAACAAAATGATAGTTATATTTAGTCCCTAAGGCTGAGAATAAGAGTAATTTATTTTGTACAGAAACAGCTAGCCAGGGCTTTATTTAGCTTGCAGTGGTAGAAAATGGAGGTCTGTCAACCTCAGTTTCCAAGGTGAAAGAAAGCAAACTGGAAAATTAGGAGCCTGATTTCATTGTGACCGAAAAATGAAACTTCTGCCCAGTCACCTCCAAAAGACTTTTTATCTTTTTTCACTTAAAAAATTTTTTTTATCTATTTATTTCTGGATGCACTGGGTCTTCGCTGCTGCTCGGGTTTCTTTTCCTCTAGTTGCAGCAAGTGGAGGCTACTCTCTAGAGCATGTGAGCTTCTCATTGCAGTAGCTTCCCTTGTGGAGCTCGAGGCTCCAGGAAGCATGGGCTTCAGCCGTTGCAGTTGCATTTCCCAGGCTCTAGAGCACAGGCTCAGGAGTTGTGGTGCACAGGCTTCGTTGTTCCGAGGTATGTAGGATCTTCCCGGACCAGGATTGAAACTGTGTCTCCTGCATTGGCAGACAGATTCTTCACCACTGAGCCACCGGGGAAGCCCCACCCTTTTTAAAAATTCTTTCCATGAAAGTGTGAAATTACAGGAGCAATTTAAAAAAAAAATCAGTTTTATTAAGATATTATTCGCAATCCACCCATTTAGAGTGTTTTCTAATAGATTCACAGATATTTGCCACTGTCACCAGTCAATTTTAGAGCTCTTTCATGACCTCAAAAGGGAACTGAATACCTTTTACTGTACCCCATCTCGCCATCTCCTCCCATCCCCAAGCCCTAAGCAACCACTAATCTACTTTCTGTCTGTATAGATTTCCCTATTTTGGACACTTCATATGAATAGAATCATATAATATGTGGTCTTTTGTGACTGACATCTTTCACATGTTATAGTATTTTCAAGATTCATCCTTATTGTAGCATGTGGAACCATGTTTGTTACCTAAAAGGTATTTATTAGCCAAAAAAACCTGCTTGATATAAAGGTGAAAAAACACCTATCTGATTAACATTCTAATTACAGGAGTAAAGTATAGTTGGTGATGGACAGGGAGGCCTGGCGTGCTGCGATTCATGGGGTCGCAAAGAGTCGGACATGACTGAGCGACTGAACTGAACTGAACTGAAAGTATGGTTATTTTCAGGTCTTTAAAAAAAAATGTTTCTTAGTTTATTTTTCTGGCTGTGTCGGATCAGGTGGCAGTTGCAGCACACAGGCTGTCTAGCTGTGGCACTCTGGCTTAGTAGTTGAGACTCATGGGCTTAGCTGCTCTGAGGCATATGGGATCGTAATTCCTTGCAACTGCCCCTTCATTGCAAGGTGGATTCTTAACCACTGGACCATCAGGGAAGTCCCTGTTTTCAGATATTTTAATTAAAAGAAATGTAAATTTCTTGATATATTAATTTTTTTAAATCAGGGTTGTCTTTGGTTAGTTAGAAAGTCCTGGAGAATTTGTTTTCTTAGGTAGATACCTCTTGTCCTTTCAAAGGACATCTTGTCCTCTCAAATCAGCTAGTTTGAAGATCTTAGAATTTCATTTCCTAAAGGAATGCTAGAGTGGGCTAAATGGTTAGGAATAAGGGACCAACTTTATTTTAATATGAGAAAATTGATGATCCAAATAGATTATTTGTTTTACCTTGTCAGGGAGAAGAACCTCATTTGTATACTGGCTAATAAAGCTTCCCTTTTCCAAATCCTTGGTTGAATTAAGGAAACTAAAATGATGGAAGGAAGGAATTTATTTAGCACTTGTTTTATGTCAAATTTCATACTAAGTGATTTATTTATTTAGTCTTCATAATCCTATGAGATCAATACTATTAACCCAATTTATCAATATCATTAACAATTACTAGTTTGGGGGACTTCCCTTGTGGTCAAAAGTGGCAGAAAGTGAAGAGGAACTAAAGAGCCTCTTGATGAAGATAAAAGAGGAGAGTGGAAAAAGCTGGCTTAAAACACAACATTCAAACAACTAAGATCATGTCATCCAGTCCTATCATTTCATAGCAAATAGATTCGGAAAATGTGGAAACAGTGTCAGATTTCTAGGGTTCCAAAATCAATGCAGATGATGATTGCAGCCATGAAGTTGAAAGAAACTTGCTCCTTGGAAGAATAGCTATGTCAAATCTAGACAGTGTTTTAAAAAGCAGAGACATCACTTTGCTGACAAAGGTCTGTATAGTCTATGCTATGGTTTTTTCTGTAGTCATGTATGGATGTAAGAGTTGGACCATAAAGAAGGCTGAATGCAGAAGAATTGACACTTTCAAACTGTGGTGCTGGAGAAGACTTTTGACAGTCCCTTGGACAGCAAGGAGATCAAACCAGTCAATGTTAAAGGAGATCAACCCTGAATATTCATTGGCAGGACTGATGCTGAAGCTCCAATACTCTGGCCACCTGAGGCAAAGGGCTGACTCCTTGGAAAAGACCTTGATGCTGGGGAAAACTGAGGGCAAGGGGAGAAGTGGGCAACAGAGGATGAGATGGTTGGATGGCATCACTGACTCAAAGGACATAAATTTGAGATATGTTAAAACTCAGGGAGATAGTGATGGGCAGAGAAGCCTGACATGCTGCTGTTCATGGGGTTGTGAAGAGTCGGACAAGATTTAGTGGCTGGAGAACAGCAATAACATCTGGTGATCCAATGATTAAGACTCCGCACTCCTAATGTAGGCGGCCCGGGTTCAATCCCTGGTCAGGGAACTAGATCCCACATGCTGCAACTAAGACCTGACACAGCCAAATAAATAAACAGAAAAATAAATAAAATAGTTGCTAGTTTTTTGGCATCTACAATGTATCATGTAACACTTTAGATACTTCACAGGCATTTTCTCTCATTCTCACATCAGACCTGACAGCCAGGCTGGGATTAGAGTGTGGCAAGTAAAGCACTCACCAAGTGCAACATTTGGAAGGGACACCAAAATAGTAATCAAGATAAGTCAACTTATGACTTTTTAATGCAATAAAATAGTCTATTTTTGTAATATTTTAATGCAACACAAGGGATACTTTAATATCTAAATATTTTACAGTCATTTAATATTTAATGCAAATGATAATATGCACATCATTAATAATGTATATTATCATGCATAGATGATATTTTAATGCAATATTTTTAAAAGATCAAAATCAACACAAATCTATGATGAATAGAATGTCAAACATTTTACTAAGATATATTACTGATCATTTTACTTGTCGGTGTTATTGTACAACAGAAAAAATCATTTCTAATTGTCTTGCATTTCTGGGTCCATGACAACTTACTTCCTTGCTAGGTGGTTTATATTATGAGGTGACCACAGTGTATGAACAGATTAAATAATGAAGGGCTATTTTTCACTTGGTTCAAAACATGGGAGGCTATTTTGATAAATGTGTGTATACTTATATAAATATGTATGGGTTTCCCAGGTGTGCTAGTGGTAAACAACCCGCCTGCCAATGCAGAAGACATAAGAGATGCAGGTTGGATCCGTGGGTTGGGAAGATCCCCTGGAGAAGAGCTTGGCTACCCACTCTAGTATTCTTGCCTGGAGAATCCCCATGGACAGAGGAGCCTGGTGGGCTACAGTCCGCAGGGTCGCAAAGAGTCAGACAGGACTGAGGTAACTTAGCAAAAGTAACTTAGCACACACATGTAAATGCATACATTTACATGGCGTGTTTTTTTCTTTTGCCTTGGGCTCACTATGACTCTGCAAAGCACTGCCTGACAGATTGGCATTATTTCGATCATTTTACGCATGCAAAACTGAGGCCTGGAGAGGTTAGGTAATTAATTAAGAGAAATCACATAACTCGTAGGCAATGGCGTTGAACTTCAAACGTAGGACTGTCTCCAAAACCCAGGCTCTTTCCAAAATTGTGCTCTATTTTTGTGTAAGACATTAGACCAGAGTTGGGAAGGGCTTCCCAGGTGGTGCAGTAGTCAAGAATTTGCCTGCCAGTGCAGGTGATGCCAAAGACATGGGTTTGATTCCTGGATCAAGAAGATCCCCTGTAGTAGGAAATGGCAACCACTCCAGTATTCTTGCCTGGAAAATTTGGTTAAGATATTCAACCAAAGCTGGCAAACTTCTGTAAAGAGCCAGATAGTAAATATTTTCAGCTCTGTGGGAGTGTGGTCACTGTTAAACCACTCAATTTTGCCTTATACCAAAAAAACAACTAAAGACAATATGCTAATGGTCATGGCTGGATTTGGCCCATAGGCAGTCATGTATTAAATTATAATAAAGTATCTCAGGCACATATAATTTATCTCTAAACATGTTATAGCTAGCTTTTCCTGATATCCTATTTGAATATGTTCCTTTTAATTTAACAGAAGGAAGACAGTAAATGATAATCAGGCCTGCCCTACGCAAGGGTCTGAATTCATCTCTGGATGGGAGACATCACCCATCCAACTGTAATTTTCCGACTGTCAACAGGAAATGCCATTTCAAAGGGATTGAGTTTCAAAGTAGTCTGAAGAGTAAAGGCAAAGTTTCTCCCCTTTCAAGTAAACTCTAATAGAAGAGGTTAAGCTTTAGAAACCAGTTTAACATGTTCTGCTGAGCTGTTAATACTACCTCTGAGCAAACTTGACTTCGTAACAAAACAACGAAATAACGAGGTTTGCTTTCTGAAGGCGTGTGTGTGTGTGTGTGTGTGTGTGTGTGTGTGTGTGTGTGTGTGTGAGAGAGAGAGAGAGAGTTGCTCAGTTGTAGTGAATAGCCCTTCCCTTCTCCAGGAGATCTTTCTAACCCAGGGATCAAACCTGGGTCTCTCATATTACAGGCAGATTCTTTACAGTCTGAGCCACCAGGGAAGCCCAAAGTAAAATGTAAAGAACCATGTGAAGCAATGTAACAAGTTTGCTACTCACATATATCTACTCCTTACATGCTCTCCAAATTGCCTGAGAATTCCAGGCCCAACAACAAGACAAGTTCTTGAGCTTGGTGCTGGGTACACGCTACTAGACTAAAAACAACACAGTGCCTGCCCTAGAGAAGCTTAAACTAATTTGTAACGTAGTCCAAAATAAGATAAATGTAATATATCCTTTTAAAAATGGTGTTAATTCTGAGAGGAAAAGGCTTAATAACTTAAAGCAATTTTAAACAAAGAACTTTGCGATGAAAAAAAAAAAAAAAAAGAACTTTGCGGTGGAGTGCACAACCTATTGTTTGCATATGATTTTCCAGGCTGTGTCTCCTGCAGATATATTTCTAATAATTTCGGTCACAATGCATTTCATGCTTCTTTATAAACATTATGTCATACACTGTATAGTATTTATATGAATCATTCTGAATGGCTGACTAATGCGTTAACAGATTGATATCCATTTATCCAGGAAATAGTTGAAGCAGGCCCTGTTCTTAGCACTGGGAACATAAGACTGGATAAATGGACAAATAGATTAGTTATCTTGGAACTTCGGTGCTAGTGGGGGAAGTTATTTCAGAAAAGGAAAAAATGTTTCAGGTCTGTGGTATGAAAAAACAAGTAATATTTAAGGGAAAAAAATGGAGTGGAATTCAACACAAGAAGAAAGTAGAATATCTATAAATCCTGGGGAAAGCATATAAAGCATCATTTAGGCCAAGGAATTCACTTACAGATGAGAATAATATAGTGAATATGTTATCCACTAGCCACCCCACACTTTTCCAACTTAAAAAAAAAGAGTCAACTTTAGTTGTAACTAATCAAACTGCATCTAGCAATGTCTTGGAACAATCAAACAAAAGAAACAGGATAAAATTGTCCTATTGAAAAAATCAAGTTTCTACCAGCCTCAGAGCCTGTGAGGGTTAGATCAAGGGCAGTCCCTCATTCCTAAGGCTGGTTCTGTCCCCCATGCAAGTTTCTTGAGCCTTGGGCACGGCTGGGGTTGGGTGAAGGGCCATCCAGGAGCCTGTCTTGAAAGCAACAGTGAGTCATTCAGGAGCGAATGGAGAAGGCCAGGCAAAGGACTCACTGTGAGCAATGATCTTGTATTTTCTAGAACTAAAACTACATAACCAGGGAAATACAGTTCTAGAAGATAAATTTTATATAAACTTCATCTTCATTATTTATGGCAGTTCCTGTTCTGTAAAGGCACTTGGACACTGAAGTAGCAGTTACCGGACCATTGCTTGGAGGGGAAATAAAGGGTTAGGTTCTGAGGAGCCTCTGGTTACAGCACTTGTGTTGACTAATCAATCAACTTGTGTTGACTAATCAATACATAACCTGATTTTATATGTGTTTCTGTTTAAAGACACCATATTTAATATATATCATTGACTTGCTAACATTGAACTCATGGCCAGCACTATGACTCATAGCTGAACAAAGCTTATGTAACACATTTTCTCTGTAAGGTAACATCACAGCCTTTATGAGTTTAGAAACTCCAGCCAGCAGTTGAGGACTATGTTTGGGGGATTTTAAACAGAGAAATCACAAAGAAAAGGCACTAGAAGCAAAAAATGTGGCAGTAAGAGGCCAGGAAAAGGACATTTGTTGCAAGAGCTGAAACAAGAAGGCAGAGCTTTGGTGTGTTTGACCACTGCTGAGAGTGTCGCTTGGAGCAACTCAGATTTTTTTTTTTGCCACTCGGCACAGGTCTGTGCATGATTGTAAAAGCCCCTCAAGTATTGATTTCAGGGGTTACAAATACATTTGGGTTTTATTTTAGGTTTTTAGGTAGAGTGTTTACTACTGTGCTTTATCACTTGCAAATATTCTGCATTCTTATTTTATATGCATTAAATATTATATAATTTTTTATTTATTAAAAATAAAATTTCTGCTCTCAAGGGCTTCCAGTCTGCTACTGAGGTGTGGGTGGCAATCACACTCCTCTTTCCTCTGGGTTTTAACCAACTGAAAAACTGACCCATGGCTAAAAGTGTCAGCTTTATTTTTGACATAGCTGGATTTCGAAAAAGTGGAAGCCAAATCGTTTTCTGCTTCTAATGCAAAACAGAGGTCCCCTGCTGACCTTTCCCCAAGTGGCAGGGTCTACCTGTCACCAGGGAGGAGGATAGAGAAGAGAAACCATGGAAGGGAAAGGGAAAGAGGGGGCCCTCCTTCCTAGAGAGTGGAGTGGGCATCCCCTGGATGAGGCACACCCAAACTACTGAGACGCAGAGCAGGGGTGAGAAATGTTTGATTTGGGGGATTACAAATAAATTTTGAGTAGGTGAACTCACAAATATGAAATTCATGAATAAAGAGGACTGACTGTATTTTGACAGAGGGAACCCAAAGTGTATGTTTGTACAAGTGCATTTGTGTTTGTGTTCTTAAAAAAGGGTTAAGGAGGATATACAATACAGGAGGCAATAAGTGAGCAGTAGCTTTCTCATCTTTCTTGGTAGATTAGGAGGAGCTAGAATAGATAACACTAAATAGATCAGAAACTCTCTCTGAGTCATATACCAGTACATAGAGGCTTAAATATTTATTTTTAAACTGAAAAAGTAATCACCAGAAGAGCTAAAAGTAATTTTATAACTAATAAAAATCAGGGGGTAGACACTGGATCAGAGAGAAGTACTAAGTATGCTAATGCCCTCATCATTCATATCAGAAAGTCATTAGACACTGTCTTGAGTTACTCAAGCAAGGACTGGAACATAGTAAGGAAAGACAACTGTTCTGACAAAGGTCAGCAGCCAGATGCATGGCAGAAGTTAAAAATATGCTCCACAACAGTTTGAAATACAGTTTCCAGATGCCCCAAACTCCTTGCCAGGGGTTCACAGTGGAGCATAATTAAATCTGAATAAATATACCTACGTCTGGAGCACTTCTGCGTGTAGCCCACTGACCTACAATCTACACACTGACATCCCGTAAAATAGAAACAAAAGGATTTCATACAAAGTTATGGAGATCAATTTTTTCTTGCCAGAAAAATTGAAGCGGGCTATAAACTTCCCAGCATGAGAAAGAAAATACAATGGAAAAAACCAAAAGAGTGACAGGCAAAATCCACATAGCAAAAGCAATGGCCTTTTCCAGAGCGCAATGCCATTATAAACATAACTAAGACATTTAAAACTACTTGAAGTCACAGCGGTTCTATCAAGTGAAAAATAAATATTTATGTGTTCTGCCCTTCTTGCCCTTCAGTAACTGTCAACTTTAAGGGCTTCTAGAAAGGACTCAGCAGGCCAAAAAGATCACCCATCCTGTAGACATTAAAGTTGGCAGTTGCTGCTGAAAAACAGCTCTGGCCCCAAACTTCAGGACGCATCTCTAAGCCTTCCAAGTACTCAGATACGTGGTTTTATGACACATTGGCCTAGTGTTGCTCATTTGGCTCAAAATGAACAAACAGTAACTAAGCAATCTCCTTCTTTGGAAAGGGCACTCTATCTTCCCCAATATGACCTCATTCATAATTAATATCCACCACATAACTCTCTTGGACGGTAGGTAGAGAGTGAAAGAGAACAGAACTTCCCAAGGCCACCTGGTGAGTCAGTCACACAACAAGGAACAAAACCCAGTTTTACTGATGGCTAAGTCCCACAGGCTCAGCCCTACTTCGCCACTCTTCCTTTTCAATAAAATAATTAACTGCACAGTCAATTATTTACTGTTGGGCTTGCTCTACAAGCACCAGAGAAGTTTCAGTTCAGGTTCTCCTGGAACAAGCAATCTACAGGAAGGGAAAAATGAAAGGGGCCAACCTATGGAGAAAATGTTTACATAGAAGAATAAGTCCTGGGTGTATAATACACAGCATGGTAGTTAAAAATACTGTATTGTATATTTGAAATTTATTGAGAGTTGATTTTAAATGTTCTCTTCTCACACATACACATGGTAACTAGGTGAGGTGATGAGTGTGTTAACTAACCTTACTGTGGTAATCATTTCTTACTATATAGAATATAAAATGATGTCATACACCTTAAACTTACTCAGTGTTATTTGTCAGTTAGGTCTCAAGAAAGCTGAGAAAAAAAAGAAAAAGATAGTATTTACATTGCGAGCAGGCCTCACTGCACAATCTACTAGCTAGTATAAAGTACAAGAACGAATGTGTGATTTGGGGGCTCAATTTTTTTAAATTATTAATTTATTCATTTATGTCTCCCTGGGTCTTTGTGGCTTTGCAGAGCTTTCCTTAGTTGCTGCAGGTGGGCGTTACTCTTTTTGGGGTGCACAGGCTTCTCACTGTGGGGGCTTCTCTTATTGCAGAGCGCAGTCTCTAGGAGCATGGGCTCAGTGGTCGGTCCACAGCATGTGAAATCTTCCCAGACCAGGGATCAAACCTGTGTCCGGGTGGATTCTTATCCACTTCACCACCAGGGAAGTCCCTGGGGCTCATTTTTTAACCATGTCTTTTCTAGGGTAAGAGATTTCAAAGCCTCCTTAATTGTGTGTGTGTGTGGCCGTGCTGGGTACATGGGTGGCAGGCAAGCAGCCTATCACGCATTACCGTCCTTCATTATGTTGCCCTCAAATTATCCCAGATCTGGTCAGTGGAAGCCCCTTCAAGTTGGTTCCTGTGTCCCTGGATGAGGACACAGGTGTTTTTAAACAGTATCTCAATTTCTGCCATAATGAGATGCTCTAGCTCTTCTTTTTTTTTTTATTATTGATTTATTTCTTCATGGCTGTGCTGGGTCTTCACTGTTGTACGGGCTTTTCTTTAGTTGCTGTGAGAGGGGGCTACTTTGTAGTTGCAGTGCTTGGGCTTCTCATGTCAGTGGCTCCTGCGTCGTGAGGCACAGGTTCTAGGGTGCATGGGTTTCAGTGGTTTCAGGCTCTAGAGCATGGTCTCAATAGTTGCGATGCCCAGGCTTAGTTGCATGTGGGATCTTCCCGAACCAGGCAGCAAACCCGTGTCTCCTGCATTGGCAGGCAGACTCACCGCTTAGCCACCAAGGAAGCTCTCTAAGCTCATCTTAAGCTGTCCTCTTTACATCCCCAGGCTTTCTTTTAAGGCCGTTCTTCAAGTCCAGTCAGCAGGGTGAATGCTTAAAGATGATGCTTGAGCAAAGAAGGAAAGGCCTGAGAAAGGCCACCATGATTAAGAGTTTCAGATGCGTTTGAAAGGTGTAGAGCCAGACACACCATGTTCTCCACCACCGTTGCAGTTGGGAGTTGTAGACAAGGAAAGATGCTTGGACCCCACAGATTCAGTTACCAAGTCGTCTACTATGTGCTGGGCACTGTGATGGATATATGAGATTAATCATAAGCCACCATTTCAAGGAGACTGTGGTCTTATAGGACAGACATCCATATAAAGAAATATCCATAGTACATCCCTGAAAATGTCTTCATTGTGCTGTCATTGTGGCACAGAGAGGAGCTGGGGAGTTCTGGGTTGAAGGACAGACAGTAATTAAGCCTGGGAGAGTTGGAGAAGGCTTCACTAACGTAACTTTTCGGTTATACCTCAAAAGAGGGTAGGGTTTCAAAAAATGATTTTTTTTGAAAAAGAAGACACTTCTTATGAACTCTAAATCAGATATGATGTTTAAACTTTATTCAACTAGATCCAGCCTCTTGCTAGGTACTTGAAGACACATGGAAAGAACTCCAGTGAGTGTAGCACAGAACTCTTGTTTGATGTCTGTCTAAGGAAAGAACTGTCATGATACCATCTAATTTTTATTTTCAGACACAGATGAAACATGTTCTTCATTCACCAAACTGAGTTTTCACAGTGCAGTGGTTGGAACGGGACTAAATGTGAAGCTGATGCTCTACACAAGGAGAAACCCAACCTGCGCACAAGCCATCAACTCCACAGTTTTGGGGAACTTGAACGTGACTAAGAAAACCACCTTTGTGGTCCATGGATTCAGGCCGACCGGCTCTCCTCCAGTATGGATAGAGGACTTAGTAGAGGGTTTGCTCTCTGTAGAAGACATGAATGTGGTTATTGTTGATTGGAATCGAGGAGCTACAACTGTAATGTACAACCATGCTTCTAGTAAGACCAGAAAAGTGGCAACAGTCTTGAAGGAATTTATCGACCTAATGTTGGTAAGGAGGAATTCTCTTAGATGTTTCAGAGCCAAATTGAAATTGGCTCATTATCTGGATATTTAAAGCCAAGAGATATCTACAGTGATCAGGAGGACTATTTTTGCAGTGTTTAACAAATGTTATTTGAATAAGCCCCCAGGAGGGTGAAGGGAAGGGCTGAAGGGAAGGCCCATAGGTATGGTTGTGTAGGTTGTGCACTGCAGAGGGAATCCATCTGCAGACCACCATTGTCTCTGTAGACACTGTAGATTTATATATCTATCATAATAATTTTCTAGTGAATGACAGCAAGGTGTCCTGGGGAAGGGACGTCTTTTTCTAACTCATATAAAGTTACCTAATGGGTAGGAGAGGTTTCCTGGCTTCAGTGCTCAGAATTTCCTCAACTTCCATAGCTCTTCCTTTTCCTAGACACACCAAAAGTTTAGAGATCAGATTATCCCAAACCAAAACTGATATACCCAATCTGATAAAAAGTGATTTGACATCGGGACTATTTCAGAGAGCCACACCTGGTGGCCACTGTGGCCAGGGGTGACATAAATTTTACATGAGCTCCTCAGCTAAGCCACAGCCCTTGGGAAAGGGAATAATAAAATGACTCATGACCAGCTATCCCAGGACTATGGACAGTATGCCCTGCCCCTTTCTTTCCTTCCTTCCTTCTCCATAGTAATTCATTAACCAAGCCAGAATGAAGATAAAGGAGTTCATTGAAATATTTGGTTGCCCTTCTTCTCAGTGGGGAAGGCTTTAAGATGTCTCAGCTTGGTTCCTAGAAGAAGCACGAATGGAAACACCATGGCATAAAAATTAAGGCACAGGTTTGTATTTGGACAGACCAGTTTGAATTCTGCCCTGCTCCCTCCCAGCAGCTGTCTGACCTTGGGAAGATGACTTCAGCCCAGTCAGTTAGTTTCCTCATCTGTATAATCAAAAGAATAACATCTAGTTTGTGGGGGTGTTGTGACATTTTAATAAGATGATGGACATAAAGTGCTTAGAAATGTTTCTCCAAAGCCAACCGTTAGGAAATTTCTCCAGGTATTGTCAACTCCTTGGTCCCTCACAATTTTTAACAATGGACCTCTTGAAATTCCAGGCAGAAGGAGCTTCTCTGGATGACATTTACATGATTGGAGTAAGTCTAGGAGCCCACATAGCTGGGTTTGTTGGAAAGATGTACGATGGCCAGCTGGGGAGAATTACAGGTAAGAATTACAGGTAAGTCTTCCTGTGAATGGGCTCAGGATAACCAGCCTGTGGACTGTGTTTCCTGGGGGAGCATGATACACGCAATCCAAATCCTTGGGTTCCAAATCAGCTCTTCTAATTACTTAACCGCTCTGAGCAAATGTCCTCTTGTGCAAAGGGAAGACCATAGTAGTAACTGACTTCAGCAGTATTTAATTTATTATTTAATAAAATATGTGCAAACACTTTATAAATTGTGTATGCTATAGAAAAGTTTGGTAGTGACATTATTTCTCTATGACTACAGAAACAGCTATGTCCCATGATGGGGATTTTGCCCCAAGCAGATGGCCTTCCTTTCATTTAATCCAAGATTGTTTGAACTACATATCTAATATAGTCCCAGGCATAGCTGGAGCCTTCAGTTCAGTTCAGTTCAGTTCAGTTGCTCAGTCGTGTCTAACTCTTTGCAACCCCATGAATCGCAGCACGCCAGACCTCCCTGTCCATCACCAACTCCCGGAGTTCACTCAGACTCACATCCATCGAGTCCGTGATGCCATCCAGCCATCTCATCCTCAGTCGTCCCCTTCTCCTCCTGCCCCCAATCCCTCCCAGCATCAGAGTCTTTTCCAATGAGTCAACTCTTCACATGAAGTGGCCAAAGTACTGGAGTTTCAGCTTTAGCATCCGTCCTTCCAAAGAAAACCCAGCGCTGATCTCCTTCAGAATGGACTGGTTGGATCTCCTTACAGTCCAAGGGACTCTCAAGAGTCTTCTCCAACACCGCAGTTCAAAAGCATCAATTCTTTGGTGCTCAGCTTTCTTCACAGTCCAACTCTCACATCCATACATGACCACTGGAAAAACCATAGCCTTGACTAGACGGACCTTTGTTGGAAAAGTAATGTCTCTGCTTTTTAATATGCTGTCTAGATTGGTCATAACATTTCTTCCAAGGAGCAAGCGTCTTTTAATTTCATGGCTGCAGTCACCATCTGCAGTGATTTTGGAGCCCCCCAAAATAAAGCTGGAGCCTTAGGGTAGGAAATGAGATGGGAATTATGTTGTCTGGAGTTAACTCTGTAACTATCAGCTTTCAGACCAAGACTGAATAAAAACCCTCAGAAACACAGCAGGTGAAACTCCAAAAAAAGATCCCCTTGCTGGGTTCATTTGCCTAGTGCTCAGTAACTTTCCACGGTGACAGATGAAAGGCTGAGGGAGGCTTTCTCTTTCAGAGAGGCAAGGCTTCCGGCCATCCATAACTTTTCCAGAATTGATCCTTACCCTGAGATAGCCATTTCCAATCTAGGCAATCTGGAAGGCAGAAGTGAATGGAAGGAGGGCGGGAAGAGGTAAATGATTCAAACCAGCTACAATTGAGAGGTAACCCTTTAGAGCCACAGGACTGAATGTGGTACTTAACCTGACACGTGGCCCTGGGCTAGTCTTCTGGCCCCACACCCCCGCCCCTTCTGTTTCTCTTTCTCATATATACACATAGACTCCACATTAGCTGGGTGTCTTCTAACCTTGGTACTTGAGGTCATATTTTTTCCTGGGCTATTTTTTTTCTTACTTTCACCCCAAATGCCAAGGTTGCTCTCATCTTATTCACCTGCTTTCCTAGGGAAGCAAAATGTTTTTTCAGTTTTAAAAAAAGTATTTATTTATTTGGCTGTGCTGGGTCTTAGTTGCGGCACAGGGAATCTAGGACCTTTGTTGCAGCATTCAGGATCTTTAGCTGCGACATGCAAAATCTTAGCTGTGGCAATGTGGAATAGAACCTGGGATCCCTGCATTGGAAGCGTGGAATCTTTGTCACTGGACCATCAGGGACTCAATTTTTAAAATTATTACTATAATGTTTTAGGAAGCAACACGTGTTTACTTTTTAAAAATTCATTTTCCCTTTTGGGTACAAAGGACAAATGGCTCAAATTTGCTTGTTTTCTTTATCTGTTGGGAGCTTCTCCTTTGGGAGCTGGGACTTTTCCCAGTGGTATGTTTAGAAGCTGATCAGCTCTCCACACAAACACACACACACACACAAATAAATTTATAGCATTTACTGATTCCATGATGTAAATACTCCCACTGTGGCTGATTTTAAGCTACTGACCTGATGTCACTGACCACAAAGTTTGGGAAGAGGTAAGCTAAATGGGCTGTTCAGTGCTAGTGCTGGGGGCTCTAGCCCATCATTGTCTTATTCTATCTACCCGTTAATTTTGCTCCTCAGCCACCCAGCAAGTCTGTTCCCACAACTACTTTGGATGGGAATACAATGTAATCTGGCCTCTGAGCATGGAGATTTCCCCAGCCAGCCTCCCTTCCCGGGTCCGCGTGGCTCTGCTTTGTGACCTGGACTCAGCCCGCAGTCTGCAGCTCAATTTTCCATCTCCTCTGACTGCCCTGGAGAAGGCAGTGGCACCCCACTCCAGTACTCTTGCCTAGAAAATCCCATGGACGGAGGAGCCTGGTAGGCTGCAGTCCATGGGGTGGCTAAGAGTCGGACACGACTGAGCGACTTCACTTTCACTTTTCATTTTCATGCATTGGAGAAGGAAATGACAACCCACTCCAGAATTCTTGCCTGGAGAATCCCAGGGACGAGGGAGCCTGGTGGGCTGCCGTCTATGGGGTCGCACAGAGTCGGACACGACTGAAGTGACTTAGCAGCAGCTGACTGCCCCATGTTCTCCCAGTTCCTCATCCTCACTGAGCTCCAACATCAAATTCACCTGTTCCCAAGTGCTTGTCTCAGGGGTAAAGCGTTTCCCTTCCCCACTCACCTCCGACTGCCCTTCTTGAGTGGGATTACTGGATTGTGGGGCGGGAAAGACATAATTCACTCCTAGCTCCTAAGACCTGTGCGGTTCTGCTTGCTAACCATCTAGGCCAGAATGTCTGCTTCATCTCTTCCCTTTCCCCTTTTGTCTTCTGTTCTTGCTTTTCCTTTTCCTCTCCAGGCACATCTCCTGGTATTACTTTTCATTAATTTCTTAAAATGAAGATGAATAGATTTAAAAACATGTCAAATACCTACATCACTTGATAATACATTAAATCTGATTCTTATAAAAATCACCTTGGAGTGTTGGATAGAGTGCCGATGTGCTGAATCAGGATCTCTGGTCTTGGGATACAAAAGTCTGTACTTTTATTTATTTTTTAAAAAATAACTGAAGCCTAGCTTTCTTATCTTTTTAAAAAATAATTAATGTATTTATTTGGCTGCACTGGGTCTTTGTTGTGGCATGTGGGATCTAGTTCCCTGACCAAGGATAGAACCAGGGCCCCCTACACTGGGAGTGTGAAGTCTTAGCCACTGGACCACCAGGAAGTCCCAGGAGTCTATGCTTTTCACCAGAAGATTCAGATGGGTCTGAATGTCACACATTAAAAAATGACCACAGATCTATGTTGTCCAATACAATAGCCATGAGCTGCATGTACCATCGAGTACCTGAAATGTAGCTAACACAAACTGAAATGTGCGATTAGTACAAAGCACACACTGGGTTTTGAAGAAAAATACATTAAAATATTTTGAAAAATATATTAAAATATATGAAATGTCTTATTAAAAATGAAAGACATATTAGAATATATTAAAATATAAAAAAGTGATAAAAATAGATTAAAGTTTCATGAAGTTTGAAATTTATGAAAAATATATATTCAAAAATACCTTAAATACATTTTAAAATTTGGATTTTTTATATTCATTACATGTAGAAATTTTACTGCTATATTGGGTTAAATAAACTGGGTTAAATAAAATGCATTATTAAAATCAGTTTTCTTTGTTTTTCAGCTTTTAAAAGTGGCTGCTAGAAAATTTTAAACTATATATGTGGCTCACATTATATTTCTATTAGATAGCACTGCCTTGGAGAGTTAGTTCATGGTGACCTTTGGGATAGGAGTAAGGGAGGCCCCTAAAGCCACCTGTAAAACATTGGACGTTTGTCCTGGGAAGAGGTCCGAGGTCCAGGGCTTTCATCAGATTCTCAAACTGGTTAATTTTGTAATCAAAGCCAGCGATCACTAGTTAGACACTTTGCTGGCGATCACAGAGCAACAAGAAAGCGCTCCATTTTGTTGGTTTTGTTTCTGTTCTATAATAATCTCAGTATTCTGGATTTAGATCTAGGAATGCCTTGGTAAGCCTTCTGAAGTAGCAATTAATTCTACCTCTGTTTTGCAGATAAGGAAACTGAGGTTCAGAGAAGGGAAGTAACCTGCCTAAAATCACACAGCCGGTTAATGCTAGGTTTGGGGCTCATGTCACCTCTATCCGACTCCAGTGATCTCTGCTCACACAAAATATGCAGCTTTTTAAGGATAGTGTGATTTCTGGCTGACAGTGTAAGCTGATCATTTGCTATGACTTTTCTCTAAGGAGAGCATGTGTTTGCTGTGACAGTCTTCATTTGTGTCTTCAGTCCTGTCATAATTATTAATAGCAGCTTTATTACTTTTGAAATTGCCCTGGTTTGGACTTTATTTGGTAAGCCAGTCTTTCAGCCATGGATCTGGAGGCTGCTATAAACTGAGGCTCTTACTGTTCATTTTCTCAGATAGTAAGTGCTGCTGTTTTACATGAGGAGGGGGAGGCTTCCCTAGCAAGGTGTTTCTGAGGTTCTGAGTTTCTCATGCTTGATAGGGTCCACATGGGGTCTCACTGATAAGATGGCTCGTTATGTGGACCAAGCAAACAAAGAATAAATCACAGTGATCCTCGAGACTGACCAAACTGCCCAAATGGCATCCTGTTATCTCACTGGCACGTATCTTCTCCAAGCTGTGGAATCTTCTCAGATTCCAGACCATCCCCTCAGAATTTTCCACTGGTGGGGTGTAAGAAGGACTCTGTAAGAAAGGGAGGATGCTGGTCCTCCTTAAGAGCCAGTCACCCTCTCTTTTTCCTCTAACAAATTTCCCTTTTCTTGCCTGACTGCCTGGGTTGCTCTCTTTTTTTCTAACTCGCCATAAAATGCTGTGCTGATATCCTATGGACTTGGGTACCCGGTTATTGATCCACCCCCTCCCACATCAGTTTCAGTTGGGAGCAGACAGAAGAGGAAGAAAAATTGGGGGAGAGAAAGAAGGGAGATAAGAAAAGGAGGCAGATAATGATATACCTCAAGGAATCTAGGGTGTTAGCTGAGGAGAAATGGAGAAACTGGGGCTAGAACCAGGACTGCTAAGGCAAGGATGCTCTCTCTTGAGTTTTATAGCACTGGGGATAGGAGATGTCATTTAAAATGACCTTCATAGATAAAAACTAGGGGACATCCCTTGAAACCTTTTCCATTCCAGGTTAAGTTTCTTGTTAGTAGGGCCTTATAGGGGACTGGAATGCGAAAGTAGGAAGTTAAGAAACACCTGGAATAACAGGCAAATTTGACGTTGGAGTACAGAATGAAGCAGGGCAAAGGCTAACAGAGTTCTGCCAAGAGAATGCACTGGTCATAGCAAACACCCTCTTCCAACAACACAGGAGAAGACTCAACACATGGACATCACCAGATGGTCAACACTGAAATTAGACTGATTATATTCTTTGCAGCCAAAGATGCAGAACCTCTATACAGTCAACAAAAACAAGACCAGGAGTGGACTGTGGCTCAGATCATGAACTCCTTATTACCAAATTCAGACTTAAATTGAAGAAAGCAGGGAAAACCACTAGACCATTCAGGTATGACCTAAATCAAATTCCTTATGACCATACAGTGGAAGTGAGAAATAGATTTAGGGGACTAGATCTGATAGACAGAGTGCCTGATGAACTATGAACGGAGGTTCGTGACACTGTACAGGAGACAGGGAGCAAGACCATCCCCAAGAAAAAGAAATACAAAACAGGAAAATGGCTGTCTGAGGAGGCCTTACAAATAGCTGTGAAAAGAAGAGAAGCAAAAGCAAAGGAGAAAAGGAAAGATATACTCATTTGAATGCAGAGTTCCAAAAGAATAGCAAGGAGAGATAAGAAAGCCTTCCTCAGCGATCAGTGAGAAGAAATAGAGGAAAACAACAGAATGGGAAAGACTAGAGATGTCTTCAAGAAAATTAGAGATACCAAGGGAACATTTCGTACAAAGATGGGCTTGATAAAGGACAGAAATGGTCTGGACCTAACAGAAGCAGAAGATATTAAGAAGAGGTGGCAAGAATACACAGAAGAACTGTACAAAAAGATCTTCACAACCCAGATAATCATGATGGTGTGATCACTCACACTCACCTAGAGCCGGACATCCTGGAATGTGAAGTCAGGTGGGCCTTAGGAAGCATCACTACGAACAAAGCTAGGGGAGGTGATGGAATTCCAGTTGAGCTGTTTCAAATCCTGAAAGATGATGCTGTGAAAGTGCTGCACTGAATATGCCAGCAAATTTGGAAAACTCAGCAGTGGCCACAGGACTGGAAAAGTTCATTTTTCATTCCAATCCTAAAGAAAGGCAATGCCAAAGAAGGCTCAAACTACCGCACAATTGCAGTCATCTCCCATGCTAGTAAAGTAATGCTCAAAATTCTCCAAGCCAGGCTTCAGCAATATGTGAATTGTGAACTCCCAGATGTTCAGACTGGTTTTAGAAAAGGCAGAAGAACCAGAGATCAAATTGCCAACATCCGCTGGATCATCAAAAAAGCAAGAGAGTTCCAGAAAAACATCTATTTCTACTTGATTGACTATGCCAAAGCCTTTGACTGTGTGGATCACAATCAACTGTAGAAAATTCTGAAAGAGATGGGAATACCAGACCACCTGACCTGTCTCTTGAGAAATCTGTATGCAGGTTAGGAAGCAACAGTTAGAACTGGACATGGAACAACAGACTGGTTCTAAATAGGAAAAGGAGTACATCAAGGCAGTATATTGTTACCTTGCTTACTTAACTTTTATGTAGAGTACATCATGAGGAATGCTGGGCTGGAGGAAGCACAAGCTGGAATCAAGATTGCTGGGAGAAATATCAATAACCTCAGATATGCAGATGACACCACCTTTATGGCAGAAAGTGAAGAAGAACTAAAGAGCCTCTTGATGAAAGTGAAAGAGGAGAGTGAAAAAGTTGGCTTAAAGCTCAACATTCAGAAAACGAAGATCATGGCATCTGGTCCCATCACTTCATGGGAAATAGATGGGGAAACAGTGGAAACAGTGTCAGACTTTATTTTGGGGGGCTCCAAAATCACTGCAGATGGTGACTGCAGTCATGAAATTAAAAGACGCTTACTCCTTGAAAGGAAAGTTATGACCAACCTAGACAGCATATTAAAAAGCAGGACATTACTTTGCTAATGAAGTTCTGTCTAGTCAAGGCTATGGTTTTTCCAGTAGTCATGTATGGATGTGAGAGTTGGACTATAAAGAATGCTGAGTGCAGAAGAATTGATGCTTTTGAACTGTGGTGTTAGAGAAGACTCTTGAGAGTCAGTTGGACTGCAAGGAGATCCAACCAGTCCATTCTAAATGAGATCAATCCTGGGTGTTCATTGGAGGGACTGATGTTGAAGCTGAAGCTCCAATACTTTGGCCACCTGATGCAGAGAGCTGACTCATTGGAAAAGACCCTGATGCTGGGAAAGATTGGGGGCAGGAGGAGAAGGGGATGACAGAGAATGAGATGGTTGGATGGCATCACCGACACAATGGACATGGGTTTGGGTGGACTCCGGGAGTTGGTGATGGACAGGGAGCCCTGGTGTGTTGTGGTTCATGGGGTCGCAAAGAGTCGGACACGACTGAGTGACTGAACTGAACTTGGGATCTTCTGGTGTTTTTAGTGTGTGGTTACATCATCATAGGAGCTGTTCTCTTGTTCTGGCAGCTGTTTCATAATGATGGTGAGGAACATCCCACTGACATTTTCCAAGAGCAAGAAATCAGTTCAGGCCTTTATGGGGTGGGTTAATTGTGCAGGAACTGACACACACAACTTTATTTCCCTCCTCCATACCTGGTCTAATGCCTGGCCTGACCAGTGAGTCTCACACTTTCCCACTCAGTTTGCCAAACCCAGTTAAAGGAAATAAAAAGCTCAGCAGATAGAACTGGTTGCATTGTGAGACTGTGGCTCCGGTTAAGACACTTGAACCTCAGTTCATTCACATGTAAAATAGGAATGACAATAGCTGCCTTGCCTCCCTCCTAGGCTTCTGATGTAAGCTGGTAAATGTGAATAAAAATGGAAACAATAAAGGAGTTTTTTTAATAACAAGGAAGAGAAGCAAAGTTCTAGGTTATTTAAAATGGGATAAACGTAAGTACTGTGTTTACTTTTTATATGCACCCTTGGATGCTTTTTTTCCTGAGGAACCAGTTTATCCCCGTCACTGGTCCCCATTTGTCTGTGCACTCCCTACTGTAGGGGCCCACACAGGTACACCTCCAGGGTATTCCTTGGCAGGCCAGTGGTTAAGACTCCAAGCTCTCCCTGCCAAGGATTTGGGTTTAATTCCTGGTTGGGGAACTAAGATTCCACAGGCCACGTGGTGCGGCAAAAAGAAAAAGGTACACCTCTGGAGGGAGTCTGGCTGCATTCTCAAGGGGGTACTGCGAGGGTAACCACCTCCACTGTGGGAAAAGGCCATGGGGCTGTGGAAAGGAGCCTGACACAGCAGGATGGGAATGTGAGTGCCTGACCACCGAGGGTGCCCTGCAGCCTGTGAACCATCCTCCTAGGGAGGGATCAAAAGCCTGCTGCTGCAGGTGACTCATGGCGTGGGGCTGCCAGGCCAACTCTATTTTCTTTGCAGGTCTGGACCCTGCGGGCCCTTTATACAACGGGAAACCTCCAGAGGACAGATTAGATCCCAGAGACGCACAATTCGTTGACGTCATCCATTCGGACACAGACGGTAACATTCCTGTCCTTGTGGGTCAGTGACCATCCCCACCCCCCCAAACTCCCAAAGAGTCTCTCCCTGTGGGGATGCTCATGCAGAGGTGGATCAGGTTCCTCCAGATTCCTTCTTTACCTACAGGGCAGGCTTCCAAATCCACAGGAAGATGAAGGGAAGTGGTTTTATGCAGGCATCTGGGACCTCCTGGAGTGGGGTTGCCCTTCTCATCATCTCTTACTTGTAAAGTGATCATCTTTACCCATCAAGGAGAGGCTGGTTTGCACACCATGGACAAATGTTTCCATAAGTGCAGCTCAGTTTGGATGCATGATTTTCTGTGGTTTTGTTTGTTCTTTCTCATTATTTCCTTAAGTTGAAAGATTAAGTTAAGCATTGTGCGTTTCCACACAAAACATTTCCTAAAAAAAAAAAATGTATATATATATATATATATATATATGTGTGTGTATGTGTATATATATATTTGGCTGCTCCGGGTGTTGGTTATGGCATGTGGGATCTAGTTCTCTGACCAAGGAATGAACCTGGGCCCCCTGCACTGGGAGTGCATTCTTAGTCACTGAACCACCAGGGAAGTCCCCACACAGAGCATTTCTGAACTGCCTATATCTCTCCACCTCTCTGTAGACCTCCATGGTGTTGATTTCATTTTCAATACTGGGTACATAACGTGGCGGTTGGGCTGATGTTCAAGATGGGTCTTTATATCCAGATGTCTGGGAGGAGAGCTGGAGTAGGCACTTAGGGAGGGCAGAGGGGACAGGATGACAGAGGGGTCACTCAGTAGTACATCCCCTTTGTGATACAACCTCCTGAAAAACCCTTGACTGGCTATCATGGGCACTCTGGGGTGGTATTGTGTGCCTTAGAGTAAATGTCTCTGTGAAATAGCTTGTTTGACTATGTAGTGTGTGAAGTGTTATGCAATTTGGATGCAGTACCTCAATGCCATTTCAATTCTGGAGGGCGCAGAGTAATTTATTTTTTGTTCTTGGGAAGAAAGTAAATGAGGAAAAAAGTATAAGTTTTGCAGTCAGGCAGAGGTGGACTCAAACCCCAGGTTTTATTCTTTCTGGTGATGTCATGTTTGTTCCATAAGTCTCTGAGCCCCAGAAGCTTCATCTGTAACTTACTTCATCTGAACTTACCAATGGTTACCCTTCAGACATTGCGAATATTAGAAGAAAACTGTATAAAACCCCTAGTATCACACCCACAGACACATGTAGCGTCTCAATACGTAATAGTGGGCTTCCCAGGTGGCGCTAGTGGTAAAGAGACATAAGAGATGAGGGTTGGATCCCTGGGTTGGGAAAGTCTCCTGGAGGAGGGCATGGCAACCCCCTCCAGCATTCTTGCCTGAGAATCCCCATGGACAGAGGAGCCTGGCGGGCTCTAGTCCATAGGGTTGCAAAGAGTTAGACATGACTGAGCATGCATGATTATTATTGCAATGATACACATACATATATATAATCTTTTAATCAAGGATATTTTTTATTACTTTGGAGTTACAAGGTTAAACAGAATAAGCAATTATTAAATCTATCTATGATTTTCTAGGTCTCCATTTTCTAGAAGAGTTTCCAACCTTTTAACCCTCCCAGATGCCCCAATTTCTCCTACTAAGTGAAGGTTTCCTGTTTCTTATTCATTAAACACTTACACAAATGCAATTAGAGGCTCAGGAAGCACCCAGCAACAAGAGTGTTCCAGCCAAATATAAACATGAAACTTTTCATTTTATCAGTGATGCAGTGAATGAGGGCCAAAACTCTCATTTTCAGAAATATCTGACATAAATTCTATTACCAGCTTCCTAGTCTCTTACTTGGAAATCTCTGCTTTCTAGCTATCTGGTTGCTGTGCTGTGCTTAGTCGCTCAGTTATGTCTGCCTCTTTGTGATCCCATGGACTGTAGCCTGCCAGGCTCCTCTGTCCATGGGGTTCTTCAGGCAAGACTACTGGAGTGGGTTAACTATCTGGCTAACTTTGGACAAAATATTTAAATAGGTATAATGACAACAATAGCAGCAATGACAAGAATAAGACAATCCCTGCCTATATCCTGTTACAGGCAAATGAGCTGTGAGATGGGAAGAGTGCAAAGTAATTTGAAAACATTATATATTCTCTTTTAGCACTGGGCTACAAGGAACCATTAGGACACATAGACTTCTACCCAAATGGAGGATTGGATCAACCTGGTTGCCCCAAAACAATATTTGGAGGTAAGTACAGGTCTTTATATTGTGCAAAACAGTGGTTTTTAAAGCGTGTATTTTAAAAATCTGATTATCATTCTATGTGGGTTTTAAAAAAAATATATTTATTTATTTATTTATTTATTTGGCTGCTTCAGGTCTTAGTTTTGGATCTTCCTTGCTTCATGCGGGATCTTTCTTTGTGGCACTTGGACTTTCTCTTCTTGCTGTGAAGCTCGGCTGTCTACTGAGGCACTCCAGTTCTGGAGCATGCAGGCTCAGTAGTTGTAGCACACAGACCCAGTTACCCCATGGCATGTGGGAATATTAGTTTCCCCACCAGGGATCGAACCCTCATCCCCTGCATTGCAAGGTGGATTCTTAAATGCTGGACAGACCACCGGGAAATCCCAATGTGAATTTTTTTTTTTCAAGATTTATTTATTTATTTTTTGGCTGTGGTAGGTCTGCACTGCTGCACTCAGGCTTTCTCTAGTTGCAATGCGTGGGACTTCTCATTGCAGTGGCTTCTCTTGCTGCAGAGTCCTCGGGCTTCAGTAGCTGCAGTGGGCAGGTTCAGTAGCTGTGGCTCATGGGCTCTAGAGCTCAGGCTCAGTAGTTGTGGAGCAAGGCTTAGTTGTTCCGTTGCATGTGGCATCTTCCTGGACCAGGAACTGGACCCGTGTCCCTTGG
This sequence comes from Ovis aries, assembly GCF_016772045.2. Classification (NCBI taxonomy): domain Eukaryota; kingdom Metazoa; phylum Chordata; class Mammalia; order Artiodactyla; family Bovidae; genus Ovis; species Ovis aries. Next base: position 202,439,106 of record NC_056054.1, read on the forward strand.
ATTGCAAGGTGGATTCTCAACCACTGGATCACCAAGGAAGGCCTGTGGAGTTGTTATTAATTGAAAACAAATTTTCTGAGATGATAGAGGTGGTCCAACTATAAATTTTAAATAAAACATTACTACTTAAATATGCTACTTTAAAAAAGCATAACCATATGATTAAAAACTATTATGAATTATTTCTCTCTCTTCAAAAGGTACGTCTTTGACTTAGACAGTCCATATCTGACAGTCTCTCCTAGAGGAATAATGGAAAATGCAGTAAAAAATCAGAGTGCAAAGATGTTCAACATAGGATTATTTATAATAGTTTTTAGAAATAATCTAAATCTCCAACATAGGAAAATTATTAACTAGCATGGTACACCCTAAGCAAAGGGATATAATTCTTAAAAAACATGTTGTTAGTTTATTGAAAATATTTCCAATATGAAATATTTACAAAGTGAAAAAGAGACAAAATTAAACAGCATAATCTTAGTTTGTTTTTTAAGTGTATATTTGGACATGTGTAAGTACAGAAAAAAAGAGACCGAACATTAAATGCTCCAAATAATTATTAGTGGTGATTTCTAGATATTGGATTTCTAGGTGATTTTTAGGTCATAATTTCCTGTTATGTTATATTTTCTGAATGAGCATGTGTTAGTTTTACAATGAGAAAAAACTCACAAAATAGGTAGTTAGAAGACAATATTAAAGCGTGATGAGGGGACAGAATTTTTAAAAAACCCTAAGTGCTCTGAATCTGTATTGCACAATTGTTAGATATAACTAATCAATCATGGAAATAATTCTAGAAAAAAAAATGATTTTGGTACAAAAATAATAGCTGTATATGGTCCCAGGAAAATGATGTGGCATTTGAAAATGATCCAGATGAAATGGCATAAGTAGGGCAACCATATTGTACTATAAATAGTGTGTGTTCAATTGTTCCATAAATGGTGTGTGTTCAAATCCTGTCCTGTGTACTGTAGTGTAACAACATCCAGGAACAGCCAAAGATAATGTGCTTTGCTTCTAAAGGATATCCTCCATGGTGTTATTAACTTCATTGTTTCTGCAAGTGGAGGTTCCAGGAAAAATAATTAAATGTTGATTTGTCAAATTTTACTCCAGCCAGCTTGGCTGCATGCTTCTCTCTTTTGCCCAGTTGATTTCTTTTTGTACTTCACTAATTCCTTCTATGGATATACATGGACTCTGGAGGAAGAAGAAACATTGATCTGACTCCAGCGCCCAGTGCCTCTTCAACTACTGGCTCATAATTACAACTCGTCCGTTGATGTGGTTCACTGTCTGTTATTTAAAAATTCTTATCTGAGTACTCACCTTTGGGACCCAGTTCCCATTTCTACATGACTTCACCATCTGACCTATCGACCTTCTGACAAACCTCTCTGTACTCTAGTCCTTCATCAGCTCCAACTCTTTTGTGCTTCATCACCCTCCTCTCACCATCGCACCACATGGCACCCACCAAGAACTAACTGCATTTGTCTGTCACCTCTTCTTGCCCGTTTATGGCTTTCAGTGCCACATCCTATGGTGCAGCTCCTCTCACTTCACCTTTCACCTCTGTAGCAGAACTGGAGCCCCTGCCACTTATCTGCTCTCATGAGCTCCCTATGTGCCCCCGGGCCCTTAGGTCTCTGCCATGTGAGCCCCCATCTTTGCTTGGGCACATTCTGGAGAAGTCATGGATTCTTGTTGATCGAGTACAAGGCCCAGGCAAACTTGCTCACTTCTCCATGGCCCTCAAGACCCTCAGAAATGCCAGAAAAGCCTTGTGCTTATCTCCTGCTGACTCCCTTACGATCACTCCTTGTGCTTCTATTCCAAATACCTCCCACGCTATAAACCCTCACCTCTCAGAGCTGAGCTAGGTTTGACTTTTGTACCTTGATCAAGGTCCCACCTGAAGGAGCCTTTTTACCTATCCTGAGGCCATGGCACCCCACTCCAGTACTCTTGCCTGGAAAATCCCATGGATGGAGGAGCCTGGGAGGCTGCAGTCCATGGGGTTGCTAAGAGTCGGACACGACTGAGCGACTTCACTTTCACTTTTCACTTTCATGCATTGGAGAAGGAAATGGCAACCCACTCCAGTGTTCTTGCCTGGAGAATCCCAGGGATGGGGGAGCCTGGTGGGCTGCCGTCTATGGGGTCGCACAGAGTCGGACACCTAAGGTTGCAGCAGCAACCTTAGATCACAAAGTTGGTCTTTACATCCGTTTCTCCATCCAACCCTGGGGGAAAGCACCCTCCATGCTTTTTCACAGCTACCTCCTCTCTTTGCCCTCCTTGGGGTCTTTCTCTACCAGTTGCTCTCCAATGCCTTCTTTCTCTGGCATCTTTACTGGTTTAAATGTGCTTCTTTCTGCTAAAAACCTCCAAGGGATCTCTGACTATTCTGACATTTCAGTGACAAAGTAAGGACAAAGTCAAATCCTTGAACATCTCTGAGTCTCAGTGTCCTGCCAGGTAAAACGAGGATAATCATGCCTCTCTTGTCACTTACTGTTTGTCAGCATAAATCCCGATCTATTGGGTTTTGTAAGGATTAAATGGGATCAAGTACACTGGAGCTATTAGCACAGTGCCTGGTGTGTAAAAGACATAATTAATTATGTGGATAAACAATATGCGAGGGACTTCCCTGGTGGTCCTGTGTCTGAGACTCTTCACTCTCAGTGCTGGGGGCTGGGATTCAATCCCTGGTTGGGGAGCTGGATCCCACATGCCCCATCTAAAGATCCCATGTGCCACAGCTAAGACTTGGTGCAGCCAAGTCAATTTTACAAAGAACAAAAAACAACATGCGATGCACTATTTACTACTAAATGCTACAACTGTTCTTTGATTATTCCTTATACAACCAAGGAATGCAGTATTTTAAGTGTGATCACCAGAGGTCCGTGTACCTGTACCTTTCTTCCTTGAGAGAGAACTGCGCCATCACCGCGTATCCCTGTGACTCCTATCGGGATTATAGGAACGGGAAGTGTGTCAACTGTGGCATATCACAGACGGAGCCCTGTCCCATTCTGGGTAAGTCTAGCCAGCAGTTTCCCACTCTGATTAACAAAGAGCTAATTTCTAGTAGAATCTTAGCACCATTTTAACCACCTAAAAACGGGCCTGAATATCCTGTGTTCCATCCAAAGATGGGCCTGAATATCCTGTGTTTTAGTTTCCTTAGCTTTTTCTAGCCAATAGTTCTGTGAGGTACTCTGGAGTCTCCTGATACTAAAGAATGTTAGAAAAAGCAATCTATATAGGATTTCATCCAGAAGGGTGTGCCACCTCCCTGGATGCTTTATTCTAGCAAGAAAAGGGAGATTCCACAAGATTTTCACCTCACGCAGTTTACTCCCATGGGGTTAAGAACACCCTTCTCCAGGCATACAACCTCTCTGTTACAGGAGGGTCTTACAGGGTGATCCCTTCTAACAAGTCATATCTGTTAATGCTATCACATCACACTCCGGTGTTCTCTGCATGTACACAAACACAGGGTGAGCTGGAGTAATAACCATGGAGGCTATTTGGATATTTGCAAAGAGTGGAAATATTCCAGGTGGTGATGACTTCACAACTAAATGGTCATGACAATTTTCTAATTGTTCCCAAAGGAAAAACTCAAGTTAACATCAGGGCAGGCTATAGACAGGGGGTTCTCAACCTTGACTGTATATTTGAATATGGAGCTTTTAAAAAATACTGATTCCTGGGTCCCAGAATGCGGAGGCCACTCCCTAAGCAGTGGGAAAAGGGGAGAGAGAGAGGTCCCAGTGCCAGCCCTTAGCCTCATTCCTGCTGGCACAATCACAAAGAAGGACGTTCTCTTGCCTCTGGACATAGTTACATGGCCATTCCAAGTTCTGTGCAGTTTAGGGGCCCAATTATAGTTCTTCAAGAAAGCACATTGTTTTGCAAAAGTGATGCTGCTCTAGGTATAAATCTGAATCTGTTTTAAATAATCTAGAAAATGAAGGTATTACTGAAAAATATCAGTGCTGTTTTTAGCCTAGGACTTCCCTGGAGGCTCAGTCGGTAAAGAATCTGCCTGCAAAGTGGGAGACCTGGGCTCGATCCCTGGGTTGGGAAGATCCCCTGGAGAAGGGCACGGCAACCCACTCCAGTATTCTTGCCTGGAGAATTCCATGGAAAGAGGAGCCTGGTGGACCACAGTCCATGGGGTCACAAAGAGTGGGACATGCCTGAGAGACTAAGCACGGCACATTTTTAGTTTTCAGTGTGTGTCACTCCCCACATCCCTGCTACTGCGAACCAGGGCTGGGTGATGTAATGTCAGTAGAAAGAGGGGAAAAGTCACCGGAGGGTCCTTTTGCAAGCCCCAGCTCTGAAGGCTAGGGTTGTGAAAAAAGTAAGGGGGCTGCTGGGGAGGGGCATGCCCTTGTGGCCCTGCAGGTCCTCACCGCGGGGGTGGGTATGAGGGCGATTGTCTCGGCGGTGGTGGTGGCAGTCAAACCTGCTGTTCAGTCTCCCCAGCTGCTTTTATGTTCATAGAACACATGTTGACATTACACTCTTCTGGCTTGTTTTATAGGCTATTATGCTGATAACTGGAAAGACTATTTAAGGGAGGGGGACCCTCCTATGATTAAAGCATTCTTTGACACAGCTGAGGAGAAACCCTTCTGCAGTGAGTGGTGAATGTGCTTGTTTGCTATTGCCTGACTCTTATTTTTGGAATGTCTGAGTCTCAGCTTCCTGGTTACTTCTTGGCACATGAAGGCCGTGGTGAAGCATGAACTTTGGAGCTGGAAGGACCTAGGTTGAATCTTGACTCTACCACACTACAGCTGTGTGACCAAGACATTTAACCTCTCTGAGTCTCAAAGTTCTGCTTGGTAAAATGGGGACAATCATGCCTATCTTCTGGATTATAAGAATTAAAATCTCAACAAGTCATAGTTGTTAGCTCCACTGGATGGCCATTCTAATTACTAAGATCTTCCAGAAAATTTGCTTGAGACATGAGGTTATGACTAGGAAAAGTTGGCTGTCAACCATATCTATAGGCCAATTCCAGCCCCAAAGTAGCCACAGTGACTTTCTAAAGACACTGAGAGGTTGGGTATTCAAGATGGAAGCTAAATAGGCCAGCCGATGATTAGATGCCCTAGGAAGCAAGTAGGAATTTCCCTGGGTAGATGTACGTTTTACAATCTTATCTCCCTTTTCACTTTCCTTGGGAGTCTCCCTTATGAAGGAGGTTGCACATCACCAGGTTTCCCTCCTCTTTTGGAGCATGTATAGCAGCTCAGGGTTTGGTATCTGCCTGATCCAAATGGGACAAGCTCCTGAGTAATAACAGGCCGTGAAACAGCAACTCCATGGCTGACGTTATGCCCCTGTAGGACTGTCATCTCCCTGAGCCTCTTCGCCATTTTCTGCAAGTCTGACCCAGAGATAGTAAATTTGACTATCATGGTGGGATCCCCATCTTTCCAGATCATTATCGACCTTGGGGAGCAAAGAGTAGGTAGGAAGAAAAGTTCTCTGGACATTTTATGTGCCCTCATTCATTCAGTAGGAATTAATGGGTATCAGTTGGAGACAGAAATGGCAACCCACTCCAGTATTCTTGCCTGGAGAATCCCATGGACAGCTGTCAGGCTACAGTCCATGGGGTCACACAGAGTCGAACACGACTGAAGAGAGTTAGCAAGCAAGCAAGCAATGGGTATCAATAGGTATTTCTGCTGGGATTACAAAGGGATCATCATCCCTTCCCAGTTATTGTTGTAGCATTAATATATTTTAGCTTTTTTTTTAACCCCATAAGACATCACATAGGCAATATTTGCATGGATATACACATTCATTTGCCACTTTTTTGATTATAATTTTTCTTGTATTTTGTAAATACAGTAATTACTGTAAATACAGTAATTCATGTGCTGACTAATGAGGGGAGAAGACCAGAGCATGAAAAGAACTCTGAGAGAGACCTGACTGAGTCTGAGCATCAGTGAAGGTCTCCTGGAGGAAGTGCATTAAGTCAAAACCTGAAGGATGAATTGGCAAAGGGGACAAAGCCCAGACACGGGAGAGAGTATGGCAGTGCAGGTGGCATTATGGCATGACTGGGCAGAGATGAGGGAGGCTGGGCAGGCTAGTGGACATGACCCAGACTGAGGAAGGCCTCGTCAGCTGGTGAGGGTCTCCACATGGCCCCCTATTTAGTTTATTCTAAAGCGGGCAGGAATAGTGGTGAATCAGTCATACTTGGCAGTAGGCCATGAGACTTCAGTCAATAACGTGGGAACACTGATCCAAGAGTGGTGCCTGAACATGGCATCTGGATACCATTGAGTTCTGCCATCCCTCAGGCCATCTTTACCAAAGAGAATAGAGAGAAATATTGGAAAATTCTGCCCGAATCTTTGCAGAAAAACTAGAGAGGAAGGGAAAAAGAGACCTAGTTATTAGGTAGGCCAGGTTTTCAGGAACTGAACATTCAGGAAAGCATTTGGGATTATTTCTCTCATACCATGCTTTCTCCCTGTTTTGAAGTATATCATTACTCTGTGGATATTATAACCTGGAATAAGAATGTAAGAAGAGGATCCATTACAATCAAATTGAAAGACAAAGCTGGAAACACGACAGAATCCAAAATCAATCAGTAAGTTGGGCTAGGATTATTTGCAATTTGCTACCTTCTTTTTTGTTTAGAGAAGTTAAATTCCAAATATATCAACTTTTTAATCATAGAACTGTACCTGGCTTTGTCCTGTGAAAGATATAAAGGGAATATGTTGTTTGTGGCTCTTGATCTTTCAGACTCTTGATAAATGGAACTGGTGCAGAAATTTTCTTTCCTTCTACTTTCCTTCCCCGCTTCTTTCTCCCTCCCTTCCCTCCTTTCCTCCTGCCTTCCCTTTTTTTCCCTCCAAATTCTTTCCCCATTTAGTTTGTTAAATAATACTGAGCAGAATTCCCTGTGCTATACAGTAGGTCCTTGTTGGTTATCCCTTTTATTTTCTAAATAACTTTATTTATTTATTGTCTGTGCTGGGTCTTCATTGCTATGCGCAGGTGAGTGGGAGCTACTCTCTAGGTGCGGTGTGCAAGCTTCTCATTGCAGTGGCTTCTCTTGTTGTGGAGCACAGGTGCTAGGCATGTTGGCTTAGAGCTTAGTTGCCCCACACCATGTGAAATTATCCCCGACCAGGGATCGAACCCATGTCCCTTGCATTGGCAGGTGGATTCTTATCCATTGTACCACCAGGGAATTCCTGGTTATCCATTTTAAATATAGCAGTGTGTACATGTCAATCCCAAACTCCCTTACTATCCCTTCCTCTCATTCCTCTCTGCTGGTGACCATCAGTTTGTTCTCTAAGTCTGTGAATCTGTTTTGTAAATAAGTTCATTTGTATCATTTCTTTTTTATCATACCAGATTTCTCTTTCTCTGTCTGACTTACTCTACTCAGTATGACAGTCTCTGCTGCTACTGCTGCTGCTGCTAAGTCACTTCAGTCATGTCTGACTCTGTGTGACCCCATAGACGGCAGCCCAGCAGGCTCCCCCATCCCTGGGATTCTCCAGGCAAGAATACTGGAGTGGGTTGCCATTTCCTTCTCCAATGCATGAAAGGGAAAAGTCAAAGTGAAGTCGCTCAGTTGTGTCCGACTCTTAGCGATCCCATGGACTGCAGCCTACCAGGCTCCTCCATCCATGGGATTTTCCAGGCAAGAGTACTGGAGTGGGATGACAGTCTCTAGGTTTGCTTAAACATTTAATTACAAAAGTCATCCCTGCTCACTGTAAATGATTTAAAGCAGTAAGGAAATATGTGACATCCCAACCATCCCATGCCCAAAGGTACCCACTCACACACATACATTTCTATTCTTTTCTGAGCTCATAATATACATATATACACAAACATATGTATGTCTCTGACACTTAGAAAATGTATTTTGCAATAGAAAATTGGAAAAATCCTAAAAAGTCCAATGATGGGGAAATTGTTAAATATTCCCATATAATAAAACATTATTCAAGTATTGTTATTTATAAAAAATTAAATGAAATGCTTATAACGCGCTAAGTGGAAAAAATAAAGTTATATTTTATAAAATCATATATAGTATACAACTAGCACACAATGTCAAAATAATGAAAAAGAAGCAAGTCAAAATAAGTTAGATTGCCCCTTGGGTGGAAGGGATATGAGTCCTTTCTAAAGTTTCTCTTTCCTTTTCAGTTTTCTGTGCTGTTGTATATATATAGTTTTGGAAGGACTAATAATTTTTTCTTCTATTACTTCTATAATCAAGAAAAAAGGGGGGAAATCCCCAAACCTTTTAATTTAAGTAAAAGCATTGAGACTCATTTCATTCATTTACTCAGGAGATGTTTCCTGGGTCCTTTTATCTTCTGGACACTTGTCTCTTGGCCTCATTCATAGAGGACCATGTAGAAGGTTCTCCGAAACTGGCGATCGTCTCATAGGCTGGCTCACTGTGCAGATAAATAGGGAAGGTGTGGGGGTTCTTTTTGGTCATACCATGTGGCTTGTGGGGTCTTAGTTTCTTAACCAGGGATTGAATTCGAACCCTCAGCAGTGAAAGTGCAGAATCCTAACCACTGGACCGCCAAGGAATTCCCTGTAAGTGACTTTTTCAAATGCATCCTTGGAACATAATAATAACAGCCTTTGTTTACTGAACCAAGCACATTACAGACAGTGGTTAATGTAGCTCTCACTAAAACCCTGTGAGGTGGTATTATCATCCCTATTTTATATATGAGGAAACTGAGGCTCAGGGAGGGCAAGGGATTTGGCCAATTTCACACTCTTCAGCATCAAGATCCCCCAGTCCATATTTTCAGGGAGGGAACTGCAAGGGGCCCCATCTGGAGAAACCAGTCTCAGGTACTTTATAGGCTACAATGAGAAAGGGGGGCAGAGCCCTCATCTGGAGAGTCTAAGAAACAGCAGGGAGACTGCAGTTCTATGAAGAGCAAAACTTGGGTACATATTTGCTACACATGTCTTGGAAATTTCAATTTTATATAGTAAATTTCTCCTAAGTAGGAATTCCTGAATTTGGAGGGAGACTGCAGTTCTATGAAGAGCAAAACTTGGGTACATATTTGCTTTACATGTCTTGGAAATTTCAATTTTATATAGTAAATTTCTCCTAAGTAGGAATTCCTGAATTTGGAGGCTCCTTTCTCTCTTTTATGAAGGCTTGTTTCTTGATTAAGATAGAGAGCTTAATATCTTTTTAAAGTCATGTTCAGTCATTTCTATTTTAGTTATGTTTGTGAAAAAGTCACCACTGATCAAAGAATATATGGGAAATAAGTAAATAATTGTTCTATTTTGTGGTAAGATTATGGCTACTTTTCTTTCTTTTGCCAGGTAAACTTTAACATTTTAGTATTCAGTATCTTTACAATTTAAGAAAAGGAAAATAATATTAGGGTATGTACCTTGAGTTTTGGGGGCTTTCTGGGTAGCTCAAATGGTAAAGAATCTGCCTGCAATGCAGGAGACCTGGGTTCAGTCCTTGGGTTGGGGAGATAACCTGGAGAAAAGCATGGCAAACCCACTTCAGTATTCTTGCCTGGACAGTTCCATGGACAGAGGAGCCTAGTGTCCTCAGTCCATGGGATCGCAAACAGTCAGACATGACTCAGCGACTAACACAGACACACACACAGACACACAGACAGACAGACAGACAGACACACACACACACACACACACACACACACACACACACACACACGCACACACAGAGCTTGAGTTTATTCAGTCTTACCAGACAGTGGGCACATATGAAGTCACATTCAAGGATATTACTTGCATGGTGATTCTCCCTCTACATATGATTCAAATGTATTTCTTATTTTTTAACCTTAAAAAATTCAGATATAATTCACATACCAAAAAATTCACCTTTTAAAAGTTTGTAATCCAGGGGGTTTTAGTATATTTACACAACATGAAACCATCAATACCATCTGATTTCAGAGCATTTTTGTCATCTCAAAAAGAAAGCCCATACTTGTCAGTAGTAATTCCCCATTCCTTCCTCCTGGCCAGCTCCTGTCAACCACTCATCTGCTCTGTGTTTTTATAGATTTTTCTATTCTAGGCATGTCATATAAATGGAATCATACAATATGTGGTTTTTATTTTGCTTTACGTGATATTTTTAAGATTCATCTATGTTATGGCATTCATCAGTACTTTATTCCTTTTATGCCTGAATAATATTCTGTTTTATGGATATTCCATATTTTATTTTGATCCACTGACCTCTGGCTCAGCAAGTTTCCACTGCACAGTCCACTCACTCATACCACATTTTATTTACCCATTCACCATTTGATGGATATTTGGGTTCTTTCTGCTTTGGGCTGTTATCAGTAATGCTGCTATGAACATGTATGTACAGGTTTTTGTGTGGACATAGGTTTTCATTTTTCTTGGGTATATACCTAGAAGTGGACTCTCTTGTTCATACAGAACTTTGTGTTTAACTTTTCGAGGAATTTCTACCAAACTGTTTTCAAAAAGGATGCACCATGTTACGCTCCCTCCAGCAATATATGAGAGTTCCATTTCCTCCACATCCTTGCCAAGATTCTTATCGTCAGTCTTTTAAGACTTTTCTTTTAAATTTTAATTAAGAAACCCATAAAATTTACCATCTTAATCATGTTTAAGTGTACGGCTCCTTATTAAGCGTGTTCACATTGCTGTGAAACAGATCTGCAGAACTTTCACCTTGAAAAACTGAAACTACAGATCCATTAAATAAAATTTTCCAATACAACCACCATTGTACTATTTTTATGAATTTGATTGCTTTAGATACATTATGGGATTCCTGGTGGCTCAGTGGTAAAGAATCCACCTGCCAGTGCAGGATATGCAGGTTTGATCCCTGCATCAGGAAGATCCCCTGGAGAAGGGCATGGCAACCCACTCCAGTGTTCTTGCCTGAAGAATCCCATGCACAGAGGAGCCTGGTGGGCTACAGTCTATGGGGTCACCAAGAGTCAGACATGACTGAAGCCACTTAGCATGCAGCACAGAGACATCATATGAGTTGAATCATACAATATTTGTACTTTTGTGATTGGCTTTTTTCACCTAGCATTGTGTCCTCAAGTTTTGTCCATGTTACAGCTTGTGACCAGAATTTCCTTTCTTTTTAAGAATGAATAATATTCCATTAGGCTTCCCTGATAGCTCAGTTGGTAAAGAATCTGCCTGCAGTGCAGGAGACCCCGGTTCGATTCCTGGGTCAGGAAGATCCACTGGAGAAGAGATAGGCTATCCAGTCCAGTATTCTTGGGCTTCCCTTGTGGCTCAACTGGTAAAGAATCCGCCTGCAGTGCAGGGGACCTCAGTTCGATTCCTGGGTTGGGAAGGTCTCCTCTAGAAGGGAAAGACCACCCACTCCAGTATTCTGGCCTGGAGAATTCCATGGACTGTATAGTCCATGGGATCACAAAGAGTCAGACATGACTGAGGGACTTTCACTTTCACTGTCAATATTTCATTGTATATATACATCACATTTGGAGAAGGACATGGCAACCCACTCCAGTACTCTTGCCTGGAAAATCCCATGGACAGAGGGGCCTGGTAGGCTGCAATTCATGGGGTTGCAAAGAGTCGAACACGACTGAGCGACTTCACTTTGACTTTACAGTTTCATGCATTGGAGCAGGAAATGGCAGCCCACTCCAATATTCTTGCCTGGAGAATCCCAGGGACAGAGGAGCCTGGTGGGCTGCTGTCTATGGAGTCGCACAGAGTCGGACACGACTGACGCGACTTAGCAGCAGCAGCATCATATGTCACATTTCGTTTATCCATTCATCCATGTCTGTCTTTTGTTACAGCTATTCTCATGGGCATTGCATGATATCATGTTGTGGTTTTGATTTGCAATTTCCTAATGATTAATAATGTTGAGTATCTTTCATGTGCTTGTGGGCCATTTGTATAGCTTTTTGGAGAAATGTCTGTTCATATTCTTTACCCATTTTTCCTTTTGTTAGTCAGTTGTGTCTGACTCTCTGCAGCCCCATGGACTATAGCCCTCCAGGCTCCTCTGTCCTTAGAATTCTGCTTGCAAGAATACTGGAGTGGGCAATCATAAAAAGGAATGTATTTGAGTCAGTTCTAATGAGGTGGATGAACCTAGAGCCTATTATACAGAGTGAAGTACGTCAGAAAGAGAAAGATAAATATCCTATTCTAACGCATATATGCGGAATCTAGAAAAGTTGTACTGAAGAATTTATTTATAGGGCAGCAATGGAGAAACAGACATAGAGAATACACTTATGGACATGGGAAGAGGGGAGGAGAGGGTGAGGTGTATGGAAAGAGTAACATGGAAACTTACATTACCATATATAAAATAGATAGCTAACGGGAATTTGCTGTATGTCTCAGGAAACTCAAACAGGGGCTCTGTATCAACCTGGAGGGGTGGGATGGGGAGGAAGATGGGAGGGAGGTTGAAAAGGGAGGGAATATATGTATACTTTTGGAAGGAATGATGCTAAAGCTGAAACTCCAGTACTTTGGCCACCTCATGCGAAGAGTTGACTCATTGGAAAAGACTCTGATGCTGGGAGGGATTGGGGGCAGGAGGAGAAGGGGACGACAGAGGATGAGATGGCTGGATGGTATCACTGACTCGATGGACGTGAGTCTGAGTGAACTCCGGGAGTTGGTGATGGACAGGGAGGCCTAGTGTGCTGTGATTCATGGGGTTGCAAAGAGTCGGACACGACTGAACGACTGAACTGAACTGAACTGATGGCTGATTCAGGTTGAGGTTTGACAGAAAACAACAAAATTCTGTAAAGCAATTATCCTTCAATTAAAAAATAAATAAAATTAAAAAAAAAAAAGAATCCTGGAGTGGGTATCCATTCCCTTCTCCAGGGGATCTTCCCAATCCAGGGACCAAACCTGGGTCTCCTGCATTGCGGGCAGATTCTTTACTGTCTGAGCCACCATAGAAGCCCATTTTTCCTTTTAAATAGACTTTATTTTTTAGAGCAATTTTTAAGTACACAGCAAAACTGAGCAGAAAATACAGTGATTTCCCATATTCTTTTTGCCCCCTCATAGGGGATAGCCTCCCTCAGAACCAAAGTCTGGCACCAGCATGGTACATTTGTTACAACTGAAGAATCTCCACTGATATGTTATTCTTACCCAAAGTCCATAGTTTACATTAGGGTTCCTCTTTGGTGTTGTACATGCTATGAGTTTTGTCAAATGTACGATGACATATGTCTGTCATTGTAGGATCACAGAATAGCTTCACTGCCTAAAAATGTGTGCTCTGCCTATTCATCCCTCCTTTCCCCAACCACTGGGAACCACTGAAATTTTTTTTTTTTTTTACTGTTTCCATAGTTTTGCATTTTCCAGAATGTCAAATAATTAGAATATTACAGTAGGTAACCTTTTCAGATTAGCTTCTTTCACTTAGTAATAAGCATTTAGAGTTCCTCCTTTTTTTAAAAAAATTACTTGACAGCTCATTTTCTTTTACCTTCATTTCCTTTTCTATTGTCTGATGTATCATGAGCTTCCCTGGTGGCTCAGTGGTAGAGAATTTGCCTGAAATGCAGGAGATTTGGTTTCTGACCCTGGGTCACAAAGAATCCCCTGGAGAAGGGAATAGCAACCCACTCCAGTATTCTTTCCTGTAGCCTGGCAGGGTACAGTCCATGGATGGCAAAGTGTCGTACATGACTTAGCAACTAAACAACAGCACCAATGACAAGTTGGTTTATCACATTTTATTTACCCATTTACCTACAAAAGACATCTTGGCAGCTTTCTAAAAATTAATTAATTAGAAAAAATTTTGGGCCGCACTGAGAGGTTTGCAGGATCTCAGCTCCCTAGCCAGGGATTGAAACTGCGCCCTCAGCAATGAAAGCACACACAGTCCCAACCACTAGAACCCAGGGAATTCCACCTTGGCAGGTTTTTCCCTCCAGGAAAGTCCCCGATATCTGGGTGCAAATTTGTGTGTGCCTTACCCATTTTAAACTAGGCTAATGAGCTGTTTATCTTTGAGTTGCAAAGGTTCTGTATATATTCTGGGTACAAGGCTTTTATAGTTTTATGTCTCGCATTTAGGTCTTTGATCCCTTTGGAGTTTTTTAAAAAATATTTATTTATGTGGCCACTCCCAATCTTAGCTGTGGCATGGTGGGACTTTCATTGTGGCATGCAGGATCTTTTGTTGTGGCATTCGAACTCTCAGTTGCGGCACATGGAATCTAGTTCCCTTGACCAGAAATCAAACCCTGGTTCCCTGCATTAGGAGTGCAGAATCTTAGCCGCTTGACCACCAGGGAAGTTCTGTCATGTCTCTTTTTTAAAATTCCTTTCTTAAGAGATTTTTCTTCTGCAGCTTTTCTTGGTTGTTATTCAGACAGGTGAACATAAGTCTTCAATGCATGGTGTTCCCTAAAGCACTGGAAAACAGACTTTTCCTCCTCAAGACAATTTTCAGTTTGAAACAGCAAAATACTCTTAAGCTGAAGCATGAGGGTCATATTCTGGCTCTTCTTGAGGACATTATGGGAAGTCAGGCTGCTCTGGCCACTTTCCCCGCTTTCCTAGAACAGGAGTGGACTTCCTTTGGCTCTCTTTCCTTTTATGGGACATTATTTTGGGAGTCTGTGCCTAAATGTTTTCCCACATCCCTTGGCAGTTTGAAATTCCACAGTGAAACCCTTGACTGAGCCTGACAGTCACCAGCAAGTGCTTCCTTACGGGGTTGCTTGAGTGCTGTATTTCTTGCATCACGTTTTCTTCATGTAAGCACATATTTGTATGCTCCGACAATTCTGAGAAATCTTGGTAGGTTTCAACATTCTGATCTTTTGTATTTTTTTCTTGTTTCTTTTCGCAGTTAGCATTATGGATCCATCAGGGTCTGGTGCAGAGGGGATGGGCAGGTGGGCTGCCTGCCTCCTGTCTGCAGAGCAAGGGGTGCCCCGGTTTTGCCCAGTGCACGCCGTTCCCCTGGGAAGATCGCTTCGGTGGTCCCAAACCCCCGCATTCACTCCACTTCTGCCGGCCTCCTCCCACGGGGCCTCCTCACTCTCACCCAGACCAGGCGGAGGAGTCTCTCGCCTGCAGCTGCTGCACAGATGCCACGTGGATCAGGCGTCTGTGCCACCCGCAGCCAGTACCTAGGGCACCCGCATATCTTCCCGCCTGCAGCTAGCGGTCATAAAGCCCGAAACCCGTGACTTTCCCCGCTCCCTTTCAAATGCCTGTATCATTATTGTAATTATTTTACTATGTGCGGGAATTCTTTGAGGATCTGAGTAGAAGTAGATTTCTATAGAAGGGATTTGTGTTTGCGTCAGTGTAGTTCCTGGAGATAGCATCAATCTGGGACGGCTTTGCTTTTTAAACCTGAGGTTTCTCGGACCACAAGCAGTTCGAAGTGAAACTGTTGACCCACGTGAAGGGCAATCTGCATCTTAGCTTCACACAGTGTCAAGATTTGAGGCGGGGAATTTTCTGTCCCCTGAGGCGGTAGAAGGTTGTTTATTTCAAATTCATGTTTAGTTCACTCTTCCCCCCCAGACATCTCCTATTCAACTCCTGACCTTGAGGGGCCCATAGACTTTGTTTCATGTCCTACTGCACTGCAAGGACATGAATATTGAAGCTCAAGCTTCAGTTCAGTTCAGTTCAGTCGCTCAGTCATGCCCGACTCTTTGAGACCCTATGAATCGCAGCACGCCAGGCCTCCCTGTCCATCACTAACTCCCAGAGTTCACTCAAACTCATGTCCATCGAGACGGTGATGCCATCCAGACATCTCATCCTCTGTCGTCCCCTTCTCCTTCTGCCCCCAATCCCTCCCAGCATCAGTCTTTTCCAATGAGTCAACTCTTTGCATGAGGTGGCAAGTATTGGAGTTTCAGCTTTAGCATCAGTCCTTCCAATGAACACCCAGGACTGATCTCCCAAGTTCCAAAAAAGACCAACCTAGGGTAATTCCAGTATTCCCCTTATCTATTTGGATTTCTGCTTTCATGTATTTTGAGGGTTTCTCAGTATTCTTTCCTTTCTTCTTAGTTCAATGCAATTTAAAAGGTTTTTAACTTTTGTTGTTGTATGTAATTGTATTTACTCTTATGAGATGTTTACAGGGTATTTAGGGTACCACACTGCCAGAACCCATAGTTCACTGGCTCTTACTCTATTTATTCTTGTATGAACCCAGCCTTGGTTAGTGCCTCCCTGTGTATCTCTAGACATTGCTCTTGGTGGAAGAGGGCATCTTACCTGTGTGCACAGACAATCCTGATCAGATCCAGGTTTCCTTTTTCCTGTCTGGCCTCCCTAGTACCCCCACTGGATTCTGCCATCTGCAGGTGGCATCACCTTCTCCTGAAGTCCCTACCTTTTCCTGGTTCCACAGCTGCCCTTGGAGAAGTGGGAAGGATCCCCTTTTCCCTTGCTAGACTCTGATCAAGAGAGGACCAGAGTTGAACTGTTTATAACCCTTTTTTGGTTAAACCACTCCTTTCCTATTGGTTTTTTTTTCTCTCTTTTTTGTGAAAAATTAAAGTTAACAGAAAAGTTGCAGTAGTACTATGAGCTTTTTCTTTTTCTGAACCGTTCTATAGTTGTCACCAACATGCAGGCTCATCAACCCAAAGTACCATAATGTGTGTTTTCTATAAATAAGGACCCTCTCCTACATGACCACAATTGACCATCAGAATAAGAGAATATCATTGATCCATTGCTACCATCTGATCCTGATCCTGTTTGGAACCAGCAGACTGGTTCCAAATAGGAAAAGGGGCACATCAAGGCTGTATATTGTCACCCTGTTTATTTAACTTGTATGCAGAGTACATCAGGAGACATGCTGGGCTGGATGAAGCACAAGCTGGAATCAAGGTTCCCAGGAGAAATATCAATAACCTCAGATATGCAGATGGCACAAAGTGAAGAAGACTTAAAGAGCTTCTTGAAGAAAGTGAAAGAAGAGAGTGAAAAAGTTGGCTTAAAGCTCAACTTTCAGAAAATTAAGATCATGGCATCCAGTCCCATCACTTCATGGCAAATAGGTGGAGAAACAGTGGCAGACTTTATTTTTGGGGGCTGCAAAATCACTGCAGATGGTGACTGCAGCCATGAAATTAAAAGATGCTTACTCCTTGAAAGGAAAGTTATGACCAACCTAGACAGCATATTAAAAAGCAGAGACATTACTTTGCCAACAAAGGTTCATCTAGTCAAGATTATGCGTTTTCCAGTGGTCATGTATGGATGTGATAGTTGGACTATAAAGGAAGCTGAGTATTGAAGAATTGATGCTTTTGAACTGTGGTGTTGGAGTAGAATCTTGAGAGTTCCTTGGATTTCAAGGAGATCCAACCAGTCCATCCTAAAGGAAATCAGTCCTGCGTGTTCATTGGAAGGACTGATGTTGAAGCTGAAACTCCAATACTTTGGCCACCTGATGCGAAGAGCTGACTCATTTGAAAAGACCCTGATTATGGGAAAGATTGAGGTGGGAGAAGAAGGGGACGACAGAGAATGAGATGGTTGGACGACATCACCAACTCAATGGACATGAGTTTGAGTAAATTCCAGGAGTTGGTGATGGACAGGGAGGCTTGGCATGCTGTAGTCCATGGGGTCGCAGAGTCGGACACAACTGAGTGACTGAACTGAACTGATCCTGAGACCCCATTCTAGTTTTACTAATTGTCCTAATAAACATCGTTTGTAGCAAAGGGATTCAGTTCAGGATTCCTGGCTGCATTTGGTAGTCCTGTTTCTTTAGTCTTCACCTTGGAACAGCTCTTCTGCCTTTCCTCAACTCTTTTGACCTTGACACTTTTGAGGATTACAGGCCGATTATTTTTAGCATATCTTCAGTTTGGGTTTCCCTGATGTTTCCTCATGATTAGATTCAGGGCGTGCATCTTTGGCAAGGACACCACAAAGGTGATGTCTGTCTCAGTGTATCCTGTTAGGAGGCTCACAATTTTGGTTTGTTTCATTAATGTGGATCAATTGATTAAGGTGATTTCTGCCAAGTTTCTCCACTGTATTTTGTGGCTGGGTACTTTGAGACTATGTAAATTGTCCATTACTCCTCTGACTTTTACCCACTAGTTTTACTGTTCCGCGGTTGAATTATTACTCTGATGGCTGACATATGGCGATTTTTCTAATTCAACATTTGGGAAAGGCATTCTCTTCTCACTTACTTATTCATTTCTTGGTTTATATCAATATGGGTTCCTGGATTTTTATTTTATTAGTGGAGACTTATCCTCAGTTGGGGCTTTCCAGGTGGCTCAGTGGTAAAGAAAGGAGATGAGGATTTGATCCCTGGGTCAGGAAGACCCCTTGGAGAAAGAAATGACAACTCACTCCAATATTCTTGCCTGGAGAATCCCATGGACAGAGGAGCCTAGTGGGTTACAGTCCATGGGGTTCCAAAGAATCGGACATGACTTAGTGACTAAACAGCAGTAAGAGCAAAACTGAAACTCTATACCCATTAAATAACATCTATTTATCCCTTCCTCTATTCTCTGGCAACCACCATTCTACTTTCTGTTTCTATGACTTTGACTACTTTAGATACATCATCTAAGTGGACTCAACAGTATTTTTTTGTGTGTGACTGATTTATTTCATTTAGCATAATGTCCTCAAGGCTCATTCATGTTATAGCATGTGAGAGGATTTCTTTTCTTTCTAAAACTGAATAATATTCCATTGTATGTACAAATCACATTTTAAAAATCTGTTCATCCATTGATGGACATTTGAGTTGCTTTCACCCTTTACCTGTTATAATAATGCTGCTATGAACATGGGTGTGCAAATGACTGTTTGAGACCTTGCTTTCAAGTCTTTTCAGTACACACCTAGAAGTAGAATTGTTGGATCATGTGGTAGTTCTACCTTAAATTTTTTGAGGAGCCTTCATACTGTTTGTCATAGTGGCTGTACTGTTTTACATTCCCACCAATACATACAGTTGTTCCAATTTTTCCATACTTCCACCAACACTTGCTTTGTTTTTTTGTTTTTGTTTTTCCCTACAGTAGCCATCCTAATGGGTTTGAAGTGATTCCATATTCTGTTGAACATCTCTATCATTCTTTGAGTATTTCTAACTTTTCGGGCATACATATCATTCTAGGATCACTTTATGCTTTCCCTGCCCTAGCCCTGAAATCAACCATTTCTCCAGGGAGCCCTAGTTCCTTTTTTGTGGAGATGGCGTTTAGAAACCAAAATCTGGGCAACCTTTTAGATTAGCTGTATGTGTAGCATTTCTGCTTTCCACAAGACTGACAGTGAGGCTGGGGCAACAAGCACCTCCTCACCCCCATCTCTACCTGCAAGCTAAGGATTCATTTCTGGAGCAATCATTTCTCCATAGCCTACTCTCCAGCTCCCCAGAAGGACAGTATCCAGCTAGAACTCCATTGGACACACCTTAGGCTCAATTTGGGATTTCAGTGGTAGGAAACATCTCCACACACTTAGAAAAAATTATTGGAACCTGTGGTGTAGCTATTTTAATTTGAGGTTTCCCTTGAGAGGTAGAACTGAACAAATATATGCTTAAGCACAATTTCTAAATTAGTATCTAGTTTGGCTAAAAAATATACCTATGCATCCAATAATGCAGTTCAATGGAGAAACCACAATTTTGAACTCAGCCAGAACCTAGTTTTTCTTCCTACACTGCTATAGATAAGCCCTGTGACCTGGGAGAGCTTAAGCTCTGCGAGTATCTGTTTCCTTGTCTGTAAAATAAAGACAGTAATACCTTACAGAGTTTTTCAGGGGACCGGAGATATGTGTCAAGAGATAAGGAGGCTGTCTGACCTATAGCAGGTAGGCAGCACACACCTTTCCAGTGTCATAGCATTTCATCAGTCCTGGGGTCAGCAGCTTCACTTATGCTGATCCTTTGGAATCCAGTGGAGTTTGCTCATGAAAGTCACCTAGTGCAGGCTATGGGGTCAAATGGCTACCTGCTAATGAGTGATCTGTAGGCCTCAAATGGTTTTCTTTCATTGGTAATTTAGATTCACTTCAAAATATATTCTTTCTTCCTTCCAGTGAACCTGCAACATTTCAGAAATACCACCAAGTGAGCCTGCTTGCAAGATTCAGTCAAGATCTGGATAAAGTGGAAGCCATTTCCTTGGTGTTCTCTACAGGATCTGTAATCGGCCCGAGGTACAAGCTCAGGATTCTCCGAATGAAGTTAAGGTCACTTGGCCATCCAGAGAGGTAAGCTGAGGCAGGGTCTGACAAGCTCTTGTTTCCTAAAGATGTTATTGACTCCTGTCCAACCTGCTTGGTCTGATGTTTCAATAGGATTTCAGTAATCACAATGAAAGAAGTGAGGGGTTTTCCAAAACTAGATTTGATTAAATAAATTTCCTAGGGACTTCCCTAGTGGTCCACGGCTGAGGTCCATTCTTACAATGGGGATTTGGGGGGGCCAGGTTTGATCCCTGGCCCCACATGGGGCCACATGCTTCAATGAAGACCCAGAGCAGCCAAATAAATAAAAATAAACTGAAAATAAATTTTAAAAGAAAAGTTGCCCAGTAATCCAAGAAAAATTTACTGGTATGCACTTAAAGATAAATGGGCCAATAATCCAAAGAAATAATGTTGTTACATGTTTAAACAATTTTTCCCTAGCACTCCACCCATGTTTTTTGCAAGCTGATACTCTGTTGTAGAAATGAAACCCTCATATAATTTGGCAAACTGATAAAACACAGCCCAGCATTTAAAAGGGTACAGAAAATTTGAAATATTTTATTACATTGATACAGGATAGAAGTAGATATCAACATTACATTTGATAACTGCACTGAGGAGGTCTTTGTTCTTAGGAAAAACATGCCAAAGTGTTAAAGGGGTAAGCAACCCATTCTCAGTTGGTTCAGAAAAAATAAACAGTGCGTATTTGTGTGTACAGAGAGGCAAAGACAAAGGGGGACAAAGAACAAAGCTGTGATGGTACGTGTGTTTTGTGAGTAATGCCACACTTACAGTCCTTGCAGTCAACCTGTGGACGAAGAGACAGAAAATGATGTGAGCAGTTGTTGCTTTACATTTATAAATTCCTCTTTCCTGAATGTTTAGGATACTTTAAAACATTTAATAATACAAGTTCCACCCCCTCCTACTCCCCAAAGATAGTCATTATATCTTAACACTGGAACTTTTTTTAAAAAAAGATTTTTATTTACGTATTTTTGGCATTGCTGGGTCTTCATTGCTGCGCAGGGGCTTTCTCCAGTTGTGATGCTTAGGCTTCTCATTGCGGTGACTTCTTTTGTTGTGGAGTATGGGCTCTAGGCCCATGGGCTTAACTGCTCACACAGCATGTGCGATCTTCCTGGACCAGCCATTGAACCTGTGTCCCCTGCATTGGCAAGTCGATTCTTAACCACTGGACCACCAGGGCACCCCAAACTGGGACCTTTTAATACTTCTTTCCTGGTTATCAAAGGAATACATATTCATTTTATAAATCTGAAAAGTACAAAAAGTGTTAAGAAGAATATCATAGATAATGTCATTATTCAGAGGCAACCACTGTTAAAATTTTTGCTTAATTTTTATTTTTGCTTAATTTTTAAAATCTTCTATTTTTTAAAATCTAGTTGAAATTATGTGGTAAATAAAATTTAACCCCACGATTTCTTATTTTTAATTAGTTTTTATTGACATATAGTTGCTTTACAAAGTTGTGTCAGTTTACTTACTGTTGTTGCTATGACTTTGCTTATTAACTGCGAGCATATTCCTAGAACATTAAAAATAATTGCTAAGTAATTTTATATCTGAGAGAGATTGTGTGATTTGTTCTGCTAGAATAGGGTATTTTTATCATTGCATTGACAGGGATATTTCATTTTGTTTTTACAGGCCCCAGTTGTGTCGGTATGATCTTGTACTGATGGAAAACGTTGAAACAGTCTTCCAACCTATTCTTTGCCCAAAGCTGCAGATGTAATTGTTGTCAGGACACCTGAGTACCAGTAACATCAAGAATGCTACAACTACAGGCTTTTTAAAGCTTCACTTCATCTTTTCCTCAAGGCACAAAAAGTATGGAATAACCAGGGTTGTTTTTTTTTTCTTTTACAGTAATGTCCTATGGATGTCACACTGCAAAATATCAAACAACCTTGGATTATGAAACAGTCTTGGGAAGGGAGTCTCTAAGTAGGGCAAATCAGAAATAGCTAGGTTCCCGACAGCTCAGCACCGTGTTAGGCTGTGTCCTGGGGCCTCCTTTGTTCCGACCTGTCGATTCTGCTTCTTGTCACTTGGAAAGTTCTGCCCGTCACAGTGGCCATCGAAGCATCTTAAGGGAAGGACTGGCTGGAGGCCTCACTTTGGACTTGACTCCATGTTCCCCATGCCAGATCCTTCCAGGCTCTGCACGAAGAAGGGAATGCAAACAGACCTACCTCACAGGGCTCTCGTGTAGGCTTGAGAGGCAAGGCTGTGAAAGATTCTTTGAAATCCCCTGGGTGCCACTTCTGTGAGTGGCTTGATACATGTGAATATGCTTTTATTTATTTTGATATGGGTTATCTAATGTGCAACAAGAGAGCTGCTCCTTATCAACACCAGCTTCTCTCTTAGGCTATTTGCTTTAGGAAGGCAGAAAACCATACCCCTGGGTTCCTGCCTTGTTTAAAATGGGTTAGTGCAGGAAGAGGTAGGGACAGACCAAGAGGGCAGCTGCTTGGACTAGACAGTAAGTGGATGAGGGAAGAAGAGCAGATGAAACAGAGGGGAAGCCCAGCTCAAAGGGACAAGGGATAGGGCAGGAGGCAGGAGAGAGGAAGTGGAGCTTGTTTTTCACTTAAGGTGAAGAAGCATCACTTTACATTTTAAGCAATACTTAATAAATGTTTTGTTTTTCTTTTTTACCAATGTAATCTGTAATTATTGAAGGAAATTTAGAAATGCACAAATGCAAAAAGAAAATATGCTATCCATAGTCCCAGGGCTTCCCTGGTGGCTCAGTGGTAAAAAAAAGAATCTGCCTGCCAATGCAGGAGATGTGGGTTCAGTCCCTGGGTCAAGAATATCCTCTGGAGAAGGAAATGGCAACTCACTCCAGTATTCTTGCCCGGGAAATCCCATGGACAGAGGAGCCTGGCAGGCTACAGTCCATGGGGTCTCAAAAGAGTTGGACACGACTTAGCCACTGAACAACGATCATCCATCCATTGTCCCACCCGTTAGAGGTAATTTGTGTTACTCTTTTGGAGTGATGCTAAATAACCTGTTTGATAACATGTGAATTCAAAGCACTAACTTATTTGCTCTTGGAGCATCTGAAGCTTCCAGTCTGAGAAATTCTCAGGTTTCTCTAGGAAGAGGCATGATATATGAATCTGGAATGACAACAGCCAAGTCAAGAGGTCCCCCAAGGGCCAAGGTCAGAGGGGTCAGAACCACGAGAGGGTGATCCTTGAGCAGATGCCCAGGATGGAGACAGAGCCAAGGGGTGGACAGCACCCCTCCCCAAGCTGTGGGCACTGCAGGAAGTTTCCTGAAAGTCACAGGCCCACTAGCCTCCTCCCCATCGAAGTGACTGCTCTTCTACTGCTTTCTGTGAGAACAGTCTTAAATGGAATGTCTGTTTCATAAACGATGGAACTCTAAATATTCTGTGTGGCACGTCTTATCTTTATTTATACATACACAGCAAATACAGAGTCTGTTCCACTGAAGTGTGGGATGCTTGCAGCGAATGTCTGAACTCTGGAAGGAGGAAGGCTCAGCGATGCTCCTGCCCACCTGGACATTCTATCAGCCTTCCTCCGTCCCATGTTTCCAGCAGAGGTGGACTTAGAGATCTGGATGCTCATAGGTTCCGATTTCTTTTTAGAGTTTAACTGGTCCTGTATTCTGATTAGCATAGTTACTTTTTTGTCCTCTTTGCCTTCCTTGGTAAGCAGGGGATCAAAACAACAGCAGAAAAATGCCAGGAACAGCATTTCCATCGATTTATACGCTCCTCAGGCCAGTGGGTTTCTTTGAGTTTCTTCTCCTGGCATCTCCTAGCATCTCACTGTGGAGTGGGAGGATGCATGAGCGAATAAATAAATGAAAGAAGCTTGGTCCCTGGAGTGGAGGTGGATTTCAGTGAGTTTCATGTGATAGTGATCAGGTGAAATGAAGGCAGTGACAGGTGTGACCACTCTCAGAATCTTTCTTCCCAAGCCCCTGGAACTTTTGACTCTGTCTCCAGTTATCCTTGCCTCTCTTCCTTCTCTTTGTTAGTGTATTTGTCTGAATCCCCGGCCAAAGATGCAGTTAAACTGTAGCCTACCCTGTTCGCTCTTCTATTCACTTGTATCTCCTCCTACCTAGCATTCTGACCTTCATTGGATGGTCATTTCCTCAGGGGAGTGTCCCCGGCCCTCATTTTTCCATAGAGCCTGCTGGACCTCTCCTTCCATAGCTATTTTAGTGTTTGTTTTTTTTTAAACATGTGTGTGTATGATTATTTGATTAATGTCTGTCTTCTCCATTAAACTGATCTGCCAGGCACAGGCCGTGTGCCTAGTGTGATGCCTACAATGTAGTCTGAGCTCAGGCAATACTAAATGAACACTGTCCATTATCTCGTAAGCCCTGTGGAGGCATGCTTGGTTGTGAGGAAGGACCGGCCCTCCACCCCAGCTACAGCCTGTCTCCCTGGGGGCGCCCACCCTTCTCTGCCTTGGACCTCTCTCCCGGGCACCTTTCTTACTCTTATCTCTTTTGTCGCTGTGGGTCCACTGCCCACCTCGCAGGCTTCCTGGGAGAGAGAGCTTGGTTCTTGTTTTCGCTCCTCATCACGACTTTCAGGTGGTCCCGATACCATCCTGCAGCAAGCTCACCTATCCTGAAGCCAAGGAGATTTTGCCCTTGCCCACCCCCCTGTTTCTGCACCTCAGCTAAAGCCTTCCAGGATCCTCAGGCATTTCTGGGTGACTCTGGGCCAGGCTTGCTCTTCCACGGCTCTCTTCTACCACCCAGTCTGCCACCAGCGTTGTATGTGCTACTGGTGCAGCTGGTATTCAGCCATATTGTAATGTATTTCCATGTTGGCATCTCTTCCAAGGCTGTGAGCACCACAGGAGCAGTTGCTGCTTATTGTCTTTGCTGCCCTGGCACCTACCACAATGCCAGGCACAAAGCAGGTGCCCACCGATGTCTGTTGAGCAGAATGGAGTGGATTTATCCTCAGGTATTGAGGGAGCCACCTCCATTCTGGTTTAGACATCAACATACTTATTTCCAAAACCTCCCACCCTCAGACCCCTATCCTGTGTTCTCATTCCTGACCTGGGATGCCAGCAGCAGAAATCCACTCATATTAGCCTGGATTTTATTAGAGAGAGGACGTGTGGACCCAAGAGAGAGCTGAACCATCAGACATCTGGAAGAGCAGGGATGGTGGCCACCCTGGAGCCTTCAGCAACAAGAGTCCATGGGACTTTATTAACCCTGTGCTCTGCCGTGGGTCTCTCTGCATCAGCTCCACCCACTCCACAGGGCAGCTGTGGGTCACTGGGGTCCTTGGGATCATTGAGACCACTCACTAGGTGGTCCAATTCCAAAGTCCAGGGAGAGGACTTGGCCCTTGGGTCTTCCTCTTGAGGCAGGTGTCCATCCTGTTCTTGTTGGTGGTTGTTGGAGCAGGTATGGGGATGTAAAGCCATGTGGTCTGATCAGAGCTAAGCCAGAAGAGGAGGGTGAGCCCTAAGACAAAGAGCCACAGGGAGTGACGGGCTAATTCATTCTCACTGGAGCCTCTTGGCTTTTCTTCCTTCCCACTCCTGAACCATTACCTTGACCTGCTACCCAGTCCAACATGTGTCCCTGGTGGTGGGTTGCTGCTGTGCTTTACAGGCTGCCTGGCATGTGCTGTAAGTGAGTGGCCTCAGTGGAGGCTGTGCAGGCTGCAGCTGGCTCTGCAGGTGCTGGGCTGGGGGCCAGAAGGGAGACCATGATCATTTTGGAGGTGGGCTGGTAGTGGGGAGCACAGTCCAGGGTTTCTTCCCCAAAGCAGACGGGTTGAGCAGGAGAAATCAGGAAAGGAGGCAAGGGGGATAGGTCAGGGGCAGCAAGCAGGGGCTTGGGCAGTGAGCCTATAGGAAATTAGGTTTGTGTCTTCCAAATGAGCTGTCAAAAGTCCCTTTCCACCTGGTGGTGGCGGAGTCCCACAGTCCTTCAGGTCTCCCTGCTGGGTTTTTCCACGGACTCTGACACAGCACTGGTTCCTTTCTAACAGTCTTTCTGGGGCCCTTAGTACACCCTTACCCACCACCCTCTCTCTCTTCTAACATCCCTGAATGAGCTATCGTGTTCTCTTTCACCGCTTCTACTATTTCCTTAGCAGGCTTCTGATCTCAGTCTTTTCTGCAAAAGGCAGTATAGGGTAAGCGGGTAGGCTCTGTTATCTGCTGGGATGTGACCCCCGACTACTGAATTCTCTTCACCTAAGTTTCCCTTCTCTGGACTTTAAAGCGGGGGCTTTAAAGAGCCCCTGCCTCGTGATATGATAAATACATTCATGTGTGTAAAAGGTTTCCTGTGGGGTCAGCTGCTATTACTTTCCCTCTTATGGTCTCCCTAAGAGACCTCCCCCTGTCCCGTTTCAACTGTCTCCTCTAGACAGAACGTATGAACGTTTAGCCCAAGCTCTGGATTTTCACCTGTGCGTTGAGAGGTGGTGCCAGTGCCAGGCGGAGCGAGGAGCATGGGCTTGGAAGGGACCGATGTTTGAGATGCAGTCCTGCTCGACACTCACAGCTCTGGACTTCGTTAGCCCTTAAAGTGACTCCATCTGAATACCTGCTCAGCCATCATCCATAAAAGGGATGATGATACTTGCTTTTCTGGAAGCTTGGCCACATTGTTTCCTCTGTAGCAATATCATGCTCTGTAACTCTCCATACTCTCCGCCAACCAAAGGCAAAGTGAAGCCCTTGAGAACAGGAGCTTTTCTTCCTCTTCTCAGCTGTGCACATCCCCGGCCCAGGCTCAGTGTCATTATTCATTCAGTTTCCCTCCTCCTATATTCCTTTGACTTCTCAGAATCAACATGTTCCAAACCAAACAACCAGTCGTTTCCTCCCTAGGCCTGGTCCGTTGATGTAACCAACTATTATTAAGTGTGTTATGTTTAGCACTCTGGACTTTGAATCCAGCGATCTGAGTTCAAATCTTGGTAGGACCTTTTTTAGTTTGGGCTTTCCTGGTGGCTTAGACGGTGAAGAGCATGCCTACAGTGCAGAAGACCCGGGTTCGATCCCCAGGTAGAGAAGATTCCCTAGAGAAGGAAATGGCAACCCATTCCAGTATTCTTGCCTGGAAAATCCCATTGACAGTGGAGCCTGGCAGGCTAGAGTCCACGGGGTCGCGAAGAGTCAGATATGACCGAGCGACTTCACTTTCTATTAAGTGCCAATGAAAAGCCAGGCACAGGGTTAAGGGCTGGGACAGACACAGGATGGTGAGACCTTGTCTCATTTACAGAAGTGTTCACTGTCTCCTGGGCAGATGGGTGATGACGCTGGAGCACAGTATATGCCCGCAGGAATAGACACTTCACAGGTGGCCCCAAGCACAGAGAAGGAACAGCCTTTTGGACTGCAGGAGCTGGAGAAAGCTTCTCAGAAGAGGTGACCATTGCCCTGTGTACTGATGAAAGAGTAGGAGTTTTCAGGCAGAAAAGTTGTCACAGGCACAAACTAACATCATGTGTGTTCAGCTGGAATGGCAGATTTGAAGGGAGAAAAGAATGGAGGGCTGAGAACAGTCCCACACAAGTGTTAAAATGGAAAACTTTGCACATACATAGAAATAGGGAAAATGGTAAAATCCACCTCCCTGCACTCATCACCCAGCTTCAGTAATTATCAACTCAATGGCCAATACTGTTTTGTTTATATTCTTACTAGCCATTATATTCAGATTCAGGTCAAGAAGGTGAAGTTTAAAATCTTTATTGTCTTCAACAACTTGGGTAAGATAAAGATGCTAATAAAGCCTTCTTCTGAAAGAAATGGAGTTAAAAAGTCATTGTTTCTCCCTTCTTCCCATTATTTTGATGCAAATCCCAGACATTGAGTCATTTCATTTCCTTCCTGCAAATCCCAGAATTTTGAAAATATAAAATGTATCTTTTTTCTTCTTCCTACAAGTGAGTCATAATATAGTCTAACACTGCAACTTGTTTGATTTTTAGTCTACCCATCTCTCTGGCTACTGTACTGTATCTGGATACACAGAGCTGCTTCCCCTTTTCAGGAAGCTGCTTAGTATTTGTTCCATTTGTGAATATACCATAATTAACCTCGATAGTCCTCAAATGATGGGCATTTGGCTTGTTCCCAATATCCTCATATCAAAACAAAGCCGACAGAATACCCTTGAACATAACATCTTTGTCTGCCTAAGGGCCCATCTATGGGTTAAATTGCTGGACGTGGGCTTGTTAGGACCTTGTACACTTTGAATTCTGACAGGTCCTCTATATGTAGCCCAAGAGAAGCTTTGAATGATATGACAAGGATGTTTCTGTTGTCCAGGCTTGTGACATTTTGGAGTCCTCTCTGTCATTCTCCATGTAGTTAGTCATGTCCTACCAACTCAACTCTTCCCAGTCTGTCCATCTTCCTCCCCACTACTGTGGTCCTGGCTCAGGCCTGCATCCTTTCTCATCAGCTACCAACTCAGAATGCAGCCTAATCATCTGCCAGGGAAAACATCCTAAAATGGGAACTAAATCATTCTCTTGCTTAAACACCTCTGTTGGTGTCTCCTCATGTACAATATTTAAAAAAAAAAATCCAACTACTTAGCTGCTCTTCCATGCTTTCCAGCTTGTTGCCACGGTCTCATTTCTCACCCCTTTAGGCTTCACAGACACTAGACGCTGGCCCCTTACTGGGGTCCCCAGTTCACCTTCTCTTTCGTGTCTCTGTTGTGGAAATGTTGCTCATCCTTTAAGGTAAACTCAAACCCCACCTCTTCCATGAATCCACGCAGTACAGAACCACTAGTTTTGGACCCAGGGTGACTTGGATTCTAATTGTGGCTCTCTTGGGGGATGTCACTTAATCTGAGACTCAGATTTTTCATCTGTTCAATAAAGACAAAAAACCAAACTTGCAGAACTGTTGTGAGGATTAGGGATACCAGGCACATAGTAGGAGTTCAATAAAAGGAAATTCTCTTTATTTCCGTGGTCACTTTGACTATCCCACCACACTGGACTGGAGCCTCTGGTTCAGCTGATGGTCAACAAGTCTATCTTGACCACTAGACTGCAACCTTGCTGTGGTCAGGGTTCCTGATTCACCCTGGACGTCCTTACGCCTGGCAGGGACCCAGCAAATAAGTGGAGAAAGAGACAGAGGTAAACTATAAAAAATATATACAGACGGAAAGAGGACAGAAGCAAGAGCAGAAGGAAGGAAGGTTTCTTTTTTTTTTAATATAAATTTATTTCAATTGGAGGCTGATTACAATATTGTATTGGTTTTGCCATAAATCAACATGAATCCACCACAGGTATACACGTGTTCCCCATCCTGAACCACCCTCCCTCCTTGCTCCCGGGAAAGGAAGGTTTCTGCCGGATTCTAGACCCAGGAGCTCATGGAGTCCGGGCCGGGGGTGGGGCCTGGTGATGGGGGCGGGGCCTGGAGCAGACACTGCCCTTGTCCGTCTGCTAACCCGCTCCGCTGGCGCAGCCGGCAGGCAGCGAGGTTCCTGGCGTTACTTCCAGGACGCTCCGCAGGGGCCGCGATGCACTCCCTGCTCGGCCTCCTCCTGGTCTTCGCCGGCAGCACCTTCGCCCTGTACTTGCTGTCCACGCGACTGCCTCACGCGTCGACTCTGGTCTCAGCCGAGGAGGCTGGAGACAGGTGCGTGGCGGCGGTGACTGGGTCCGAGGTTCGGGTCAGAGGAAGGGAGCCAGGTCCGAGGATGAGGTCTGGGAACCGGAGATTCGGGTTCCCGGATCGGCGGCGTCGGAGGCCGGGATTTGAGGCTCAGTCTTGGGCAGGCCGGGTGAGCTGGAGCCGGGACCTGGCCCTGGCTGGGATCTGCTCGCTGCCGGCCGCGCGGGAGTGCGGTCTGGTGCCTTCTGGTTTTGTTTTTTTTTTTTTTTAGTTGCGGAGGGAAACGCGCGCCTAACTTTGGGCTGATCCTGCTGGAGCATCTCTGCTCCCCCCAGTTGGATCGCCTCTTGAGCGATGTTCCCGTCGCCTTCCCAGGCCCAGGCCTGACCCCTATTTGCATCCCACCTTCGCCCCGATGTGGACCCGCAGCCGGTTCGTAAAGACTGCTCTCAGCCTCCCTCCTTCGTCCTCCCCAGTTCACTTCTGGTCAGATCTGCCCTTGGGACTTGAAGGCATATCGGGCTTGAGGAAAAACGTTGATGGACAACTTTAAATTATTCACTAATTAGTTATCGACTGTATCTTCTTGGTTGTCTCAGCTTTTCCTTTTGCAGGAGGTGGTACAAATACCTACCAGGCCGGTTTGTCGTGAAACCGGCCTACTATTTGTGAAGATAATGAGGATGTATGTTACTTATGTTTGAATATTAGGACAGCTGTTTTCAGTGACTGTTGCTTTGCTCTAGCTGGGAAGGCTGTGCTGTGGGTGTCAGAGTAAGAGAAACATTCTAATGAGAACCAGGAGGGTTTGCGTGTAATTGATCATTGATGGATTCCAGAGTTGTTCAGATGGCAGAGGCAAGGTAGCCTTTGTACAGGGTAACCCTTGTACAGGAATCAGAGTACACTGAGGACCATATAGAGAGCAGGGTGAAAAGCAGGCTGGTTGAAAGGGTTGGTTTCAAGCCTGACATATTATCAAGAAGATTATGTTTATGGTGTGGGACAAATACACTTTCCCAGGGAACCTTTAATTGGCTCCTTTGTGATTGATAAAGCAATCGTTTTACCTAGTAACTTAAGTGTGAAGTTTGAATTGTCCTTGGCCTAAAGCTTAGGGGGGAGAGTTTACCCCTGGAAAGGAAGGCAATTCAGGGCGTTTAATACTTGCCTAGAAATTAGTCCATTTGCCTCTTAGGAATAGTTCTTTATCCATTCATCTGTCAGTGGACTTCTAGGTTGCTTCCATGTCCTAGCAATTGTAGATAATGCTGCAGTGAACATTGGGGGTACATGTGTCTTTTTCAGTTATGGTTTCCTCAGGGTATATGCATAGTAGTGAGATTGCTGGATCATATGGTAGTTTTATTTCTAGTTTTTTAAGAAATCTCCGTACTGTTCTCTATAGTGGCTGTATCAATTTACATTCCCACCAACAGTGCCAGAGGGTTTCTTTTTCTCCACATCCTCTCCAGCATTTATTGTTTGTAGATAAAGAAGCTGTGGTACATTTATACAATGGAGTATTACTCAGCCATAAAAAGGAACACATTTGAGTCAGTTCTAGTGAGGTGGGTGAACTGAGAGCCTGTTATACAGAATGAAGGAAGTCAGGAACAGTAAAACAACTGTCATGTATTGATGCATATATATGGAATCTAAGAGAATGGTACAGATGAACCTATATGCAGAGCAGGAATAGAGACGCAGACACAGATAACAGATTTGTGCACACAGCGAGGGAAGGAGAGGGTGGACAAATTGAGAGAGTAGCACTGAAGCATATACATTACTGTATGTAAAATGGATGCTAATGGAAGTTGTTGTAGAACACAGGGAGTTCAACCCCGTACTCTGTGACAGCCTAGACAGGTGGGATAGGGTGGGGAGTGGGAGGGAAGTTCAAGAGGGGGGCATATGTTTACTTATGGCTGATTCAAGTTGTTGTATGGCAGAAACCAACATAATATTGTAAAGCAATTAGCCTCCAATTAAAAATTTAAAAAAAGACTAGTCCATAAAATCTGAGAGCTAAGAGGGAACTTAGTGATTATCCACCATTAACCTCCCATTTTTCCAATAAGGAAACTAAGGCTCAAGGACTAGCCTGAGATCATACCACTGGATAGTAGCAGAGTTCAGATGCTACGCCAGGTCCCTTGCTTCCAAACCAAGGCTCTTCTTGCCTCCACTGTGTTACAAATATCAGGTCATCCATCATCCTAGCCTCCCACATCTGCTGGTTCCCAGCAGACCAGATGATGGGCACATTTAAAAATCTGTTTTGGAAAGAAGACACAGCAAGTGACTTTATTAGGTATGAGGCTGTTTTTGACTGTTTCCATCTGCTTTTCCAAATCTCCAGGTCACTATGGTTTCCCTCGGACCTGGCTGAGCTGCGGGAACTCTCCGAGGTCCTTCGAGAATACCGAAAGGAACACCAGGTCTACGTGTTCCTGCTCTTCTGCAGTGCCTACCTCTACAAACAGAGCTTTGCCATCCCTGGGTCCAGCTTCCTGGTCAGTATCCTGCCCTCCTCCTGTGCCTGCCTCCCAGGAAGCCACGTTCTTCTTTGCAGAGGGGCCATTAGGCTGCAGAGCCTACAGGTCAGAGGACAGGCCACCGTGGCTATTGTTTGTTGACAGCTTTCCCTGTGTCAGGCACTGTCCTAGTTGCTCTACCCGCTCGACATTATTTAATTCTCCCAGGAGCCAGTAACAGGCACTATTATCTGCATTTTACAGACAAGGAAGTGAATGGTGAGAAGTTAAGTCCCTGATGACAAGGCGAGGAGAGGGTAGGGCTGGGGTCTGACCCCTCGCCCCACCCGCCACCCTCCAGCTCCAGAGCCTGCCTTTCCTCTCAAGTCTGCTGCTTTTGTTTCTAAGGATTTGACAGCTGTGGAACACCGTCCTTGAGACCTCTCCCCTTCTACATGTTGGTTTTCTTTTAAAATCTGTTTTCTCCACTAGTCTGTGAGTTCCTTGAGGGCTGGGCCTGTTCCTTGTTCACAGCCTGTGTGTTTGCCTGGCACAGGGAAGTGCCTTTGTAAGCGTCTGATGAACAGATGCAGGTTGTTCCTGGTGCTTTTAGGCTGGAGAGAGTCGGGAAACCTCCGACTCACTTGGAGTGGTGGGGACGAGTCACTCTGGTTTTCCAGGCAGCCCCCTGGCTCTCGGGAGCTGCAGTGTTAGATCCAGGCTTGCGCGTGGGCTCTTGGATGCTTCTAACCAGCTTCCACCTCAGGTGATACAGGAGAGAATTTCTGCTGTCCTCCCAGCAGCATTGTAAGCTGGTTGGTATAAATGTATATGTAGATTATGGCTTTGGATAGGTTTAGATCCCAGCTGTGTAACAGTGAGCCAACCATTTAACCTCTCCAACCCTGCCTCCTCATCTGTAGAACAGAGACTCTCCTACATAACCCCCTGGGATTGTTAACGTGGGAGGATTAAATGACCTAGTGGGTGCAGAAGGGCTGACACAGTGATGGTGCGCCTGGCACACAGCGGCTTCGGCACTGAGCAGGCAGCCTTGAAAGCTTCCTTCTGTCCTGCTTCTCCCTCCTGCCCCAACATTCAGCTCAGGCCGGATCTGCCTCAGCAGTGTCTTTGTTAGCAACTGGAAGAAAAGCAAACATAGCCACGCCAAGAGAGATGGGGACATGTGTGGTGCCGGAGGTTAGAGGCCATCTGTCTCCTGGGGTTGCCCCCATCTCTCTTTCTCTCTTGAGCTGATCCCTCTGCAGGGCAAAGAGCTGGCTGCTCCCTGGGGGTGCCTCCTATTTCTTCTTCATGTGGCCTTGGGCACCATACTTAATCTCACACTGGTAGAATGAGGTGAGGCTGGCATACTGCACAGGGTCATATTGGGGATTAAATTGGACATGTCGTCAAGTCCTTAACACATTGGAGGTGCTGAGGAGATCCCCACCTTCTCGCTTCCAGGTCCTTTTATTTTCTCTCTTGGATTCCATGTTTGGCAGGATGATGTCTACCAGCCAGACTGCATTTAGGAAGTATTGGTTCACTTTTCCCTTTTGGTTCATCGTAGGCTTTTTTGAGTGTCAGCTAGAAACCTGGTCAATACAAAACTTCCAGGGTTAGCATACCACAGAGATGTAATTCCTGCAGAAAGCTAAGAAACACAAGACATTCTGTAAAGCTCATGTGGTCAACTAAGGGGAAATCCATGGTTTGTGTCCATTTAGAATAGCAAAAAATAACTTGAGAGCTTTCTTTCTGCCTCCCCAGAGCCTCAGGGTCTGCAGGACTTATCACAGCCCATGTGGAAGGCTGGGTGTTAGGCGTAGATTTTCCCATTTAATTCTGTCTTGTCCTCTGAGGTTTTAATCCTCTTCCCAGTTTTAAGGGTGAGAAGACTGAAGCCAGGGTTGTAGTTCCCAGTTCTTTCATCGCCTTTCATTCATCTCTTTACAATGGGAATAGGGTTTTTTGTCCAGGAAAATAACTGAAGGAGGAGGGAACCTAGGCCTCCCAGGCTTCAAGACGAGATGGCTGGCAGCTGGCGGATGTCCTCATGCAGAGCGTTTGTTTCCTCTGCAGAATGTTTTAGCCGGTGCTTTGTTTGGGCCCTGGCTGGGGCTTCTGCTGTGCTGCGTGCTGACCTCAGTGGGTGCCACGGGCTGCTACCTGCTCTCCAGTGTTTTTGGCAAACAGCTGGTGGTCTCCTACTTTCCTGACAAAGTGTTCCTGCTGCAGAAGAAGGTAAGGTTAGAGGGCACCTCTGAGTGCCGGGTCCCTAGAAAGTCGTGGCATGGCCCTGAGGGGAGTGTGGTACAGGGGTTTCCCACAGTGCCCCCCTGCCCTGCTGCAGGAGGCTCCAGAGGGTCTATTGATGTCTCCTAGAGATGAAGGCCTGAGCTCAGCCTCCAGCTCCATCACTGCCGGCTCTGTGTCTTTGGGCAGGTTCCTGACTTCTGAGCCTCAGGCACCTCCATTTCTGGGGAGGTGGGGGCTGCACTAGGTCTCCGTTGTGGTCCCTGGGCTCTCTAGTTGTGGAACTCCGGCTTAGTTGCTCCTCAGCACGTGAGATCTTAGTTCCCCAGCCAGGGGTCAGACCTGCATCCCCTGCACTGGAAAGGAGATTCTTAACCACTGGACCACCAGCGAAGTCCCAGGCACTTCCTTTTTAAAAATGAGGAAAACAATCTCTGCCCTGGAATTTATAGAATATGAGAAGTATCTAGAACAGTGCCTGGCACCAACAGATTTTTCACCAGCTGGAGACTCTTCTGCTTCTTAATGGCCTTGTCTTTGGCTTCAGGTGGAGGAGAACAGAAACAGCCTGTTTTTCTTCTTACTGTTTCTGAGACTTTTCCCTATGACGCCAAACTGGTTCTTGAACCTCTCGGCCCCGATTCTGAACATCCCCATCGTGCAGTTCTTCTTCTCTGTTCTTATCGGTAAGACACAGCGTGTAAGTCTGAGTCTCACAGTCATCATGGGCACATGCCTGCCTCTGTGAGCCAGGCTCACGGAGAGCATCATCCAGCCTTGTCTAACGTAATTGTTCTGATAGCAGGTCTACTTGGGCTTGAACATGAAAACCCATAAAAATACTTCTGGAAAAATTAGGGATTGTTCATTCTGTACCTGTATTTAATGCCTATTGTGTGTTTGCACTGTGCTAGGCCCTGGGATTAGAAGAGAAATCTGTGTAACACATGACCTGGCCCATAGTAAGGGCTCAGTGAAAGCAGAGTTCAGGTTTGTGGGTGGAAGAGAAGGTGGAGGCAGGGGAAGGTCAGAGCAAGGGCTTCCTGTTTGATTTTGGCCCCTATTTCCATTAAGATCTGCCTTAGGAAGAGCTAGTTCCTTCTTGCCTTTTGACAATTGTATGACCTTCAGCAAGCTCCTTACCCTCAATGAGCCACTTGGCTAAATGCGAGGCTAGGATGACAGCAGTGTTTAAGTATCAGCTTTGGACCACTTTCATCTAAATGGAAAAATGGCTAATATCCTGTGAAATCAGTGACTATTGTTTTCTCCACACTGGAAGTAAACTACCCCACCCTCTCCAAGCCAAAGGCAAGGATCGTCTCTCTTAAAGCTTCTTTAGAAATGAAGGGAAAGACTACTCAGGCCTCTGGGTCAAACACGACAGATCTGTGGTTGAGCAGTTGCTATTAATAGGGAATTCCTGGGAGAAGCTGAGATCTTAAATCGAAGCAGAATCAACCACAGCTAATTGTTAGACCAGCGTTTAGATGAGAGTGCCTCTGTATCTCTATTAGCAGCCTGTAATTAACCAGGTGCACGAGGCTTGGAAGGACTCCAGAGACCAGGGTTCTAGTTCTGCCTCTGACAGATTATATGACCTTGATGAGTCTCATCTTGAGGCATCATCCGCTAGAGAAGAGGAGTGGATCATCAGGGGGCCCCAAACCAATCAGAGTCTTGGGAGTAGGAGTCAGGAGAGGCTGTTCGAATGCAGGTTCCTGGGCTCTACCCCAGACCCAGAGGACCAGAGTCCCTGGGGCACTGCCTGAGAGTGTGTTTTTAACAGCTTCACGGGGGATTGTGATACAGTCAGCCTCTTGGGCCACCAGTCACTTTGGGGATCCACTGGATTCGATGACGTCTTACAGACAGTACAGAGTATGAAATAGTACTACTACTTCTAAGAAACTTGTTTTTATCTTGGGCATACTGCACAACTCATAATGCTGGTGTTTCTCTTTGCTTGGGCTGTTGGGTACTCAGAACCAAATCTGGGGACGCTTCTAGGAAGTGAGTGAACTTTATGCATTTTTGCCTTAATTTTGTTTATTCTTCATTTTGTTTTATTCTTGTTTTCCCGTTTAAAAAAAAATGTTTAAATCTTAGCAGACCATCTCAAGTCCTTTTGTTTAATGAGGCAAATGTAGTGGGAAGCGAGGAAAGGAGGGGAAGGAATGGAAGAGAAGGAGGGAAAGAGGAAATATGTTTAGGAGTCAGAATTGTGCAACAGTCACGTATGAAACTGGAGTCACTGTTGTGAATTACTGGTGAATTTTCTGAAGCACTACTGGTCTTCGTTTTCCTGTCCCAGAGTAACAGGATGTCCCTTTTCTTCCTCCAGGTTTGATCCCATATAATTTCATCTGTGTGCAGACAGGCTCCATCCTGTCCACCCTCACCTCTCTGGATGCTCTTTTCTCCTGGGAAACTGCCTTTAAACTGCTGGCCATTGCCCTGGTGGCCTTAGTTCCTGGAACCCTCATTAAAAAAGTTAGTCAGAAAGACCTACGTTTGAAAGAAACAAGCAACGCTCATTCTCTGAATAGTAGGAAGGTCACGTGATCTGGGTCTCTTGGGTGCCATCTCCCTGGACTCTGTTGCTTATGTATGTAATGGATGTGGTCCTCTGAAGCCCCTCGTTGTTTTTAAATTATTCTCAATAGGTGATCTGGACACTGTTCTTCTGTGTGCCCTGTCCTGTCACGAAGGACACTGTGCTCTGGAAGGTGAATCGTATCAGATTCTCAAACCAACCAAGATTTAGCAAGACACTCTGCAAAATGGATGGCCTCCCCGGAAATCCTGTTTGTATTTTATTAAATAACAAGGAACTCAGGGTAGTGTGTCATCCTGGCCTCTTGTCAAGCCCTGAGCTGTCTCGGGAGAGGATGCTGACGGCCCTTGTCTGGCGTGCCTCTTCTGTGCAGGGATCGTCTGTCGTGACAGGCTTTATCCTTTTTCGTCCCTTGTGGACATGCTAAATGTAGATTAATGACGTGAACCTACATCACTGATACCACACTTCCTGTTAGTCTCCTGAAGAGTGTTTCTTCAATATATATATTTTTTTTTTGCTGATGACCTACCTCTTGCGTTAATGAAGGGAAACAAGCTGACAAACTGCATACAATTTCCATGTACAGCTCAAAAGCACAGTGATTGCTGAAATGCTCTTTGTTCAGACGCACTGGTGTTACCACGTCACATCTCCTCTTGGTTGCATGTCCAGACAATTCAGCTGATTGCAATCAGACTATTAAATATCAGTGCAGCTCACTCTGTATGTTATGAATATGTTCTGGAGAAGTGCTTACCTATCTGTGCAGAGCCCTTGACTCACCTGAACCAAATGACCATCAGTACCTTTTTTCTAGTCTGTCCTTTCTGTGTGAGAATGCCTCCTCTGTCTTGTTAGGAGAAGGGACTCGGTACACCGTACCAGCTGGTATGCAGGTACCAGCCTGCATACCCTCCAAATGCTTTTTTTCATTTCCTGAGAATAACTAAGGGATAATTCTGTTTTATCTTTCAATTCAGGGAAATTCAAGGAGAAAACTTGGCTTTGGATTACTTTGTTGTGTTGTGTTTTAACGAATCTGTAGCTGTCTGCTTTCTATAGCTGTAGTGTTGTAATTGGCACAGATCAATTCAGTTCCAAGGACAAAAGGACCTTGGCACCTAAAATGAACAGCTCTGGGATCCTGTGCCCCACAGGAGTAACTCATCATTTCTTATCAGAACTCTTGCCCTTGGGCACCATCTGCTGGCTTTTGATTTGACTTGGCCAAGACTCTTGCCAAGGCTTAATGCAGATCAGTTGTTCTACACGAGTTCTTGGGAATACTTGTTCACTATAAAGAATGGATTCCCAAGCAGTGTTTTTTGGACACAGTATAATCTATAAAAACATAAGTACTTCATTTTTAAGCATGTGTTCTTTTAAAAGAAGCTTGAGAACAAGAAAGAGCATGAGGAGGACACCAGCTGGACTTGAAGCTCTGTGGTAGAAGCGAGGGGAGACACTGGAAG
This sequence comes from Ovis aries, assembly GCF_016772045.2. NCBI lineage: Eukaryota > Metazoa > Chordata > Mammalia > Artiodactyla > Bovidae > Ovis > Ovis aries. Next base: position 202,477,897 of record NC_056054.1, read on the forward strand.
CTCTCCGCACTGCTGAAAGCCTGTACCCTTTGCCCTTTACCTGGATCCTTGGGTTTGTCTCTCTCCTTCCTCCCCCTTGACTTCGCAACAATGTGCCTTAGCAGTTGTGACTTTACAGGCAAAGCAGTTTCCCAAATAAATGGACATATGTATTCTGTGTGCTGTGTGTGTGTGCACGTTGCTAACTTTGCCAGTGGGATTCGGGATTGCCTGAGATCAGACAATCCAGTGTGTCTTAGCTTTCTACTCTTGGATTTCTCACCAGTTGTGTGCATTGGAAGATTTTCATTTTTGCCTTTTGCCTCTTAGGGCACATTTGAGAGTCGGGTTTTCATACCAGAGAAGTAGCTGCAAGGTGGACAGCAGGAAAGCTGTGGGGAAGGAGCAGAGCGCCTGTCTCAGATGTGGCAGAATAATCATGAAGAGACAATCACACCATGGTGGTCGTCTCTTCTTTCTGTGGATATGTCTGATGAAAATGCCACAGAAACCAGCTTTTCTCACCACCTATTTTTCCGGGCTACAGGAAACCCAGTCATGTAAAGTTTTCCTTTCCCTGACAAATTCTAAAACTTGTGAAGGTAGCTCCCAGGACACAAGCAGTCCCTAAGGAAAAGACAGGACAGAAAACAGTTGACGTCCACTTTTTAATTCCATGCATTTGGTTGCTCTGATAGTCGCTCTTGTTCCCATCACTGTACAGTTGGTCGATACAAAGAGGGAGAGCCGGCATCAGAACCTGCACAAGGAGCAGGAGAACTGAGAGAGGCCACAGAGGTCGCAGATGAGGGAGTTCATTTTGAGACTTGACTACCAAAAAGGAAGTTAATCTGCTTCAAACTGAACTCACATTTTATTGCAATCAAGAATCAAAGTGGGTTGTCACACTTCCAGAATCTAAGAAGTGGGCACTCCGAAGGGAGCGAGCTCCTAGTAACACGGTCAGTAAAGGACTCCTTCCTATTAGCCTGCACCTTTTGGTGGGGGTTCCCTCTGACCTGCAACCCCTGGAGGACCCCGTCTGCCTGGTCACCAGGTGACAGCCTAGGGCCAGGAGCCAGCATTCCCCTGAGTGCTGTGAAGTGGCTCTGGAGAGCAGGCCTGGGACTTGGCTGGAAGTCTCCTCACAGTACCTGTTCTGATGGCTCAGATGGTAAAGAATTTGCCTGCAATGCAGGAGACCTGGGTTCAATCCCTGGGTCGGGAAGATCCCCTGGAGAAGGAAATGACAACCCACTCCAGTATCCTTGCCTGGAGAATTTCACGGACAGTCTATGAGGTCACATGGAGTCGGACACGACTGGACGACTAGTACTCGCTTCCCTTACAGTGGCCTTGCTGCCTGCCAGGGGACTTGGCTCTGTGGGAAATTCTGCCAGTGTGCTCTGGTCACGTGACAGGGAAGCCTTCACCCAACTCCTTTTGGGTAACCCTATTTCTCAGAACAGTGAGCTCCCCTCTTCTGCCACCTGTTCCTGAGAAGTGTTCCAGTTTCTACAAAGGTCCTCCACTTGGCAGTCTAGTCCGTTCCAATTTGAACAGGTGCTGCAGTATTCGCTGTAACATGCAAACAGGCAGACTAATGTGATTTCTTCTGTGCTAGCCTGTATATGTTGGTAACACTGGCGGTGTGAGTATATTAGGGCGTTTTTTCTATGAAATCAGCAATGAAGAAAATTCTTGCTGCCTAGACAGGCACTCAATTCATACTGACAGTACAAGTCGAAAGTCTTAAAAAGGATGCCACATCGTTTTGGTACCTCAGTTTCATAGAATCTAAGGAAAAAGCAAGCAACTAGGACTTCTTAATTAACCCTCTGCTTATAGAAGGTGGTAAGGAACAGGCTCATTTAACACAATGAAATGATGTAAATGAAGAGACATTTTGGAATTCAATTGCAAACATACACCAAAGGGGCAATGGGTGGAGGCATGGAGGAGCCTCTTTCCTGCCTTTCATGCTGCCCTTTGGCCATAGGGTGGGACCTATAAGCAGCATACTGGTACATCCCATCATTCTCCCGTGTGGGCTAACTCAAGATCTTGAACCACCTTAGGAAATTGTGAGGTTAAGGGTGGGACAGCAAATAGATCTCCCCTTGCACACCATTCCAATCAAGTGGTAATTATTGCTCCAAGTGCTGTATTGTGAGAGGTTCGGAGGTTGTGTCCAGGCTCAGCAGGAAAGAATATGGTGATTAACAACACAGTTTGGGATACTGAGCGTGAAGATAGTAGATGGTGGTATGTGGTGGTATTCTGATTTCTGGCTTGGTAGAAAAATGAAACACAATACAGCAAACTCTACTATGAGCAGAGCAGGGCAGGAATTCCTTGGAATTTGTAGAATTCAGTGGCAAGAAGTTCAAGTAGAAACATTTTAAGAAAAGGGGGTGGAGAGTGAGACATAAGGGCATGGAAGAAAAAGGTAAATCTTTTGTCAGTAAGGATACATTCACATTGAAAAAAACATCAGTGCTCCACAGTGGGAGAGGGCATTTAAAATTAGGTTGTACCAAGAAAACCCCAAACCATCAAGTCTATTATTACTTGGATAAGAGGCAAATTCAGTACAATGAGGCCCTGAAATGGAACTCCAGTGTACTAATTAAATACAACTAAAAATATCTTTAATTCTAGAAGGATAGATTTGTTGATACCAAAGTTTTTAAATATCTGAACTTCAAGTAGGTCATACCAAAACATCTTATAGCACAGCTAGCTCTTCACCTCCCTGGGAAGGTGCTCCCCACAATCTAGCAAACAGGTCTAAACTTTAGCAGTGGTAAAGTCTATTTTAACTTCAAAGGAGATGCAGGCTTTAGCAGTAGTAAGGTCTATTATAACTTCAAAGGGGATGCAGGCTTCTCAGTCCCTCTGCTAAGCAATTTTAAGAGGAACTGTTGTTCAGAGGACAGGATCTAGAAATAGATGCGAATCAAATGCTCATCTGCAACACAAATTAAAACTCATTATCTTGCAGTCAGTCAAAACCAGATGCTAAACGAATGTGGAATTCATCCCAGGGGGGTTAAACTTTTGATCTGCAACCAAGCTTGAAATCATAGTCCTGGGAGTTTCCTTAAAGCGCTGTCGCCCAGTTGTCAGACTGAAGAATTGGCTCTTAAATTCCCTGAGCTCTTCATTCCACACTCTTCAGATGACAGTGGGGCTGTTCTCAAACACACACCAATTGAGAATTGTCCTGGTTACTTCAAAGCAGGCAATGAAGGGTAGCCTGGGATAGAGAAGGCATTTCTCTAAAGACACTGTTCTTCTCTGAAGCCTCTAGTCACTTCTACTAAAGAAAATAAGTAAAATGTTCAATGTGGAACTTTATTCAGCTCTTGACCATATAGTGAATGACCTGAAGATTCAACACTGTCTGCGGCCCTAACACGCTCTTAACAGTCAATCCAGTTAGATATATGGCATTATCATGACAGGCAGTCCAGATGGGAATTCAAAAGGTATCAAAATGATGAGGTATTGTAGTGGATTTTCCAGAAAGATCATCACTGAAAGGGATAAGACACATTGACCTTCATGTTTCTCTTTGGCCACTATAGGTGGGAAAGGCCTGGAAAAGCTGAAGGATCAGTGTTTTATGTTGGACAGAAAGAGGACACAGAGTTGTAGCCTCTCTGTTCTCAGAAGTAATGAGCCAGAGATTCACAGTACAGTGTGGTCTGAAGTCAGAGGATGAAACATATGGGCTTTAAACAGTGCTTTTCCAGCTCTGTGACTGAGAGATTAGGCCTCAGGCTAGAACTTCTCTAATCATCACCTCAGCTAGGCATTTTTTTTTTTTTTTTTTGTCATGCCATCTATTTCCTTTTTTTATTCTCCTAACTAGGAGGAAAAAAGGTTGGTTTTAAGGGATTTAGCAGGAAGGAGATTACAAACCATGTTGCCAGTTCTCGAAACTATCCCCCAGGCCCCAGGCAGGTTCCCTGTAGGCCTGTTTCTCTCAGGGCATTAAATAATTCTCTTGTGCTTCTAATGGATCGCATGATTTTATTTCTTAAGAAACTTTAGAAAGTGTACAGCTTTGGAACTTTGTCCACTGCTCAGTCATCTGCCCACCTAGGAGCTTTTGTGATCAAGTCAAAATCACAGCGTTAATCACTGGGCCTCAGGGCAGTACCCGCATCCTCAGATGATTGTTGTTGTACACAGAAAATGAGGGAATACAGCTAAGACGAATACCAGGGAGCTCCCACATGGCAGTTCCATTTTCATTCCTTCATAGAAATCCATAATAACTCATGGTTAGCAATCAACACAATCACTGTGCGACACCGTAAACCACACCTTCTGATCGACAGAAAACGAGAAGGATAATAATTATTATACAATAAAGTAACAATGATAATAATGCCATAACTTAAGATCTTTCATGTAGTCCAGCTACAGAATTCATACAAAATGGAATAATTTAATGAAACAATACTGCTCTCTGTATAAGTTAAACATTTTCCTTCATCCTACCTAAGAGCTATAAATTATAGACACTAAACTTTAAATCAATGTCTCAACATAAAGTGTAAACAAATGGAGGGATCAAACAAGCAAAAGGAACTGCTCTGAATTCCCTCCTGCTTTTGCTTTTTGGCTGATGCAATCAGTGTCACTTGGAGGAGGGCGATGCTTTTACCTGTACTGGAAATGGTTTAATACCTGTGTGTGTTAAGTCTTGCCTGATGTCCAATCTGATGCAGTGTCAAAGCGTTTAAACCATCCTCTCTAGGTCTTGAGCCGAGAAAGGGTGTTTGGCAGTGACTAATCTTGGAGACAGAAACTAGGCCAACATCTGTTTTTATATCAAATTCTAGATTAAAATTTCCTTAAAGCAGATACCTTGGTTTGTTTCTCAGAGCCCATGATTCTGGAGACAGAAAGGACCTCAGGCCTTGGACAACATAAAATCTTTCCAATCTCTGCTTAGCATCAGTTGTTCTTTCTGTGAATTTCCAAATCCAGTTATTCAAATTTGCATGGAGCCAAATACATTTTACAAGTAGCATTTAACAGAAAAGCTATTGTGGTGGGGGAAGGGGCTGCCTTTTGCAAATTGCCTGTTTTGCCTTTTTTCTGACAGTGGCAGCCACTCACGAAAGCTTCTGGGGTTAGAATGAGTTAATACAAACATAAGGTATGGTCTGGGACTGGACACTGGGCAGACTCATACACCTCCTAGCTGCTTTCAAGGACTGTTCCATTTAAGTCAATAAAACTCTAGAAGACAAACAACCTGGTCCCAGGGAGGGGTGATTCCCATCTTCTCCACGTAGTTAAACTGAGACCTTCTGTGCATGTCCTTTCACAAACTGCACATTTGCTTTCCCAGCACTGTTGTCTTATCCTTCTCTCTTCCTCAGGCTCTCCCTCCCCTGCCCCTTTCTTCCCTAAAAGACATAGTCAACAAGTAGGAAGGAAGTAGGATACAGGAAAATGGCACTCAAGTCTGAAAGATCAACACACTGGTCAAGGTAACACACTTGCCAAGGTCATGACACTGACAGCAGTAAAAAGTGGAATATTCGTCAAGGACAAGGTTGGACACTACCTGCAAGTCTCACTACCAAATGCTGCTTAAACTTTAAAAATGAGATCAGCTTCTACATACACAGTTTTGAATACATGCCCTCAAAGACCTTGGATACCAGTAGCTGGTCACCAAACTTTTCTAGGTCTTTGCATCTCCCATCTGGACAAGCTGGTTGAATTTAGTGTGGTCTTCTACAAGTTCCCTGGAATTGCTTTTCTTCTGCTGCTCTTTGTTTTCTAAAATGCTCAGTATGTCTTGCTTTGGCTCTTCTTCAGTCACTTACAGCCAAAAGAACTGGTCCCCTGTTCAAGTAGCAATAATACCTCCTGGTCCCACAAACTCCCAAGGATGTTGCTCCTAAATTTCACTTTTTTTCCTTTCCTCCTTTTGCTCTTTTCTTTCTGCAAGAAATTATTGTCTTTTTCTCTATCATATATAGTTCACTCTTTACAGTACAAAGTGTTAAAATGTCAAACAAAAATAAATATCAATGTTACAGTAGCTAGAATATTCAATAAAATAGATCCCTGCCATTCTTGATTGAAATGTTCAGTGAGACTTAATTTCATTTGGATATTTTTCTCCAGAGATTTGTGAAGTCTCATGTTCCTGTTATTGCAGCTCATTTCTAGGGGTAAGAAAGATGGGGCAGCTCTCCTCCCAGACAAAAAAGCAGGGGGAGAGTGGGAAGAGTCTGGGGGTAGGGTGAATTTGAAATGCCAGTATAGTCATGAGATCTTCAGGGTGGGTGTTCTTTCATTACCAGGTAGCAGAGCTGTAGTGTTTATTGGTCCTGACTGTGGCATCAGAACATTCCCCATCTGAAGAGTCACAGTCCGATTCTTCAAACTGCATAGGATTCTGCAAAGTCAAGACAACATAAGTCCTTAATTCCTTTCTCCAATTACTCAGTAAATGTATTTTGAACACCTCCCATGTGACAGGTCCTGTGCTGGGTTACTGGCTAACATACATGAGACCAGACCCTGTCCTTGTGGGGCTTACGGAGAAAGAAGACTTAGAAAGATGATGATGACAACGATGAAAAAGACAGTGAAAATAGTGTACCACAGTCCCACATATATTGTTCACTGCGTTCCAGACACTGCTGTGAGTGCTTTAACATCCATTAATCCATTTAATCCTCTGTGAAATAGAGGCTGTTATCATGCCTGTATATGGGATAAGGGAGCTGACCTACAGAGAGGTTAAATGGCTCGCCCCCCATCACACAGTGAGTGAGTCGGGAGGCTAAGGTTGGCATCTGGGCAGTCAGACTCCAGGGTCTACACTTTCAACCATGATGTGACCCATCCTCTGAGAAGGCAGTACTGTATGTTAACTGAAGTGGTACGTGTGTTCTGACAGCACACAGGGGCTGGTGCGGACCTGGGGGAGGGAGGCGGATACCCTCAACTAGGTTGGGAGATAGGGTCAGAAGTGATGCTTGAGTTGCATCTCGGGGTGAAGGGTTCCTGAGCAGTTTTATGTTCGTGCTTCATTTGGGAGAACGACCCCATTTTGGGAAGCTCTATCCTCTCTGTCCCCTACATACGAATGAGTTCTGTTTTCAGAGCACATTTGTAAGTCCAAATTGTTCATTAAGTCCAACCAAGTTAGCTTAAGGACCCAACTAAAACAATCAGCTATACAGTACTGTACTGTAATAGGTTTATAATACTGTTCACACAAATAATACATAAAAAACACACAAATAAACATTTTAAATCTTATAGTACAGTACCGTGCAAAATACAGTAATACCTGCTACATCACTGCCGTTTCTATGCTTGCTTCCAGACATCCTGGGCTTGAAATATTGATACTGCACTACTGTACTCTATATAGTGCTGTGCAGTAAAATTACACAGAAGCACAACCGCTAGGAGAAGGATGCACACACATGACAATGTACGCCAGACACAGGAAATAACTGAAGTGACTGGACACGCAAACACGGAAGTTGGCAACTTAAAGGTTCATACGTAGGAGGCTTACTATATTTCTACTTACTTCATAGAGGAAGTTATTTTATCCTATATGTGTGTGTGTTAGTCACTCAGTTGTGTCTGACTCTTTGCGACCCCATGGACTGTAGCCCACCAGGCTCTTCTGTCCAGGGGATTCTCCAGGCAAGAATACTGGAGTGGGTTGCCAGGCCCTTCTCCATAATTGTAAAGGCCCTAGGGACTTGAGCATGTTCTAACACAAAGATCTGCAGGAAAGGGGACAGTGATGAGAGGAGAAGAGAGGAGAAGACCCCACCTCATAGCCACGTTCCTCCGCACACAGCTTGCCCAGAGACATCTGTGTTTTCACGCGGCGCACAGCACACTCCTTGTCAGAGAGCCCATCCGAATGTGAGGATATCTCAATGGGGATCTCTGGCGTCTGGGACAGCAGGTCATCAAGCTTCTCTGCCAGGCGATCTTCGAGTTTATCTGCTAACTCATCAGGGCTGTTTGAGTGGTCACTGGTATTTCCTTCCTCGCCATCAGACACAGAGAAATTCTCAGAGCTGAAGGTGGAATATGACTGGCAGCTGCTGATACAGCGATGGGGCCTAGAACCACAAAGAACCAGAGGAACTTAGTCCTGGGAATGGCTGTTTTTCATGTCTGTTGGTCACAGCCTTGGTGGGAGGTGATCTAGTTTTCTGCTTGCCCCGGAGGGAGAGCCAAATCCAGAAAGGAAGAAACTATTTAAAGCAACAGAGAGAGAAATCTGCGTTTCCCTTTTCATTTGGTTTTCTGTGCTTATGTGGCTCCACACAACGCTCCAAAGCTGATGGCTACCGCTGGTCTTTGGCGGTGACTGCATTTCTCACTGGGTACAGGGGCCTCAGAAGCCTGAGCGCTGTTACCACCCTGTGGATCGACCCCTAACAGAAATGAGCTTGGAAGCAACGTTGACTCTGTAGCTCTGGGCACTGTCCAGCAGTAGGTGCTCATTCCAGGTAAAGTCAGGGTTTAGCCCTGATGAGACAAAGCTTCTGGGGAGCGGGGAGGGGATTTATAAAACTTCCTCATTTCTCTCCCATTGTTTACAAAGGAGCCTAGTAAATAAGAATGCTGTTAGCTTACATTGTCTTAAAATAACAAAACAAACAATAAAAATGAAGACTGCCTCTCCCTTTCTCATTGCCTGACCTTCCTGTATTTCTTAGTACAAAGTGATGCCGATGGCCTGTGATCCGAGGTTGGCTGATGACCAGGCCAGGTGATGGGCTGGAGTGATAGCATCAAGAGTCCAGATGGAGGAAGCCCAGGTGGGAAAGGGAAGTTAAGGTAGGACTCACAAAGCTTCCCAAGGCTGGTAACCCAGAAGGGAGACAAGGGGAAGAATGTTATAATTAAAAATGCAAAACCATCAGGTTTAAAACAAAATCTGTATCATAGCAAGAAAGAAAGGTGGGAAGCCATTAGGTAGGCTGAGTTAACGGTACCCATAGGAACAAATGCTGGAAGTAATTGTGACGCCTGTAAAATGGGGTCAGAGGGTGAAAAGACAGGTATCCAGGCTCAGTCTCACTGCAGAGGAGAAAACATAGTGTCCAAGGAAACAAGGTAGCAATGGCAGTGTGGTAGGATTAACTCAGGGGTGAGAACAGACTTCAGTTTTGTGCATGGCATATGGGCCCAGAATACAATCTACCAAAATATGGGGAGTCCCTTGGTCTCAGGAAATTCCTGGTTCTGGGCAGGTACACAAACCTTCCTGGGGTATTCTTACAGTCTTCCTCTTTAGGAACAGAACGCCTATCAGCAGAAAAGGCCTCCTGGGAGGAAAACTCCCTTCCATACTTCTGCCTGACAGCAGCTGTTAATTCTAGGGGTAGGGGTGTGTGGTCCTTCTTTGGTCCTACAAGCAAAGTTCTTATTGCTGGCTAGTCAGGAAGCTGTTTCTAAGGATGGGCTGAAGGAGGATCAACCAATTTAACTATACTTAACCTGGTAAGGTATAAAATCCAAGGCATGGGAAGTGCTATGGATTGAACTGTATCCTTTCCAAATTTATATGTTGAAGCCTTATCTACAATGTGACTGAATTTGGAGATGGGGTCTTTAGGAGGTGTGTGTATGTGCTCAGCCACTTCATTAAGGTTAAATGAGGTCATACGGGTGGGGCCCTAGTCTGATAGGTCTGTGGCCTTTTAAGAAGATGAGATCTCATGCTCTTTCTCTCTCCCCTACCATGTGAGGACATAGCAGGAAGGCTGCTGTCTGCAAGCCAGGAAGAGAGTCTTCACCAGGAATCTTGGACTTCCCAGCTCCAGAGCTGGGAGAAATAAATGTCTTCTGTTTAAGCCACCTAGTCTGTGGTATTTTGTTATAGCAGCCTGAGCAGACTAATACAAGGAGGTACACTAGGAACCAATAAAATTACCCATAAAACAGCACAGCCATCTGTCACAAACTGCCCACTATATTCTCAATTATAGCCTTGAGTCACATTTCTTTTCCCCATCTTTCAGTTCTTATCTAGTGAATTTGGATAAACTAGGATCTGCAGTGCATAGCCAGCTACCAAAATGGCCAGCAGGAAAGCAAGAACACAGTAGGTTCAAACTTCCCTCTAAAGGGCTGTTAGAAAGTGGCCGGTGATGGAACTGAAGGTGTGGCGAACTCAGGATTCTCCCTGCCCACACTGAAAGCAGTCACATAGGGTTATTGGTTTTACCTCTGTCTTCGTGGAAATTCAACTTCACTATCTACTTCCCCTTCTTCCTCTTCAGAGGAGTCATCTCCACTCTGAGAAGAACAAGGAGAAAAGAGTCTTATTTCTCTTTCTTACATTCTCACACACACACATGTGCACACACACATGCACAGAGACCCTGTAAAAGATTTAATTATCATCAGAGGCACTGAGAGGTAGCTTACTGAGTGTAACTTTTAAAAGCATACCTCTTCATTCATTCATATAGCAACTATCCCTGGGTGTCCATCTAGGCCTTGTACTAGATGCTGGAGGACGCATAGAACTGGGTAAGGCTGGGTCATCTTTGGCCTCAGGGAGGTGAAACCTCCATGAGAATGTCCACAGGTGAGTAATCAGGAGGGGAAACCAGAGATGAAGTCTTAGATTTGGGGGTGGTCTCTTGTAACCACTGCCACTAGTGGTTCTAGGCTCTGACACAGAGACTTCAACAAGAGGTGATCTTTCAGTTCTTCAAAGCCCAACAACTACTTCCCCTCTTTATGCATCAATCACTTTTTCTCTAGTATTATAGCTATTATGCTTACATCATCTCTACTGCTAAGACACACATCATTTAAGGTCAGATCCCATCTTGTTTTGTTGTATTCCTCTACCATTAACACAACACTGCATACAAAGTAGATGCTTAACACACGACTGAATCAGCACTTAGGTATGGGTAAGAGAGTTCTGGCTGGGACATCTGAGGCCCCGTCACTGCTTGGGCTCTGCGGTTCATCTGGAAGGGTGTGTAAGTACCTCATCTGAGAACACGGTCCCCTTGAGGGAAGATTCCATTTCCTTTCAAGGGCACAAGAACAGCCCCACTTAAGATCAACCATCATTAACCAAAGCCCCATGATGCACAGGATTACAACAATCCCTTGGGAGGTGAGTAAAGTGGGTCCAAATAACTGTACCAAAAATTGAGTATAATTTGTTACACAATTGCTTCTGTTGTTTATGTTTCAGTGTTTTGGCCACAAGGCATGCGGGATCATAACTCCCTGACCAGGGATAAAACCTGCACCGCCTGTGTTGGAAGGCTAAGTCTTAACCACTGGACCGTCAGGGAAGTTGGAAGGATAATTTATTTTTAAAGTCAGTTCTAATAATCTACCACTTTTACCCATTTGTCTTCTGATATGCATTTTGAATAGGAAAGACAGGGATGGAGCTATTCTGCCTGAGGAGACAAGCACTTGCCCCTAAAGCACTCCTGGGAGTGGATCCCAGTAGAGAGATGTTGAGCTGCCCTGTGGGAGCGTAGTTCTAGGGAGGCCAAATGTGTGAGGGGTGTGTTGCGTGGCCTGCAGACCCACAGATGCCTCAAAATGGCACCAGGATAGTTCAAAGATACATGTTACTTGGGAGTGGACTGGGGAGTGGGCTGATGGGTTTCTTCTGGGGGTGATGAAAAGATTCTAAAATCAGTTGTGCTGATAGCTACACAACTCTGAACAGAAAGAACTGAGCTGTACACTTTAAACAAGAGAACTGTATGGTAAGTGAATTATATCTCAGTAAAGATGCGACCAAAACATATGTTACTAGCCACAGGGGCCAGAGCTGCAGAGAATGAATCAGCCCAAATCCACTGCACTAGCTGAGACACGATGGATCCCCAGGAGTGCTCAGTAAGCAGCGGCACTGTATGTGGAGGAGGAGGCACAGCTCTGAGCCAGCGGCCCTCAGCTCCAGCGTCTCTCCTAGGAAATGTCTAGTTGACTAAAACACGCTCATTTGCGTTTCAGACACTTTCCTTTCTTCAGTGGAATTCCCGATGAGTGAAGATGATGTGAAACGGTGGTTAGAACTGAGTGGGTGTTTTCTGTGCGCTAAACACTTTTCATATATAGTGTTTTTTTAACTCATTAGCAAGATGAGCTCATATTTTTGGAATGTTGCTGTATGCCAGGTTCTATTCTAAATTCTTTACGATTAACTCATTTAAACTTCACATCAATCAGTGAGGCAGGGTCCACTATTAGCCCCATTTTATAGATTAGAAACTGATGCTCAGAAAGGTACTAAGTAGAAGAGCGTGGCTTTGAACTCAGGTCTGTCTGACTACCAAGCCTGTGCTCTTACATAAGGTCGGAGAGTTAGCCAGACTCCCAGCTAATAAACCACAGGCAGCCAGTGGGTGAGGAGGAGAGGAATAGGTTTTGGTGACTGAGAACTGGCTGGGTTTTGATGGTTAATAATGAAGGTGACGTTTTTCTAAAATATACTGGGAAGAAAGTGAGTTCCATGGGGGATTAATAAGTGTTATTTTTAAAAGGCAGTATGGTCAAATAGGTGAGGGAAAAGCTGGCTTAAAGGAGGTTACTGCACGATTTCTCAAAGCCAAGGATTTGTTAAACGTGTACTTAGGAATCTCCGAGACGGAATGTTTCCAAAATCTGTTTTATAATGGGGTCCTTCCTTCTTGCAACATCCTTAGGACTAGGCTAGGATATGGATTCCAACCTATTTTGATTACATAGCCCTAATATACAGCTATCTCCTACTTATAAATTATATATGCTTGAATCAGTGCCCTGATTCAGGAGTTGTATTCTTTAGTCTATCACCTAAGCAGTGTGGAAAGTATTAAAAGCAAAAATACTGCTATTTGTGCTTTTGTTATCTCATCCTTTTACAAAATGCATACTTTCTCTATATATTCTATAACACACAGCATATGATAGGTTCGACATTCCTCAAAGGCAGTGACACACTGCTGTTGTCTTTACACCTTACCTTCTGGAGTGGCCTTGTTTTGCGAGGTAGCACTGGGGGAGTGATGTGATGAGAGGCGCCAAGGGATGACACAGACCGACAACCGCTGAATTCATTTTCTTCCATTTTCTCAGAACCCTGGGCATTTTCCAAGAGGGGATTGTGTGCTGGTGGCTTGAAAAGGTTGGGGCTCCTCCCCACCGGCTTGGCCAAGGGGACGTCTAGGGAGCCATGCTGTTCTGGCCTGCACTGGAGGCAGGGGTCATAGGGGTCAGCCTGACAACAGCCCCAGGGGCCAGCCTGGCCCTTGTCAGGCTCAGAACTTCTCCAACAATCTGCCGCCATGGCCGTGGAGATGAGGTCAGGGCTAGAGCCAGGCATCTGTCTTTGAGAGTGGTTGCTGAGTGGGCTCCGCAGGGCTGCTGCAGGACCAAAGTACCTCAGGTTGTTGGCGCAGGTGGCAATGTCCTGTCCGTGCATATTGAGTCTGGGATGGTGACTCTGTGACACGGCAGGTGGGGGTTGCTGGTATTGCTGCTGCAGAGGATTATGGTGCTGGGGAGATGGGTACTGGGGTTCAGCTTGGTAGAGGGAAGTGGGATGGGGTGAATCCTCTTGGGCGGGCTGGTTTTTCAAGATGGCCGCAAAGTCACTGTGGCTGCCTCGGCTGTTCCCACGTCGGTGGCGTGGTTTGCTTCGATATCGGCTCTTGCTGCTGGAGGAGGACAGTTTGGGACTTCCGGATAAAGGGGATGCCGTGGGAGCCACTTCCACACTGGGGATGCCTTCAGATCTCAACAGATCTGGCCTGCAAGGAAAGAACAGGTTTGGTTTTAAACATATGAAAACTCATTCAAGTTTGAGGAAATGTATCCCAGGTCTGGTGGTCGCCAGAGGTGGGGTGACGGGACTAGGGGGTGGGCAATATGGGTGAAGGGGATCATAAAGTACCAGCTTCCAATTATGATACAAATAAGTCATGGGATGTAACAGCGTGGTAACTGGAGTTAACAATACTCTATTGGGTATTTGAAAGTTGCTAAGAGAGTAAATGGGGCTTCCCAGGTGGTGCTAGTGGTAAAGAACCTGCTTGCCATTCACGAGATGCGGGTTTGATTCCTGGGTAGGGAAAATGCCCTGGAGGAAGGCATGGCAACCCACTGCAGTATTCTTGCCTAAAGAATCCCATGGACAGAGGATCTACTGATGGGCTACAGTCCACAGGATTACAAAGAATTGGATACAACTGAAGCAATTTAGCATGCATGCATGCATGCACAGGACAGTAAATCTTAAAAGTTCTCATCACAAAAAAAATTGTAACTAAGTATGGTGACAGATGTTAACTGAACTTATTGTGGTGATCACTTTGCAATATACACATATGTTGAATCATTATACCATACACCTGAAATTAATATAATGGTATTTCACCCAGAACAGCTGAAGAGAGGTAGGAAAGCTGAGGAGAGGTAGGAAAGCAGAAGCCCCTGCTACCCCCAACAAGGCGCTGGCTCCTCATCCTCTCTCCCCTCACAGTGGTCTCAAAGACACTTCTATTCAGGCCCCAGGGGGTTCCAGACCTTGCACGGAAACTGCAGGTGCAGTCCTGCCTTCATCTTATGTGATGAGGAACCCAAAATGCCGACCATATTGGCTTCCGGTCTCACAGCTCATTACTGGTAGAATCTAGATGAACAGTCTCTCTTAACTGCCAGTCTGGCTTGTTGGACAGTCAGAGTACAGCCTGAAGGTATGTACAGATCACCTGGGAGCTTGTTAAAATGACTGCACAGGTCTGGGATGCAGACCTCAGAGCCTGACTTTCTAACATGCTTTCAGATGATCTCAACTGAGGACCACATTCTGAATATCCAGGCCTCATAGCAAATCAGTAGGCATCAGGCAGCAGGAGATGGTTTTTTTCTTCTTTTCCATGAGAATTTCAGTTAAAGACTTGTCTTAGTATAGAAGTTCCAGGTATCACTGGTACATGATGAAGTGGATAGGGTACTGTGGGATTATCAGCATCTTCCTGTCTCAGATTCACAGCACTGTGGTCAGCTGGCCAACCTGTGCCACAGACAGCATCTGGGGAGGTCCTGGGGCTCTCTACTGAGGAAAGAGAGCCCTCCAAGGCCCAGTGAGGGCATCTATCAATATTTACGCAGTAACTGGCTATGGCAGGGTCTAAAAGAGAACTTAGGTGAAAGTGTCCTAAGATAGGTGAAGGCTGCTCAACTTGGCAGTGCAAAATCACAGAATAACACTGATAACAGCACACCCAAGTTTACAAAGCACTTCACAATAGACAAAACACCTTCCTACTATTACAATACCCATTTTACAGATGAGAGCACTGATGGATCAGAGAGGTTAGCTGGCTTGTGTCCATTACAAAGCTAGGAAATGGCAGCACTCACAGCCTGAAGCTAAGTCTTTGGACACCAAGGAACAGTTCTCCCCCATTCCAAGCTTCTCCATGTTATAAGGCATTTAAACTATCTTATTAGACTATACTCAATTGTGATGGGCTTGGTGGATCCATCATGGTTCATCTTTTTCTGTCCCTGACTAAACACAAACTGAGGCTGAAAGATAGTGGATGGTTTCTCCTCTCTGATCGCCTCAGAGGGCACTGGCCAGCTGACTTGATAATCACTGGACTGTCCAAATAATCTGAAACATAAATCCTTCAAAAGGCAATCAATAGAACTCTCTGCAGCTCTAGTACCCACTCTGAGTTGCCTTTCCAGACGAGATCAGCTCATCGACTAAGCATCTACTGGTGCTGTCAAACTTTCAAACATGTTTCTCACAGGTGAAATAAAAGTAAACATGAGCTCGTACTGTGAAAAATGAAACAGTACTATATTCTCCCAAAGTACTTGGTGTTTTAGCTGTTGGCAGACTGCAGAGAGGAGCCAGAGGTGAAGGCTGTGCCTAGTTCATATACCAAAAGAAGGGAGGTGGTGGGATTCCTGGAGGGGTTTGCCAGGTGCCAACTGAAAACAATTTCTCTAGAGCTTGACCAGAAGATGGTGAAGCATGGTAAGTAAAAGCAAAGCTGGGATTAATCCATGCAGTTATCCCTCAGTGGTTTAGACTTATATTAGTCAGGCTATGCTGGGATGGTCACTGTTCTGAAAGTCTTAAAATACATGCTTGGTTTGCATTTTCTCACTACCTTTATTCTTACTGCATTTATCCCAATCTCACTGATAGGTTTACGCCCAGATTAAGGCACATTTCTTTCTTTTGCATTAATTTAGGATTGGGTCAACACTCCATTCATTGGGAAGAATTCCTCTAGCAGAGAGTTTGATTAAAAAAACTGACTAGAAGAGCATTCTAACATTAAACTAGCAAGGAAAATGTGTTGTAATTAGGGGAAAGGGCATCCTTAAAAATTTTTTTTAACGTTTTTTTTTGAGCAACTGTGGTTTCCTAGGTGATTTCACATCCCGTTTTATTTAAACCTCACTGAAGTTCCACACAGGAGTGGGATGAGGGGAACTAGATGATTAGATATAGGTAATTATCAAAGGGCCTGCTTTTGTTTTGGTGGTGGATTTACAGGCACTTATTATATTATTAAAAAGCACTAACTAAATGAGTAAATAAAAGTGGGACATATATGGACCCATAATGCATATTATAGAGAACTCAATTCTGTTCACTAGGGGGTCAGGAAAAGAAAAAGAAAGTACACCATTTTACCCATGACACTGACAGAGATCAACCGACATATTCCAAATCACACAGCTTCTAATGGGATTTGAATCCAGGCCTGTCTGGCCCCCACTTCATTTCTCTTCACTGTTCTATGCTAAGATAATAAATATTGATGCCTTAGACAGTAATAACTGTACTCCCGGAGTGCAGGACACACTCTCTCCCACTTCCCTACTCTGTATCCAGAGGCAGTACCGTGTGGCCACACTCACCATCATCTGATAATGTATTTTAGGGGCATATTTCCCCACTTATCTGAGTAGTGTCAGTATAGATGCTCACCGCTTGGCCTGCATCCCAGGTCTGTGAGGCAGGCCTTTCCTCTTCATGAGCTTCTCCATGGCATTGGGGTGGATTATTGGACGGACAGGATGTCGTTTGTAGGTTCCAGGATACTTCTTCTCCACGGCCTGCTCACGTCTGAAGAATGAAAGAAAAGGCCACGTCTCAGTCTTGCCTGGAGGATCCTATGGACAGAGAAGCCTGGCAGGCTACAGTCCATGGGGTCACAAGAGTTGGACATGACTTGGTGACTAAACCACCTGTCACCCAGACTGAAAAGGTGGACAGAATGTTTTCACAGGTTTACTCTACCCACAGAGTCTGGCCACACTTAACAGATATAGGCTATCTGAATAACAAGGCTGCTCTTCAGGTTAAAAAGGAAGAAAAAACAAAACTAAATTCAAACTAACCTGACTTCATTTTTTTTCCTTCAGCTTGCAGATGGGATTTGGAGGCCAACCTTCCCTTCCCCTGACACGCCTCGTGAGATACCAAGCAAAGGTTGAAGTCCTACTTATTTTCAGGAGCAGCTATTAGTCAGGACCCCAGAGTTTCTTGCCATTCTCAGGAAAACACTGAACTGCTTGCAGCAGTTGCTTTGCTTCCCTAGGGGGCGGTAAGCTCCCACTCATCCACACCAAGCTCCTCCTGAAATGAAGACCCTCCTTCCCTGAGCCACTAGGCAGGCCGAAACTGCAAAGTGCCCTAGAACCAGCTCTGTGGCGAGTCCACTCAAATGTGCGCCCCACCGGGGCAGGGACCTGTGCCTGGAACATCCCCCAAGCAATGTTGGGTGGATGAATAAAACAGCCACCAGTTTTGAGTAGCAGTAACCTGGACGACTGTTACATCTTGGCCGACTGATACACCCAAATCAATCAGGACAGTGTCCGGGTACGTACTTGATGAGCTCCTTCTCCCGCATCTCTAGCTGCAGCATGATGGCACTCAGTTCCATGTACAAATTATTAGCCCGCTCAAGTTTCCGCTCGTAGTGCTCACGAATATCCAAAGCATGCCTATCAAAGAAAACACAGGAGCAGCGAAGCTGATGAATGTGGGGGAGAGCCAGGATCAGCTCCAGTGAAATAAGAACAGGACGATTTCTCAAAAGCACTTGCCCAAGGGCCCTCTAAATTTAAGGCTCGCTTGTCTGATGTAGTGACTCAGACAACGTGGAGTGGGAGATAAGAAGTCCAAGTTTTCCACTTTGTTGATTGTTAAGGGCCATATCCACTCATACAGAATAGCCAGGAGGTAAAATCTGAGTGCAATTTATGTATAATTTATAGCCTTTGTCCATACACTATTTGGCAATATCTTAATAAGAATATGCTACATGTTAAGGGAAATACACAGTTAAAGCTAACACGATAATCCCTCATTTATACTTATCCATGGTATAGATCTTGTTTGGGCTCAAAAATCACTGCAGATGGTGACTGCAGCCATGAAATTAAAAGACGCTTACTCCTTGGAAGGAAAGTTATGACCAACCTAGAGAGCATATTCAAAAGCAGAGACATTACTTTGCCAACAAAGGTCTGTCTAGTCAAGGCTATGGTTTTTCCAGTGGTCATGTACGGATGTGAGAGTTGGGTTGTGAAGAAAGCTGAGCGCCGAAGAATTGATGCTTCTGAACTGTGTTGTTGGAGAAGACTCTTGAGAGTCCCTTGGACTGCAAGGAGATCCAACCAGTCCATCTTAAAGGAGATCAGTCCTGGGTGTTCATTGGAAGGACTGATGCTGAAGCTGAAACTCCAATCCACCTCATGTGAAGAGTTGACTCATTGGAAAAGACTCTGATGCTGGGAGGGATTGGGGGCAGGAGGAGAAGGGAACGACAGAGGATAAGATGGCTGGATGGCATCACCGACTTGATGGATGTGAGTCTGAGTGAACTCTGGGAGTTGGTGATGGACAGGGAGCCCTGGTGTGCTGTGATTCATGGGGTTGCAAAGAGTCGGACACAACTGAGCGACTGAACTGAAATGAATCTAGTGGTTATTTGTGTTCTATCCTTTAATAAGCATCTTTGGGTCAGGGACTACCTCTTATAAATTTCTGATCTTTCATGTTACCTAGGGCAGCAACTGAATAAACAAACAGCATTGCTCCAGGGATCTTTGTTGCAGAGATACGATAAAGGAAGATAAAGGTACAGACAGAAAGAAAGTGATACAAGTGATTGACTTCCAGGGCAACTTTTAAAGAAAAAAACAATAACCAGCAGAGGTGACAGGTGTGTAGAAGATGAAATGATTCACAGAAAGGGTTCCTATTAAATATCTGAAGACCTGGGAATAAGAAGAAGTGAAGTAGGAGAGGTCAGCTGACCTGAGCTCTTCTCTGCGCCTTCGAATAAGTTCTTCATCTAATCGGTGGATACAGGTTCCTTCACTCTTAATCTTCTCAAAGTGCTTTTTCACTTCTTCTCTCCATTCAGCCTAGGCAAGGACAAATTAGGTTTTATTAACTCCAGGAATTTTAATCCTTGATATAACCATAGGACCCTGTACAAGACTTCCCCCCACCCACCCCATATGATTATACTGAAGAGCCTGATAGAATAGATGTTCAGTAGTAAACTATCTCACATTAATGCATCTGCACACCCTACCCAACTCTTCACCCCATTTTCTGTGTTTACTCTAATACTCGTAGTCTTGACCCCAAGAAACATTACAGCTGGCATGCTAGCCATCATCTCTGGAATAAAGCAGCTCAGTTTTAAAATATTTTTTATTTTTTTCAATTTTTATTTTTACTTTATTTTACAATACTGTATTGGTTTTGCCATACATTGACATGAATCCACCACGGGTGTACATGAGTTCCCAAACATGAACCCCCCTCCTACCTCCCTCCCCATAACATCTCTCTGGGTCATCACCGTGCACCAGCCCCAAGCATGCTGTATCCTGCATCAAACCTAGACTTGTGATTCATTTCTTACATGATAGTATACATGTTTCAATGCCATTCTCCCAAATCATCCCACCCTCTCCCTCTCCCTCTGAGTCCAAAAGTCCGTTATACACATCTGTGTCTTTTTTGCTGTCTTGCATACAGGGTTATCATTACCATCTTTCTAAATTCCATATATATGTGTTAGTATACTGTATTGGTGTTTTTCTTTCTGGCTTACTTCACTCTGTATAATTGGCTCCAGTTTCATCCATCTCATCAGAACTGATTCAAATGTATTCTTTTTAATGGCTGAGTAATACTCCATTGTGTATATGTACCACAGCTTTCTTATCCATTCATCTGCTGATGGACATCTAGGTTGTTTCCATTTCCTGGCTATTATAAACAGTGCTGCGATGAACATTAGGGTACATGTGTCTCTTTCAATTGTGGTTTCCTCGGTGTGTATGCCCAGCAGTGCGATTGCTGGGTCATAAAGCAGTTCTATTTGCAATTTTTAAAGGAATCTCCACACTGTTCTCCATAGTGGCTGTACTAGTTTGCATTCCCGCCAACAGTGTAGGAGGGTTCCCTTTTCTTCACACCCTCTCCAGCATTTATTGCTTGCAGATTTTTGGATCGCAGACATTCTGACTGGTGTAAAGTGGTACCTCATTGTGGTTTTGATTTGCATTTCTCTGATAATGAGTGATGTTGAACATCTTTTCATGTGTTTGTTAGACATCCGTATGTCTTCTTTGGAGAAGTGTCCATTTAGTTCTTTGGCCCATTTTTTGATTGGGTCATTTATTTTTCTGGAATTAAGCTGCATAAGTTGCTTGTATATTTTTGAGATTAGTTATTTGTCAGTTGCTTCATTTGCTATTATTTTCTCCCATTCCGAAGGCTGTCTTTTCACCTTGCTTATAGTTTCCTTTGTTGTGCAGAAGCTTTTAATTTTAATTAGATCCCATTTGTTTATTTTTGCTTTTATTTCCAGAATTCTGGGAGGTGGATCATAGAGGATCCTGCTGTGATTTATGTCGGAGAGTGTTTTGCCTATGTTCTCCTCTAGGAGTTTTATAGCTTCTGGTCTTACATTTAGATCTTTAATCCATTTTGAGTTTATTTTTGTGTGCGGTGTTAGAAAGTGATCTAGTTTCATTCTTTTACAAGTGGTTGACCAGTTTTCCCAGCACCACTTGTTAAAGAGATTGTCTTTACTCCATTGTATATTCTTGCCTCCTTTGTCAAAGATAAGGTGTCCATATGTGTGTGGATTTATCTCTGGGCTTTCTATTTTGTTCCATTGGTCTATATTTCTGTCTTTGTGCCAGTACCATACCGTCTTGATGACTGTGGCTTTGTAGTAGAGCCTGAAGTCAGGCAAGTTGATTCCTCCAGCTCCATTCTTCTTTCTCAAGATTGCTTTTGGCTATTCGAGGTTTTTGTATTTCCATACAAATCTTGAAATTATTTGTTCTAGTTCTGTGAAAAATATGGCTGGTAGCTTGATAGGGATTGCATTGAATTTGTAAATTGCTTTGGGTAGTATACTCATTTTCACTATATTGATTCTTCTGATCCATGAACATAGTATATTTCTCCATCTATAAGTGTCCTCTTTGATTTCTTTCATCAGTGTTTTATAGTTTTCTATATATAGGTCTTTAGTTTCTTTAGGTAGATATATTCCTAAGTATTTCATTCTTTTCGTTGCAATGGTGAATGGAATTGTTTCCTTAATTTCTTTTTCTACTTTCTCATTATTAGTGTATAGGAATGCAAGGGATTTCTGAGTGTTGATTTTATATCCTGCAACCTTATTATATTCATTGATTAGCTCTAGTAATTTTCTGGTGGAGTCTTTAGGGTTTTCTATGTAGAGGATCATGTCATCAAGCAGCTCAGTTTTAAGTCAAGATTCTGGTGGAGAGAGCCTGGCTAGAAAGAACAGCTCTGATAACCATATGGTACAAGCATGTGTCAGTCAGAATACGACCATTTTTACATTGGACCAGAATTCTTCCTGGGCTTTGTTTACAAAAATATCTTGAGAAAATATTTAGTATAGAAGATCCAAGAGGCATGAACAACAGGAGAAGGGGATAAAAATATGGAGACTTATACAGGAATCTGTGGGCTTCTCAGGTGGCGCTAGTAGTAAAGAACCCGCCTGCTAATGTAGGAGATGTTAAGAGATGTGGGTTCGATCCCTGGGTTGGGAAAATCTCCTGGAGGAGGGCATGGCAACTCACTCCAGTATTCTTGCCTGGAGAATCCCACGGACAGAGGAGTCTGGAGGGCTACAGTCCATGGGGCTGCAAAGAATTGGACACGACTTAAGTGACTGAGCATGCACGCATGCATCTAGGAATTTGGGAGTGAGAAAGAAAAGAGGGAAGGAGGGAGGGGGAGAAAGAGCATGGTCAAAGAATTTAGTAGTCTGGAAACAAATTTAGGAGAGGGATGGGTATCTAATATGTGATTTTAGTTGTTCAAAGTATAAGCCTCTTCCAATTTCCTAAATCTTTAGTAAAGCCTCTGACATTCACCTTGACTTTGGATGAGTATATTTATTTGGTTTTGCTTTTAAAAAAAAAAAAATAAAGAAAGGTACTGAACTGCATCTTTGGGTCAATGACAGGACAAAGATAAAGGAACCACCAAAAGATGGCAGGGATGGGGGTCTAAAAAGCAGAGCCAAAGTGTCCATGTAATTATAAATCTCCCAGAAGTTCACCAAAGTATTAAAAAGGACACTGGACTTTTCCATAAGGCATGGTGTTTCAGACTAATTTCATCTAAATTTTAGGAGGCAGGAAAATCTCTGCAGAAATACAGTCTATAGACCATTTCTAGAGAAACAGCTAAAGGAGAACCTTCCTCATTATGTATGCACTACTATCCTAAGAAGCTAATGAGATAATCTAAAATAATTTCCAGTGAGAGCTAAATACGTAACGAAATGTTTCTAACTGCATTGTTTTCCACAGCTCTTCTATCCTTTTAAGATTCATAAAAATGATCTCTCTAGACCCTGGAAGAAGTTATACTCAAGTAATTGTGAAATTAGAAAAGCTTTCTCCCCAGATTTGCTGTTTCTCATTTATTTTTATAGAAGAAATTATATTACAATGATTTAGAAAGTGTTCATTCTGCTTATCTGTTTATAATATGTTAGATCTTCATATATATACATATATACACACATATTGACTGACCATTGGGAAGCGACTTCTGTCAGTTGATTTTCTGGCATCAAATCTGCCAAGCAATGTCATCAAAAAGCCAAGATCTAGAATGTCTGCCCATTGTTTGGCAGCAGTCTTTGACAATGGTGATGTGGTGGTTTGGTTGCTAAGTCGTGGTGGTATCCAAGCAGTAAACACAGGTTTGGTTGAGTCCAGGTAATGCTGTTCTCTCAGCCATCAGATTAAAGTCACAAAGAGCAAGAGTATTTGAGTTTTAAGATGCCAAAGACTGACATGATCAAGGGTGGCTGGACCTAAAATGGATAAGGGAGGGGGCCAAGGGTGGGTCTTAAAGCATCCTCTTTTGTGAAGATCATGTCAGTGGATCCTGACACTTTAACAGGGACCAAGAATATCTCTCTCTAGTGGTGAGGGATCAGATATCGCAGATTAGATTTTTAAAATTCTAATGGAGAAGGCAATGGCAACCCACTCCAGTACTCTTGCCTGGAAAATCCATGGACAGAGGAGCCTGGTAGGCTGCAGTTCATGGGGTCGCTAAGAGTCAGACATGACTGAGCGACTTCACTTTCACTTTTCATGCATTGGAGAAGGAAATGGCAACCCACTCCAGTGTTCTTGCCTGGAGAATCCCAGGGACGGGGGAGCCTGGTGAGCTGCAGTCTATGGGGTCGCACAGAGTCAGACACGACTGGAGCAACTTAGCAGCAGCAGCAGCAGAGGAAATGAACCTCCTGACATCTGGCTCATGGAATGTGAAACTGAAAAGACAACCCTCTCAAGACTGAAACTTGTTAAAGTAGATTTCCTCAAAAGAAATTCCCTTTGTGGGAAAATACCAAGTACTGACTAATACAATAATGTGTTTTCCTCAAAGGTACTGTGTTACAGGTAGATGTTAATTTTGGAGTTCCATCACATATACTTAGAATCTTTATGTAACAGGAGTTCCAATTTGCACTGAATCTGCAATTTAGAGATGTCTGGCCATATCTAAGAAATGGAGGTGGGCAGGCTGAAGTCAGTTTGCACAGAGATTAAGGAGTCTCTGAGAGAAAACATGAGGGGGGAGGAGTCCTGTGTGACTCTGATCTATAACAGTCCTCAAAATAGGAGTGGAGAGGCATTTCCTACTGTTTCACTAAAATACCAACAAAACCTTGGGCCATAGCTAGCACTATTATGTGACCTGTAACAAAATGTAACTCAACAGGGAAAGGACCAGTTCATTGCATAAGCACAATGTGCAAGTTTGGAATCTGGAGAAGCCCACAGCTTTTTAGTTACTGCAAAAAAATAGCAGCTCCTGGTGGGTGACGGCAGTTCCTTAAGGATAAGGCAGCATCCCATAGATGCCAGCTGGGGACTACAGTCTCTCAGCAGAAAACAGTACTAACCAATAAAGTAACACTCAGCAGATGCTAGGTGGAAGACTGCTGTTCTAGCCAGAGTCAGTGGAAAGTACGTGTGTGTTAGTCGCTCAGTCGTGTCTGACTCTTTGTGATCCCATGGACTGTAGCCCACCAGGCTCCTCTGTCGATGGGATTCTCCAGGCAAGAATACTGGAGTGGGTTTCCATTTCTTCCTCCAGAGAATCTTCCCGACCCAGGGGTTGAACCCAGGTCTCCTGCATAGCAGGCAGACTCTTTACAGTCTGAGCCACCAGGGAGGCCACAAGGAAAGGCGGGCAGACATTAATATGAGGCTATCTGAGATCCCTACTCTTTACTGGGGATTCCCCCAAATTACATGTAGAGTGGAGGAGGGAGCAGGGAGTGTTTCACAAGGTACGTAAGTCCAGTAAGCAGGTAAGGGAAAAATACAGTGAAATCAGGGTTATTATAGTGAATGGAATCCTCTTCACAGCCCAGGTAAGGCCTGGGGAAGGCTGTAACATTTAGCACGTTTTTGTCTTCTCAGATATTTAACCAGTTCACTGAAGCCCTTGCACCCATACGTTGCTCCTCCTCTCTCTCGTAACAGAGGTGTCAAAATGAAGCTGAATTAATATATGAATGGATGAATAAGACAGATGATATCTATACAATAGAATACTATTCAGTCATAAAAGGAATGAATTTGTGACACACTACAACATTAAAGCTCAACATTCAGAAAACGAAGATCATGGCATCTGGTCCCATCACTTCATGGGAAATAGATGGGGAAACAGTGGAAACAGTGTCAGACTTTATTTTGGGGGGCTCCAGAATCACTGCAGATGGTGACTGCAGCCATGAAATTAAAAGACGCTTACTCCTTGGAAGCAAAGTTATGACCAGCCTAGACAGCATATTCAAAAGCAGAGACATTACTTTGCCAACAAAGGTCCATCTAGTCAAGGCTATGGTTTTTCCAGTGGTCATGTATGGATGTGCGAGTTGGACTATGAAGAAAGCTGAGCACCAAAGAATTGATGCTTTTGAACTGTGGTGCTGGAGAAGACACTTGAGAGTCCCTTGGACTGCAAGGAGATCCAACCAGTCCATTCTAAAGGAGATCAGTCCTGGGTGTTCATTGGAAGGACTGATGCTGAGGCTGAAACTCCAATACTTTGGCTGCCTCATGTGACGAGCTGACTCATTGGAAAAGACCCTGATGCTGGGAGGGACTGGGGGCAGGAGAAGGGGACGACCGAGGATGAGATGGCTGGATGGCATCACCGACTCGATGCACATGAGTCTGAGTGAACTCCGGGAGTTGGTGATGGACAGGGAGGCCTGGCGTGCTACGATTCACGGGGTCGCAAAGAGTCGGACACGACTGAGTGACTGAAATGAACTGAACAACATAGATGAGCCTTGAAGACATGCTAAATGAAACAAACCAGACAAAGAAAGACAACTATTGTATCATCCTACTTCAGTGAAATATCTAGAGTAGGCAAATTCATAGAGAGAGAAAGCAGAACAGAGATTTCTGTGGGGAGCAGAGAATGAGAAGTTAGTGCTTAATGAGGTAATGAGAAATTTTGAAAATAGATAATGGTGATAGTTTTATAACCCTGGAATGTGATTTCTGCCACTGAATTGTACGTTTAAAAATTGTTAAAATAGCAAATTTTATAATATCTTTTACCATGATTTTTATAAAGTAATGAAAAAAAGAAGCTTAGCTATGAGAAATGAAGAAGCAGGATGTTGAGGGGCTATGCTGCTGCTGCTGCTAAGTCACTTCAGTCGTGTCCAACTTTGTGCAACCCCATAGATGGCCTCCCACCAGGCTCCCCCGTCCCTGGGATTTTCCAGGCAAGAACACTGGAGTGGGTTGCCATTTCCTTCTCCAATGCATGAAAGTGAAAAGTGAAAGTGAAGTCGCTCAGTCATGTCTGACTCTTGGCGACCCCATGGACTGCAGCCTACCAGGCTCCTCTGTCCATGGGATCTTCCAGGCAAGAGTACTGGAGTGGGGTGCCATTGCCTTCTCTGTTGAGGGGCTATAAGTAGTAGGAAATCTTAGATTCTGAGTCAGAAAGGTCTTAACTCTTGATTAGTGCATGAGTCCTCCTTACTACCTCCCCCAGTGAGCACAAGCTTGTCTCTAGGACTTACTTGCTCATGATTAAATTACTCTTAAGGCAGAACAGTCTATCCCTCTAATGAGCTATCTGTCTCTGCAACTCCCAGCCCTGGAGTTTCTGGGTGGTCACAGTGGCACTGGGTAGTCACGAAATTACACTTGCTCCTTGGAAGAAAAACTATGACAAACCTAGGCAGTATATTAAAAAGCAGAGGTATCACTTTGCCAACAAAGGTCCATATAGTCAAAGCTATGGTTTTTCCAGCAGTCATGTATGGATGTGAGAGTTGCATCATAAAGGAGGCGGAGCGCCGAAGAATTGATGCCTTCGAACTGTGGAGCTGTGAAGACTCTTGAGAGTCCCTTGGGTAGCAAGGAGGTCAAACCACTCAAGCCTAAAGAAAGTCAAGCCTGAATATTTATTGGAAGGATTGATGCTGCAGCTCCAATACTCTGGCCACCTGATGTGAAGAGTCAACCTATTAGATAAGACCCTGCTGGGAAAGAAGGCAAAGAAGAGGGTGGCAGAGGATGAAATGGTTAGATAGCATCACTGGACATAAATTTGAGCAAACTCTGGGAGATAGTGAAGGACAGGGAAGCCTGGTGCGCTGCAGTCCATGGGGTCACAAAGAGTTGGACACGACTTAGTGACTGAACAACAGCAACAACGGTGGCACTCAAAACGGTGCAAAGACAGGGTTGTAGAAGAGCTCAGAAGCAGGGCACAAGATGCACCTAGCAGCTGGGATCTACGACCAGGCTAAAATGTTTTCTAAAGACTTCTATCAAACGTAATTGAACACCAGGAGCAATAATTGTCTACTTGGAGAAATGGTTTATTGTCCAGGAATGAAGCAATAGCTTTGGCAGAATCTAATATTGTACTGAAATTGGTTGCTTTGCTCATCTGTTCTCTATATGCTGCTTCTTTATACAAGTGCTATTGATGAGAAACAGGTGAAGCATGTTCTCTCAGGAAGACATCAGCTGGGTTCTTGGCAGCACCCTTGACTGATAGTTTGGGGGGAAGGTGGCGACCAGCAGCTAAACAACTATTGGTTGACGACTGCTGTGGAGAGAATTCTGGCAGCAGGCAGGAGGCAAGGCCTCAGGTACAAGAGGGCTATCAATAAGCAAAACTATGCGCTAAAAAACTAGTTCTTGCCCATTGTGGGAGGATGATTTGTCAAAACACAATTAATAGGAGCTCCCTAGTTGCCATTCTTATCCATCTCAGGAGTTCATCAGAAAAAGTACCCAGAACATACAACCTCAAAGAAGGCTTAATCTTTATAGCTTTGCGGGAGATGAATAATAACATCTTGCAATCAAACAGCTCTCTACAGCCTCCAGTGCACTTGCATGTTCATTATCTTATCTGATCCTCACCAAAACTCCACAAGGAAGGGAAAACATGGTCATCTTCACTGTTTAGATGAGTTAGCTGAGGTTTACGGAAGTTTAATGACTTATCCAAGGCCACAGGACAGGGATTTATGCTCAAAATCTGTTACTTTTCCCAGTACCTCCCTCATTAGTTCACAAATACTTCATTATCATTAGCCAGAGATGGTCTGAATTTCAGACTCAAGCAAATCAGCCTGTAAATAACTGAAAAATTCTAGGAACTAGAAGGGTATTTTTAACTATTTATGGAGAGGTAAACTTTTACATTGGGAGAAAAAGGTGGTAGAATTTATGAATATTAAAACACCATGCTGTATGTTTTGTAGTAAAGGCTAACAGATACATTAAATTATATTTGATTTGGAGCTACTAGGTGAAAAGGTAGAGAAAAGGTTCTCTTGGGCCTAATTCTGTCACAGGCTCTCTCTGGGCTTCAACTTTCCTCCTCTTTACTTCAGCTTTTCTAACTTTAAGGAAAGCAATACTTTCATGAAGGTTAACAATAGTTTTAATTCAAATGTAGGTACACTACACTTTTCATATCTTCTTTTCCTCTTTTTTCTCCAACAATTTCACCAGAACCCACTATGAAGATGATATTTTACTACAAGGTATTTTCAAATAAGAGAATTCATATATGTTAAGTGCTTAAAAACCCTCCAAAACTCCAAAGTGTTAAAAAAACGCCAAAGTTGTATGTGTGACGTTTATAATAGTCATCATTACTGTTTCACCATGAGTCGAGCTACGTAACTGTTCTAAGAATCAGAATGCCCTCTTCTAGGAGAGACTCCTTTTCATTGAGAGTTCCCTGTCTGTTTAGCAGAACCTGGAAGAGTTTCCAGACTTACCTGAGACTTGAAGTAAGTTTCTTGTGGGGTGGCAAGTACATCTGCAGACGCGATGTCCAAATGCATGAGTGTCTGCCGAAAAGAAGGTCGGTTGCGAGGTTTACTCTGCCTAAAAGTTAAAAAAAAAAAAAGCTTGTGCATTTCAGAAGTTGTATCCAGGAGGATAAAGATTTTATTCTACTTTACAAAAAAACAAAAACAAAAACAAAAACATTTCTGACTCCATGTGTGGCTATATCTCAGGTAGTTTTGATGTACTGAAGAACAACAGGAAAATATAATTATGAGACGCCTCTAACGATGAACTAGAAATCTCTAGAATCTGTTTGATAATAATGATCCCTGAGAACTGGCAAAGTGGTGATAGCTATCATTTACTAAGGCCTACTGCTTCAAGATATCAGACCAAATTCTTTATTTATAATTTTTAATTAATCATACTACCCCCATTTCACAAGTGAGAAAACTGCCACTTGGATGACATGCCTCAAATTACACAGATAGAAAAGGGTAGAACTAGTATGTGAATCCAAAGTTCTCAAATTCCAAGGCTCCTAGACTTTACACAAAGTAAGGTTATTCATTCCAAATACACGTTGGAGACGTCCCTGCTGTTTAGAGAAGTTTTAAATATGGTTTTGAGGAAGAAGGTAGAAGAGAATATTGGGAGAAACATATTTCTTACCATGTCTGCTTCATAAGGATTTTGAATCCATCAGGGCAAGTGGAAGGAACTGGAAGGTGTAGGCTATTGCTTCCAACCCCCCAAATAATGGCTGAAGAGTCTACATCTTTGTACGGAATCTCCCCTGTTAGCAGCTCCCAAAGCACCACTCCAAAAGACCTATAGTAGCCCCGGGAACAAGCACAGAAGATATTTCAGAAAGACTGATTTGTATTTTAGCCATTTAGTAATTTTCAATCAAACACATAAACTCTAATATTGCTATAGAAAAAATAGAAACAGCCAGGAAAACTCTGAAAAAGAAAATTAATGAAGGGTAACAAATATCAGATATTAAAACATACTACAAAGCTTCAGAAATTAACAGTGGTGATGAATAATCAGCTAGGCTAATGGAAAGGAATAGAAGTCTAGAAATACATCTAGACCAAATACATATATGAATTGAGTATATGACGGAAGTTACATCTTAAACCAGTAGGGAAAAATTGGTTATTCAATAAATACTATTGGGACAACTGGGGAAAAAATTATACTTTATCTTACACTAAGATAAATTCCAAATGCATCAAAGATTTAAATGTGAGAAATGAAATCCTAAAAATTCTCAAAGAACATATGGAAAAAAAAAATCTTAAGAGTAGTGAAAGCTTTTCTAATTAAGAAATCCAGAAGTCAAAACAGGAGAGACTGATAAACTGCTTAAAAGAAAATCTTGACACGGAGAAACCCTCTAACATAAGCAAAACAACAAAAGTGAAAAGTATCTGTAATTCATATACACAGAAGGATAATTTCCTTAATATATAAAATACTCCTATAAGTTGATAAGAATAAAATATCAGAAAACTTAGTAAAGGATTAGTGTGTAAATAAGAAATTACAAATGGGTGTGTAAATATATGAAAAAAGTACAACCTTAATTATAAGAAGAGATATGCAAATTAAAACTGCACCTAGGACACCATTTGTTTTTACCTATATGGTTGGCAGAAGATCCCAAAGTGGAACACATTTTGTTGGTGAGCCTGAAAAAACTCTCTTATACATTTCTGTTGGGAACATAAATTGATGAAATCCCTAATGAGGACACTTTGGTAATAATTACCCAAATTACAAATGATCTCACATTTCTACTTTATCTTATTTACTTTAAAATTATAGCCAGTTTTAATATAGGCTATTATTTTGGTTTTAAGTCTAAAAGTTACTAGCCGCCAATTTTAAGAATGGAAGAAAAGCAACTACAGGAAAATATACTGTTAATAGCAGAGATTTGGAACTTCAGAGGAAAAGAAAATAAAGATGAATACCTCTTCCTGTTCCCCCCCTGCAAAAAGCATAGTCTATCAGGACTGTTTAATAAAAGGGCAAATAGTCCCGTATACCTCAAAGCATGTAACTGTATTGCAGCAAAGTACATCACTAATGCACCTGATGATGGTCTGAGAATAAGTAAACTTCGTTTACCATGTTTTATTCAAGAAGGAAAGAATTATGTAATATATTTCAGAAAGACTTTTATACTAAATGGCTATTTGAAGTAAACTTTTATTTATTTATTTTTTGATGTTCAAGCTGGTTTTATTTTTATTTATTTGAATTTTTTTAATTTTTATTTTTACTTATTTTGCTTTACAATACTGTATTGGTTAGTTTTCCAGAAAGTTCAGCATTTTCTCTTGATGAACCCCCAAAACTGATGATTCACTGAGTGGATACTCACCCCAATTCCTCCTCTCCCAATCCTTCTTACCAAGTGTACCTTGGGTTACACGAGACTGAGATCAACTAGAACTGAGTAATACTAAAGAGCATTTTGGGTGAGAAGAAGTGTTGAAAGAGGAAGCGCTAATAGGGTGAAAGTGGGAACAGGCTTTTTGGTTGGGACAGATGGCACCACTCACCATATATCGACCTTTTCAGAGACAGGTTCATTCCGTATCACTTCTGGTGCCATCCAGGCGACAGTGCCAGCGAAGGACATCTTGGTACTCTTATCACTGAGTTCCTTAGATGTACCAAAATCTGAAATTTTTACTGCATCTGTGTGAGTCACTAAAACACTTTAAAAAGAAATAAAGAAAGGATTCAGAGCGTTAGTACTAATGAAAATCATGACTAACTGGCAACTGAAGATTTTGTTCGCTGCCTCCTACGTTGCAGAACTCAGCTCTCCAGTTCCAGTACTACTGCGGCCTTAGCTACCCACCAGGAGCAGCATCATTTACGCTTGTGAGCAGCGCAGCATACTGGGCTTGCTACACCTGGTTTTATCCTTCCTCTACCACTTGCTAACTGTGTGACCTTTGCCAATTACTTAATTCTTCTAAGCCAGTTTTCTCATCTGTAAGATGGAGACAATTCAGGTCACAGTATCTTATTCACAATTCAAACATCTCTGGAAATGGTTTATAAATATTTTCTCATATGTATAAAACAAACTCAATTTACTTATCCCATTTTGTGTGACTATCAAAGGCTTTGCCATGGATTTATGAATGCGTATGATTATAGGGTGTTGCCCCAGACTTTGCTGGGGGTGTAATGTAATGCCCTATGCTACCTTCTGAAATCATCTGACTTCAGGAGTTTTGGATAAGGCATTAGGAGTCTGTAATTAATGATCTCATAAAATTTTCATTTGAATTAAATGAGATAAGCAATGTAAAGCACCCATCTCAATCAACATTGATTCTCATCCTTGCCAGTCTCAGACAATCCACTGGGAAAAACACTTCTTTTAAAACACTGTTTAAATAATGGCCAACTAAAATCATGCATGGAACCATGACACACAGGATTCATTAATCTAAAAGGCAAGTAAGTATGCTGGGATTCTGTTAATGTTGCTAAGGAAAAGCAGGAATAAATTTACGCACAGATTCTACATAAGTCATGCATAGGATATTTTACTTGTTATAATTTCTTACTTATATAATTTGTTACACATTTTACTTGTTATAATAGTGATCTGGGATGTGGCCTGGGGCAAACTGCTTTTGCTAGCCTCAGAGTATAATCCAGTGCCAGTCAAGTCCAGAGTGCTAGCACTCTCAGACACTGCCTGAATTCACTGAATTCACTTGAAATAGCCTGTTTAGAACATTAGAGTGTTAAGGAGTTAGGGGTTCAGAGGCTTAATGATATAGAGAAATAGTCTGAACAGTAAGTGTTTTGTTTTGGGGTCGGGGGCAATCCACACAGCTTGAACCTGGGCCACAGCAGTGAAAGTGCTGAGTCCTAACCACTGACGAGCCAGAGAATCCCCTAATATAAGAGGGAGTAATTCTTAAGGAGAACAAGCTGATTAAGAAGGAGGCCATTCAAACAGGTCTTCGGCAAGGTATCTTGTGTGCTTTCTATGTATGCAGTGGATGACAGAAACAAGAGATTGTGTTAAAAATGTGAACAGAAGGAATGAATACTATAATAACATTTTTGTGTAAGGAAAGCAAGGAGGTTTTTAGTGAGCTAAGGACTGTAATAAACATCGTTGAGATTAACAGTGATAAACTAGAGCTGCTTTACAATTGATAATCAAGGACAGATTTTGTATCTCCCATGGAGGAGGGGCAGGACTCACTGTGGATCCCTCATCTTATCAGGACAAGGAAGGATCTAAGTTCTGGGTTCAAGCACTACCTCCATGACTTTAGGCTCTGAGCTCTAGATTATCTTACATAAAATAATGATACTTATTACATCTCTTCCATACATTCTTTTGCCAAAATTAAAGCAGATATGATTAAGTATTTTTAAAAGTTGTAAATCATGAAAGCACTATGCAAAAATGTTTTAGGAAAAGATTCTTTTCTGCTTCTCTAAACAAAATGTGATGGAAAATAATGAAAATAATGTATAAAAATAGGAGCCACATTGAAATGTACTATTTAATCAGTTTCTTTCTTTTCTTCATGCACTTTGGGAAACTTGAATAAGCATTCCTCTTAAAGTGGGTTATTGGGAACCAAAGAATCATTCTGAAAACAAAGATTACTAGAAACAGCTCTGCTTCTCTTAAATAACCAATTTATATTGTTTAATGGACACTGTGGAATTTTACTTGTTTACTTCTTTGCTTAGATTCTAGGAAGCTCAAAGCCAAATTCGTAATCCACTTGTAGTGACTGTACAGAAACTTATGGCATACATTTTGTGGACAAGCTTTAGTTAATGTTTTCACTTTCTCTTTGCCTCTGGTTTATTTTTTAATCTATTTTTATTCTGTTGTATATATTTCTGAAACTCAGTTTTGGAAAATTGGTTTTCTGGGGGAAACACACTAGGAAAACAAGTCTTCCAGTGGGAAAGTCTGGCATTCATTATCTGAGATGATGGAAAGTGAATTCTTTGGTTAATAATGTAATTTGTTTCATAGTTGTACAATTGCAAAGCAACAAAAAGGGAAAACCACACAGGTGCCTGGACATATCTGCCGTATAGGTAAGTAAGGAGGTTAATAACCCTCTCCAAAATATGCAAATAGAGATATCCACTCTGCTTATTTAAATTGAACTGAAAATAGTCTAAAAGCTTCATTATGATTGATAAAATTCCATATTTCAATAAAAGAAAATGACTGAAAAGTTAGCTCCAGAACTCACTTAGGTGATTTGAGATCACGATGAATAATTTTATGAAGGTGCAAATAATTCATTCCACTTGCAATTCCCGTGGACCAGTCTACTAGCAATCGAGGTGTGATTTTCCTGCCAGCTCGCAAAACCTCATAGAGTTGTCCATGGGCACAGTATTCCATGATGATACAGTAACATGGGGCCTGAGTACAAACACCCCTTTCAAGAAAACACAGACATATACATGAACACACAGATCACATAAACATACATGTATACATATTCATACTTTAAAAATATTTAATAAATTTAATAAAGACAGGTTTTCTATCCAAATTATTTATAAAATGCATATATATCCCGATTCTTAAATTACCACTTAAATCCCTGTAGTCTACGTGTTTCTTTGTTAGCATATAGACAATTTTAGTTTGTTTTGTTCACTTCAGATATCTATTGTTGTTTAGTCGCTAAGTTGTGTCCAACTCTTTTGCAACCCCATGGGCTGAAGCCTGCCAGGCTCCTCTGTCCATGGGATTTCCCAGGCAAGGACACTGGAGTGTTGCCACTTCCTTCTCCAAGGGGCATTCCTGATTCAGGGACTGAACTTGTGTCTCCTGCACTGCAGGTGGATTCTCTGCTGCTGAGCCACCTGGGAAGCCCTCAGGTATCTATATGCTATGCTGTATCGGTGCTTTTTCTGTGGGACTTTGTCATTCCAAAACAAAGAGCATCTTTCTCTGAGACTTGTGTAGGCTGGACACTGTTCTTTTAGATTAAGAATAACTTAAGTGTCTTCCCTTAAAAATTAAATGGAAGTTTTATATATAATGTATAGAGAGAATTCAAGTAAAATATTTCTATTTTTACCATTAAATTTGTTGAATTTTAAAATACTCAAATTTAAGATAATTAGACTGAATACCAAAAGAATCAATGTTCTGTATTATAAGTATCTGAAAAGCATTTCTGTTTAGAATAAAAATAATGTCACACATTCTATTATATACCTATGCAGCCTCTATTTTCATTAATTCCTACATCTTCTATGAAGACTTTCCTGATTATTCCAGTCTAAGAAATCTTTCTTTTCTCTAATTTCCTATGCTACAATTAATTTTTTATATACTATTTTTCTCTCCCTCTACAGATTATCAGCTCCTAGAAGGAAAAAGTCTTCAAGTTCTTTTCTTCCTACCACATGGCTTGGAAGTTCACAGCAAGTTCTTGACAAAAATTTCTTAACTTCACCTGAACATTCTTTGCTGATAAAGCCTTTGCACAAACAGGTGCAGAAGCGAGGGGTAGGAGGCAGCATAACAACACAAAAGAACATCTTCCGTGTGTCAGGCATGCTTACGTGTTAGTTAACTGCCTTATTTAATCTGCCCCAAATCACTGCACGATAGATACTATTTTTTCCATTTCTACAGGCTAAGGCTTAGAGAGGAAAACTGACTAGATCATACAGCTAAACATGACAGAGCTCGGATTTCAATCCAGTCTGTCTAACTTCAAAGGTCATGTGCTTTCCACTCACTACACTACACGGCCTCCTTTCTTAAAGTTCGTTAAAGTCTGTATAGACAAGCATACTGGGGATTCTTATATTAATACTGTTATCTTATAAAAGTGGGAAAATCATATTAACTTTACTTCACAGTTTTGTTCTGAAAATACGATAAAAAAAAATTACCATGAGCAATTCTCTGTGTCTTATCTCTTAATGATATGTATGCCCTCCTCCAAAAGAATATCATTATTCTACCTACCAGACTCCCAGCTAAAGTCCTCAACCAGTTACCAATTCATGTCCTATCTCTTAGGCTGCCATAAGTGGTAAAAGAATTTAGAAGCAGTGGCTTGTGAAAGTCTTAAAACAATGGCAGGTTATGAAGAAGTATAATTAGTTTTCATTTTCCCTGCCTTGATGTGCCTGTCAAATGCCACAAAGCTATTTCTATTACTTTCCTATCATTTTCTAAGCCCCCCAGAATTCTTATCTTGATTAAAAGAATGATCATTTTTGGCTGCACTGGCTCTTCGTTGCTGCATTTGGGCTCTCTCTAGCTGCTGTGAGCGGGGGCGTCCTT
Organism: Ovis aries; assembly: GCF_016772045.2. Lineage (NCBI taxonomy): Eukaryota > Metazoa > Chordata > Mammalia > Artiodactyla > Bovidae > Ovis > Ovis aries. The sequence goes on from NC_056054.1 coordinate 202,514,156, forward strand.
GCAGTGTGGCTTCTCTTGTTGCAGAGAGCGCAGGCTCAGAAGTTGCGGTGCACAGGCTTAGCTGCCCCATGACATGTCGGATCTTCCCTGACCAGAGATTGAACCCGTGTTCCCTGCATTAGCAGTCAGATTCTTAACCACTGGCCCACCAAAGAAGATGCTCGTCTTGATTTTTAAAGAAAAAATTTTTTTCAAGTTTCTGTTACTTGACTTTCAGGAAACCTCAGTGGAGCACAAGTATACGGCAACTACAAATAGACAATTGAGTTTTTACTACAGAGAAATGATGAGTAAGGGCAGACATAATGTAATGCGCTTAAGAACAACAAAGCAAATATTTGTTTGAAACTACTCAGCATCCTATTCAATTATGTTTAGCTTGTCACACAAACATCATCAAACAGTGATATTCTATATACTTTTCATCTTTCTTGACTGACAAATGAGAAGCAATCATTCCATCAGCCCTGTACTATGACAAGGCTTCTTAGTAGCTATAAATAACAGCTTTATAATCACTTCTAATTGCCACCTTTTCTTCCCTTTGGCACCCAATTCCATTAGAAACAGGCAGGTTGGCTTTTCTTAAAAGATTGCTTAAAAAATTAGAAGAAAAAGAGAATATCACATTATTTACTTGCACTTCCCTTCTGTGCATGGTTTCTGCTAACTTCAAAAGAAGCTGAAAGTACAGAAATCAGTATCCAGAGAGACGTACTAACATCTAATCACGCTTTGATATCTTCCAGACACTCCTGAGTGATTCACTGGCCAGGCAACACAATGGCACAGACGGCTGCAAACACAACACTGAACAATGCCTCAAGAGCCTGGTGTAATGGGCCAGGGACACAGTCTCACTATTGTTTCCCATGTAGAGGTAAAGACCTTCAAGCATCTTCAGCCTAAAGAGTTGGACACCAATAAAGCAGTCCTTATCCACAATGCTGAAAACTGCACATGCCGGTGGGAGGGTCAGAGGGTAAGGTGGGGAAAAGACCCTGAGTAAAAAGGAAGAAACAAAAGAAAAGAGGAAAAAATCCACCTTCTCACACTTGCCTTCTGAGGACTCATTTCTACTTTCAGTTATCCACGACATCCTGCTAGAAAGCCCTCAGGCCTGAGACTCACAGCCTAGTTCACTTCAGGAGGCCAAAAAGCCATGTTCATCCATAGAATATTCTATGTCTCAAACCCTGTGATTTAAGCTTAAAATTTAGTTAAGTAAAAGGCTCTTCCTTCCACTTATGAGGGTATACCATGCTATAATGATGATCCTCTCAGTGAAGTAAAATAAAGGAAAGAAGGGAGTTTCTCCACCCATTGTCTTGTGAAACTTATCATCTTGGGAAGGATTATGATTGGTCTCCATAGTACTTTGTTTTACTCTCACATCCTCCTGGCCCTCCTAGGGCAACCAATAATAGAATCACTATAGCAACTGAAGTTCTCTCCATGTCCTCTGCAGGGATGTTTCTTCTACAAGGAAATGAATCCAAAGACTCCATTTAGTATCCCAGTTGACACAGCTTCTTTTCTTTTCACACTTCTTTCCCTTTCCATAAGGGGTGTTGTTTGGGAATCAAAATTCAACCTTAACACACATCTAAATCCATTTTACAAAACCTGTACCCAAGATTTTTATTCCTTGCTTTGGGGATATGATTCCAATTAGAAATTGTTGCATGACATGTTTAACTTTATAAGGAGAGTTTTCTTAAGGAAAGGATCCCTCTTGAGGGGCTGGAAGAAGTCCCTCCCAGGTTAGGGAAGGGGAATTTTAAGTTAGTCCACTTTTTAGCTATAGCCTCATTGGTCATATTATTTGCCTATATATAAACTCAATATATATTATATAAAAATATACCAAGAGGCTCCAATTTCTAATCTTTCATCCTTCCTAAAGGTTTTCTTTCCCATTCTTCACCTTTCTTCCTCTTAAGCCACACATCATTCATTTGTTCAAGCCTAGGAATTTTCAACGCTGGTAAGAGAAGGAGCTCAAGGGAAAGGTACAGGCAGAAGAGCGTACACATGTCCTCTTGAAAGGGAACTGAAGTGAAGTGAAAGTTGCTCAGGCGTGTCCAACTCTTTGCAACCCCATGGGCTATACAGTCCATGGGATTCTTCAGGCCAGAATATGGAGTGGGTAGCCTTTCCCTTCTCCGGGGGATCCTCCCAACCCAGGGATCGAACCCAGGTCTCCTGCATTGCAGGCGAATTCTTTACCAGCTGAGCCACAGGGGAAGTCCATAAAGCACATATTCTCTTGGCACGACCAAATCTGGTGCCTTCCACAAATTTGCCTCTGAGGATCCCAGCCAACACTAGGAAAATGAGGGTCTAAACTAGAAAGGTATGTTCACACTCTCTTTGAAAACAACCACTTTGTGAAATAAATGTATCATTTGACTTACTATAATCACGAATTCTATTATTAGATTTAGAAAGCCAGTTTTGGCATTCCTTGAAAAGGAATCTGGCAAAAGCTGAGGCAGGGAGAAATATTCTTTTTTTTTTAATTTTATTTTTTTTAGGGAGAAATATTCTGAAGGTGCCTGTTACTACAAATTAATATTTTAGAGGAGACACTAATGGAAACTAATAAGAAAATACACCTCTATTTACAAGGAACTAATTATCCGCTGATCACTTCAGATGCTAGCTTTGTTTTCTTAATTGAACTTGAAGGTGTTCAGGTTATCTTGAAGAGGCCTCTGTTATGCTATGGATAAATTACATTGATTCAGCAGATCTGACTGCATGGCAGGAGTTCACCTTCTCCCTCTCTGTCCCATGTATCTCCCTCCCTTCCAAGCACTGTGTGCTCTGGCAAAAAGAGCTATTAGACTATCAAATTCTCAAAAACATGATTCTAATATAATAGTTCCTTGGTATCCTCCCAAAGCACCTAGCACATTGCTAAGTCTGTAGAGTATTCTTAACATGTCTTTTAAGTCAGGAACTTACATGTATGTACTGAGGGAAAGAAAATCTATTACTTAAAAAAAAAAAAAAAAGCCTTGACCTACTTGAAAGCGATGATGTTAGGGTGCTTCAACTTCCTCAAATGCTTGATATCCGTCTCATTCTGTTCTCTCACTTTCTTGATGGCCACCTCCTCCGCTCGGAACTTGCCCAAGAAGACAGCTCCCTGGGCTCCACTACCCAGCCACTGTAGCTCTGAGATCTCCTCAAATGGCACTTCCCAAGTATCTAGGCACACAAGTGAGAAACAAGCATAAGGAGATCCTGGAATCTGCTCAGGGGCCATCCTACAAGGCCACTCTGCAGGGACCAATTTCACCATCACCCAGAATGACCTCAACTTTTGTCTCTCACCTGGTAACTTGCTAAAAGATGGAACTTTTCTATGGGTCTTGATATCATAGAGATATTCATATGTATTAGTTTGTATAGATTTTAACCAGTGAAATCCTGCAGATGGGAAATCTCCAATATAATTGCCTCCGGACAAAACATATCCTGCCACTCCCGCAGCCCCACCTCCTCCCTTGAAGCTTGCTTGTTCAGTCAGTTCACCCTTCTGTCTCTACGTCATTATCCCTACCTTATTACCCATTACAAATGTGGCTTTAGTCCTCTCTGAATTCTAGCGCAGGTGCCCAATTAATCCTTGTTGAATGCATTTTCAGTGATACTCTCCTGAGGACCTAACGATGTATAACAAGTAAATTAGTATTTACCTTTTATTTAGTACTTACTATATGCCAGACACTAGCAGAGTGTTTTAGGTCTGTCATATGTTTAATTCTTACAACAATCCTACAAGTCTGGCCATATTACGGTTACTTAAATATGAGAAAACTAAGGCAAAGGGTAACCAGGCCTTAAACAACTGAAAGTCAAAATTGGTAAGTGGCAAAACAGGGCCAAGGACCTTGGAACTGGCTTGAGTCCAGGGACAGTGTTTTTTCTGCTATACCACCTTCCCTCCCATGAAGTAATTGAAAGAGAGGGTCATTTATTAGTTTTGATAAACTTATACATATAGATGCAGTATTTGCCAGTTTCTCTTAAAGTTTAATTTCTGTTTGCACCAAAAATGTAACAGGGGTCATTTCTAAGTGGTGGCATTATTGATGATTCATGTTATATCATTTATCCTTTTCTGTATTAAAAAATGTAAACTATAAGCCTATATTACTTTTATTTTATTGAAGTATAGTTGATTTACAATACTGTAACTTTCAGCATATATTACTTTTATAGTGAATAAAATACTATTTAAAATAGATCAAAAATTCAATCAATATGTGTTTTAATTTCATGAAACTTGAAAAGAAGACTATAATCCACTGATTATCCTTTCTGCCAGTGCATTATCGCTACACTGGACAGAAATGAACATCAAAGAGCTAGGAGCCCTGTGAAGTGAGGAGAAGATGATGACAATGTTAAAGGTTATGAGAGATTCTTGCCAGATCACCAGTCACTTAAAGGCTACAGTTTGTAGAACACTGAACCAAGTAGTGTTGAATCAACTTTGAAGATATTCTGGTCTTGAAAGCAAATCAACTCACTACTATGTTGATGAAGCAAAAGCAGAGAGTGGAAGGGAACTACATTTCTCTCTTTTCTAGTTTTCTCTATTTCGAGAGAAAAGAAATTCCATAGATTCTTAATAAGATGTGTTTTCTTGTTACAATGGTTAAAACATGACCTTCCAAATAAAATACTACATAGTGCAGAAAAAATTACAGTGAGGGAGATTAATAGCATGGGCATTTGGCCCATGCTTCTGGTATGACCAGCATTAAAGGTTTCTGCTCTACTGAAACTGAATAGATGCTCTGCAAAAACAAACCTCTCTAAAACACGAATAGCTCACAAAAATGAAATCACCAAAGGAACAAACAATACCAAGTAAAATTTGGGTGGAAACAGTAAGTTACAGTCTTGAGTGCTTTAAGTTATCTTTATGGCATCTAAGAGTTTTCATCCTCACAGGCTTATTCGTGTGGTACACATGGGACCCATGTATACTGAAAGAGTTACTCATTAGTGGTCCAGTAAAGAACTGAACACAGTGTCATTTTGACCATTCTCGGGGCTAAGTACTAGCACTGGATTTTGAGCAAGAGCATAACTGGGCAATATTTTTCCAAATAACTCTACAAAAATTCAGGTTACTCTAATTTTTAATACATAATTACTAAAATTAGACAATCTTTAGCTGTTTTTCTCTACTTACTCAATCTTTATTTACTGTTAAGTACTAGAAAACATTAGAAAATTCTAGAAAGAAACAGAAAAGCATATATTTTATCTGAAATCCCAACCCATATTCTGTTCTCATTTTATTTGTCTTTGTTTATATGCATATAGCTATGTAAGAGTGTATGTGATGTACAATTTTTTCATGTATTATGTATTCCCCATACATTTACAGTTTTTATTTATAAGATTAATAGCTGTTTACTGTATCCTCTTACCTTTCACAGTACTTAAGTGTCTCTATTTTTTTGTTTGCTAATTTAAATTTGATACTTCTTTCTCTCTTTATATTATTCCTCAAATTCAATCCTTAAAGAATATAACCTGCTGGTTCTTGGTATACATTCCAAATTGCTATCCAAAAGAATTTTGCTAGTTTTTGCTGACATTAGTAAAGCATGAGTCTCTTTTACTACAATTTTGCCAGCAATGACTATTGCCAATTATTTTTTGGTGCTAATTTAATTAGGTATAAAACAGTGTTTTATAAGTGTGTATTATTTCAATTGCAAGTGATGTAGAATGTTTTTTCCACATTTAATACATCTTCTTTGCATGAATTATCAAATTTACCCCTTGTCCATTTATTTACTTGGGTTTGCAGTTCTCATAAACTTGAAGGAGCTTTCTATTTGATACATATGAAGAGACTTCTTACAAAGCATTTTTCTTTTAATTTCATGTTTTAAACAAAATACTTTTATAGTTGCCTGTAATTTGCTTTGTGATTTCTTTCACTGTCTAATCTATCTTCTAAGAGTGATCTATAGTTGATTTTTTAAGCTTAACCTTTGCATCTGAAGCTTAATTTGTTGCAGGATGTAATGCAAACTAATTTTTTCATATTGTTATTTAGTGATTTAAAAAAATTTGTTAAATAATCCTTTCTTTTTACATCATTTTATAATGTTTATATTGTAACTTACTATATATTTTATAAATAATCCTATTATTTGGTATTTTTATAAAATAAAAAAATGAATTATTAAAATACAAATGATAAGAGGGAGGCGCAGGATATGGGTAGGGGATTAAGTGGCACAAACTACTATGTATAAAGCAAATAAGCTACAAGGATATATTGTACAGCACAAGGAATATAGCCAATATTTTATAACAACTTTAAATAAATATATAAAAATACTGAATTACTATGTTGTACACCTGAAACTAATATAATATTGTAAATTAACTATACTTCAATTATAAAATAAAAGAAATATAAATGATAAAAATATTTGGCACTCAAATATCAAAGGTTGAATTTATAACAAATAATAAAAATTTTCTTGACCAACAGTAGCTCATACCTGTGTTAATTCATCTATGCTCAACCAAATCTTAATTATCCATGGAAAAATAAAGGGGACAGTACTGGTAATTCAGGAACACAGAGTGTAAAGTAATACTTCAACCACCTTTCTGTCAATTGTTTCTACTAGAGCTGATTCCCAGAAGGTAAACTGATTCACGGCATTTTGTTCTCTCTGTCCCATTCCAATGTCCTGATCAATACCGAGTAGGGAGCCAAGGAACAGGAAAATGGCAGCAAAAAGAATGTCAGCAACAAGACTGTACAAGCTGGGGGTCTGCATCACTGAGAAGCAAGATAACTAACCTCATTATGCTGGAAACCGGCTGGGCTCCCTCCAGGGCTGGTCCCAGACTCTCCACTGCTTTTATATCTGTCCCATTGGTACTCTTCCCCAGCTTTTATCTTCATTCTGATTCATCACTATGACTACAATCTTAATTCCAATACCCATCATGATCCCTAGGGCTAAGAAAAAGCCACAAGCCCACTCTAACATATAAGTTCTCCTTTGTTTATCTAGACAAGTCTATAACAATACTTGTTCTGAGACTGGGAAAAATTTGGCATTAAAAAACTTCAATTCTACATACTACCTTATTTGCACTTAACCACCAATATACTAAATGGGAGATGAAGATATCATTAAAACTTTTTTAATCGAGTGAAATTTCCTCATAATACCAAATGCAGGGACACATCTGTTATATGTACTACTAGCCTTTGGTTGACTGTAATCCAGGATTAAAGATTAGCTCCCTGATCCTGGAGCTGATACGAAAAAAAATACATTTAGGCTGGTGATCTGTTGTACAACCCACAGCAACACCCGCTCACAGTAGGATATCCTGTCATTTGCTGAAGATCTGGGCAGCTGCTGTAACCTTATAAGTTTAAACTGACCAAGCATGTTTCTTATTTGTTCCTGAAATAAGCCTTTCTGAAGGTCACACAATCAATTAGAAGAAAAATTAAATACAAGGTTATATGCTGCTGCTGCTGCTGCTAAGTTGCTTCAGTCCTGTCCGAGTCTGTGTGACCCCACAGATGGCAGCCGACCAGGCTCTTCCATCCCTGGGATTCTCCAGGCAAGAACACTAGAGTGGGCTGCCATTTCCTTCTCCAATGCATGACATGTCGGACTCTTTGCGACCCCATGGACTGTAGCCTACCCGGCTCCTCCATCTATGGGATTTTCCAGGCAAGGACACTGGAGTGGGTTGCCATTTCCTTCTCCCTACAAGGTTATATAACAATAAAAAAATTTTAAAGGCTCCTTTAACAGACATAGGATGTGTCTGTTAGCCTTCTTTATGAGTCTGAACCTCAATGTTGCATTTGGATCCTGAGATCTTCACATTTCCACCAAAATAATTATTAGACTGGACAAGTTATGACCCTAAAAACCAAATGAGTTTATCATATAAGCAGATATTAGTAGGTTTTGTGTCTAAGCAGAGAAGAAGGAACTTCTGAAAAATAATAAATTAAGGGTGGTTATCTCTGGGCTGTGGGATGACAAGTGACTTTTATTTTCCTCTTTGGGTTTGTCTTTATTCCCAGTTTTGGCAACACACTCCAGTATTCTTGCCTGGATAATTCCATGGATAGAGGAGCCTGGTGGGCTACAGTCCATGGGGTCACACAGAGTCGGATACGACTGAGCAACTAATACTTGTATGTATTTGCATTATTCCCAATTTTTAAAACAATAATACTGTTTTACATAGGAGTCCCCAATCTCCATGTGACAAGGAACAGCTTTTTAATTTCCTTGTAACCTTAAGATCATAGAGGTAACAAGAGGGTAGAATGTGCAAGGCAAGGAGTATGTATGAAAGAGAGAGAAAGACAGACACCATCTACGGACTGAGAAAGAATGCTATGGTTGACAAATCCTGGAATGCATATCAGGAATTGACGGATTTACAGGTAAACCCCGACATACCTATGGAGAAGGGGTACAGATGAAGAGGCTGGTATCAGCTTAAGAGAAAGCATTTCAGAGTCAATTTTTTAAAAATGTAGAGTTGATTTATAATGTTGTGTTAATTCCTGCTGTATAGCAAAATGATTCAGATTTATATGCGTATGTGTGTGTATATATATATGGGATTATATATATATATATATGTATATGGGACCCTAACCCTATACATATATACCCAATCTTTTTCATATTCTTTCCCATTATAGTTTATCCCAGGAAATGGAATACAGTTTCCTGCGCTATACAGTAGAACCTTGTTGCTATCCATTCTATTGATATATGTCATAGTTTACATCTACTAACCCCAAATTTCCAGTTCATCCCTCCCTACAGCCCCCTCCTTGGCAACCACTAGCCTGTTTTCTGTGTCTGTGAGTCTGTTTCTGTTTTGTAGATAGGTTCATTTATGCCATATTTTAGATTCCACACAAAGGTGATATCTTACGGTATTTGTCTTTCTCTTTCTAACTTACTTCACTCAGCATGATAATCTCTACTTGCATCCATGCTGCTGCAAATGGCGTTTTGTTCTTTCTTATGATTGAGTAATACTGCATTGGCATTATGTCATTTTTTAAATGAGTGAGTAGTATTCTGCAGTATATATGTGCCACGTCTTTACCCATTATTCTGTTGATGGGCACTTAGGTTGTTTCCATGTCTTGGCTATTGTGAATAGCACTGCTATGAACACAGGGGTGCATGTATGTTTTCCAATTATAGTTTTGCCCAGGAGTAGAATTGCTGGGTTATACCCTTATGGCAGAAAGTGAAGAGGAACTAAAAAGCCTCTTGATGAAAGTGAAAGAGGAGAGTGAAAAAGTTGGCTTAAAGCTCAACATTCAGAAAACGAAGATCATGGCATCCAGTCCCATCATTTCATGGGAAATAGATGGGGAAACAGTGGAAACAGTGTCAGACTTTATTTTTTGGGGATCCAAAATCACTGCAAATGGTGATCGCAGCCATGAAATTAAAAGATGCTTACTTCTTGGAAGAAAAGTTATGACCAACCTAGACAGCACATTCAAAAGCAGAGACATTACTTTGCCGACTAAGGTCCGTCTAGTCAAGGCTATGGTTTTTCCTGTGGTCATGTATGGATGTGAGAGTTGGACTGTGAAGAAGTCTGAGCACCGAAGAATTGATGCTTTTGAATTGTGGTGTTGGAGAAGACTCTTGAGAGTCCCTTGGACTGCAAGGAGATCCAACCAGTCCATTCTGAAGGAGATCAGCCCTGGGTGTTCTTTGGAAGGAATGATGCTAAAGCTGAAACTCCAGTACTTTGGCCACCTCATGCGAAGAGTTGACTCATTGGAAAAGACTCTGATGCTGGGAGGGATTAGGGGCAGGAGGAGAAGGGGACGACCCAGGATGAGATGGCTGGATGGCATCACCGACTCGATGGACATGAGTCTGAGTGAACTCCAGGAGTTGGTGATGGACAGGGAGGCCTGGCATGCTGCGATTCATGGGGTTGCAAAGAGTTGGACACGACTGAGTGACTGAACTGAACTGAACGGTAATTCTATTTTTAGTTTCTTGAGGAATCTCCATACTGTTTTCCACAGTGGCTGTACCAATTTATATTCCCACCAACTGTGTAGGAGAGTTCCCTTTTCTCCACACCCTCTCTAGCGTTTGTTTTGTAGACTTCATTTTTTTTTTCATTTTTAATTGGAGGATAATTGCTTTACAATACTGTGTTGGTTTCTGCCATATATCAGCATGAATCAGCCACAAGTATACATATATCCCCTCCCTCCTGGATCTTCCTCCCATCTCCATTTACGTTGTCACAGAGCACCAGATTTGAACTCCCTGTATCATACAGTAAATTTCAACTGGCTATCTAATTTTACATATGGTAATGTATATGTTTCAATGCTATATTCACTGCAGCGTGGCTTATAACCACTGAAAATAGTAAACAAACTGTCAAATGAGAAGACTGCAGTAGAAGTTACCAATAAATTTGGAAAAGTTTCAGGATACAAAATTAATATACAGAAATATGTTACACTTCTATACACTAACAATCAACAATCAGAAAAGGAAGTAAAGAAAACAATGTGATGCAATTACAATTACATCAAAACAAATAAAATATTAGGAATACATCTGAGGAGGTAAAAGACATGTACTCTGAAAACGATAAGACATTGATGAAATTGAAGACAACACACATAGATGGAAAGATATATCATGCTCATGAATTGGAAGAATTAATAATGTTAAAATGACCATACTTCCCATGGAAGTCTAGAGATTCAGTGCAATTCGTGTCAAAATATATATGGATTCTTCATAGAACTAGAACAAATAATCTTAAAATTTGTATGGAAACACAAAATATACCCAATATCCAAAACTATCTTGAGAAAGAAGAACAAAGCTGGAGGTACCCTGCTCTCTGATTTCTGACTGTAAGACAAAGCTATAGTAATCAAAGCAGTATAATACTGGCACAGATATCAATGGAACAGCACAGAGAGCCCAGAAATGAAACCATACTTGTATGGGCAATTAGTCTACAAGAAAGGAGACAAGAATATACAATGGGGAAAAGATAACTTCTTCAATAAATGGTGTTTGGAAAATTAGACAGCTACATGGATGAAAGACCTAAATGTAAGATCTATGAAACCATAAAATTTCTGGAAGAAAACACTGGTAGTACGTTCTTTCACATCAATCTTAGTAATATTTTTTTGACTACGTCTTCTCAGGCAAGAGCAACAAAAGCAAAAATAAGCAAATGGGACTATATCAGACTAAAAAGCTTTTACACAGTGAAGGGAAACAATAAAATGAAATGGCAGCCTACTGAATGGGAGATCATATTTGTAAACACTATTCTGATAAGGGGTTAATATCCAAAATGTACAAAGAACTCAAAACAACATGAAAAAGAAAACCTGATTAAAAAATAGGCAGAGGATAAATAGATAGCTGAATAGATATTTATCCAAAGAAGACATATAAACGGCCAACAGGCACATGAAAAGATGCTCAACATCAGTAATCATCAAGGGTTGGCCAGGAGTAGAGAAAAGGGAGCCTTTGTGTACTGTCGATGGGAATGCAAACTGGTGCAGCCATTATGGAAAACAGTATGGAGATACCTCAAAAAACTAAAAATAGAACTATATATAGAATTACCATATGACCCAACAACTCCACTCGTGGATATTTATCTAAAGAAAACAAAAACACTCCTTAGAGACCTAAATGTAAGACCAGAGACTATAAAATTCCTAGAGGAATGCAGTCCTACACAGAACACTCTTTGGCATAAACTGCAGCAATATGTTTTTCTTTGGAGCCTAAAGTAAAGGAAATAAAAGCAAAAATAAATAAGTGGGACCTAATTAAACTTAAAAGCTTTCACAGAGCAAAGCCAAACCATTGACAAAACAAAAAGACAACCTACTGAATGGGAGAAAATATTTGCAAATGTTAACATCCATCATATAAAAATAGTCCATACAACTTGACATATATATACATACACACACACACATACATATATGACACAATGGAATACTACTCAGCCATAAAAAGAACAAAATTATGCCATATGCAGCAACATGGATGGACATGGAGGATGTTATGCTAAAGTGAAATATGTCAGATAGGGTAAGACAAATACTATATGGTATCATATATATTTTGGACTTCAAAAAATACAAAAAAACAAATGAATATAACTAAAAAGAAGCAGACTCACAGATATAGTGAACAAACCAGGGGCTACCAATGGAGAGAGTGGGAGGGGCACTATAGGGATGCAAGAATAGGAGGTACAAACTTCTGGGTATAAGATAGGCTCAAGGACGTAATTTACAATATGGTGAATATGACCAATATTCTGTAATAACTGTAAATGGAAAGCATCCTTTAAAAATTGCATTAAAAATTAAAAAACAAATCTCTCAAATACCCCACTCTTTAGAAAAGATACATGCACCCTTACATTAATTGCAACATTATTTACAATATCCAAGATTTGGAAGCAATCAAAGTGTCATGAGTAGATGAACAGATAAAAAAAGATGTGGTGTATATATATATATATATATATATATATATATATATGTAAACATACACACACACATAACAGAATATTTAGTTCAGTTCAGTTCAGTCGCTCAGTCGTGTCCAACTCTTTGCGACCCCAAGAATCACAGCATGCCAGGCCTCCCTGTCCATCACCATCTCCCGGAGTTCACTCAGACTCATGTCCATCGAGTCGGTGATGCCATCCAGCCATCTTATCCTCTGTTGTCCCCTTTTCCTCCTGCCCCAATCCCTCCCAGCATCAGTCTTTTCCAATGAGTCAACTCTTCACATGAGGTGGCCAAAGTACTGGAGTTTCAGCTTTAGCATCATTCCTTCCAAAGAACACCCAGGACTGACCTCCTTTAGAATGGACTGGTTGGATCTCCTTGCAGTCCAAGGGACTCTCAAGAGTCTTCTCCAACACCACAGTTCAAAAGCATCAATTCTTCGGCACTCAGCTTTCTTCACAGTCCAACTCTCACATCCATACATGACCACAGGAAAAACCATAGCCTTGACTAGACAGACATTTGTTGGCAAAGTAATGTCTCTGCTTTTCAATATGCTATCTAGGTTGGTCATAACTCTCCTTCCAAGGAGTAAGCAAGTATTACTCAGCCATAAAGAAGAATGAAATCTTGCCATTTGTGACAACCTGGATGGACCTACAGGGCCCTATGCCAAGTGAAATAAGTCAGATGGAGAAAGACAAATACTATATGATTTCACTTAAATGCGTAATCTAAAAAGCGAAACAAATGAACAAACACAGCAAAATAGAAACAGAGTCATGGATACAGAGAACAAACAGGTGGTTGTCACAGGGAAGGAAGAAGGGGAGGGGAGCGATAGGTGAGGGAGATTAAGAGGTACAAACTTTTAGGGCAAAATAAATGAGTCACAGGTGTGAAATGTACAGTGTGGGGAACACAGCCAATAATTACACAACATCTCTGTGCGGTGGCCGACAGTAGCCTGACTTGTCATGGTGATCATTCTGAAACACACGGTGCACGTGTGCTCAGTTACGTCTGACTCTTCGAGACCCCATGGACTATAGCTCGCCAGATGCCTCTGTACGTGGAATTTTCCAGGCAAGAATACTGAAGTGGGCTGCCATCTGTCAAATCACCATGACGTGTACCAGGAACTAATACAGTGCTGTAGGTCAGTTATACTTCAAGAAGAAACAAACTCACAGAAAGAGAGATCAGTTTTGTGGTTACCAAAGGTGGAGAGTGGGAGAGGAGGAACTGGATGAAGGCAGTCAAAAGGTTCAAACTTCCAGTTATAAGATCAAGGGTAAATTAAAAAAAAAAAAAAAAGTTCAAGGGTATGTAATGTTCAACTTGATAAATATAATTAACAATGTTTATGTTATATTTGAATGTTGTTAAAAGAGTTAACCCTGAGTTCTCGTCCAGAGGGGAAAAAACAGAGGATTACTTAATTACAAGTACTAAATGGTATATCTTCACACAATTTAATATTATGCAGCTATTAAAAATGATGCTGAAAAGTATATTTCATGGTATGGGAAGGGTTCACAATATGAAATAAAAAGGAGTTACAGAACAGTATGACTTTTTTAAAGCATACATATGCACAGATATATAGCCTAACATAATATATGTACCAAAACACTAACACTGGTTATTTTCAGATTGGGGAATCATAGATTATTTTAACTTTTTTGGGGGAACTTACTTGCAGGTTCAAAATTTTCTCTATATATCTTACTTTTATTCTCAGGAAAAACTGTTTCAAGAATATAAATAAAGTTATAAAGAACACTAGGGCCATGTGTTCTCTTTACTTCAAAAAGAGTAAGGCTTGAATTGGAATATATGAATATACATGTTATACAACGATGGGAGTTAAAATTTTACTTTTTAAAAAGCTGCAGGATCTAGAAATAATAATGTTTCTCAAGGATGGTTAGATATTTTGTTCTTTTCTCAAAACATAAGTTTTCTGAGCTTGACTATAAAATTTAAAATATTCCTTTTTGCTATTAACTAAGGCAGTCTTGTAATCTTTGGAGGCAGTACCATGCCACTTCTGTCTGGTTTTGAATTAGTCCAGTGACCATCAAACTTTTTGACTGTAAAAAACTGTTAATAAAAAATTTGGAATATGTGCCTACTATGTGATTTATTTACAAATTATGTATCCGTACAACTTTATTAAAATACTAAATATACATGTGAAAACATGCATGAGAACAGAAATTTAAAACGCTGAGTTAAAAGGAACAGGAGCTCTAACATTTTCTTCCTCACAATGTCCTGGATTGTCTTCTATACACTCTACTCCGGACATCACCGGATAACCACAAAGGATGGGCTTCAACCAAAAAAGACCAACGCTATGTCACTCTGCTCCATTCAGAAGGTCTATAGGAGACTGACCTAGTGTATTCTTCTGCCTCTAGGTCTTTAGTTTATCAAAGGTTACCCAGTTAATGCTGGTGGTATGTTTACACAGGAAGTATCTTGCTTACCTTGCTGCTGCAATTTGTAATCAGTGGAATATGCCTTCCCAATGATATTCCATACAGGCCTTAAGCATCCAAATAGTCCTTCAAGAAACCCACCACTGCCGCTGCCTGACCTGCTGAACTGAATCTTGATGTCTTCAGTTCCACTTGTGCCCTCTCCACCCACAGTGCTGCTGTTCCCATGAGACATGGCCATCTCCGATTCATCTTGTTCCCTTAGCTGCAGAACGCTGTTCTCAAACTGGTCCCTGGAATCCTCACTTATGCTTGTCAACACTGTTGTGGTGATGGGGCTGTTCGTGCCCTCAGCTAGCTCAGTTTGCACCATGCCCTTTTCCTGCTGGTCCTTAAGAAGCTTGAGGGAAGCGTGGCTCCCCATAGGTGCGAGGTCATCCTGTAGTCCATTGAAGGTTTTGTTTTCACTCAAAGGTAAATGTGGAGAAGAGGAGCAGCTCAGGTGCTCCTGAGGGTTGGCCATCGTGCCATGAGTGTGCCTGAGGTCCTGAGGTGACACTCAGAGGATCGTTACAGAAGAGTTCCGACGTAAGAGGGGGCTTCAGAACCTGGGGAAAACAGGAAGAGGACGTGAGATCACCCTGCCTTTAGTCAGTTACACTACTACACTTCTGATTATAACAATAAAAATGCTGAAGCAATGGGGATGGGTTAAACAGTGGTGTTGATCCGCGTAATGGAACACTGTGCAGCAGTTAGAAATCATGTTGTAGAAGAGTACTTACTAACATGAGAAAATGTTCATGACGTATTAATACAAAAAATAGGTTAGAACAATATATACAACATAAGCCATTTAAAATTTTTATTATTTAAAAAGACACACAAACACATGTATAAGAAAAAAAGACTAGAAGGACACATCCAAAGAATTAATAGCTGTTAATTCTAGGTGGTTAGATTTGGGAGGGATTTAAGTTGTGTTTTTCAAGATATTCTAAGCATTCTGTATCAATACACTTCTATAGAGTGAATGTCTGTGTTCCCCTCACTCCACTTACATGGTGAAACTCATTTGTGATGTTACTTGGCAGGGGGGCCTTTGGGAGGTGATTAGGTCTTGACAGTGGAGCCTTCATGAATGGGGTTACTGCCTTATGAAAAAGACCCCAGAGAACTCCTTTGCTTCTGCTGCCACGTGAGAACATAGTGAGAAGACGGCTGTCTGTGAAGCAGGAAGCAGGCCCTCACCAGACTACTGAATGTGCAAGCGCCTCAATCTCGGTTGTCTCAGCCCCCCAAAAACTGTCAGAAGTAAATGTTTGTTGTCTGACCCATCTACTCTCCAGAATAAAAAACCAGTAATCCAGTAAGTAGTATTTGCTAATTTCCCTGGTATAAATACTCCCACCAAGTCAGGTTTAAGGCTCGTAACAATAGCTTAACAACCTGCCTGCAGTTACTAAATGCAACATTATCTTTGTGGTAGTGTCATCTTCATTTTAGAGAAGTAAGGAACTTCTAAGGCTACATACTGAGAAAGTGGTGGAGCAAGAATTACAATCTAACTAAGAATTCAGATTCTCAAATTTCCTTGAATTCTTTATAACAAGGCACCTGTTATGATAACCCTTCATTCTGTTACTTTACAGGTTAAAAAATGCTATTTCCTGTGACCTTGACCTAAACACTTGATTGCCTGTGTAAGAAAGCCAGAGCGCGGAATCGTTATTCCTGTCTTTCCCAGAAGAACACTGAGGCCTAGAGAGAGGTGTATGCTAAAGGTCACAGAGCCAGGACCTAATCCCAAACTCTCTACTGTACCATGTGGGCTCTGTAAGACATAGTTTCTTTCTTTCAAAGCTCATACACTACTTAAGTTCAAAAGTTCAAAGCATTAGTCGCTCAGTCATGTCTGACTCTTTGTGACCTCATGGACAGAAGAGCCTGGCGGGCTACAGAAGAGCCCATGGACTGTAGCCCACCAGGCTCTTCTGTCCATGGAATTCTCTAGGCAAGAATACTGAAGTGGGTTGCCATTCCCTTCCCAACCCAAGGATTGAATCTGGGTCTCCTGCATTGCAGGCAAATATCTGACCATCTGAGCCACTAGGGAAGCCCCAACACAGTTAACTTAAATCCTACTGAGTCATGCATGTGTGCTAAGTTGCTTCAGTCATATCTGACTCTCTGTGACCCCATGGACTGTAGACTCCAAGTCTCCTCTGTCCATGGGAGTCTCCAGGCAAGAACACTGGAGTGGGTTGCCATGCCCTCCTCTAAGGGATCTTCTGACCCAGGGATCAAACCCACATCTCTTAAGCCCCCTGCACTGGCAGGCAGGTTCTTACCACTAGCACCACTTGGTAAGATGGCTTTCCTGGTGGCTCAGGTGGTAAAGAATCTGCTTGCAATGCAAGACCTGGGTTTGATCCCTGTGTCAGGAAGATCCCCTGGAGAAGGGAATCTTGCCTGGAGAATTCCACGGATAGAGGAGCCTGGTGGGCTGTATACAGCTCATGGAATCACAAAGAGTTGGACACAGCTAAGCGACTAATGCTACTTAAGGAGTTAATAATTACATTGAGGGAATTAACCTCCAGCCTACTCTCACCTCCGTGACATTCATGCCACATTCTGGTCTGCAGGGAATAAGAATGGGGACATGGGAAGGTAAGGAAGATGTGTTTGACACTGACAGGAAAGGAAGTTAAGAAAGAATAAGAGTGTGAGCATGGGCAGAGAAAAAGTGACCAGGGCATGTGTGGGAGATCTGGTCAGCCAGAAATAATGAAAAAGCCAGCTGATGTTGGACAGCGGTGTGAAATAAAAGTAACTCCTTCACATACAGGCTCTGAAAGCTCATGAAACAATACAGATAATTCTTTCCTTTAAAGAAATCAGAGAGAGAACTTTAACAGGACAAAGTTAGGTTGCTGCTGCTACTGCTGCTAAGTCGCTTCAGTCGTGTCCGACCCCATAGATGGCAGCACCAGGCTCCCCCGTCCCTGGGATTCTCCAGGCAAGAACACTGGAGTGGGTTGCCATTTCCTTTTCCAAAGCATGAAAGTGAAAAGTGAAAGTGAAGTCGCTCAGTCTTGTCCGACTCTGTGCGACCCCATGGACTGCAGCCCACCAGGCTCCTCCATCCATGGGATTTTCCAGGCAAGAGTACCAGAGTGGGGTGCCATTGCCTTGGGTTAAGTGAGACAAATTCCAGGATGTGGAGAAATTTAAGGGCTGGGAAGCTAGCTGGGAATATAAGGTTGGGGAAAAGAAAGAGAGAAAAAGAAAAGCTGGAGCCCTTCATTATAGAAACAGCTGTTTGCTGAGTTGATCCCCAGCCCCATCCTCCCCATTTCCTTCCTTTTGTGTTCATCTCTAGGCTTTGACATTACTGATGCCTTCATTTTGCTTTCTTGCTGATCTTCTGCCATGACCTTCAGCTGTCCTTTGCCTTTGGCCTCTCTGATCTTGCTCTGCTTAATATCTTTCAGGATCTCTGACTTCATGCTATCTGATCTGGCCACTGAGCAGTTGCTTCCAATCCGTCTTTGCCATTGGGATTCGTGGTTATCCTTTACAGCACAGGGCATACATTATGCTGTTGGCTCACATCAGTTGATAATGCAAATACCCAAATGTATATGTGAATTTCAGCCAAACACCTATTTGTGCAAAGTGTTCTGAATTGAACTCAACTGCAGGATTTTATATTAACTCCTGGTAAATTTCCATTTTGTCCACTTCTATTCTGAGTTTCTTCTCCTTGATGACATCACACTGAAATTAGCTCATATACAAAAAGTTAGAAAGACATGAGTTTGTTTTGAATTGTAACCTCTTCTCATTTCTTCTTCTTCTTCTTTTTTTTTTTTTGCCACACCTTGCACCTTGTGGGATCGCAATTCTCTAACCAGGACTGAACCTGGGCCGCAGCACTGGAAGTGTCAAATCCCAACCACTAGACCACCAGAGAACTCCCATCTCTGCTGATTTCTAAGAAGTTAGTAGTGCACGTGAAGTGGACCTGCTCACATAGGCGCTAGGAATGAGTCTAAAGAAGAGAATTTTACCATTGATATTTAGGAGATCAAGAATAACATGACCTTCAAGGAATATAGTCCAACCTACCTGTCTCACATACGAAATAAAATCCCAGAGAGACTGCTGACTTGCTCAATACAACTAATTAGTGGCAGAGCTAGAATGAGTCCTCTTTCCTTATCCTCTGGTCCTCCCCTAGTCTGGTTATTTATTCAGACAAATAGAAACAAGTAGTCATGATAGCATGATCACTGATGACAAAACAGATGATAACGCAATGTTATTCTAGATGCACTAAAGCTTCATCCGAAAAAGCACACACATCCATCTAGAGGGGTGACCCTGCATGTGTCGACACAGCAGTGAAGGGCACCCAGCTTTTGGTGATCCAGCTGCTCTGGGAGCAGGCAGAGGTGATGGAAACCTCAAGATGTGTATAAAGATGTGCAGTCAGAGAGGCTTTCCTCTGCTCACCAAGAAATCGAGTCCAATCGCAACCAACAAAGGCAGAGAAACAGAGGAGCACAGAACAAAAGGAAAGAAATCATCACCATGACTATATTCAAATGCGATCAGAGCTGACTCTACATGTAAGAGTGTAGGAGGATACACTATCTAAATTTTACCTGTGTTTGTATGCACACCCACACACTGCCACTGCACAGTGAAGGAGCTGGTAAGTGGGACCTAGGGGAGCAGACGCCGCTCCACCATCTCTCTTCCTCTCTCTTTGTCCTCTCAGTTCCTCTCTCTGTCCAGTCTGGGCTCGCGTACTCTCTTGGGAACTGACTGGATCTTTTAGTTCATGAGAAATCGAAGCTAGAATTTATTAGAAGGGGATAGACCCAAAACGAGGCAAGAATTTTAAACACTGAGAGTCAAATGGAAAAAGATAAGGAAGAGCAGAGGTGCAAGAGGGCAAGGTCAGCCTGTGCCCTTATCAGTACAAAGATCTATGGACAAGGCTGTAGGGGGAGGTGGTGCTGCCTCTGCCCTTATACAAGGGCTCCTGAATCTGCAGGAGTACAAGGCAGCGCCTCCCTCTGCACTTCAGGCACACTTCCTTGCCCTGCAGGCTTCTCAGCCTCAAAAGGAGGAAGTGGTTTGTGTAAAAATTAGTAGGCAAGGGTTGGTGAAAGGGGCAGCTGTGCATTTGCCAGGGCACTGCCAGTTTCTGGAAATTACCTTGACTTCATGCCAAGATGAATTTGGCACCAAGAAAAAGAGGAAAGGAAGAGGTCAGGTGGCCAAATGGTCCTTGAGTTCTTGTGTTTTTATTATATGATACAATTGTCTCCATGTTGCTAAAGAGGATAATTTTATAATAGATCCGATTTTGAGCTTTATAGCATAAATATGAGCAAATCAAAGATTTTGGAAAATTTCTCCCACAAATGAATAAAATTCAACTGAATTCAATGAATTGACTAAAATCGAATAAAATTTGAAAGTAGGCATGATTGCTAAGATTTTTTGATTGAGCTCTTCCCAAGCTGTCTTCTCTTCAGTTGGCATTGTTTTACCTTAAAATGAACACAATACTGCTATCCCAACTTTCTGGTTACTTTTCAAAAATTGTTACTTCACATAGCTGTATTTAGAGCATAAGTGAAGTTTATGCTATTAAGGCAATCATTCCCATTTAAAAGATTGGGATTAAGTTACTTGCTCATAGTAATAATTAAAAAAAAAATCTTTCTGGGACAGATATTTTATCATGGAGATCGTGATTTGAACTTAAAAAAAATTAGATTGCTTTTTCTAATGGAACTGCGAAATTTTAAGTATATGATTATCTAAAAATCAGATCAGAAGAGTGACCTACAATTGTGGCTTCACCCCTAACTTGCTCTCTTAACTGTGAGCCGTCTACTGAAACCCCTATTTGAAAGGACAATAATAACCTCACATTGACCAAATCCAGTGACCTACCTTGTCCCATCTTCTTTATAACATTTTATCCAATAATCATGCATTCAAAAATATTGATTCAGTGTGTATCATATACCTATATTTTTGGTTAAAATCATGAATGTTTAATAATATTAAACAATGCTGGAGCCAGCAAAAAATAAAAATTACAAAAAGGCAACCTCCATGTTGACAGATTACTTAATGAATATGGCCTTCCCTGATAGCTCAGTGGTAAAGAATCTGCCTGCAATGCAGGAGACCTTGGTTCAATTTCTGGGTTGAAAGATCCACTGGAGAAGGGATAGGCTACCCACTCCAGTCTTCTTGGGCTTCCCTTGTGGCTCAGCTGGTAAAGAATCCACCTGCAATGTAGGAGACCTGAGTTCGATTCCCTGGGTTAGGAAGATCCTCTGGAGAAGGGAAAGGCTACCCACTCCAGTATTCTGGCCTGGAGAATTCCAGGGACTGCCTAGTCCATAGGGTCGCAAAGAGTCAGACACAACTGAGCAACTTTCACTTTCACCTTCACCTATAAACACAACCAGGATTCAAGTTAAAATAAGCTTATAATGTAAGTTTTAAAATGAATAAACATGCTTTATTATAGGGCTTCCCTGATGGTTCAGTAATAATCCGCCTGCCAGTGCAGGTGACAGAGGTTCGATCCCTGGTCCAGGAAGATCCCACAGGCCACAGAGCAACTAAGCCCGCGTGCCACAACTCCTGAGCCTGTGCTCTAGAGCCTGGGAGCAACTACTGAAGCCCTCCAACTCGTGCTCTGCAACAAGAGAAGCTGCCACAGCGAAAAGTCTGCGCGCCACAGCTGGAGAGTAGCCCTGGCTCGTCACACTAGAGAAGAACCCAAGCAGCAACGAAGACTCAGTACTGGCAAAAATGAATAAATAAATAAATGAATCATAAATTTTTTAAAAGATGCTTTTTACATAGTTACAAACTATAATCTTAATTTAAAAACCAGCAAATACACCTAAAATACACCTAAAATCAAAGGCTATACAAATTTCTTGACCAAAGGAAAGATTTCTCTACAACCTCCATAAATCTATGATAAATAATATATACTAAGTGTTACTATTTCAGAATAGAATCAACATTTTCTGACTTAAATCTGACTTTCCGTATGAAGAAAATTAATAACAAAATAAATCCACTTATCTTAAAAATAAGATATAGATACATATGCCCTTAAATATTTAATACTAACGAATATAAAAATAATTATATAAGCATTTCAAGAAAGTAGGAAAGCAGGCTTAAAAGATTAACAGTGGTTTTCACTGCTGTTTTTTAAATTTTTTCTATGTTTTCCTAAATTTCTAGTCTTAGCAAGAATTAATTGCTTATTCAGAATTTTCAGTCCAAATCTTTGCTTTTTAAAAATGTTTTCTGCTTATTTATTGGCCGAGCCACGCACACAACTTCTGGGTTCCTAGTTCCGTGACGAGGGCTTGAACCCATGCCCTCTGCAATGAAAGCCGCCAGAGAAGTCCCTCCATATTCTACTTGTCCTTGAATATCTTGCTCACAATTTCTAATGATAATTCCTTATGGAAGGAATTTTTTTTTTTTTGGTGATCCTAAATGCAAGAGTTTTTTTTTTTTTTCTAAAATGCAAGAGTTTTAGTGCATTAGTGTGTAAGCCATCTGACCTTAGAACTTGGAAATCATCAAGATTTAATTAAATATGTCTTTGTCTCTTTATCTGTCTTAAGTTTCAGTTCTCTTACCTAGATTATTCTGCTTTTTCCAGCTTGATATGATTTTTACTAGTAGAAAAGGTAAAAACAAACTAGGAGTCATCAACTTTTGTTTCCTCATTGCATTAATATTCTCATAGTAATATTCTCCCAACCAACCAATTCAGAACTCTTAATGTACTTTATCATATAGAGAACAATATTGTGAAGGGTTAAGAGGGAAAGCACTGGAGGAAGATAGACCTAGAATCAAATATTAATCATTAGCTTGACCTCACTCTCTCTTTAAGCCTCAAATTTCGTTTTAAGTGGTGATAACAACAGAATTCATCTCATAGAATGTATTAGATGGCTATATGAGATAATGCATATATAATACATTTATCCAGCACACAGTGAATCCTCAAGACTTCTTAGTGATTCAAACCTGTAACTAGAAAAACTAGAAAGAAAAGATATATGTCAATATGCTCAATACATATGTGAGATCAAGGTACGTGAAAAGAAGGACAAAAGGAAGACAAGAAAGCTTTCTTGAGTGAAAAAATGACAAAAGGGGAGATAAGGAAAGGATAGCTCAATTTACATAGAAATTGAGGCACATTCATTTGAAATTATAAATGAAAGCACGAAGAACCCAAAAACAAACGTGGGTTAAAAGGGCAAAAGTAAGCAGGAAAACAGAAGAGGAAAATCCCAAACATATGCATTTTTTTCATATTTAGTTTCCTTTGTCTTTAATTACAGCAGCTATTTTTTACACTCCAGGTTTTAATTAGGTTGAAGGAAAATGAGAAGGTTCTATGTAGCTATAATAATTGGGAGAATATTAATACTATGTAGTTCTAATATTTGGGGAAAAAAGTACACAACTCCCATTATTTTAACATTACTATATTAAATTCAGAGATAGATTCAAGAAAATATCTCTAGAGAAAGGCTGCTTATGTTTTAAACAGAACAGCAATTACAACATAGGAGAATCATGACAGAACTGTGTTCCCAAGGGAGATTATAGAATTTTCTTCCCTAGTGATTGACATGCTTCTATGTCATATTGTGTACATATGAAGACATTCTCTCTCTTAGGGAATGCCTAATTCTACTCTTGTTTCACCCATCTTTCTGGAAATGTACTGTCTTCAGGCAGCTTGCCTTTACTTTCTTCATGAAGGCCCCATTCTTAGGGCAAAATCTAAAAAAGTTTTTTATAGCTCTAGGCCTATAGAACTTTGTACAATAGCAGCTTCCCACAAATGTAGAAAAATCATAAAAAATAATCTTTAAGTGATAATCAATATTATAATAAAAATGTATGCTCTAGATTTAATCTGCCTGGTTTGAATCCTGACTCTGTCCATGGGGAGGTTCCTTACCTTTGTGTGTCTCAGGTTCTACAGTCAAAAACTTGGATAATAAGAGTACCAACCTCACAGGGCGGTAATGAGGGCTAAATGAAATAATACTTGCTTTATGTTAAATTAATAAACATTATTCTAAAATAAGGGAATATATCATTATTAATAATAATATTGTTTTTTCAGTCACTAAGTTGTGTCTGACTCTTTGCAACCCCATGAACACACAGCACACTAGGCTTCCCTGTCCTTCACTATCTCCGGGAGCTTACTCAAACTCATATCTATTGAATCAGTGATGCCATCCAGCCATCTCATCCTCTGTCGTCCTCTTCTCCTTTTGCCTTCAATCTTTCCCAGCGTCAGGGTCTTTTCAAATGAGTCTTTGCATCAGGTGGCCAAAGTACTGGCGCTTCAGCTTTAGCATCAGTCCTTCCAGCGAATATTCAGGGTTGATTTCCTTCAGGATTGACTGATTTGATCTCCTTGCTGTCCAAGGGACTCTCAAGAGTCTTCTCTAGCACCACAGTTTAAAAGCATCAATTCTTTGGCATTCAGCCTTCTTTATGGTCCAACTCTCACATCAGTATATGACTACTGGAAAAACTATAGCTTTGACTATATGGACCACATGGCTAACGATCAAATGAGCACATTATCTTTTACAACAGTTTTGTCCTTGGTCATTCTAGGCATAATCATAGAAAATGAGAATCTTAAAGTTATCTCAAAGGATGGCTATTTTCTCATGCAAAGAATCATTCATTTCCAAGGACATAAATAGAACAGCTTAGCCCAGAAATAAGCAATGGCCCAGCCTGTATGATTTGACATCACTATTTATAGACTCCAGGTCTGAAGACCACTTTGACCCACTCTCAAAATTCTCCATGCTTTGTCTAGTTTGCAAAAAGAAAATCTTTTGGATGTAATTTTAATAATTATAGATATTGAAAGATTAATAATCACCTAACTAGGAGAAAGTAGCACAAGTTATTAATTTGATGCTGAGAATAAAAACATATTTAATAGAGATTTCTCTGGTGGTTCCTATGCTTATACTACATAAAATGAAAATGAAATTATTCATTGCCAGCTTAGTATAACAGAGTTATTAAAGAGCTTCAGTAAGACTTCCAATGATGTATATGGAATTTCCAGTAAGGCTGTAGATCCTACAAATGGTTTCTGGGCAAGTCTTGATTGTAACTGGCAGGCAAGAAGTTGTCAAAGGTCCTTTTGCCATCTTTGTATTGCTTTTTAAAGTCTTACTTAGGGATGGTAGAATTATAGATTGTTAGAATTGGAGGTAGCAGTCAGTGGGTGATGACTTCTATTTTTAAAGAGAAATAATTCAACCTAATTAGTTTGTAAATTTGGTGGGGGTAGAATCCAAGTATTATTTACCTCTGTACCTTGTCCCTCTTCATTTGCTCCCTATCTAGCCTTACACCTAGCATAGGACCTGATATAAGATGATGCAGTTTACTTTTTGGAGGAGAGAACTTCACATGCACACATACACACACACAAACACACACACTGAGTAACTTGATAAACAATGCGTTAATAACAACAGCTAATATTTACTGAGTGTGGTGACTCAAGGACCAAAGAGCAGATAAAACCAAGGGGGGTCTTGGAATGCAGGAACAGAAAAACCAGACCCTTATCGTCCTTCCCTCTCCCATGTTGTAACTATTAACGGATTTCAGGTCCTCCTGAGCAGTATGACTTGTTTCTCCTCCTATCCCACACAGAGAGAAGGTATTTGCCTTCCTCTTCCCCCACCCAGCACACCTGCCTCACACAATCAGCAAATGACCTGCAAGACCCCTATCCCACTCCTTGTACCCTGGGTATGAAAGTGGACTAAGGACCCTGTTTAACATCGGTTTTCCCTTGAGCTGGACCACTGTTCTAACAGCATCTTCCACTCTAATAAACTTTATTTCCCTCTCATTCTGTCTCGTGTCTGGAAATTCTTTTCCAACTCATGCCCGGACCACGACACTGAGATTACTGTCAAACACTTTTCCTATATTAACTTCTCTAATCCTTACATCAACCCTTGTGAAAGGTACTATTATCACTCCTATAGCTGACAAAGGAATTGGGACACAGAGGGCTTAAAGAACTCACCAACAGCTGCTAAGTGGTAAAGACAGTAGTTGAACCCAGTTCTATTCCAATTCCAGAGCCTGAGCCTAAGTCTGAGCTGAGTCCAAACCCATGCTTGTTTAGTCTCAACACTCCACCGTCAATATTATAATGGGCTTATATTTAATTAAGAAAGGCCTTAAAAAATATGGATTAGACTCACATCTTACCTCGAGGTTAAGTTCTACATTTATGATAAAAGGTAAAAATTTCTAGCAACAAGTAAAGACAAGTGGAAAATTCTAAAATATGTCCACTCACTATAGAATTTCCTCCATTCTGTTTTAATTTGCTAAACTTCTACACTTGCACCATCCAAACAGTAGCTTCTAGGCATTTGAGGCTATTTAATGAACAATTAATTAAAATTAAATGAAATAAAAAATTCCACTCCTCAGGTACATTAATCCATTTCAAGTGGTTGGTAGCCACATGTGACTATTTACAACCATATTGGATAGTACAAAACAGAACATTTCCATCACCACAGAATGTTCAGTTGGACAGCAGTTCTCCATATGATTCATTCACATTAACAGATTTGTTTGTTGTGAGAATTAATAAAGATGACGGTTTCCTTTTGTACATGGGAATTTGCTAAATGCAGAGAATTCTATTATCTCCTTTAAAAAAACACGTGTGCTACCAAATTTTAGTAATGCCTGTGAATGAAATGATTTAAGTACAACTCATTCTAATCATGGTTCGTCAGGATCAAATTAAAGAGAGTATTTAAAAACAACTTTCCAAAGGACCATAGTCATTTGTCTAGAATCTTCAGAAGAGCCAAATGATTAATTTTCAAATACTTAAATAGTTTAAACAGTCATTTGTGAAGAATTTTAAAATTGAAATTATGATTATTGCTATTATTCTCATAATCACCATTCCTTAAAGTTCCTAATCACAGGACTACTGTAGGTGAAGGCAGAAAACTATAGGGAGGGCTAATGGAGGGCAGGCTGCACAGGATCAGAAGTTTCCACTGAATCACCAACAACTCTCACCACTTCTCAGAGAAGACTGTACAGATAACCAGGATAAAGATTCCAGAGGGAACAAGGAACTCCAGACTCTGGATCCAATGTTCAATTTTAATACCAAAGTAATCAAAACTGTACTAGTGAAAGATTGTACTCCTTTTTTTTTTTTTTTTTTTTTTTAAATTTTAGTTTTTTATTTTTTAAATTTTAAAATCTTTAATTCTTACATGCATTCCCAAACATGAACCCCCTCCCACCTCCCTCCCCATAACAACTTTCTGGGTCATCCCCATGCACCAGCCCCAAGCATGCTGCATCCTGCGTCAGACATAGACTGGCGATTCAATTCACATGATAGTATACATGTTAGAATGTCATTCTCCCAAATCATCCCACCCTCTCCCTCTCCCTCTGAGTCCAAAAGTCCGTTATACACATCTGTGTCTCTTTCCCTGTCTTGCATACAGGGTCGTCATTGCCATCTTCCTAAATTCCATATATATGTGTTAGTATACTGTATTGGTGTTTTTCTTTCTGGCTTACTTCACTCTGTATAATCGGCTCCAGTTTCATCCATCTCATCAGAACTGATTCAAATGAATTCTTTTTAACGGCTGAGTAATACTCCATTGTGTATATGTACCACAGCTTTCTTATCCATTCATCTGCTGATGGACATCTAGGTTGTTTCCATGTCCTGGCTATTATAAACAGTGCTGCGATGAACATTGGGGTACATGTGTCTCTTTCAATTCTGGTTTCCTCGGTGTGTATGCCCAGCAGTGGGATTGCTGGGTCATAAGGTAGTTCTATTTGCAATTTTTTAAGGAATCTCCACACCGTTCTCCATAGTGGCTGTACTAGTTTGCATTCCCACAAGATTGTACTCCTTTAGTCACTTGAAAATGAAAATCAATCAGTTGTGCCCAACTCTTTGTGACCCCATGGACTATACAGTCCATGGAATTCTCCAGGCCAGAATACTGGAGTGGGTAGCCTCCCAACCCAGGGATCAAACCCAGGTCTCCCGCATTGCAGGTGGATTCTTTACCAGCTGAGCCACAAGGGAAGCCCAAGAATACTGGAGTGGGTAGCCTGTCCCTTCTCCAGGGGATCTTCCTGACTCAGGAATTGAACCAGGGTCTCCAGCATTGCAGGCGGATTCTTTACCAACTGAGATATGAAATTTAATTTCTCCTTATAACTGTTTTTGCTCACAGAAACAGTCAGTCCTGAGCTTTATTTTTTTAAAAGCCTAACAGGGATTTATTAGAATTCTTTGAAGAATTTTAGGTGAAATTTTAAAGTACTGAAATTTTGAGAGCTCTTACAACAATCCAAAGAAGATATCCACAAGATTAGAAATGGAATTAAATTCAGATTTCACATTGACAAAGAAGAACATTATTTGTATATGAAGTTTTATATAAAGTACCTAATAAGAAAGATAATTTTAAGGTTTTATGGTAGTCGAAGATAGTGATAAAACATATAGACAGACATATTGAATTATACACAAATCATGAAGCCACTTAAAGTTTCCTGTGCGATCGATATGTTACAGAGATGTCAGAGGAAACATGAAAATGACATTGCATCAATTTACATTTTAATTAAACTCAGAGTGATACAAAAGCAATTTGTATGAAAAGCTAAATCTTCTTAGAAAAAGTTGTACCACAGACTCATCAGCTTTTAGATATAATAAATAATTTTTCATAAGTGTATCTCAGTGTTGTTGCAGCCCACCAGATTCTCAATAGTCCTAGCAAGAATTGAATTTTTCTAATGATTTTCAAAATTAAAATTATTTGTGATATTGCATTTACCAAGAGTGAATGACACTGATTTCAGTTATATCAATTGAAAATAAAATTTCTAAAAGCAAATTTCTGATGACTTAGTAAATGAACTGGTAAAAAAAAAAGTGCGGAGTTTTAATTCTTTAAAGTAATGATTCAATCAAGATGATACTCTAGAAAATATGTAATAGGACATTTTGAGCTTTACCAGGAATATAAATTTGAAATTGGCAAAGAACAATCATTTTTCACCTGTCTCACATCACTGTTTCGGAATGTGAATTTAATGTGCTAGAGAGTAATCCAAATCCATCATTTAATTATTCATTGGTATAGTTTCCACTTCTACCCCCAATATATAGCTGAAATTTGCAAACTACTAAAGGATCCTTGGTAAGTCCCATCTGTCCAAGATGGGGATGACAAGGAAGGATATCAATAAATATTAAATACACAGTTCTAATGGAAAGAAAAATAAATGCAGAATGATAACTACTTGTGAAAGTAAACAGTCAGTATGTAGTACCTCAATACAAAGATTAATATCACAGGATGGAATTTAAAGACATATTTAGTTGCTTCCCTTAAGAAATGATAATTCAATAACTCATTACAAGTGTGCATTTTCAATCATGTGTTCCTAAAAGTTGTATATGAGTCCATTTATAGAAAAGACATAACCATAAAGAAAACAGAAAAATGGCTAACAGGGAAGGGATGGGGGAGAGGGGACATAGTTGGGCTTTTCTTCCCCTTAATTCCAGTACTGAGATCTGCAAAAAGCATTCCTAAAGGCAAAGATCCAAGCTGTCCTGAATAACGGCAGAATCACCAGAACACATCAATAACCTTCCAACAGGCTCCTTGGCGACTATCAGTGTTCTAAGGACACTGACACTTTTCCTGACATTTTTGCTAGAAGGCCTCGGACAAAGACAAAGCCCAGCTAGCTGTGTAAGAGGTGGCAAGCTTTGTTAAGATGCAATCACATGGCTTTAGAGTTACAGCTTTCCATTTATGCATATATTAGGATTAATTTTATATTCAGAATCCTTTAACAATCTTTAAGATAGAGATACCTCTGGGTGTTCCCAAATGAAAGTTAATAAGCATCAGTCCATAGAATTAAATAAGTTAAGAGTTTAACACAGTCAAAGTTACATGTCTTTGGAATCTAAAAGCCATTCCTAGAGTTTTTCCAAAGCCCCAGAATCAGTGCTGATTGAAGGCAGAGGTAAAGATCTAGGGTCAGGTGGCAGAAAACGGTTGAGGAAGGAGACGTTAGTTATATCCTAAGGGTTCATAGACACATAATAAACTCATGTATCCTTTCCCTCACTTACTGAGGCAAATCAAAGTGCCCTTCCCATTAAATCTTTAGGGTTTCTATTGTCCTTTTTTGATTTTCTTTCCTTTCTAGGCATGCGATCAATATTAATTTTTAAACATTATTTTACTGGATCAAAATTTTGTGGGAATACACCCCACATCTCCTCAGGGAAAATCCCACTCCACTCTATAGTTTGACTTTCATTTGAAGAATTCTTCCACAGCGTCCAAAAAAAACAAGCAGTTTCTTTAGCAAGAATGGATTTTGCAATGGGGCATGAATTCAACCTCACTAGACTGAAATAAACTGAGCACCAAAATTTAAAATATGAAAATAAATACCTAAGAGAAATCAGTTCTTTTGCCTAGTGAACAAAACAGCCTTCTTCTCATAACCACTGAAATGACAGTAGAGTGAGGATGGTCCACCAATTATATCAGTACCTTGGAAATTAACCCATTTACAACGCCTTGGACAATCCAGATTTTGGATTAATGTTACATTCTGTTAGCCTACACGTTTCATCCCATGGTACAAAACTAAAGGCATGATTGGCTGTGGTCATAGGGAAACTCAAAGTGTCTGATTATTTTTTAACCCCAGTAGATTCAGGTTCTGATTCTGATTTATTCTCTTTTTTTCTCTCTCCTTACTTAGAACCTAGGCAGAATCAAGAGAAAAGACTCAAATTTCACAATTGCTAGGATTTGGTCTGAGAGTCAAAGAGTAGAATAAAAATGTATTTGGGGAGAGGAAGGATAAATTAGGACTACAGGATTAACAGATATATACCAATATATATAAAATAGATAAATAATAAGGATTTACTATATAGCACAGGGAACTATACTCAATATCTTATAATAGCCTATAATGGAAAAGTTTCTGAAAAAAAATATAAAACTGAATCACTTTGATGTATACCTGAAACTAACACAGTGTTGTGAATCAACTGTACAGCAATACAAAATAAATTCAAAAAGAATATATCCTGAAAAATCACCCTACATCAGCTCAAACAGATTGTCTTTATTATTTTGTACATGTTTCAATTAAAATAAATATGATCACTGCTTTATCTGGGCTTCAAAAAATGTATTTAGCATACTCCTAAATAGGCCTGCCACTTTACTGGCTTTATTTAAAGTCTTTTCTCAACATGGCAGTATAATTTAATTAAGGGAAGGCGCTACAAAAAGAAAAATTGAAAACTAAATTGCAGGCTAGGGATGGCTAAATTGAGAGTCAAGTGGTACCCTAGGCTTCCTGTTTTTCTGACTTCAAAATGTTTTAGGTAATTTTTCCTGACTACTGTGGGGCCCTCTAGTCTCTTTTAACTTTTCCACCTACGGTAGCTACATCATACAGTTGTAAGGGGCTAAATTCCCAATGACAGCCCTGTTTTTATTATTTCTTTCTTCTCACAAATGATTCTAAAAGTAGAAACTATTCTTATCAAGGTCAATGGATTATTTCACTTTAGGGAATTACCACCAAGTGCTTTAAACATATGAGATAATATTGTAAAGGAACTAGAGTTATCCTTCCAATTAAGTCATTGCTATGGTCTAAATATGTCCCCCCTCAAATTCATATGCTGAAATCCTAACCCCCAAAGGTGATGCTATTAGTAAGTGGAGCCTCTGGGAGGTGCTCAGCTCATAAAGTTGGAGTCCTCATGAATGAGATCAGTGCCCTTAAAATAGAGGCTCCAGAGAGCTCCTTAGCCCCTTCCACCATGTGAGAATAAAATGAGAAGTCTGCCACTCAGAAGAGGGCCTTCATCCAACCATGCTGGCACCTGATCTCAGATTCCCAGACTCCCGAATTGTGAGAAATAAATTTCTGTTGTTAAAAGGCACCCAGTCTGTAGCATTTTGTTACAGCAGCTGGTAAAGATTAAGACACTCACTCAGGAAACATACACTGAGCGTGTTCCAGACACTGTGTTACCATGCCATGGATGATGGAATAGAGACAATTTAGAAAGTCCTGCCTTCACGGAGTATACAACCTAATGTGTCAGACAGGCAAGTAAACAAGTAACTAGAAAGTGAGGCAGAATTCAGAAAGGGTTTAAGAGCAGTGTGAGCTATGACACAACAGTGGGTGCAATAGCTGACTCTGATGGAGAATATCAGAGGAGAGACACTCATCCAACAAAGTGCAATCTTGAAAGAAGAGCAAGAGTCATACCAGTGGGAAAAGGGCGGGGGATGAGGGAGGCAGAAGCGCCACTTGGAAGAAGGCATACAGCCTTATCAAAGAGAATTTCATAAAGAGAATAATGGAAGGTAAGAATATAAATGACATTGTCCAGGTCAGCAGTTTGGAGTAATTGGAGCAAAAGGTACATGGAGGGCAGTAATCAGCACAGCTATAACAATGTTGTTGTTCAGTCTCTAAGTTGTGTCTGATTCTTCACCACCCCACAGACTGTAACACGCCAGGCTCCTCTGTCCTCCACTGTCTCCTGAAGTTGGCTCAAATTTATGTCCACTGAGTGGGTGATGCTATCTAACCATCTTATGCTCTGCCATCTCCTTCTCCCTTGCCTTTAATCTTTTCCAGCATCAGGGTCTTTTCCAATGAGTCAGCTCTTCACATCAGGTGGCCGAAGTACTAGAGCTTTAGCAGTAGTCCTTCCAATGAAAACTCAGGGTTGATTTCCTTTAGGATTGACAGGTTTGATCTGCTTGTAGTCCAGGGGACTCTCAAGAGTCTTCTCCAGCAACACAGTTTGAAAGCATCAATTCTTCGGTACTCAGCTTTCTTCATGGTCCAACTCTCACATGGGTACATAACTACTGGAAAAACCATAGCTTTGATTATAAGGAACTTTGCCAGCAAAGTCATGTCTTTGCTTTTAATATAGCTATAACTATAGAGTGGTGTCAAACCATGAAAGGTTTTGAATGCTGGACTAACAAGTCTCCTTTCTCTCATCAGAATAATTTGGCTTCTTAAAAAATTACTAATTACTTGTCAATGGTAAGAAAACTTCCTATGCAAAAACCATGAGACTTAAAATGAGAAAAATATATAGCTTTTGAAATTATGCTATCACATTATATAATGTGTAGAAGTCAAGTGGGCCTTAGAAGGTATTACTATGAACAAAGCTAGTGGAGGTGATGGAATTCCAGTTGAGCTGTTTCAAATCCTGGAAGTTGATGCTGTGAAAGTGCTGCACTCAATATGTCAGCAAATTTGGAAAACTCAGCAGTGGCCACAGGACTAGAAAAGGTCAGTTTTCATTCCAATGCCAAAGAATGCTCAAACTACCGCACAACTGCACTCATCTCACACACTAGTAAAGTAATGCTCAAAATTCTCCAAGCTGGGCTTCAGCAATACGTGAACCATGAACTTCCAGATGTTCAAGCTGGTTTTAGAAAAGGCAGAGGAACCAGAGATCAAATTGCCAACATCCGCTGGATCATGGAAAAAGCAAGAGAGTTCCAGAAAAACATCTATTTCTGCTTGATTGACTATGCCAAAGCCTTTGACTGTGTGGATCACAAGAAACTGTGGAAAATTCTGAAAAGATGGGAATACCAGACCACCTGACCTGTCTCTTGAGAAACCTATATGCAGGTCAGGAAGCAACAGTTAGAACTGGACATGGAACAACAGACTGGTTCCAAATAGGAAAAGGAGTACGGCAAGGCTGTATATTGTCACCCTGCTTATTTAACGTATATGCAGAGTACATCATGAGAAATGTGGGGCTGGAAGAAGCACAAGCTGGAATCAAGATTGCCGGGAGAAATATCAATAACCTCAGATATGCAGATGACACCACCCTTATGGCAGGAAGTGAAGAGGAACCAAAAAGCCTCTTGATGAAAGTGAAAGAGGAGAGTGAAAAAGTTGGCTTAAAGCTCAACATTCAGAAAACGAAGATCATGGCATCTGGTCCCATCATTTCATGGGAAATAGATGGGGAAACAGTGGAAAGAGTGTCAGACTTTATTTTTTGGGCTCCAAAATCACTGCAGATGGTGACTGCAGTCATGAAATTAAAAGATGCTTACTCCTTGGAAGGAAAGTTATGACCAACCTAGATAGTATATTCAAAAGCAGAGACATTACTTTGCCAACAAAGGTCCATCTAGTCAAGGCTAAAGGCTATGGTTTTTCCAGTGGTCATGGATGGATGTGAGAGTCGGACTGTGAAGAAAGCTGAGCACCGAAGAATTGATGCTTGTGAACTGTGGTGTTGGAGAAGACTCTTGAGAGTCTCTTGGACTGCAAGGAGATCCAACCAGTCCATTCTAAAGGAGATCAGTCCTGGGTGTTCTTTGGAAGGACTGATGCTAAAGCTGAAACTCCAATACTTTGGCAGCCTCATGCGAAGAGTTGACTCATTGGAAAAGACCCTGATGCTGGGAGGGATTGGCGGCAGGAGGAGAAGGGGTCAACAGAGGATGAGATGGCTGGATGGCATCACTGACTTGATGGACATGAGTTTGGGTGAATTCCGGGAGTTGGTGATGGACAGGGAGGCCTGGCGTGCTGTGATTCATGGGGTCACAAAGAGTCGGACACGACTGAATGACTGAACTGATATATCTTATTAGCAAAAGAACATTCTTTGGGGGAATAAAATTGAGGCAGAGTTTTCCTTAAGTCATTCACTGGCACAAACACATTTTTCAGAGCCACTTCCAGAAATCTGACAGTAGATAGAAAGAAATAAACATCCTGGCCTTTTAGCAAAAAGGGGCATACCACAGGAAATCAACGTACTGAAATGTACTGAGAACATCGTCTAAGGGCTTATGATGATTTCATATATTGCTATTTATAATAAAACCAGCTACAAAATTTTCAGAGCTAGTGCAAAATGAAAACGGAAGACCTCTGTTCAAGAACTAGTAAGAATTTCAAGATAGAGACAGTAGAGCATAAAACCAAAAGCAAGGACCAGGCCAAGTGCCCCATGAAGCTGGCCTGACTGCCAATTCTAACTTTTAATGATAATCCAATATGATAATCCAATTAGTTTCCACAGCCTGATATGTGTATAACAGCTCTCATATTCAAGTGTGAACTTTCAGCACCAATTTACCCCCCAGAATTTATCCCATCCCCACCAATCTGCTTTCCTCTCCACCTTCCCTAGCAATGGTGACTACAAGAGAGCTCTTCTCATAGATGTGCTAAGTTCTTCGCCTGGTTTTATAATGCTGTTCTGCTCACTGAAAACTCAGGTTTTCTCTTCATAATCTTTTATGCTGAAAATTTACCTTCTTCATAAAGTCTTCTACCATAAAGGAGGTGAGGTAGTAACTTCTCAACCACATCTAGCAATGAATTGATGTATTGCTTAGGCTACTATTTACGCAGAGTATTAAGTGTAGCTGCCACTGCTGCTGCCAATACTGATGATGTGGTTGACTGCGTGTGTATGGTGCTGGGCACTTTAAGTCCTGAAAATTAATCAGTGGATGATCCTGTTGCTATCTGATTTCCTTGTTTTTTTAAATTTTACTCCTATTCGTCAGCGTATTAACACCTCCCTCAAAGAAAAAACAAAGGGAGGAAGGGGCAAAAATCACCCAGGTCAGACAATTTTGCTACTTGTCAATAGGGCTGGAAAGAAAACATTGTTAATGACTTAAAACACAAGGATTTAAAACAATCACTTAATTACAGCTCCCATATTATCTGTGCATTTTGCTTATTGTCCCTGACATTCAATGGATAAATTGACCATTAGGTTTATCTATAATCAATAAATCAGTTATCTTAGTCAATAAAATCAGAGAAGACAGCATTTTTTTAAAAATTGCATTCGTACAAACACATAGACTTAGCTGTCAATAGGAAAAATTGAAACAGATCATTTACTGTAGCTGTGAATTCTTCTCAACAGGTTGACATGTATATTATGCTGAGCCTGTGTTTTGTGCATGGTTTTCATAGAGTTTCAGACAAGACCCTCCTGTGGCTCTGAACCTGAATTTGGTTCAGTACTGTCTGAGTGGGGTTAATTTGTTTAGACTTCACCAATTTTACAACTGCAGCAGACGTAAAGTCAGATACTCTGAACTGATTTGAAATAAACTCTTTGGATTAGATTATTCCTATTTGCTTTAGCTCAATTGGAATTATTTCAGTCTACTAACAATTTCAAAAGCTCTGTATATGGAGCTGAAGTTTGGGACATGGTTTATCTTTTTCTCCCTTTTTGCCTTTTTATCTTTGATTTGAGGAGACCATATACCTTCATCTGGTACATATGAGAAGGAAGGTCTTTCTTTTTACATGCAGAACATCTATTTAGTACCTCAGGACATTCTGCCTCCTGAGCCACAGCTTAACAGCATTAGCAAAAGCAGTTCAGCCAGAGGGGAATTGAACAGCAGCTGAGTCAGTCTAATAATTTACACTGGGGAAAGCCCTTGGAATTCAGAGGCACATTGCCCAGCTGGAGAGACAAATCTAATCTCTGCTAATGATGTTCCTCCCTCTCTTTCTTATCAGGGCTGGGCTTTTTACACATGCGCACATAATTACATATGCACATTCGGAGTCTAGTGAAGCCAAACAACACAGCACCCAGGATTAAATTACACAGTAAGACTTCCAGGCATCATCTGGCCTCTACAACCTGTCTAATAAATGCTGTCCATGGTTCACACACTGTGGAGCTGTGAAAGAGTGTAAGAGTTCAAAAATATATACAGCTACATCTTAAAATTCAAAAGTGATAATATTATGGTGATATTATAAAAAGTGATAATATATTACAATATCATTTGAGATAATACAGTAAGCTTGACTTCTTAAATAGACTTAAATACATATTAGGAAACAGACACATGGATTTTGTTCTAAAAAGGACTATTTGACAAAATAGGCTATTGTCAAAATATTTTGTTAAAATAGGCTATTGACAAAAATGCACGCAGTACAATAGGTAAACAGGTGAAGGAAAAACAGTAATACAATGTCAAAAAGAAAACCCCACCAAGGTGAAAAATAGTAGGCAAAAATAATTTAACAACTGTAAAGACGGTTCACAAATTTGGACCAGAGCTTTCTGTGGATCAAAGTAAGGAGAGACACGATATTTATAAAAGAAAAACACACCAATTGTTTAGGATAAGCAGTTATTACACTACTAAGACCTGTGGAAGTTTTCCTTCCACAGATTTGTACAAAACAATGAACAGTCTCAACATCTTCAAAGTAACTACTGCATTTCTTGGGCAATTTTTAGAGCACCTCTCCATTCAAGGTAAGATTCCTAAGAATTCCAGAAAAGCAATACTTACAGTAAGAGATTCCAAGGAAACAGCTGAAATTCTGATTTAATGGAGAAGAGGATTGACTCCAACTCCTTCAGGAAATCCTCCCCTGATCACTACTGATCATAAACTTTTCAAAACACTGAACAGCTAAGAACTCCAGGTTCTATTTTTTGGCAAGAACCTGGAATGAGAACATTCTGAGTTTTCACGTGAGGCGTAAACCCATAAGCTTTAAGAATCCACCAAGGAGAAAATTCAGGAATCTGGTCAGAATTGTGCCTCAAAACCTCATTTCCACATGGAGGTGGGCCAAGAAAAATAAACCTGACCATGTGGTGATTTATTTTTTATTATAATGCACAATGTTCTTCCCATTCTGATGAACTTGTACTTTTTGCAATATTTTTAATAACTTTTTTACATAGAACCCTTAGCAAATAGTATCAATTATTTTAAATAAAGAGGGAAGCAATTTAATAGTTAATACCTTGTCTGCTTTACTGAAGTAAGTGGGGAGTGGTGGGGTTGCGAGTCACCATCTGGGGCTATAAATTATAAGCCTGCTGCACGGTAATGGACAGAGGGCTGATCTGTGAAGCTCCCCTAGGAGAAGCTATCTATCAGCATGGCCATCCAGACGAGGGGCTGAAGGACAGGGCGGCTTCCAGCCCAGACAAGGGCTACGGCAGAAGGATACAGCACAGTCAGATTTTCAAAGGCAACCCTTAAACACCCCCACCCTCAAACCAAATTTCCGAAATAAGAAAATTATACAGAAATTTCTCACACTTTAAACACTGGCAATTAGAGGGGGAATTTAGGATTCAAGACGCTCAGGGGGAAAATGTCTTCAAGTGAGAGAGAGAACAAACGAGATGTTCAGAGCTGCTTCATCTATTTTTAATGAACTTACAAATATGTCTCCAAAAGAAAGAGGTGACACTATTTACCAGAATGAAAACTGAGATACTAACCCAGCAAGAAGCAGCTACAGGACTGTGCAAGCATGTGCCTGTACAGACTCGCACGGCCCCCAAGGCTGGCGCCCTGGTGGCTGAGGAGTCTCTTCTGCCTTGCACTGCAAACTAAGGGCTTAGCTGCTTTGGACGATTTCCTCCCAGTCATTTCAAAGATGATATAAGCAGGTGAAAAGAAGACGGAAGACAGGAATGATCCTAACAAGAAGGAAAACAGTGTAGAAAGTCGTTTATAAAAATAATCAGAAAATTACAAGTCGAAAGAAAAATGTACAGTTAGGATACTTTCTGAGGCCTTACATTAAGCCTTAAAGGGCTCCTGAGCTCATCCTTACTGAATTCAAGTTACAAGTGCTAAAGCCACTGGGTTTTTTGGTAAGGTGCTTGAACACCTAAAGCTTAGACCTGTCACATCTGCTAAGATATTCAAGGACTTTTATAGATATTCTCACATCAGTTCTTACCACACGGATCTGAGAAAGGCACTCATTAGATTTGCCGCCAAAATCACAAAACTAAACCCCCAAACTCCCATATCTGTAAGGAAGAGGTCACTTAGATATTTTCTACTCAGCTCCTTCACTGAGTCAACAAATGCTTTAATCACTCCGGGTGCTGGGTCTGTGTTAAGCAGTAAGGACAACGCAAGATGAACTGGGGGCTTCCCTGGTGGTTCAGTGGTAAAGAATCTGCCTGCCAGTGTAGGAAACAAAGGTTCTATCCCTGGTCTGGGAAGATCCCACTAGCAACTGAAATCGATCGCCACAACTGCTAAGCCAACGTGCCTAGAGCCCCATGCTCCACAATAAAAGAAGCCACTGCAATGAGAAGCCCATGCCTGGCAACTAGAGAGTAGGTCCCCCCGAACCCTTCAACTAGAGAAAAAGCCTAAGCAGCAGCAAAGACCCAGTACAGCCAAAAATAAAAATAAAAAAATAAGTAAATGGAAGAAAATTTTTTTTTTTTTACTAAAATGATGAACTACACACTAGATTCCTGCTCTGGAGGAACTGAACAGTTTAACAGAGGAGAAACATAGGAATAGATGATTAATATATAATATGAGAAGTTCTCTGAAGGAGATGGATACAAATTTTTGAAATACAAAGAAGGGAAAACTGCTGTCCAGGAAGAATAAGGAAGAGGTGTGTGAGTCAGAGGAACAGGCGTGCGTACAGATATGGAGGCATGAAAGAAATCAGGCTATTATTTAGGGAGAGGGAGAAATGTCAGCCAGGTTGGTGGGAAGTGATGAGAGATGTAGAAGGTAGGGCTGGAAAAAATAGATTAGAGAATTTGTGTTCCCCCTATGGGCAAAGAAGTAGGAGAAGTGAAGGGAAGTGACATGATTAGATATGAAAGATGATTCCGTTTAAGGGTGAAGAGGGAAGGACGGAGGATGGGGTAAACCTGCTGTAGAGAGGATGGAAAGCATCTGAGAGATATTTAGAAGGCAGAATTGATAGGATATAGTGACTGCTGGATGTGATGGGGAAAGGGTTTTCCAGTGGGGCAGACTAGATTCTGTCACTGATCAGGTAGAAAAGTGCCAGTCAGGGACTTGCAGTGAGGAGGGAACGAGCTAGGGTTTATATTTTACAGACTCTGCTGGGCAAGGCAGTTGGAAAAGAAAGAAGGAAGTGGCTAAACTGAAACTGGGACAAAGGGCTACAAATATTGTTGGAGAGACAAATATGATAGGAAAGTTTCATATAATTATTAGAGTCAGCTCAGGAGAGTTATAAAGTTCATGGGCTCAACTTCACCCTTAGCCCTTTGACGAGTATTAGCTCTTTCTCCAGGGTTATTTCATCATTGTTGTTTGTCTCTTTCACGTGCCTCTTGAATGTACCGCCTAGCTCCTTACCTTCCCCCACACCACACACCCATATACACATGAACAATCTCCTTCCGTCTGTCCCTCAACCTAAGCATGTTCCTTTCTTC
This sequence comes from Ovis aries, assembly GCF_016772045.2. Classification (NCBI taxonomy): domain Eukaryota; kingdom Metazoa; phylum Chordata; class Mammalia; order Artiodactyla; family Bovidae; genus Ovis; species Ovis aries. Next base: position 202,554,711 of record NC_056054.1, read on the forward strand.
AAAACCTTCTGTCTTCCGTGAGCCACTTTTGAGACCTCCTCAAAAGATCAGTGGTGGCTAAAGGATGTAACAGCGAACACAGATAACAAGCTACTTGTTTTATTTACGGCTAAATCCATTTCCTCATTAGCTATTTATACATTTATTGTTTCATTCATTTATTTAAACTCTAAGTCATTTGAATAGAACACGACTTCTGAATGTTAATCATCATCAAAAATTAGGGCTGCCTAATGTGGGCAACACTGTTTCAGGGCTTTTTAGAGAAGCTACTATTTTCATGAATATCACACAGTATATTTTGCCTTGACCTGGAAAACATAGGCGCCCAGAGAAAATGATTCTGATTCCACATAATCTGGAAGAAACAGAAATGATGACTGCACAATACAAGGAAGTTACTACTGCAATTCTACAAAACTTTCCTGAGTGCCAGGTGCATGCCGGTTGCTGTACTGTGCTTCTTAGGAGCCACATGTGGATATAAAGGTCTAAAGAGGGCATCCTCTTTATCTTTTGGCTTGCCTTACATATTTCATGGTAAGATGGTCTCTTCTTTTCAGAACTCAAGTCAGATAGGGGAGATAGCCATAAACACATATGAAAGCAGGCCATGATACACGTCTAAAATAGAGGTATAAAGCACTGCAAGATAATAAATTAATCTGCTTTTGAGGAACAAGAGTCTGGTCATCTGTCTATAAGGATATGAGACCAAAAGTTTGAAAACTGGAAAGATGTCTTCTCACTGATGTATCTGAAAAGCCTTCAAGAAATATTTTTGAATCCATACCTGGAAAGATATTAAGAATAGCCCATGGGATCACAGGCCCAAGGCTGCTGCCAGGCCCTGTTTCTAAGGCTGCTGGTTATTTTTTGGAATAGATAGCATTGGTGGTCAAGGCTTTACATCACACCATTTCCAACGCTCCTTGTCTTCCAGTCTGTCCACCTTGTACTTCAAGACCCTCTCGGAATCTATCAGCTTCTCCCATCATAGCCTATCGGTGTTCAGTCCTCCTCTTCATTACCACCCCCTTTTCCCACATAAGGCATACATTTTCACAGAACAAAAGACTGTAGATTTCCTTTAAGTGCAGTCCTTCCAGAAGGCAGGGAGAGGCCAGGCAATCTTTCAAAGTCCCCTGGCATATGGGCAGGCTCTACTCCCATCTCATCCACATTGCCACTGACAGGCCTGGGACCAAAGCCTGACAGGAATATAAAAAAGCCCCTGGCTCCAGTCCACTCCACAGCCCTCATGTCAGGCAGAAAAATGCGTTTTTGTATCTTTTTGGTCACATGACTTCTTAGATATAAGAACCAGACTGATGACTTCGTTTTCCCTCCTCTAAAAAGGAAAGGGAAAAAAAAAAAAAAGTCCTATTTAAAGCAGGGAATTTCTCATGAAGCTTTAAGACAAGATTTAGATTTTCTCCACCAAAATCAAAATAAGTTTACCTATAGTAGAATATAAACATTTGCTATGCTAAAATATGCTGTGTCTAAAGCATTTATACACTGCATAATAGCATTTAATGCTATTCAGCACTTATGACTTCAGTAATTTTGCAGTTTAATGATTTGGAAAGAAGTTACCAGGAGTCAGGAGTCCCAGCTGTGTCTTAAATTAGTTGTCTGGCCATGGGCAAGTCACCTAGCTTCTCTAGGCCTCAATTTCCTTATCTGCAAACTGAAGAAATTGGACTAGAATGGTCTCTAAGGTCCCTTTGAGCAACTGAAAAAGTATTCTGTGAATACAAGGACTCAGAACAATCCAACAATGGAAAAGCTTTATCTCAAAACTGATTCACTCTTCCCATCACTGGAAATGCTGAATGTATCAGAGAAATTATAATATTCCTGCTTTGGTACAGGATTGAACCAAATGACCTCTTATGTCTTTCAATTAGAAGAGTCTGTCATTTTACAAATTAGTTCTAGAGGCCATAAGACAACCAGAGAATGAAATTAATTCAACAGGAAAGGAGGGGGAGGGGAACACCATCTTCTGGGTACAGTAAATGTTTGCTGTTATATTAACAGAGCAATGACAGGGATAGCAAGTCACCGTGCAGCTAACAGGTACTGTTTGTCTTGGGCCAGGTTGCTAGGTGGTGTAAACAACTCTGCAAACACAACATCTAGCAATGAAAAGGTCTAAATGCCTTCAGTCACTCCAAAGTGAGCATACAGGGTTTCGTCACGTAAAAGCTTCTCACTGCCAGTCAGAAAAACTAAGGGAGGAAGGGAGGAGGATCAGAAAGGGCTCTCCTTTGTTTGGGGGCAGACAGACACTTCATACACTGGTGTGCTCCACTGGTCCACCTTCTGTTTGTTTGTCTGTTTTTTAACGTTTAAAAAAGTTAATTGATTAATTTGACTGCCTTGGGTCTTAGTTGCAGCGGGTGGAATCTTCGTTGGGTCATGTGAGGTCTCTAGTTATGGCACGTGGGCTTAGCTGCTCCTCAGCATGTGGGATCTTAGTTCTCTGACCAGGGATTGAACCCATGTCCCTTGCATCGCAAGGCGGATTCTTAACCACTGGATCGCCAGGAAAATCCCTGACCCACGTTCTTAGGGATGAATAATAAGAGAGCGGCAAATAATAACAACCACCACTAAGTTATCTTACACTTACATGTTGAGGTCAGTTTCCAAGGTATTCCATCTATTTAAATCTCCTTTGAGCCTCATAATGGCCCTGGGAGGTGGGCAGAGCAGGTATTATTAACCCCTCTGAGGAGAAGTGAAGCTTACCAGAGTTTAGTAACATTCCTTTTCCTCAAAAATGAGAAACTGATCAAATCCTTATTATATCATTTTCAACACTCTTTAATGCTTTTGTCATAAGAGGTCTGCCAGGACCTGTCGGTCTATTTGTGATTTCAGTATATTTGCCTATACTCAGGAAATGGCAGAAGAAAACAGTATTGTTATAGAATTTCAGGAAATGTCTTTTGAAAAGGAAACCAACAATAGTAATCCTGAATTATAATGATACTTTAAAAAGCTGAATCAGAAATACATGTTGAGTTAGAAACACTTGCTATATCCGAGAAATAATAAAGGGGCCTGCCCCTACTCCACAAAAAACAAACAAACAAACAAACAAACAAAAAAAACAAAAAAACCTGTAACAAACCAGATCCAATTTAAGTTGGAATCTAGCAACATGATTCTGGAAACACGTAGTGGTCAAGTTTAGTAAACTGGGAAGAAAGAGAAAGATCAGTATACTGAGATGAAAAAGAGAAAAAGCAAAGAATCTGAAACAGGTGACAAGCATTATCAAGAAATTAAGATCTTTCTAAGATGGTACTGAGGAACCCATTTGCTGGGCAGCAAAGGAGATGTAGACGTAGGGAAGAGTAGGGGAAGGAGAGGGTGGGATGAATTGCGAGACTAGCATTGAAACACACACATTACTATACATAAAATTAGATAGCCAGTGCAAATTTGCTGTATGATGCAGGGAGCTTAAATCAGGTGCTCTGTGACAACCTAGACGGGGGAGATGGGGTGGAAGGTGGGAGGGAGGTTCAAGAGGGAGGGCGCATACGCCTACCTGTGACTGATTTATGTCGATGTATGGCAAAAACCAACACAATGTTGTACAGCCATGACCCTCCAATTAAAAAATAAATACATCTAAATTTAAAATGACACAAAGATCTTGGTAAAGAAATTATACTGAAAAAACTAAATTTAATTTGATCAAGAATTAGCCCCTTGTTCAAATAAAGGCAGATCTGAGTATAGACTAAACCTGCAAAAGCTTTAGAAGAAAAAAATGCCAGAACCTGTCAAGGGTACCTATCATACTTTTTATTCACTTTGTATCATTTAATCTTCAGGCCTTCTTAGAAGTCAATGTTATCATCATTTTACAGATGAGAAAAATGAGGGTCAGAAAGGTTTAGTGACTTGCCCAAGGTTACATAGTTAGTAGATGGCCTGTTAGGTCCATCTGATTTCAGATTCAGTCTTTCCAGAAAGTTACTTCTCCTCAGAAAAAGTATATCTAAAATTTAGTTATGCTTTATTTCTGGAAACATGAGAAATTAAAAAATAAAAAAATACCTTTTCATCTTTCCTAATAATTGGTAGGCTGAAAATTCCATGAGAAGTTATAATTTAAATCACTCACCCTAGTGGCATGAATTTTAGAGTCAGAAGAACTGGGCTTGAATCCTAAAATCCTTACCTAAGCAGTTACATGAACTGGGGTAAACCCTTGAGCTCTTCAGGCCACAATCCAATTTATTAATCTTTCATTCTATATATTCATGAAAAACATTTGCTGGCTGTTATGCTAGGTGGACTTCCCTGGTGGCTCAGACAGTAAAGAATCCTACAATGTGGGAGACCTGGATTTGAAGATTCCCTGGAGGAGGGCATGGCAACCCACTCCAGTATTCTTGCCTGGAGAATCCCCCATGGACAGAGAGGAGCCTGGCGGGCTACAGTCCATGGGGTTGCAAAGAGTCAGGCATCACTGGGTGACTAAGCACAGGCTAGGCAGCCCAGAGATAGGAAGATACACGAGACATGGTTCTCTGTCTTCAGAGTTTATTTTCACTAAATCAAAATCACCACTAACATTTTTAATCTTCATCGTTCTTTCAGGTTTCTACTCAAAGTAAGCAGGTTCACAGGGACAAGTGCCCAGAGGGATGCGGGATAAATGAAGGGCTCCAACACTGACACTGGTAGATCACAGGAGACCTTGGAATAATTCTTCAGACTTTGTAGTCACCAGCCCCGCCTCTCATCACATTCCTGTTCTCCTGTTACTGCCCAAGAGAAAACGCTCTGGCTTAGTCTCAATCCTGTATTTTTCTTTGCATCCTCTTCCCTGACCCCATCTCCCACCATCCTCTCTTTCCGAAACTTTTGCACTGCAGCTTCCTGTTCCATCTTCAGCATTCAATGAATGATTATAGTTGACTCCTTCCTCTGTTTTCCTCCCTGCTCATCCTCAGTATGTTCAACTAATCATCAAAATCTTGGGAATATTTTCTTGTCAGGAGAAGTTGTCAAAGACTTGGAAATGGGCAAAAAGACACCTGGGTATCCTTGCCTAGGGCACCATCCCCAGTTTATGTGAGATTTTCCTTGTTTTTTAGATATTTGCAACACTAAAAACTGTAGCGCACATGCCTAGTAATGTAGCTGACTGTTCTCCATAGAAATGCAAGTGAATTGTATCTGGTGGAATGCAATTGATTATTAATGTCCTGTGCATATTGACTAGTTTTGCCCCTAACTGCACAGCCATTTCAGCACTTCAGCACTTCACCACTCCTAATTGCCTACAGTAAGTGTGGTCTTTGAATTTTCTTCATAATGTCCTACTAGTTCCCTCATTAACTAATGAGTTAAATAATATCTTTGACATATATTCATTTCATAATGTATGAAATTAAATTAAATCCTTTAAAAAAGGACTTTAATATTCTGAATATCTCTGATTTTGTGCACCTTTCTCCATTGCAATAACTCTTTCCAGTACAGGTCATTATCATTTTTGCCTAGATTATTATAACAATCTTCTATAATTTACCCTTGTCTCTAGTCTCTCCATCCTATTCCATTCTCTCCATAGTCACAGAGCTTTTTCTAGCATGTAATTGTGAACTTATTACTCAACTTTGTAAAGTCTCTGGCTCCTAGGATAAACTTCAACCCTCCTGAAATGATTTGCTTTTTTACCCTCGTGTTTGGTCAAGCCTTACAACTGACCAGCCAGACTCAATTCAGTTCTCAGAGTTCACTGCCTTCTCTCTCTCCTCTGGAATCTAGCACTTGCAGTCTGCTTTGCATGCAACACATTCTGTACATCTGCCTCTACTCTGCTGCTGCTGCTAAGTCGCTTTATCGTGTCTGACTCTGTGCGACCCCATAGACGGCAGCCCACCAGGCTCCTCTGTCCCTGGGATTCTCCAGGCAAGAATACTGGAGTGGATTGCCATTTCCTTCTCCAATGCATGAAAGTGAAAGCTGAAAGTGAAGTCGCTCAGTCGGGTCCGACTCTTAGCGACCCCATGGACTGTAGTCTACCAGGCTTCTCTGTCCATGGGATTCTCCAGGCAAGAATACTGGAGTGGGGTGCCATTACATTCTCCATGCCTCCACTCAACTCTTGCTTGTTTTTTAGGGTTCATGTTATCACTTCCTCCCTGGATCCCTCAAGTCTGTGTCAATTCTCTACTTATGTCCTCCACAAACAGCTGGTATCCCTTGACCTCTTTACCCTCCCCCTAACAGCACATGCCACTGTATTATAATTGCTTTTTATCTATCTCCTCTACTAGTCTGTAAATTCTGAGGGGGCAGGTGCCATGACTTGGTTGTTCACCACTATATTCCCAGGGCATGGCACAGCAACCAGCATATAGTACTCATTCAAGAACATATTCTGAAAGCTGAGTTCTCTATATGGTCCCAGGATAATAACAAACTTTTCTATAAAAGCCTTCTCAAGGACCATGACTCCCTGCCAGCCCTGAACCCCCAGTGAAAAAACAATTTGTTATGCTTGAACAGAATGTACTTCAGCTTATTAATATTTAGGCTTTTATTTTATAAAGTCTGAGTAAAACGTTTAACCCATCGGCTTTTAAAATTGTGAACAGTTCCATAAAATGGCCATTCCTAGAGGAGCCGAAAGAGGGTTTTACATCCTCTATGACAGAAAAAAGGGAATGGGGATAGAAAAAAGCACAAGAAAGAGAAAAGACCAGAATCATGAGAAATGGCTACAGTATACTGGAGGGGTTCTGGCTATTGTCCAGCCATTCTTCTTTTTTTTAAACTCTCCTACTGAATTCTATAGAATAAATGTGGAAAACAGTAACTTTGTAATAAGGCATCGAAGCAGTATAATATAACTTTATGGACTTAAGTCCTGTAGTATTTTACATTCTGTTTTTTCTTTAGCTGATATTTCTTTAGGTCCTGCATTTCATTTATTCTTAAAATCCTACGTTTATTATTCCACCTTAAAAAGAAAGAAATTTGAACATATGCTACAATATGGATAAACTTTGCAGACATTATGTTAAGTAAAAGAAGCCAGTCACAAGAAGACAAATATCGTATGATTTCATTTATATGAGGTAACTAGAGAAGGAAATGGCAACCCACTCCAGTGTTCTTGCCTGGAGAATCCAGGCACAGGGGAGCCTGGTGGGCTGCCGTCTATGGGGTTGCACAGAGTCGGACACGACTGAAGCGACTTAGCAGCAGCAGAGTAGTCAAACTCACAGAAGACAGAGAGTAGAATGGTGGTTGCCAGAGACTGGGGAGAAAGGAGTGTGGTGTGTTATTCTTTAATGGGTACAGCAGTTCAGTTTGGGAACATGAAAAACTTCTGGAGACAGATGGTAATGATGGTGGCATAACAATATGAATATACTTAATGTCACTGAATTGCACGTTTTAAAATGGTTAAAACTGTAAATTTATCTCAACAAAAAATAAAGAATGGGGGAAAAAATCCTGTCTTTAGTAACTGGCAGCCTCTCAGAACCCTGAATAGACTAGGGTGGGCAGGAGAGCACTGGTGATGCAGTTGTGAGAGAGGAAAAAGGGCTAAGTGTAAAGTGATTTAGAAGAAACGTATTAGTTAAAGCTGAAGGCTAAAAACCCTCTCAAAAATAAAATCCTACTCTGTATTTATTACTAATGAAGCATTCTCTTAAGATTGACTATAAGAACCCCCAGTCTTCTATATCCTTTAGGAAAAATGTTGTCTTCTCTACGAAATCTGACTCAATTCCCAATTAGGGAAGCAGCATGGTGGCATAGAAAAGACTTTGGACACTGAAGCCAGACTATCTACAACTGAATACTGGCTCCACTTTGAGGAATTTAACATCTTTGTGCTTCAGTTTCATCTGGAAATTAAGGGCTGTAATAAGAGCTGTTGTGAGGTTTAACCATGGAAAGCACAGTGTCTGGAACAAGGGGAGCACCATAGTGATGTCTGCTACGGTCACACTCACACCCTGTGTGCACTGGTGCTCACAGTGTGCTCTGGGGCCTCTGAGGATCCCCGAGACCTTAGAGGGTCTATGAAGTCAGAACTATTTTCGTAATAAAGAGACATTATGCTTTCCTTTTTTGCTCACACACTCTCACAAGTCCACTAATCCTTACAGTGGAATCTCCCAGTGGCCACCATACGCCACTTGATACTATGACAGACGGAAAGCAGGAGCCAGTTGAGAATCCAACTGCCATCTACTAAGTCAGACATCAAAAGACTTACAGAAGTCTCTTCTCGTAATGCCATTTTCCTCACAAAAAATGTTGGAGGTATGGAAACTAGTTACTTTTCACAAAAAGTTTCATGAATGTGTACTTGTTTTTAAAAATAAATTAGTATTACATTTTTTCCTGTTTTAGTTTCTATTATGGTAAAATTAGAAGATACTACTCATATAAACAAAAACTCTTTGGAAATCTCAATAATTCTTTTGGTCCTGAGACCAAAAGTTTGAGAACCACTGCTCTATTACAGGGTATATGTCAGTTTCTTTAAATGGACTGTGAATGGATAGGAATATAATTTTTCATTTTTTTCTTTTTTTTTTTCATTTTTTTCTTTTTCTTTTAAAAAAACTTTCCCCAGGTATTGACACTCAGTCTTTTTTTTTTTTTTTTTCTAATATGGCAGACCATCAGTGAAGGGAATAAAACTAACATATAGCAAATGCCATTATTCAGGGCTTAGTGTACCCTATGTGCTATGCTCAGCTTTTCATTTAACACTCATTAAGTTCTAGAATTACCCTTACTGCTACATGGGGGAAACTTAGAGACATTAAATAACTTATAGGCATAGGTAGCTAATAAATGGAACTGCCAGGACTCAACTCTGACTTTAGAAGCCAAGCTTTTCACTTATGTCAAAAGGGTGGAAAAATGCAGAGAAATTAGAAAAGCTGTGGTTAGGCAAGACAAATTATTTACAAAGCATGGTTCCAGTAGTATCTATCAAATAGCTAGTTAACCTTTGCAAGGGGTTTGCAATTCTGGATTTCTCTTGGATATTCACATTGTGATTTAGAGCAGTTTTATTTGGCTTAATAAAGATAGCATACTCTCTTATACCAAACTTAATAACATCTTTCCTAAGAAGGTCAACCCCACAGCCAGAATGTATTTGACTCTGGCTCTCAAGGAGGTGAATAGGTGGTGCCTCTCAATATTAATACCTTATGTCTCTGAAAAAACTAGTAAGATACAGATTTTAAAGTGTAACATTATAAACTTAACAATATTACAAAAAATTAAGAAATAAACAGAAATCACTCTTTCACCCTAACTCAAAAAATTTTGGTGTACTTCCTTCAATTTTTCACTTGCAAAATTTTAAACATAACTTGAACTGTGCTGTACCTGAGACTTTGTCTCCTGTTTTTCTCTTACTACTACATTAGATATATTTTTCACATTGATTGAACAGATTCCATCACCATTATTTAAAAAAGGCAGCATAAATTCTATCAATTGATTACTAAGTAGTTATTATTTGAGATAGCTATGTTTTTATAAAGTCATCACAAACAATGAATTAGTGAATACTGAACCAATATTTCTAGGAGAAACGCAGGGTTAGGATTCTGTGTGCCCCTGGACACAACATTTTCCTCAATTGATTGATACACAAACTTGTTTTATGTGTATCTCTGTTTAAAGACACTCTACTTAATATACACTGTTGATTCATTAACACTGAAGTCACAGCCAACAGCACAATAATTCTCGCCTAAATGTAGCTGACTTTTTCAGCACGTGATAGCCTTCATAGGAACTCCAGGCAGCACTTCAATACTATGCTTTGGGGCTCTTTTAAATAGTGAAATCACCAACAAAAAGTGTGTGGGGGTGCTCAGTTGCGTCCAACTCTTTGCAACCCCATGGACTGTAGCCCGCCAGGCCCCTCTGTCCAGCGTATTCTTCAGGCAAGAATACTGGAGTGGTTGCCATGCCCTCCTCCTGGGGATCTTCCTGACCCAGGGATCGAACCCGTGTCACCTGTGTCCCCTGCACTGCAGGTGGATTGTTTACCTACTGAGCCATCTGGGAAGTCCAGTTCTTGCAGTAGCCCCCTACCAATTCTTCAACACAAAGTATTGTCCCAGGGCCAGCAGCATCAGCATTGGTGGTGGTTGAGTTGCCCCCATAGCCCGCCAGGCTCCTCTGTCTGTGGCACTTCCCAGGCAAGATTGCTGGAGTGGATTGCCATTTCCTTCTCCAGGGGATCTTCCAAACTCAGGAATCAAACCCAGGTCTCCTGCATTGCAGGCGGATGGGAGCTAATTAGACATGCTGAAAAAAGATCACCCAACTAAGTGAATCAGAATCTGATTTTTAACAAAGTCCTCAAGTGATTCCTATCCATATTAAAATTCTGAGACGTTATCCTATAAATCAAGGATTCTCAAACTTTACTATGCAGTGGCATCACCTAGTCAGCTTGTTAAAACAGAGATGCCTGACCCCACCCCCTGCATTTCAGATTCAGAACACCTGGGGAGTGGCCTGAAACTGTGCATTTCTGACATTTTCCCAGGTGATGCTGACGCTCCTGGTTCTAGGACCATACTCTGAGAACCACTGCATTAGCTAGCTCATATGTAGATCTTTTGCAAGATTAATGTTTTTAAATTGCTAATGCATCTTAATTTTGTAAAAGAGAGGGAAAATATAATCAATGTATAGCTCATAAATACTTCTACACTGTATAGAACCAGGTTTTGTGGAGGCAGGTAAGCCAGCTGGGATGGTTAGACCTAGTCATGGTTGGTGGCCAGAGGCTGATGTGGATGGATCAACTGAGAAACAGAAACAGAGGTTTTTTATTTTATTATTTAGGTACCTCCCTAGAAAAGAAACTACAGTTTAAGTACCGGGGAAAAAAATTCTTATTGAATAGTTTTTTCTAAACTATATTTTATTAATTACATCTCAAATAAGAGAATTTGCTTGGTAAAAAGTATCAAAGGAAAATAATTTTTTTAACTTCCAGTTTCCTGTGGTGAAAAATAAATATGTACAGCAATGAAAGGATAGATCCCAAAACAAGCCCCAAAGCTTTAGTGTTTTAGTCTTAGGCAACTCTTTGGTTATAATGACTCAGGAATAAACTGGAGATTTCTTTTAGAAGAATACTTGAGACTACAGTTTCCTCACCCTGAATCTTCAAGTTCAGCCCACTCAATTCAAACACGAAACTATTTTCCAGTATACATTTTGGGGTACAAGCCATATACATTTCAGTTCAATCACAATACAATTACTGTTTCATATTGCTCCTGAGCTTGGCGAGGCTATAAGACAGTACAGCCTCCTGGACAGGTACTTCCTAGGACCGCCTTCCTTCTCCTTAACCTGGTGGCCTTTGCCCTGCCTTAATAGCGAGGTTCTCTTGGTCATTCCTTTTTACTTTCCAGCCTTGGTCCAGGGTATTAGAACATGAGTGGCTAGCTGCTCTTTGTTTTTAAAGCCATTCCAAGGCCTTTTAAATAGTTAGAAGGAAAAAGACAACCTGTGGCAAAAATAGCTGACACTAACAAAAGCCAATATCAAAGATGTAAGATTCAGTTTAAAGAAATCCTTATCAGTGAAGATAAACTTTTGATCAAAGCGGAGCAGGTGATGGGGAGTGGGTGCTGTTTCAATGTATTATGGCAGAGGCCCTGATTGGAGAAAAGATTATATAAAGGATTAAGAAAATATAAAGGATTATGTGATTGATTTTCTTTCTCCAAGAAATCTAATCTGGTCTCCAGGTCTCTGGTCTCCAGGAGAACACATAAGGATTAGATTAGGGCCTAGCTTTGATCATTAACACAAGCAATATAAAGCAAATCTTCAGTTATTTTTGATTTGACAAACAGATGGAAGGGGTTCTGTTCAAAAATGGCCAGAAATAGGAGGGGGAGGATGAGGAGGGAGGAGGGAGAATCGGGCAAAGTAGTAAAATTTCTTTTCAGCCTGCCTCTTGAGCCCTAGCAGCTGCAATATCAGGTGGATATTTCCCAGGAGCTTTTATGCTCAACAAAAATTTAAAATGAGTCCGCAATTTAGGTCTAGTATTTCCTGGAAATATCCAAAGGTATGTTGCATCTGCTTCTTCGCATGCATCTGTATTTCAATTTGTTAGGTGAGAGTAAATAGTTGGTAACTAATTAGTAAAAAGCTTAATCTCACTTAAATCAAAAGATGATTTTCTCTGGAAAAAGCAATCATGGTTTTCTGTTTTGGTGGGCTTGATCTCACTAATCTCAATTATCCACAGCTGTCTAAGCCTGCAGATAGCCTAATGTGTCCCATTAAACCCAGGAGGGACAGCTACTAGAAACTCAGGCACAGTGCCTCGGGGTAATAAGAAGCCTCAGAGGGCTTATTTGGCAAATTGAGTCCTCTTTAGTGATAGCAACTGTGACAGCCCTCTTTAGGACTTCAAGAGTTTGTTCAGTCTGGTTCTCAGGCCCATTTCTTTTGGTTTATGGTGGAAACTGCTGGCTTGGCTGCCATGCACCTAGGCAGGTGAGCCACAGCTCAGCCAGTCTCCCTGGGCTCTCCATCACCTTCTCCAACCTCTGTCTTCAGCTCTTTCCTAAGCCACTCACTGGGTCTTCACTGCGGCCCTCGGGTTCTTAGGTGTTCACTGTGGAATCTAGCTGTGGCATGTGGCCGACGGGTTCCCTGAGCAGGAGTCAAACCCGGGATGCCTGCACTGCGACCTGGAGTCTTGGCCACCGGACCACCAGGGAAGTCCCAGCAATTCACTTAAAATTCATCTATCTATTTTTGGCCACGCTGGGCTGCTGCGGGGGCTGTTCTCCGGATGTGACAAGCTGGGGCGACTCTTTGTTGTGATGTGTGCGGGCTCTCCACTGCAGCGGCTTCTTGTTGTGGTGTGTGCGGGCTCGCCACCGCAGCGGCTTCTCTTGTGATGTGTGCGGGCTCTCCACTGCAGCGGCTTCTCTTGTGATGTGTGTGCACTCGCCACCGCAGCGGCTACTCTTGTGATGTGTGCGGGCTCGCCACCGCAGCGGCTTCTCTTGTGATGTGTGCGGGCTCGCCACCGCAGCGGCTTCTCTTGTGATGTGTTCGGGCTCTCCACTGCAGCGGCTTCTCTTGTGATGTGTGTGCACTCGCCACCGCAGCGGCTTCTCTTGTGATGTGTGCGGGCTCGCCACTGCAGCGGCTTCTCTTGTGATGTGTGCGGGCTCGCCACCGCAGCGGCTTCTCTTGTTGTGGTGTGTGCGGGCTCGCCACCGCAGCGCTTCTCTTGTGATGTGTGTGCACTCGCCACCGCAGCGGCTTCTCTTGTTGTCATGTGTGCGGGCTCGCCACTGCAGCGGCTTCTCTTGTGATGTGTGCGGGCTCGCCACTGCAGCGGCTTCTCTTGTTGTCATGTGTGCGGGCTCGCCACTGCAGCGGCTTCTCTTGTTGTGATGTGTGCGGGCTCGCCACTGCAGCGGCTTCTCTTGTTGTCATGTGTGCGGGCTCGCCACTGCAGCGGCTTCTCTTGTGATGTGTGTGCACTCGCCACCGCAGCGGCTTCTCTTGTTGTCATGTGTGCGGGCTCGCCACTGCAGCGGCTTCTCTTGTGATGTGTGCGGGCTCGCCACCGCAGCGGCTTCTCTTGTTGTCATGTGTGCGGGCTCGCCACTGCAGCGGCTTCTCTTGTTGTGGTGTGTGCGGGCTCGCCACCGCAGCGGCTTCTCTTGTTGTGATGTGTGCGGGCTCGCCACTGCAGCGGCTTCTCTTGTTGTGATGTGTGCGGGCTCGCCACTGCAGCGGCTTCTCTTGTTGTCATGTGTGCGGGCTCGCCACTGCAGCGGCTTCTCTTGTTGTCATGTGTGCGGGCTCGCCACTGCAGCGGCTTCTCTTGTTTTGCAGCAGGGTTTCTAGGGCACCTAGGCCTTCAGTAGTTGCAGCACGTGGGCTTAATAGTCGCTGTTCCCGGGCTCTAGAGCACAGCCTCAGTAGTTGTGGCCCACAGGCTTGGTTGTTTCACAGCATAAGGGATCTTTCTGGAGCATAGATTGAACCTGTGTCTCCTGCATTGGCAGGCAGATTTATAACTGAGCCACCAGGGAAGTCTCCAGCCATTCACTTTTAATCAACTCATTTTTTTTTTAATTCTTTGACCTTTTTTTTTTTTTGTAATCCAGAATTTCACAAAACCATCCTTCTAGTACTACCGAATTCAGCTATTACCCCTGCCCAGGAATTCACAATATAAATTAGCACACAGAAGACAATTACTATCTGTCAGTGGAAAGTCCTATATTGTCTTCCCTTAAATTTTTAAATAATCAAAATTGCAGTTACTACACATTCTCTTAGGGTTTATGTGCAATACTAATTGCTTTTTGTAAGATGTTTTTAGCCACACTGCTACACATATGTGTTGTTACTAAATGGAACCTCTACATGAAATTATTACAGATGTTAAGACTAGACATTAGACCTCTCTGCTTGACTATTACACAGATAGAAAGGATATAAGAAAAATTTTAGACTGGAGGAAATGAGCACAAAAATTAAAAGGGGGTTTTCTGTTTTATAATTTAAAATATTTATTTTTTCTTCAATAAAATCTGCAAACTCAGAACACTAACCCAGCAACAAAAATGTTATCTGGAGAATGTGAAAATAATTTTCAAAGGCTAGCAACTCTCATACAAAATAACAAAATCTTATTTTTTCAAAGCCTGGTTATACCATTTATGGATTTAGCGGGTCTTCATTTTCTTATTCACCGAGTCTCATCATCAACACTTCAGCCTGAATTAGAGAATCATAGTCAGTGAATTAGAGAATCCTAGTCAGTGAATTAGAGAATTATAGGCAGTAGAGAGAGATGGACAGAAAGAACCAAACTGAGTTTGCTTCTTCAGAGCACTAATAAAGTTAAATTAAGGAAAAGGCTACAAAACACAGCCAAACTGAGGTTATTAGATTATCTGTTGCCATATGCCCTATTAGCCCAGACGATCAAATCACTAGTCAAATGGAAACTCTCTCTTAACCATAAAGAATGATAGCAAAGACAAATAACATGTAAAATGAGCCTATCTTAAGATGGCATAGTCAGAGCTCATTAGCACTCACTTTCTCTGTATGAGGAAATCTCCAGGCAAACCTGAAAGTGATTTCACCCAGATATCTTTACCTCAAACACTTCTGACACTTTGTTCTCCTCCACTGTAGCAGCAGCCCATGGGAGTTAAACTTCCATAAAAGTATTATGAAAAATTGGAATAAGGTAGATTTTAACAAGATTGTCTTAAAAATTGTCACTTGCCTACCTGATGTAGGTTATAAACAAATTTTAAGAATCCTAACAATGGTAGAGTTAGAAAGGACATTTGGGATCACTAAGAACAATTTCTCCATCTCATATATTAAGACCAAAGTTGAGGGAAAATTTTAAAAAGCTGAGATAATTGGAATCTTGCCAAGGATGATCTTAGACTGCTACACAGGCTCTTATAGTCTCAAGTCCAATTCTTAAACCCACTCCAGTATTCTTGCCTGGAGAATCCGATGAACAGAGGGGCCTGGAGGGCTACAATTTATGCGGTTGCAAAGAGTTGGACACAACTGAGCAACTAAACAACAAACAGTTGCATCACTGTGTCTTACAGCAGGTAAACAGAAGACATGTTGATTTTATCCATTTTAATATAAGTAATCTTTTAAATAAAGAAGGCAGGTAAATGCATAATAGAACCTCATTTTTGAAAACTACTATTTTAAAAAAGCTTCACTATACACCAAGGGTTCAATTTGCCCTGTTTTCAAAGTGGTGCATGTGAATCTTCTGCTAAAGTGTAAAAAGCATAAGAAATATAAGAGTCTCCAGTATTCCTTACACTGATGGTCTTGGCCCAATTCATCTGAACACTAAAATACATCCTCCTTGTTAACTATCCCTCAGTATGCAATGATTCTGAGTTGGGACATTTATGGAAGGATACCCCTACCCCCATCCATATGTATACATGCATACTTAGAAGGATCTATCTTAAAAGGGCAGCAGGCAAAGTTTGAAAAAATTCCCATCATTTCTGCCCTGCCCTCCAACCAGTGGAAAAACTGCTAATCCAAAAAAAATTGTACTCATCCAATAAACAAATGTTTCTGAAGTATTTGCTCTGTACCAGGTACAGGATATATATAAGGTGCTGAACAAAATGTTGATGCTAACTACTCACTCTGAGTTTTAGTACTTAGAAGTTGCTTTCTTTATAAACCCAAAGTGCCTGGCATGGTCTGCCACTGCACCCTCAGTGGTTCCTTAGTCCCCTTGAGGAAACATCTGCACAGAAACCAAATGATGACATGGTTCCTTTTTGATTTCACCTCATCCCTACCCTCTATTCCCCTCCTACCTTTATTTTTCTCCTTAACATTTATTATAGTCTAAACATAACTTACTTATTCACTTTTTGTCCTCCCCAATAAAATAAGCTCCCCAAGAGAGCAAGAATTTTTGTCTCATTGTTTTTCTTTCTGGGTCCCCAGTACCTTGAATATACAGTAAAAGCTCAATAAATATTTGTTGATTAAATAAATGCCAACACTTCTACATCTGCCAAGTATATTTGATACATTCTCATTTCCACCCTGGTCTCCTCATCAATCTCTTCAGTCATTCTCCTGTGGCCCTCTGTCCTCTTAGGATTTTTCCTGTCAGCTATACCCAAGAAGAGTGCAGTCAGGCTGGGCTCCATGATAAGTTAACACACGATAATTTTCATTCAACTAACCCTCTTATCTTCCACTGCACCTACTGCGCCAACACTTTACCCCCATTGTCCAGCTATCGTACTGTTTGTCCAGTCCAGACCATTGCTAGAGATTTAGATTCATGCTGGACTGGACCAATCTTGATTGATGGTAGAACTCAATGCTCAAAATTCATGGTATACAGAGACAGAGAATGGGATTAAGAATTAGTGTGTGCGAAGCTGCTTCAGTTGTGTCTGACTCTTTGTGACCCTATGGACTATAGCCCACCAGGTTTCTCTCTCCATGGGATTCTCCAGGCAAGAATACTGGAGTGGGTTGCCATAGCCTTCTCCAGGAGATCTTTTCAACCCAGGGGTCGAACCTGGGTAACCCACATTGCAGGCAGATTCTTTACCATCTGAGCTACCAGTTCTGTTCAGTTGCTCAGTTGTGTCAGACTCTTTGCGACCCCATGAACTACAGCACGCCAGGCTTCCCTGTCCATCACCAACTCCTAGAGCTTGCTCAAACTCATGTTCATCAAGTTGGTGATGCCATCCAACTATCTCATCCTCTGTCATCCCCGTCTCCTCCTGCCTTCAATCTTTCCCAGCATCAGTCTTTTCCAGTGAGTCAATTCTCTGCATCAGGTAGCCAAAGTATTGGAACTTCAACATCAGTCCTTCCAAAGAATATTCAGGACTGATTTTCTTTAGGATTGACAGGTTTGATTTCCTTGCAGTCCAAGGGACTCTCGAGAGTCTTCTCCAACACCACAGCGAGGGAAGCCCCCAAGAATTAGAGTTGGGTTTAAAAATGGGTCCAATGTGCACTACGTGGTGTCTTTGGCTAGATCGACAATCTTTCTGAACCTGTTTTCTCTTCTATAAAATGGGAGTAGTAATAATACTCACTTCATATTGTGAGGATTATACTTGAAATGAAATACTGTATGTGAAAGCTCTCAACAGACTTACAGGCATGTAGAGGTTGCTTAATAAGCTCCTTCTCTTCCTTTAATTTAACATATTTCACTAACCTCCGATGAGGTCCTCATTCTTTGAAAATGACTAACACGTACTTAGCAAGAAATCCCACACTTCCAGTATGAATCTTAATTTTTCTCTCTTCTCTTCGCTCCATATCAGAATTCTATGTCTTCACTCATCCTGTCTCCTGTTTCAGAAACAGTGTCCCTCTTCTGTGAGGCTAATGCCCTGTCTATACAAATAGTTTTCTCCCCTGGCTGCACATTAGAATTATCTGTGGAGCTTTTTAAAAATGCAGATATTTGGCCCCCACCACAGATCAATTAAATATGAATTTCTGGAGGCAAGAACATGGCATCAGTATTTTTTTAAGTTCCCTGGTAGTGTGCCAAGACAATTCAGTGGGGGAAAAGAATAGTCTTTTCAACAAATGTTGGAAGTAGATAACCTCATTCAAAAGAATCAAGTCAAACCATTCTTTATACCATTCACAAAAATTAACTCAAAATGGATCACAGACCTAAATGTAATAAGTAAAGTTTTAAAACTTTTAGAAGAAAACATAGAGTAAATCTTCATAACCTTGAGTCAGGCAAAGCCTTCTTAGGTATGACACCAAAAGCGCAAGCAACAATGACAAAAATAGAAAGTAAAACATTTGGTACTATAAATAATATCATGAAGAAAATTAAACGACTAACCACAGAACAACAAAAAAAAAAGTCACAAACCACATACCTGATAAAGGACTTATATCCAAGATACATAAAGGACCCTTAAACTCGATAATAAAAAGATAAATAATAAAGATAATAAAAGATAAATAATTTTTAAAATGAGCAAGGGATCTGAATAGATATTTCTCCAAAAAAGAAATACAGAGGACCAATAACAAAAGAAAAGATGCTGAACATCATTACCCATCAGGGAAATGTAAACCAAAATCACAGTGAGCTACCACTTCAAACTCCCTAAGATTGCTCTCATCAGAAAGATGGATAATAATATTTGCTGATGAATGTTGCAATCCTCATACATTGCTAGTGGAAATGCAAAATGGTGTAGCTGTTTTGGAAAACGGTTTGTGGAAAAAGTGTGGAAATAGTAAACGTACAGTTATCATATGACCTAGCAATTCTACTCCTTGGTATATACCCAAAAGAAATGAAAGCATGTTTACACAAAAGTTGCACACAAATGTACACAGCATTTGTACATCTGGCAGCCATAGCAGCCAAAAAGTGTAAAGAACACAAGTGTCCATCAACTGATAAATGGGTAAGTAACATGTGGTATGAAATCATATTCAGCGATAAAAAGGAATGAAGCACTGATATATGCTACAACATGGATAAACTTCGAGAGCACAAAGCTACAGATGACCCCTAAACCACATGGGTTTGAACTGCACAGCTCCACTTGTAGTTTTTTTAGCTGTGATACCACACTACTATACAGTCCATGGTTGGTTGAAACCAAGGATGCAGAATTGTGGATCCAGAGGAATGAGTACGAATTATACTCAGATTAACTCCCTTCACACATTGTTCAAAGGTCAACTGATGTCACAGAAGACCATATACTGTATAATTTCATTTATAAGAAAATGACCAGCATAGGCAAGTATATGTGTAGAGAAGGTAGATTCGTGGTTGCCTAGGGCTGAGAGTTGAAGGGAAATGAGGAGTGACTGATAATGGGTAGAGAGTTTCTTTTTGCATGATGAAAATGTTCTAAAATTGACTATGGTGATGGTTGAACAACTCTGAGAACATACTAAAAACCATTAGATTGGAAAGACAGAAAGTTCCCCCAGGTAATTCTAATCTTAATGTCTGTTTACAGAAACCAATTTTTGAAACACAACACTCAAAATATATGGCATCTTACCTTCTAGATTCCTTAGGGGTAAAGATGGCATCTTCTAATTCTTTCTTTCCCCCACATCCTTAAGAAATAATAACTGACACAGAGCAGGAGTATGATATCATGTAAATGCCTTTTCTTTTTTTTAAAGTAAAAGAGTGTTCTTGGTGAATGTTTTTTATTTTAATCGAAATTGTAAGAGTCAGGCTGCCACCTGGCAGAATTGGTCATCTTGACTATCATGATTCATTTAAATTCACCAAGCAATTAATTCAGTTGTAGCATATAGAGAGAAGATAGGTAACCAGTGCAAACCAAACTGACCGGTTCTGCCATTCAAAGTATGGTTGTTCCACCACGAAACAGTGAATGTGGCCGCTTAGGAACCTTTCTTTTGACAGCTCCCCAGGACATGGCTCTGGTTTGACTGACTTTGTTTACTAAATAAATTAATTCCTACTTCTGGAGTAGCTTCAATTTTTAAACAGAAAGCCATCTATTGACAGTCACTGATACACAGGATTTTATTGTTTGATATTAAACAATTAAGAATTATTGTTTTTTCCCCTACAAGTACACTATACATGAAAATAAATATCATTTAGAATACAGCCACTAGGAGTGGAGAGAAAGGGAGACTCTATATCCACTCTGTGCCTTAAAGGGATAGCTTTATTTGAATAAAACCAAAGGGCAGACTGGATTTCTTTCATGGAAATAAAGCTCTCTTTGGCAAAATGTATATCGAAATCTGATGAACATTTCCTAAGATGAGTCTGATTAACACATTTTCTTTTTTCTTTCTATTATTGCTTTTAGCCACACCACATAGCATGTAGGATCTTAGTTCCCCCACCAGGGATTAAACCTGTGCCCCCTATAATGGAAGCCTGGAGCCTTAACCAATGGACCAGCAGTGAACGTGTCCCTGTAAACACATCTTTTAAAAAATCCTAAGGAGTCTTTTGCTCTAGTAGCGACTTAAAAGTCTTTAATAATTTAAAATAACTTTGAAATTGCTACTTTCAACAACGTATCTGAAGGTACATACTCAAAAAATGCTGAAATAAGTCAAGGTGTTTACAAATGTTGGGAATTTTGTTATTTATTCAACCTGCAGATAAAAAATAGCAAAGCATGACACCATAGTTTTCTTAGCATAAGACAAAAATCTTGTTTAAAAGCAGGCAGAAGTTTTCCCTTCTATAATTCTAGTGAGTTCAAATGTACTCAGGAAAAACAAATTGAGTGAGGACAATACCAAAGATGAGAAATAAAAGAAAATTCTAAATCCTCCGGTAATTTTGAAATAAGTTCACAGTTGGAAGATTCATTAACAAGAATAATTCAAAAGATATTGTTAGAGCTATAATTTAGAAGCCTTGTTCCATGAGCAGATTATAATATGAAAACTTCAAAAGTAAGTATTGATTATACAAGGTAAACAAGACAAGGCTGAATGATAAAAAAAAAAAAAAAAAGACATCTTGTGTTCTCTCTCATTCGAAAGAACAACCAGGTACATGCTTCTGACTAGACTATAAACTGCTCTAAGTGAGGCAGTTGGAAAAGGCCATTAGATTATGCATGTTGAGGAGCTGCCCCAGGGGCAGAACGTGTCACAGTGGCACATCCCTTTTCTTGACTACCACAGCTTTCACCAGAATCAACCAAAGCCTTGGAAAACAAATTCAGACACTTTTTGTTGAAACTCCAAGCAAACTATTGAACCAACTTAACACCTGGAACATATCAGAAGTTTTCCACGTTTCCCAGACACAGTGGAATAAACAGATTTCAGCTGGAAGTTTATCTTAGAAAAATGCTCATGTGCATTTCCATGCATATAATTACAGGTTACATTAAGAAACCGCTTCTTAGTTTTCACTAGGGAATATTAAACAAGTCAGAATTTAAAGATAATTCCCTTTCTGCCTCTGGTGAAGGTTTTAGGTTTTTGAAAACGTAAATAAAACGTGCAGAGTGACATAAAGAGCTGCAAACAAGTATAAACATACCACTATAGCTCCCATAATAAAAGCTTGTTGGAGGGGGGGTTAGGTAGAAGGTTGAACTGGTATTCATCTTCCTCAGACTACAATCCCAAGATGTTGACTGTTGTACAGTTGTGAAACAAAGGCAAGGTGAAGGGTGAGAAGCAGAAAGGACAGCGGAAAGGAAGACGAGTGCTCAGCAGCTAGAACCTGCTCGGTCTAGCTGGCCCGGCTCTCCCCAGCACCTTTCTGGTCCCAGTTCTGTGCTTCTCTAATACAATTCACACCATCTCTCAGAGAGATGGAGCTCTCTTTAAGGAAAGCCAAGCCCACATCGAGAGGTAACGTGCAGAACCGTAAATGAAAAATGTCCACGTCTAGCAGCATGCAGACGAGCAAAAGAAAACCAGCTGTCAGTTTCAGACTCCTAGCTGTAACGGGGTTTCAGGTTCCCCTTTGCCTCAGTCTCTGTCTCTCTCACTGTGTCTCCCTCAATAATATCAGCTTTCTAATCACCTCAAATCAAAAACACATTCTCCATCTGTCCTTGTGAAATAAATGCTGATGAAACAGAAAGACAAGAGTGCGATACTCACAACAATGAAGAATTCCTACACATGCCGGTCCAGTTTCTTGCTTTAAAAAAGATGGAAGGTTCATTTAAAAAGCCTTGCAGAATTAGAAAAATAAGGAGGAGGGGGATTCCACCCACACAATCTTCCAGCCCACCGCAGAGAAGCCCGAAGGCTTGCTGACGTCACAGATTCATGAATGGATGTAAATTGGGCTGGTTTAGGATTCCGCACAGACTTCGCTATGGTGTGTGCTGTGAAAAAGAAAGGGAGGGTCCAGAGCAGTCCTGGCCAATAGGCTTCAGGCAGTCATGGCCTGCCTTCTTTCAGAAGGAATCTGCTCACAGAATAAACAGAGCCCACCAATCAGGCGTCCGCCACTGCCTTAGGACAGACTGGCAGCGTGAGGAGCGGGGTAGGGGGTGGTAGTGGTGTGTGTGTGTGTATCTGTGTGTGCCTGAGTGCGTGTTTCAAGCTGTGATAGTCATGAAAACATTATTATTGCTATTGAATGAGGGAATCAAAATAGAATTTTGGTGGCATCGGCGCTATCAAAAACTCATATAGAAGATACCACAATCTTTTATTCCTCAGTTATTTTCTTTAACCTTTTTCTTGCTGTTCAATACTGTGCCTCAACTGATGCGATAAAAACAAATCAAAGTCAGAGAGTTTCTAAAACTGATGCCCAGTAGATGTACACCAAGACTTGTAAAAGCAAAACAGTAGAGAAATAATGAGAATAATACCCTAGTGATTAAGGAAATAGGTAAGAAAATATAACAAATGTAATTGTTTCACAGAACAGTATCACCTTACGGACACTTGTGATGAATCAAGAGTGAGTGTGAAAGCGTAATCTACTGCTACCTTTTAAATAAGGTAGGACATTTCCTCATTGGTTTATTAAACTTCTGACATTCAATTAAGACACAGATCCAAAGAGCTTATAATGTTCTTTGAGCAGATTTTGGTTTTAGTAAAATGTCTTATTACTAATAACAAAAACAGCTGTAATTAAATTCACCCAAAGAGCTCATGACATTTTTTTTCTTATTTAAAAAATTTTAACAGCTTTATTGAGGTGCAATTGCTATACAAAGAACTACACATAATTAATGTGTACAACTGATAAGTTTGGAACTATGCAAATACCCATGATACCATAATCACAGTCAAGGTAGTAGACACATCTGACAAGTTTCATGTGTTCCTTTGGGTTTTTTGTTATAGCTGCTGTAGGTTTTTGCGGCAAAAATACTTAACATGAGATCTACTGTCAGCAAATTTTGAACTGCACAATAAAATACCATATTGTTAACTACAGGCATGTTGTACTACAGATCTTTAAAACCTATTCATCTAGTATAACTAAAACTTTATATCTGTTGAATAACAACTACCCATTTCCCTCTCCTCTCAGGCTCTGGAAACCACTATTGTATTCTCTGCTTTCATGAGTTTGACTATTTTGGATAACTCATATAAATATAATCAAGCAACATTTGTCTTTTTCTGTGACTTGCTTATTTCATTTAGTGTTATGTCCTCCAGCTTCATCAATGTTGTTGCAAATGGTGGCATTTCCCTTTTAAAAGCTGAATAATATTCCATTGTAGGCATATACATTTTCTTTATCCATTCATCTGTTGATGGACATGTGGACTGTTTTCATATGTTGGCTATTACAAAGAGTGCTGTAATAAATATGGGAGTGTAGATATCTCTTTGAGATCCTGATTTCATTTCTTTTGAATATATACCCAAAAGTGAGATTGCTGGATCCTATGGAAGTTTCATTTTTAATTTTATGAGAAATCTCCATACTGTTTTTCGTAACTGCTGCACTGTTTTACATTCCCATCAAGAGTGTGTAAGGGTTACAATTTCGCTACAACACTTGTTATCTTTTTTAAAAATAATAAGCCATCCTAAGTGGTGTGAGGTAATATCTCATTGTGGTTTGATTTGCATTTCCCTGATAATTAGTGATGATGGACACTTTTTCCCATATTAATACCCACTGGCCACTTGTATGTCTTCTTTGGAGAGCTGTCTGTTCAAGTCCTTTATCCATTCTTGACATCAGTCTTGGCAATAATTTCTTGAAATGACACCAAAAGCACAGGCAACAAAAGCAAAAATAGACAAGTGGGACTGTATCAAACTAAAAAGCTTCAATCAACAGAATGACAAGGCAATCTACAGAGTGGGAAAAAAATATCTGTAAACCAGATATATTATCTGATAAAGGGTTAATTTCTAAAAAGTGCAAGGAACTCATACAACTTAGTACAAGAAAAAAAAAACCTGATTTTTTTTTTTTACTCTTTTTTGGGGGCTTAATATCGTCAGTGAAATTTTTAAAATTTTTATTGGAGTATAGTTGATTTACAATGTTATGTTATATTCTGCTACATAGCAAAGTGAATCAGTTATAATATACATATATCCACTCTTTTTTAGATTCTTTTCCCATATAGGTCATTACAGAGTATTGAGAAGAGCTGATTTTTTACTCTTTAATTTTTTTTCAAAGTTACACAGAAGTGGAGATTAATATAATTTATTGCCCTTGAATAGCATCATTTCATTTCATAATTACCAATACTTTACTAATACTGATCATAGCTTTTTTGAACTTGGGAAATGATCTCAAATCCTTGAAACTAGAACAATAGTGGTTAATATAAGGCCTTGGTTATAGGTGTCCAGTGACCATGAACATTCTGAACAGATATCTGCTCTCTCAATCAGATTATTTGTACAGCTGACAGGAGAGTGGTTGCTTGTTTCTATGTGATTATAAAGGGTTCAAACCTGACACTAATAAGTACTGCTCACTGCTTACTTCATTTGGGGAGGAAAAAAACCCAACTTCTCAGGGCTATTTTACACACAGGAAAGACATACTGTTCTATATACTCAAGCAACAGCATCTCATTAGCAAACAATATATTCAACAAATTTCTTTAAAGAAGCTTCTTGTGGAATATCACAATGGAAAAGACAGACCAGAGAAATTTATCCATGTGACATGGATGTGCTCAAGACCAATGTAATATTGGTACCTTCCTAGTAGGCCTGAGTGCCCCACACTGATCTATACCAATCAATTATGTCCATGTACTAAGATTATTTTAGAATCCACAAATGAAAAGAAGATAAAGAATATGCATCTCTGTTTCCTTCAACAGCAATCAAAGCCAACCAGGCTATACCAGAAGAATTGGATTTATATATTGAAAAAAACAAAACAAACTTCCAAATAATACAGACTAACAGAAAGAGGTAACCCCTTTATGAAAAAATATGTCAATGAGATGTTAAATCTGTTACAGAAGCTAACACACTGGCTGTTAAGTTTCACAGAAACATCATTACTCAATCAAAGACCAGGGTATGTCTCTGAAGCAATTCAACAAAACAGAATGCATAATGGTTCTAATAACAGTCATCTAACATGTTGGTTTAATATGTAATCTGGCAAATAAAAATTAGCTAGCTCTACCGACTTGCCCTTTTAGTAAGAGGAACTTAGTCTGGATTAGCATGCCTCCCTAGAGCACAGAAATAACCTTGTCAACAAAAATTTCTCTACGTCAAGCATGACAGGAAATCTGTTGGGAAGATAAGTTGTATCCCCAAATCTCAGAAACTGCACTAATTATTCTTCAAGGAGAACAATGTTGTTTTGAGCACAGAAGAAAAAGGGCCAAGAAAAATGTATATCCGAAAGCAATGCTTCTTGAGAACTTTCTGTGATGACAGAAATGTTCTATAATTTGCACTGTCTCATATATTAGCATGTGGAATGTGGCCACGATGATTGAGGAACTGAATTTTAAGTTTTATTCAATTTTAATTAATATAAATTGAAAAATAAGTCACAAGTGGCTAGTGGCTACTGAATGGGACATTGAAACTCTAGGAATATTAAGCCAAGTCCCATAGTCACAAGTAATTTTTTATTTCAGCATGTAGGCACGATGAGTATGGAGCACTACAAAGCCAGTTATCAAAGTGAGTAAACTCTTTTAAGAACCAAATGGACCTTTTCAAATTTCATTAATGACTAAAAGATAATCTGGTCTCCTTTCCCAAGAAGATATTCCAAACTCACTATCAGGTAAAAATTTAAGAACACAAGTTAAGGCACAATTATTCTGGCATAAAATGTGATCTATTCTATGGGAATTCCCTGGTGGCACAATGGTTAGGACTCCATGCTTTCACTGCCGAGGACCTTGGTTCTATCCCTGGTCTGGGAACTAAGATTCCACAAGCTTTGAGGCATGGCCAAGAAAAAAAAAATGAGCTATTCTAAAGCTGGTTATATTTTTTTTTTTAAAGGAAAATGACTAAATCAGAATCTAAGAGAAGTTCAAAGTACTATGACCTAGGGGCAATTTTTGTCATAAATACCAAGAAAAAGAAAGAGTATGATGACCTCAGTACTAATGCATGATGACTCAGATTTCTTTTACAGGCACCAGTGTAGCTAGAAGTTAGTAAAGAGATCTGGGTTCAAATTCTGACTCTGTTGGTTATTATCATTAGTTATGTAAGTTTAGGTAAACTAAGCTATTGGTTTCTCATTTTTAGAGTAAGATGTACAGTGTGGGGAAAATAGTCATTAATAAATAACATCTTTGGGGACAAAGGTAGCCAAAAGGTACAAACCTCCAGTTATATGATAAATAGGTACTAAGGATGTAATTAATGTACAATGTGATTAATATAATCAACACTGCTGTATGTTATACATGAAAATTGTTAAGAGACAAAATCCTAAGAGATCTCATCACAAGGGAAAAATTTTTTTTTCTTTTGTATGTATATAAGATGATAGATTTTAACTAAACTTATTGTGGCAATCGTGGAGAAGGAAATGGCAACCCACTCCAGTATTCTTGCTTGGAGAAACCCATGGATGCAGGAGCTTGGTGGGCTACAGTCCACGGGTTGCAAAGAGTCGGACACGACTGAGCGACTTCACTTTCATTATTGTGGTAATCATTTCATGATGTAAGTCAAATCATTATGCCGTATGTCTAAAATTCATACAGTGTTGTATGTCAATTAAATCTCAATAAAACTGGAAGAGGAAAAATAAAGTAGGGATAATAATAGGCTATATGCCTATTATGTGAAAGTTAAACAAAATAAAACGTGTGGACTTCAGCACAATACTGCATATAGAAGATACTCAGAAAATGATTCTGGTAACTGTTTTTGTTTTACTGTTGTTAATATAAACAAAATAAAGATTTTTTATTTTGCTCAATGGACATGAACTTAGGCAAGCTTTGGGAGATGGTGAAGGACAGGGAGGCCTGGCGTACTGCAGTCCATAGGGTCGGACACGACTGGGTGACTGGACAACAGCAAGCTAGAACAGGTCTTTTCAGGAAATTTAGAAATATGCATTAGTGACACATCTTCCAAAGAAAAGCTCATCCTAATTATTTCCCTTTGGGAAGTTGAAGAATACTCTCTGAGGTTCTGAAGGTGAGTGAGGGAAAACCCTGAGGAAGTTAAGAGAGGTGACCAAAAATTCTCTTTGTAAAAATAAAAAAAAGTTAAAATTTTTCTACATAAAGATGCAGTTTGTATGAACTGATGTAAAAAAACAATCTTTCTAATAGGTGAGAATGCTAATTAGAATTCACTTCCATATCTGAACATTAACCCTAACTTACCCTGTTTTCAAAGTACATGGTTCCTCAAATAAATTTTTTTTTTTCCACTTAAACTACAGTAGATTGAGACTAGGACTCTGAGCAAGTCCTTCTAATCCAGAGAGTTCCAGATCACATCTTCTACCTTCTCATTCTTTTTATTAATAAAACATTTTATGAAGTTTATTTTATTTTTTTTTCAACATTCAAAGACCTCAGCAGACTATTACTCGAACTTTGTTGTTGCTGCTGTCCAGCTCTCAGGAAATGTTTATCTGAGAAAGTGATTTTTAAGAACCATCTAAGGAAAAATATTCTTGTAAATATTACTAAAACCTGTCCTTGCAGCAAAGGAGAGAGAGAGTTCATCAGAAAGCTACATGCTACCCAAATATCATTAGCATAGTACTCCCTAGCAGAGGCATATCATTAAGTTACATTGTATGCAATGGTTTTCCTTTTATTATAAGAAACAGCCATATTGCTTTTACACGGTCCACTATCTTGCATGATGTCTCACACGTAATAAATTCACAACAGGAGTTTGTTTTTAGAACTCAGCATCAGGGAAACTGTTTTTTGTTTTTGAAGAATTATTAGCCTTCCCTTTTAGATGGCAACAATGTAATCCACTGAATTGCCTTTTTTTTTTTTTTGTCCCTGCAAGGAAGTCCAGAGCCAACTTTATGCTCAAATCAATCAATCTATATCTCTGTATAATTTATTTTAGCTTTTTGTGGTTATCATTTTTGCTTTATCTTCCTTGTTTTAGGTTTGATTTTCCCTTTGTTAACCTTGTTATGTATATATATGTCATAAGCACATCCTTTTAGAAAAAGTAGACTATAAATAGAAACATAGTAATACACCTATTAACTTTTAAAAAGATGAAAGTCTCATGATGGTAAATTCCACAATCATTTTTATGATAGAAAAAAATCCTAAAGGTTCATATAATTACAGCAAATTTTGAAGAATATTGTGAGTTAAGCGGATTTGAAGTCCAGCATTTTTATCAAAGGATAATAAAACATCTAGACAACTGGGAAAAAGGAATTGTTTAGAGATTTTTATGCTATTTAGAATAAAGTTTAACAGCTTAATGAAGTTTTAATGTATTATCTGTGTCAAAAGGATGATTACAAACAAGGGATATAATTCTCTGATCAATAATGAAAATGCACTAAAGCA
The DNA here is from genome assembly GCF_016772045.2 of Ovis aries. Classification (NCBI taxonomy): domain Eukaryota; kingdom Metazoa; phylum Chordata; class Mammalia; order Artiodactyla; family Bovidae; genus Ovis; species Ovis aries. Next base: position 202,583,771 of record NC_056054.1, read on the forward strand.
AATCAAAAGCAAATGGACTTCTCAATAAATAAAACATTTAACATCCCTGAAATACACCACTCCATAAAACACAAAATCTGGCAAGTTACCATAAACCAAACCTTTGTGGAACTAAAAATAATATTTTGAGTTTATAAAGGCACTTTACATATTGAAAGGGTAAAAACCAACCAAACAAAAAATAACTTTATATTTTACCCATCCATATAGAGTTTGTACTCTTTCTGAGAGGCCATGTAAAGAAACAACCATTTAACTTTTATACTTCTAATCCTGTTTTCATTTCCCTGCTTCTTTAGTGGAAGTTGGCATTTCCACTTTAGCTTTACAAAGCATGTAGCATAACTGAAGATCAAAACATAGAAATAGTGAACAACCGCCCCCTTTTAAAGTCTGCCCCTACATCCTCTCCATTTGAGGAAACTGTCTCTCCCCAGCTCTCAGTCCAAGAGGTTCAGGCAAGGCCAACCCCACCTGAAGCTAGGACTCCAGGAGTGAGCACGTGACACAAGGCAGGGCAGTTCACCTACTTGGTTATAATATGAGTAAAAGGACAGGCACATGACCCAAGTCCACTGGACCCATGACCCAGTGAGAATCAACCATGTCATCCCCAGGATGTTGGCTGCAACTGTTGTTTAATTGGGATATGAGCTCCTAAGTATCATGTGAGTAGAGAGGTTTGGATATCTAATTTCTAAAAATAATAATTAGGTACAAATCTGACCCTAGACATTCTTTGTAAACAATCTTCTCCTTCACTTTAAAATTTACAAAGTATCTTAAAATAAAGTAGCTTTTAGTCTCACTTTATATGTGAGAAAATTAATGTTCAAGAAGATTGGCTCATCTAATCCATCTTTGTCTAAACTCTGCAACCTAGTGACTTATGCTTTTTAAATTCTATCCATTACCTCTTTCCCCTCTCCTATTAAAGACCTGTCTGTGGTCATTCAATGATTAAAATTTAAAGTGAATTTAAAAAGTGACAATGCAAAGATGAAAAGGCCAGTTTGTAGTAGTAGGTTGCTTTGGTAAGATGAATAACAATACAAATGGTGAAAGTGCTAAGTTAGGCAGCAATGCGTTACTTGAGGCTGGAGAACAATACGAGAAGGAAGTTAACTGACTTTTGTGGGTGGGAATATTCTTCCATGCGTGGGACTTTCCTACATAAGGCAAAATGTTTAGCAACCCTTCCTCGAGCCACCCCCGCCCCCCCCAACCAATGCCTGTAACAGACCCAGTCTTTGCCACAGCTAAAAAAAGTCCGTGGGATTGATTGTCTCTATAGGCTCTACGAGACTGGGCCTCACCCAATTTGAGAACTACTAGTTAGGCTATTGGAGAAGGAAATGGCAACCCACTACGGTATTCTCACCTGGAAAATCCTGTGGACAGAGGAGCCTGGTGGGCTGTTCTCCATGGGGTCGCACAGAATCAGACATGACTGAAGTGACTTAGCATGCATGCATGCATTGGAGAAGGAAATGGCAACCCACTCGAGTATTCTTGCCTGGAGAATCCCAGGGACAGAGGAGCCTGGTGGGCTGCCATCTATGGGGTCGCATAGAGTTGGATAAGACTGAAGCAACTTAGCAGCAGAGGCAGCAGTTAGGCTATGGCGTGGTGCTCTCTGCTGCCCTCTGTTGACATAGAAAGGTAAGATCAAGCCCTTAGCTGAAAAAACAAAACAAAACAAAAAAACGTGTCCTGTCCTTTGGAGAAAAACGTTCCAAGAACAGCCTGGTGTTGAGGCTCACTGAAAGCTCTGAAATGTGGGTGAGGCCGAGTAAAAGCTCAGAGCCACTCTTCCTGGTGCAGACTATAGCCAGTATTTGCCATTTGCTTGTCTTTGGCAAGTTGGCGTGTTTGCAAAGGGAATAAAGGCTTGTCTTATACAAACAAACCCTGTCCTTATGCTGCAGTTTGCCCAGGGCTTGAAGCAAACCTTCCTCACTTACTGACAGAATGATCATTTTGGGTTGGGTGGTTACAGTCAGTTATAAAAGGAGGTAAACCTGAAGGGGGAAGATTTGGGAAAACCAAATATAAGAGACTAGAACAATTCTTCCAAGGCAGTTCTTACCAAATGTAAAATCAGTAAGGCACACACCAGCACTTTCCCTTCCCATACTGGATTATAGTATACAAGTACAGCAGAAAAAAAAAAAAAGGAAGTCAGACTGGAGAAGATGTTAACACAGAGTCAGTAAAAGTGTGGCTTGCTTTTAAAATCAGTTTTATACAGCTGTTCCATATACAAGCTCACTCTGTGTAAACCCACACTCAGCACTGCAGTCAGCTCTCTATTATTAACATCAAATGAACGGGCTTCCCTGGTGGTAAAGAATCTGCCTGCAAGGTGGGAGACCTGGGTTCAATCCCTGGGTTCGGAAGATCCCCTGGAGGAGGGCATGACAACCCACTTCAATATTCTTGCCTGGAGAATCCCCAGGGACAGAGGAGCCTGGTGGGCTACAGTCCATGGGGTGGCAAAGAGTTGGACATCACTGAGCAACTAAGAACACCAATGAAGAGAACAGAGATTACAGAACCTCAAAATATTTGAGAGAAAGATATGTTTTTTAAAATATTTCATAAATATAATCATATGTGATGTCCAAGGAATACACTTAAAACCAAATGTTGAAGCCACTCTGTAAAGCTCTCGGTTTTCCATTACACATAATCACACTAGCTGAAAAAGACAGTAATTGCTACTAGCAGCAACCTGCCCCCAATCAATCAATCTATAACATATATTTAAAAATTTTACTACTTTTTGAGTCCTGATATAGTCTCCTGAACTAGGTTGAGAATTGAAGTTTTACATGTAACATTCACTACACAAGCAATAAGTAGATGGAGCGGCATAATGGAAGGGAAGATTACTGGACCTAGTGCTTACTTAAAAGCTCTGAAAAATCAATATACAAATAAAATATACATATTTTTATTGAATGTCATCTATGTTCAAAATATCTTACATGTGCTGTGACATACACATATAGGGATACATCACAGATCCTGATCTCAGTCTATTTCATTAGAAAAGATAGAAAAACAATAAACAGTAAAATATGATTATCAGAATGGTTTAAAACTGTAACAGAAGGCACAGTGCTGGAGACTGTCTCCTAAAATATCATCTCCTCTCTTTCTTGTTAATTATAGAAGCCTTATGCCCAATCCATCTAAAACTGTAGATGGATACAAGCCACACTGCTAAAGACGTCTCTGTTCTCCTGATTGTAGATGTGAGCACATGACTGAGTTCTAGCCAGTGGGGTTTGAGTGCAAGTCTGGTTTTAACTTGCAGGTCTTACTTGCTTGTGCTGGACTTTCTTAAGTCCCATGCTGAGTCCGCTTCTACCATGCAGATGATGGTACCCCAGGCAATGGCAGAGCAAGGAAGCAGAAGTAGCCTTGGGGTTTGATTCTTTGATGAATCAGAACCATCCATCTGTCCTGGGGTACCTGCCTACTTCAGGACTGCTAATGAAGACAGAAATAACATCCCGTCTTTTGGAACCACCAAAAATTGTGAGACTCTCTGTTACTGCTACTTAGTGTGTATTCCTACTAATATTGTTACCAGGTGGACTGCGGTTATTTCCTGAATGAGATAAATTAGCAATTATTGCTCTAGACATCTTAAGAAGAATACTGACTCAGAGAATCAAGGATCTGAGAGAAACCTTACAACTCAAATCTACTCTGTCCTCTTCTTTGTTACATACGAAAAAACTGAGGTTCAAAGATTTGTCCATAGTCTTGGAATTTGTGGCATTGAGTCAGGAGTTGATCTTAGATTTCCTGAATGTTCTCTGTAATTTTTTGGTGGGAGAAGAGTGACCACTAACGCTACCTCTTTTTCTTGGACAATCAGTTACAGTTCATTTGGTATTCCTAGAATAGGATACTGTTCTTAATTCTAAAGAAAACCCAACAAAATTTTTTAAAATCACATTTATTTATTTATTTATTGTCTCAAAGGTATCTGCAATCTAATAGAAGAGAAAATACTAGCTAACCTCTACGATACTACTAAAACCTGGACAAACAAGATCAGTTTCTCTCCTGATAACAAGAGCTTTGGAAATACAGAAAATATGATTCAAGAATTTCTGAATCAATTCTTAAGAACTCTGTTGGACCCTAATTAAACATGCAAAGGGCTTGAAATATATTTTGAATTCTCATGAAATTCTTTTTTTTCCTTAGCCTGCAAAATTTTAATGCTTTAGTCTTTTTAAAAATCACCTCTAAAGCCTAGAGCTCTTTCCTGTGTTGGCTAGCTAACAACAGCTGTTCTTCACCAGAAACCTTTTCTAAGCTATACTCTTGCTAAGGAGGAAGCGTTAATGACCAGAGCAGCAAGTGGACCTTTTCCCCCCTCAACTCACAGCCACCAGGTTTATCTTACAGCCACCCCTCTTGTCCTAGGGGACAGAATATTCACCTGTCATTGTAGTTTGGAAACTAAAGCCGGTGTGTCCCCAGATCCTCTGTAGTGGTGTTGCTTGCACCTCTCATGAATGGGCTATGCGTGTGCTAAGTCACTTAAGTCATGTTCAACTCTATGCGACCCCTGACTCTGCAGCCTCGCCAGGCTCCTCTGTCCATGGAATTCTCCAGGCAAGAATACTGGAGTGTGTTGCCATCCCCTCCTCAGGGGATCTTCCTGACCCAGGGATTGAACCCACATCTCTACGTCTCCTGCATTGGCAGGAGGGTTCTTACCACTAGTGCCACCTGGGAAACCCGAATGGACTATAGATGATGCTAAACCAACTTGGGGGGAACTGTTACGATCTAAAGAAAATTATTACAAATACTCTTGAGACATGTATGGACCTTGAATTTTCAAATCAGCACAATGAAGCTCTAAGACTACTCAAAATGGAAGCAGTGGCCTAAAAAGGCCACGTATTCTTAGCATGTATTTTTAGTCTGTTAAATTACTCAAGGCTCTGTATTAAAGGGTCATCGTTGAAAAGGCCACTCCTCTAGAAAAGAGGCTGTTGTCTTGAGTGGCTTTCACTGTAAATATAAAAAGAGGAGGTGGTGGGGAATAAGATTCTCCCAAATAATAAAACATGCTATAAGTAAACCCTGCAACACTGAAAAATAAAATGCAATTTCCCAAAATGAGTATTTGTTGGAGCTTACTTCCAAAATGGGCTATGAAATACTCACCAATTTCACACTAAATTTACATTTCTGGAGTAGCCTCTATCATAAAGCTCTTCATATTTAGGGTGAGTTCATGTATATTGTCCCCTAGAAAAGTTATGACCAACCTAGATAGCATATTCAAAAGCAGAGACATTACTTTGCCGACTAAGGTCCGCCTAGTCAAGGCTATGGTTTTTCCAGTGGTCATGTATGGATGTGAGAGTTGGACTGTGAAGAAGGCTGAGCACCAAAGAATTGATGCTTTTGAACTGTGGTGTTGGAGAAGACTCTTGAGAGTCCCTTGGACTGCAAGGAGATCCAACCAGTCCATTCTGAAGGAGATCAGCCCTGGGATTTCTTTGGAAGGAATGATGCTAAAGCTGAAACTCCAGTACTTTGGCCACCTCATGCGAAGAGTTGACTCATTGGAAAAGACTCTGATGCTAGGAGAGATTGGGGGCAGGAGGAGAAGGGGACGACCCAGGATGAGATGGCTGGATGGCATCACCGACTCGATGGACATGAGTCTGAGTGAACTCCGGGAGTTGGTGATGGACAAGGAGGCCTGGCGTGCTGCGATTCATGGGGTCGCAAAGAGTCGGACACGACTGAGCGACTGAACTGAACTGAACTGATGAATACCTGATTACATTTTGAACAACCAAATGAAAGAATACTTTCTGTTGCTGCCACCTACTGCAAATTTGAAGAATGTTTGAAAAACTTAGGAGAGAAAATCCAATACAATAATATTACTGAGGAAAAATTTACAAGTCAGACAAGTAGACTGAGATCAACGTCATTATGCTTTATTAAACAACTAATTATTCCAAAACCTTGAATGATGATCAATAAGGTAATACTGCATAAAGAAAGTCAACAATCATACAGAACCATATTAAGTGGCTTTGTTAAGCTATGCTTGAAAGACATGCACAATACACAGATCTGTATGTATGCCTATGTGTATATGTATGCCATATGTATGCATGCCATTTTTCTCTAGTCTATCTTACATGGAGAAATCAGGGATTTCCCTGGTGGTCCAGTGGCTAAGAATTCACCTTGCAAAGCAAGGATGTGGGGTCAATTCCTGGTTAGGGAAATAAGAACCCACAAATCACGGAGCAACTGGGCCTGCGCACCGCAACTAGAGAGTCCTCAGGCCGCAATGAAGATCCCATGTGTCCCAACTAAGTCACAAGGCCGCCAAATAAATTAACTAAAAAAGAAAAATCAGTTTGTCCTTTGTATTAAAGAAAAGCTACCATTCATAGCTACCAGAAAACACAAAATACACTGTTACTAATTTGAACAACCATAAGTTCAAAAAATAATCAAGTAGATAAACATACAAATAACGTGAAGGGAAGAAGAAAAAGTCCATGAACAGACAATTTACAAAAAATATATACAATGGATAGTAAGGGAAAAGTGTGACTTCAGTATCAAAAAATGAAAATTAAATCAAAATGAAATACCAGTTTTTCTTTGCAAAGTGGCTAAGACTGTTTTATACACTGCCTTGGAAAAGGTATGGGAAACATACTCTTACACACTGCTGATGATTAAATACTTCTTATAACCTTTTTGAAGTATAGTTACTTGATAGCAGGTGTCAGTGGGCTTAAATGTAAATATTCTTTGATCTAAAATTAAACTTCAAGGAATTATCCTAAACAAATAATCAAGAATTTGCAAAAAGGTCATTGAGAAAATAAAATACCCGTAAAGGGAAGTTTTATTAAATGAGTAAAATTAAAAATATTTTAAAGCTTTACAAGTTATATATTAAAGTATTGATATATAGATTAAAATATTCATAACAAAATATGGATAAGGAAGGTAACATAATTGATACCATGTAATCTAACACATATATATGACTAGAAGAATAAATATAATGTTAACCATAGTTATTTGGATGCAGGGATAGTGGTAATCTTATTTTCTTCTCTTTTAATCTACATTTCTAAACTTTCTATGAAGTACAAGTATATTACTTTGGGAACAAAATTAAGTTTTAAGACCTGCTGATTTAATAAATACACTATTATTTTAACATTCAAGTTACTTGAACTTTAAAAAACTTCTTTTTCCCCCCTCTAATTTTAAGGGAGATATCAAACATGAAGGCACAGATGGCTTGGCAATGATTCTGTAATATATTCTGCTATAGAGGGTGGTATGTCTTTTCATTACAGTGAGGGATGCTCATGGCTGGGAATACGCTTTGAGGAGGTGGGAGGGTTTACGACCGAAACTTTGACCACAAGGTAGGTAGGGATACCTGTGGTATCTACATATTTTGTCGTGCAAAAAAATAGGCAAGTGAAGGTGGCAATAAAAGATTATGAGATGAGTAGAAAGGAAGGTGAGAGACCCTATCACAGGAAGCCCTGTCAACTGAGAAGGACAACAGAGTCAGGATAATAAGTTATAGAAGAGGTTCGGGAAACTCAAACAGATATGAATTCAAGGCCACCAATCAGCAGTGTGGACCCAACTGAGGAGGCAAAACATCAACACAGCAGCAGAAAACACAATTTGGGGAGTACTCTGGCTTGGCACAGTCAAAGGAAGAAGGGCCAAAGTTGACAAGGTGGAGGAGGTAAGCCTGGAAGGAAGTGATTACTGAAATGGCTAATGATGCTTCCAAGCTGGATGGCACAAAGGCAAAGGGGTCAGGGATATATTTAGTTCGGTTAGTACCGGTATCTACTGTCCTGTATGACACACAACAGAGTAGTATAATATATATTTAAGGAAAAAAACATAATGAGACATTGTGTAAGGAGAGGTATGAGACAACTGATATAGCTGAGCACCTGCTATCTAACAGACTCTTGGCACAGATTAATGTATCAGCTCAGTCTCTTCTGTTTGGCTGCGCTTTCTCCTTTGCCTAGAAACATGTTCATGTCACTTCTTTTCAGAATTTCCCTCTGACTTATCTACTCACTTTCCTGTCCTCTACCACCAAACTTCTTGAAAGAACACTATATGCCAAGAGCTGGCAGAAACTAGGCGTCTGCTAATGCTGTTCCTTGGCTCAGAGTGAGACTTGCTTCTAACCAAGAGAACACCATAAAGGTGCTGGAATGTACTGATCACATGCACATAATGATGTGATGATATTATAGAAAACCACACTGCACGTCTTGCCGGAGTTTCTCCCTTCGTTAGCTAAGAGGAAGCAGATGGCCGTATTGGGTAACCCCACATGGCAAGGAAGTGTGGGTGCTCTCCGTTAGCTGAGGGACACCTCTAGACAACAGGCAATAACAACTCAAAAAAACAAAACAAAACAAAACAAAAAGCTGAGGCTTTTATTTCTACAACCCCAAGACACTGAATGCTGTCAACAGCCACACGAGTCCCCCAGGCAAGTTTCATATGAAAATCCAACCCTGGCCAACACCTTGATTACAGCCTTGTAAGAGACCCTAAGTGGGAGGCCTAACTAGGCTACATTCAGAGTCCTGACCCACTGAAATTGAGATAATAAATGGGTGTTGTTTTAAGCCACTAAAATAATATTGTGATGCATCAGTAGAAAACTAATATACCCACAGAACTCAACACCATCCTGACTAGAGACAACTTGGTTAATATTTAAGAAAAGCAACTAAAGCTCTTGAAGTGCAACCAATAAAGATTATGATGGCATACTCAAATACCCCTTTTCATATAAATAATAGTAACATGATAGAGAAAACATTCTGCCTAATAACTCAAATAAACATGCTTTACAAGCCTAACCCTTTGTTAGTCACAGTCAAGTTCAGCAGCAGTAATCAATCACACATGGAATAACAGATTGGTTCCAAATTGGGAAAGGAGTGTATGTCAAGGCTGTATATTGTCACCCTGCTTATTTAATTTATATGCATAGTACATCAAGCGAAATGCTGGGCTGGATGAAGCACAAGCTGGAATCAAGATTGCTAGGAGAAATATCAATAACCTCAGATACTCAGATGACACCACCCTTATGGAAGAAAGTGAAGAGGGACTGAAAAGCCTCTTGATGAAAGTGAAAGAGGAGAGTGAAAAGCTGGCTTAAAACTCAACATTCAGAAAATGAAGATCATGGCATCTGGTCCCATCACTTCATGGCAAATAGATGGGGAAACAGTGTAAACAGTGAGAGACTTTATTTTGGGGGGCTTCAAAATCACTGCAGATGGTGATTGTAGCTATGAAATTAAAAGATGTCTGCTCATGGGAAGAAAAATTATGACCAACCTAGACAGTATATTAAAAAGCAGAGACATTACTTGGCCGACAAAGGTCTATCTAGTCAAAGCTATGGTTTTTCCAGTAGTCACGTATGGATGTGAGAGTTGGACTATAAAGAAAGCTGAGCGCTTAAGAATTGATGCTTTTGAACTGTGGTGTTGGAGAAGACTCTTGAGAGTCCCTTGGACTGCAAGGAGATCAAACCAGTCCATCCTAAAGGAAATCAGTCCTGAGTATTTACTGGAAGGACTGATGCTGAAGCTGAAACTCCAAATCTTTGGTCACCTGATACAAAGAACTGACTCATTGGAAAAGACCCTGATGCTGGGAAAGATTGAAGGAAGGAGAAGGGAACGACATAGGGTGGGATGGTTGGATGACATTACCGACTCGATGGACGTGAGTTTAAGCAAGCTCCGGGAGTTGGTGACAGACAGGGAAGCCTGGCATGCTGTGGTCCATGGGGTCACAAAGAGTTGGACGTGACTGAGTGACTGAACTGAAATGAATCACTCATAGTGCTGTATTAGTTAGTAAGGAGAATTATGAAAAATATAAAATAGAGTCCTTGTTTTCCAATATCTTTTGTTTCCTAAATCTTATCCATGTCATCTGGGAGTTTCTTTATATAAAGGTCTTATTTCCCAGTGTTTCTAAAACAGCAAAGCCAGAGGCATAGGTAAGTCACGCAGAGCAGCTCATAGGCAGCATGGAAAACTGCAGAAGGGGAGGATGAGTGAATTGGTTATGTATTTCAGCATAACACATTGCCCCAAACCGAGCAGCTTAAAACAACAAGCCTTTATTATCGCACTTAGTTTCTGAAGGTCAGGAATCTGGGAGCAGCTTAGGTGGGTGGTTCCGGCTCAGGGTTTCTCAGGAAGTTTCGGTTAAATTGTTGACTGGGATGCAGTCATCTGAAAGCTTGCCTGGGGCTTGAGGAACTTAAATTGACCCTTGAACAGCATGGGTTTGAACTGTGTGGGTTCACTGCTGTGTGGCTTTTTAAAAACTACATGCGGCTTTAAAAAATATTACAGTAATATGCAATCTGAGGTTAGTTGATCTCTAGGTGTGAAACTGTAGCTGTAACTACAGAGGGCTGCCTGTAAGTTAAGTTACAGGTGAATTTTTGAGCCACCCTCTCTCCCACATTGTTCGAGGGTCAACTGTACTTCCAAGACTGTTTATAGACGTTTGTAAGAGGCCTCAGTTCCTTAATAACAGGAATTTGAGAGTTCCCCCAAAGCAAGTTATCAAGAGCAAGCAAAAAGCTGCAGTGCTTTTTATGACCTAGCTCAGGGATTAACAAACTTTCTGAAAGGGCTAAATAATAACTATTTTAAGTGTACATGCCATAGGGTTTGTAACTGCTTACCTCAGTTTCAGTGCAAAGACAGGTACATACAATGTAAACAAATGGGGATACTTGTTCCAATACAACTTGATTCATAAAAATAGGTGGCCAGCCCACATCTATAGTTTGCTAACCTCTGACTTGGTCTCCAAATCTGCATGCTCTCATTCTCCCTTTATTCATTCATGAGAAGCAAGTCATCAGGATCCAACCTACACTCAGGGGGAGAGGAATTAGGCTCTAACTCTTAAGGCGAAGAATAAAAGAATTTCTGAACATATCTTAAAACCAAAACAATGGGTTTAATGCGCAGTAAGCAGAATATGGGTTAAATATTGCATTTGTTTCTTAGGTCTGCTGTAACAAATTATACAAACTGGGAGGCATAAAGCAACAGAAATTTACTCCCGCATAGTTCCTGAGACTAGACGTTCAAAATCAAGGTGTCAGCAGGGCCGTGGTCCCTCTGAAGGCTCTAAGGAAGACCCCTGCCTCTTGCTAACTTTCGGGGGCTCCTAGCAACCCCCAGTGCTCCTTGGCTGGTAGCTGTTTCACTGCAGTCTCTACTTCTGTCATCACACGCCCTCTTCTCTGTGTGTCCCCTCCTCTTCTTATAAGGACACTACTCACTGGATTTAGACCAATGACCTCTTATCCAGAATGACCTCGTATTAATGCCAATAATTATAACTACAGTCTATTTCCAAATAAGGTCATAGTCTGAGGTTCCAGGTGAATATGAATTCCAGGGGAACACTATTCAACCCACCACAACACACAAGAGTGTCCCCTACTGAGTTCTCTGCCCTCAGTTCCTGCCGCTCTGAGCTCTAGGCTCCTGTCAGAGTGAATGGCTTGTTCTCTCACTAGGCTACGTGATCTTGCTATCACTCTCCCTAGAGGGCCCTTTCACCTCTTCCTCCTTTCTACTTGTCCTCTAAGATTTCTAAAATATCCCTTTAGAAATCCTTGTTTTATATCCACAGATTTTACATTTTATAAGAAATGATACAATGTTAATATGTAGAATGTGATCATTTAAGGATACATATTAAAATAGCTAGAAAGAAAGTGAAAGTGAAGCCGCTCAGTCGTGTCCGACTCTTTGCAACCCCATGGACTGTAGCCTACCAGGCTCCTCAGTCCATGGAATTTTCCAGGCAAGATTACTGGAGTGGGTTGCCATTTCCTTCTCCAGGGGATCTTCCCAACCCAGGGATCGAACCCAGGTCTCCCACACTGCAGGCAGACGCTTTACTGTCTGAGCCACCAGGAGGCCCGGGTTCAAAATAGCTAGAGGGAGTGCTAAAAAATATTAAAAAGATACAGCAAAACAGTCATAAGATGAAATAGAATACTAGAAAACATTTGATTAAACTAAAATCAATCAATGGAAGAATATGAGAAAACAAAAAAACTTTATTAAAATTAAAATAGATTTATATTAAAAATAAATAAAAAATAAAATCAATTAATCAATCAATGGAAGAATATGAGGAAACAAAAAGCCTAATGGGATAAACAGAAAACTAAACACAAAGTGCAACCATATCAGAAACTACGCTAAATGCAGATGAATGAGAAGGTAGAGACCAAGGCTGGATTTACAAAAAGGAAGATTCAATTGTATCTTATTTCTGAGAAATACAGCTCAAACATTAAACAACAGACAATTTGAAAGTAAAAGGAGGGAATGATATACCATTCAAATACTAAGCATAAAAAGCTGATGTAACTATTATCAGATAAAGTAGACTTCAAGACAAGGAGCATTAGCAGAGATAAAGAGGGAGAGTTAATAATATTAAGAGGGCCACTTCATCAAGAAGACATAATAATCCTAAATGTGGACATACTCAACATCTGAGCTTCAAAGCATGGAATGACAGAACTAACGAAATAAGTAAATCCATAATCAGAGATTTTCACACTCCTTTCTCAGTAACAGATATAGAAGTAGACAAAAGAAACCCATCAGCAGATAGATTTAAACAGTCCTATCAACCATCTTGCCCTAACTATCTTGCCCAAACTCATGGAACACTGCACTTAGCAACTGCAGAAAACGTAAGTGAAAAGATAGCTACACCAACAAAGACCTTATTCTGAAACTTAAAGTGTTTTTCAATAGTATTATTTCCAGACCGAAATCTTAAAAGAGTATGTTCACTGACCACATACAAATTAAATCAGAGACATCAATAAAAGAAGTACTTTTATATACCAATAAAATACTTTTTAAAAATTCCTGTTCACTTCACACCTGTCAGAATCATCAAAACCACCACAAATAACAAATGTTGGTGAGGATACACAGAAAAGAGAATCTCTGTACACTGCTGGTAGGGTTGTGAATTGGTGTAGCCACTCTGGAAAACAGTATGCAGGCTCCTCAAAAAACTAAAAACAGGACTGTCAAAAGATCCAGCATTTCCACTACTAGGTAGGTATACGAAAAAAACAAAAACACTAATTTGAAAAGATACATATACCCCAATATTCACAGTAGCATTATTAACCAAGATATGGATGTAATCTGCCTTCTTCAACAGACGAATGGATAAAGATTTGGCATATATATATATATATATATATATATATATATACATACAATGGAATATTAGTCATAAGAAAGAAGGAAATTCTGCAACAATACAAATGGACCTAGAGAGCATTATGCTTCATGAAACTGGAGAAAGACAATTACTGTATGTTATCACTTATATATGGAATCTTAAAAAAAGAAATTTTATCACAGAGATGGAAAGTACAAAAACACAGTAAGAAGGAAATTCTAGAAATAAAACATAAATCTAAACATGTAAGAATTCATTAGATGGGCATAAAGGTCTTTCTGTTGAGTGAAGGTAACTTCTCTACCAGTATGTAAGTTTTTCTGTATGTATATAATGTTCTTTGTTCTTTATTCCGTGAACAGAACTATTAATATCCACCTATAGGCTGGGCATCTCCCATTTGCACTTATTGCTGTTAACATGTATCTCATGTGATTTCTTTAAAGCATTATGTGAAAACTTTATTCTTGAAACTTTCAACTGGAAAAAGTTCTGGCAAAATTATTTTTTCCTTCCCAGTTTCCCAAAGCAGCCATATAAACCACTTTGTTTTTCCTGTTTGTTCCTATGGACCTTATTGTCTAATCACTTTCCAGATAAGTGATTATAAGGTAGCCTTTTTCAGTTTTTCAATTAGTAACTTTTTATGGTTACTAAACGAAACTTCTGATGGTTTCGTTTCCTGGTTTATGATCCCCTAGACATTTTAGGGAACTTCAAAGAGGAAAACTTATAGCTTCCTAGACACTTGGCAGGCACTGTGGCCCCTACCTCCATTATCTTACTAAATTATGAAAGGTTTTCAGCTCAATGGAAAGACAGTCTACAGGTGGGGTTCAGTAGCTTTAAAACTTCCATTCTGATTATAATAAAGGATCAGGCTGCTAGAAAGAGATCGAGTTTCTTTCAGCTCCCAGGTCCAGGTTAATAAGCAGTCGAGTTATATAAGCATCATTCCATTTAACTCCCCCTGATCCCTAGGTGCTTTCTGAGGTAAGGCTCACCTTTTTGTTTATACTGTTATTACACAGACTAAAAACTGGTTTTCAATTTCCAACGTAAAATTCTTCTGTCATCTATGATGTTATCCTATGTCCAAGCATTTGCCCAAGTATATCTCTCCCTTGCCAGTTTTTTGATGAGGTGTGTCATAAAGTACAGCAAAGGGTGTGTTTACTTTGTGTTGTATTTATTGAGTAGCATAAAAAAGGTTGTTCTATACTTTGCAGGTGTTCCATCATTTCTTTGATGTCTGTGGAACAAGCTGTGCAAATTGTTGCTGCCAAGTTTGTATTGCAAATGTATCTTGAAATGAATTTTACCAGGATCCATCACACCACTTTACTATGGAAACACTGGTAAACATCTCACAACATGGCATTCAAGATTTAGTCCTTAAATTCTTGAGTAATGCTTAAAGTAGTATATTTTATTATCTCGCTATGATTATATTTGTTATTCTATGAGGAAGGTAGAGTGAGATATTATCACCTCACTTCCAGATGAGGAAGTTGAGACATGAACAGAGCTGATTAAATGAGACAGCATACAAGAAAAGTATCTGTGACAGAGCCTGGTATGTGTGTATACATGTGTGTGTACATATACATGGATGTATACACACAAATATATATTTTATGTGTATATATATATTTTTCTGCAAAATGAGGGTCAGGGCAATAATTTCTATCTTTACAAGAATATATTTATTTACTACCAAAAAAACAATTTAACGTCATATCTAAAATTATAGCTTCTTAACATCCAGTCACAGCTTCCATAGTGGCTCAGATGGTAAAGAATCCACCTGCAAAGCAGGAGGCCCATGTTTGATCCCTGGGTTGGGAAGATTCCCTGGAGAAGGAAATGGCAACTCATTTCAGTATTCTTGCCTTGGAAATCCCATGGACAGAGGAGCCTGGTGGGCTGCATGCAGTCCATGGGGTCTCAAAGAGTCGGAAATGACTAAACAACCAACACTCCAACGTCTAGTCATATACAGTCCTGCTGCTGCTGCTGCTGCTGCTGCTGCTAAGTTGCTACAGTCATGTCCGACTCTGTGCAACCCCATAGACCGCTCCGACTCTGTGCGACCCCATAGACAGCAGCCCACAAGGCTCCCCCGTCCCTGGGACTCTCCAGGCAAGAACACTGGAGTGAGTTGCCATTTCCTTCTCCAATGCACAAAAGTGAAAAGAGAAAGTGAAGTCGCTCAGTCGTGTCCGACCCTCAGCGACCCCACGGACTGCAGCCCTCCAGGCTCCTCCATCCATGGGATTTTCCAGGCAGTCCTTCTAGTAAGCTCTATTCTGATGTCATAGATAACATTTCCATATCTGGCTATGAGTTTTCTGCATTCAGGATAAGTTAATATATACTAGTCGATTTTAAAAATATAATTCAAAGACATTATAGGGCTACTTCTTTAAACTTTCATATATATATTTCTACTGACATCACAACATTATTTTGGCTTCTTCCTAAGATCTGTTTCCCTGAATAGAGCCTTCAGGTAAATTATGGTTTAATTAAAACTTGAGTTTGATTTCCTTCTACTTTCTTTTTTGGTTCTTCTCCTGCTTCTTAGGTGATAATCCACATTCCATAAAATCAGTTCAGGAGAAGGAAATGGCAACCCACTCCAGTATTCTTGCCTGAAAAATCGCCTGGACAGAGGAGCCTGGCGAGCTACCGTCTACGTGGTCGCAGAGGTGGACACAACTTAGTGACTACACAACAACGGCATGGCAGAAGAGGCATCATTAATTGGCTGGTGAAAGGGTCTCAGTGATACTGGCAGTGTAACAGCTTGCACAGTGCTAGACTGTCTTAAAATAATTGCTCTTTGAAACTTGCATGTGTTTGAGCCCAAGAAATACATTTGGTTCCTAAGCAAAACTAAGAGCAATTGTCAAAATAGTATACAAGCCTGGTTCAAAATCTTGGGTCAGCTGTCTTATTTCAGGTGTCTTATCATGGTCTGGTAGTGCTGGTCTTAAAATCAGGTGTCAAAACAAGTTTCAGTTCATTCAGGAAAGGCCTTCTAAGATGGCTTTAAGGAATCCTTTATCCCATGTCTTTTCCAGTATGAATAATATCCTGGTTGCAGGTGATGGTGAATCCAATCTTCATCCAAAGTTGGATTACTGTTGTAAAGCAACTATGCCCCAAATAAACACACACACACACACACACACACACACACACACACACACACACAAAATCAGTTCAGAAACAACAGGAAGAGGAATGTGAGTAGGACAGTGAACGAGGAGTCAGAGACTAGGAATTCCATAGACAGGAGAGAAAAAGCGTTCAAGCTGGGAACTGGGATTACTATAGGAGTTTACCAACTTCTAAGCCTGTGAGAGAAGCACGGGCTTAACAACTTGGAGTTTGCCAGGCAATGAGTTAGCAGGGCAGAGCAGGCCAAACAAGCATACGGGATCAGCAGCAGGCAGAATGCAAAATGCTTAGTACTCTCAGTCACTCTTTATTCCTCTTACTATAGTGAATTTCAGTCTAATGTGATACTAGCCCTAAATCCTACCAGTTGTAATAACTGTAACAGTTGGCTGGCTGACCAGTCATTATGGGATGAGAAGTGATCACAGCTCTTTTGGCAGAAGGGTTTTCTTTACTAAGTTGAAATGGATGAAATTACAGTGATTCACATCAAAGAGGGAGAAAATGATCATTAACTTATTACAACTCTCAAAAATAGTATGTCTTGAGGAGAGGACCAAAGCAATACTTCTTCAAGTATATCCTATGCCATACTCACTGCTATGTTTTAGTTCAATGCTCCAGATGAAAAAAGGTTTCTGTGGTCAAACACGCTGAGAAATGCTGCATGACCTTCTTACTAGAAATGTTAATAAAAGTCCTGAGAAGTCTTGCAGTATGAACATAAGCTCTTTTAACTTTATTCAATGTACTTGATTGATGCTTTTAGTGGCCCGCTAAAGAAATCTTTGCATACTCCAAGGCTGCAAATATACTTTTCTTTGTTTTTCCTAGCTTTTGGTTCTGAGTTTTGTATTTAGGTCTATGGTCCATATCTATCTAATTTTTGTGTATAAAGTGAGAAAGATGTGGAGGCTGTGAAGATGTGAATCAAATCCACTTCAACCAGCAACATGTTTAGAAAGACTATCCTTTTCCCATTTAATTTACTTGCCACCTTGATAAAAAATCAATTGATCATATACACGTGACCTATTTCTGGATTGCCTGTTCTGTTCCACTGATATTATTCATCTATTTTTAGGGTAACACTTGATTAACTGTAACTTTTAAGTCTTAAATCACATATTATAAATCTCTCACCTTGTTTTTTTTTCAAGATTGTTTTAGCTCTTCTATATCCATTGCATTTCCAAATATATTTTAGAATCGGCTTGACAATGCCTGCTAGAATTCTGATAGAGATTTCATTGACTCTATAGATCAATTTCAGGAGGACTGGCATCTCAACAGTTCTGAGTTCTATAATCCATGATCATGGTATGGTTTACCCTTGAACAACACAGGTTTGAACTGAGTGGATCCATTTACATTTGAGCTTTTTTTTTCAGTAGTAAATGCAATAGTACTACATGATCTGAGGTTGGCTGGATCTGCAGATTTGGAACTCAGAGGGATGAATTGTGTATGTGGAGGGTTGACTATATGTTACATGTAGATGTTCAACTGCACAAGGGTCATCAGCACTGCTAATGCCTGCATTGTTCAAGGGTTAACTGTATATATATATTGGACTTTTAATTTTGATCTTTAGTTTTTCTCAGCAATGTTTTGTAGTTCTCAGTATAGATGTCTTGTGTTCTTTTAAATATTTATTTCTATGTATTTGGTAATTTAATGGTGATGTTTTCATTGTTTTAGCTGTTCTAATTATTTCAAATACAATTTTTATATTGATTATAACCTGTGGCCTAGTTAAATTCTTTAGTTAGTTGAAGTCATTTTTTATAGCTTCTATAAGACTTTCTATGTATTTAATCTTTCCGTGTGTGAATCATGACAGTTTTGCCTCCTTTCTGAAATTTGGCCTTTTATTTCTTTTCCTTGCCTTATCACAGTGGCCCTATCTATACTAAGCACATAATATACATCATCTCATTTAATCTTCATAGCAACTCAATTTTATTCCTATTTTACAGATAAGAAAACCAAGGCCCAGAAATGTTCAGTAATTTGCCCAATCAATATTGCACACCTATCAACTGATCTTGAAGAAGGGAACGGCAACCCACTCCAGTATGCTTACCTGGAGAATTCCATGGACAGAGGAACCTGGGAGGCTATGGTCCATGGGTTGCAAAGAGAGAATAACACACACACACAAACACACATCAACAGATCTAGAGTTCAAACCTAGGCACTCTTACTCCAAACCTGCATTTATGACTATTCTACCTACTTATGGATAGCTTATAAATTCAGAAAACTCAGAGGCACAAAAGCAAAAAATATTGTCAAATTAATAATAGAAAAAATCCTACTAAGGACAAATATAGAAACAGTTCACACACACACACACACACACGGCAGTTTCTTTTGAACATGAAAAGATACTCAACCCTACTCAAAATGAGAGAAATGAAAATTAAAATAACACTAAAATGGTATAGCCACTATGAAAACAGTATAGTGGTTTATCAAAAAATGAAAATAGAATTGCCATGTGATCCGGCAATCCCACTTTTGGGTTTATCTATAGATGGATAAACAAAATGTGATATCTACAACACAATGGAACATTTGAACATTATTCAGCCTTAAAAAGGAAGGAAATCTTGTCATTTGCTACAACATGGATGAACTTTGAACACTTTATGCTAAGTGAAACAAGCCTCACAAAAAACCAAAAAGTGTTACTATCTGTAAAAGACACAGTGGGAATTTGCTGTATGAGGCAGGGAACCCAAAGCTGGTGCTCTGTGACAACCTAGAGGGGTGAGATGGGGAGGGAGTTGGGAGCAAGGTTCAGGAGGGAGGAGACATATGCATACCTTTGGCTGATTCATGTTGATCTATGGCAGAAATCATCACAACATTGCAATTACCCTCCAACTAAAAATTAAATTGAGAAAGACAAAAAACTGTATAATTCCACTTATATGAAGTATCTATGCTAGTCAGAGTCACAGAAACAGAAAGTAGAATGGTGGTTGTTAGGAAATGGGGGAGAGGAAAATGGAGAGTTGCCATTTAATAGGTAAAGAGTTTTGGTTTTACAAGATGAAAAAGCTCTAGAGATTTGTTTCATAACAGTGTTAAAGTACTTAAAACTAATGATTTGTACACTTAAAAATGGTTACGATGATAAATGTTACATTTTTTTAAATCACAATTTAAAATTTTTAAAGTGTTTTTAAAACTTTAACACAAATTTTATTATGAATTCTTAAAAAAAAAAAACTATGCTGAAACCAGTTTTTAAGTTATCAGATTGGCAAAAATCTGAAAGTCTGATAGTACTCTCTTATATGTTTGTTGCTGGGGGAGTACAAGAATATTCGTGTGGGCTGCCATTTCCTTTTCCAGGGGATCTTCCCGACCCAGGGAGGAACCCACGTCTTCTGCATTGGCAGGTGGGTTCTTTACCACTGACCCAGCAGACATCTCTACAGTGGAATACTATACAGCTATTTTAAAATGAGAACACTTATCATGTACTGTTATGGAAAGAGGTTCAACATATAAGTGATAAAATTAACAGTATATATAATAGTATATGTAAAAAGGAGGAAAGTAGGAATCTATTTGTAATTTTATAATTCCTTGATATATAAAGAAACTCTAGATATAGGAAAAGGATAATAATAAAATATAGTAATAGTAATAAAAATTATAATAGTGATTTGGAGGTCCTGAATGGATAGAGGACTGGGGTGGGAAGATTTCAAAATAACTTTTTAATATATTTTGGTCTTGGAACCATGTGAATATATCACCTATTCAAAAAATTCATTGAAAATTCCTGTGTGTGTGTGTGTGTGTGTGTGTGTGTGCTTAGTTGCTGACTTTGCGACTCCATGGACTGTAGCCCTCCTGGCTCCTCTGTCCCTGGGATTCTCTGGCAAGAATACCGGAGTGGAGTTCCTATGGTTAGAAGTAAATTTCAGTGGTACCAACTGACATTAAATTATTCATGAAACAAATGTTTACCAAGAACATACTGTGTGTCCAGTGGGCACTATTTGGGGCACTGACAATATAGCACTGAACAAGATGTAGTTCTTGCCCCTCGTAGAATTTCTATTCTAGTGGGAAAGACTATATATTTTACTGATTAAATTACGCCAAGTAGCTATTTAAGAAAAGTAAATCAGGATGAAGGAAAAAGAAGCAATGTAGCGGAAGTGAGGTGGTGATGCCTCTGAGGAGGGGGTATCTGAGTAGAGACCTGAATGGAAGGAAGGCAGAAATACTGCAGGGGAAAGTTGTCCTGGCAGGGCAGCACACACCCTGGGGCAGGAACACGCTTGATGTGTTCTAGAAACACCAAGACATTTATGTAGCTGGAGCAAACTTTGTGAAGTGAATGAAGTAGGCAATGATGTTTAACAGGTGGTCAGAAAGCAGATCATACAGGCTTCATGGGGTATGTGCAATGGTCTGGGTATTAGAGACAGCTACTGGAAGTTGGTTTAAAAAAAAAACAAAACCTGACAGTATCTGGTTAAGATTAAGCCCGGGCACACCTGTGTGTTCCTCCAGGTGGTTAAAGGACCGAAATACTTCAAATACGGTTAGTAAATAGCTGCTTCCCTGGTAATAGTGTCACCTGCCATACTGGCTTCTCTTCCAGGACACCCAACCCCTGCCCCCCCATGAACTGATAACTAAATAAGTAACCTGGCCCAGCAACAGCTATTGAGTTGGCAAAGTTTTAGTCAGCTCAGGAACCTAGAATCATTGCAGTTCAGCCGTCTACAGGATGAACCAAGGTTTCACTTTATTACAGTCATAGAACCTGCTTAGGACAGTGTGACTTGGGCTTCTATCCCACCAAGGGTCAGCTGGGGCCCAGTAGTGCCATGTGGGCTCTCACTCAAGTCCAGTAGGAATAAGAGGCAGACTAGAAAAATAAACTGAACGTCCCTGAGGTCTGAGGTGAAGCTAGAGCAAAGGGGAAACCCAGAGTACTTCCATATAAACAATCAGTACTTCCTGAATGATCTGAAAGGCTACTGGCCCACTGCCAGCCTTTATAACTTTTATATAATATATTAACCACATCAAAATTTGTTTCTCTGTTCAAAGTTATACCATTTTCCAGTACCAAGATTTTTTTTTTTTCCTCAGATATATCGTGGCAAAAGAGAAACAGAAAATAACAACCTCTCTAGCACCAAATGCAACCTTAACACTCTCATAGCTGCACTCAGTAGAGTCAATGTTTGTATAACAATGAGTAGTTCCTGGAATCCTAGTACCAAAGCAGAACTACAACAGCTGAATTGCAACAATTTTCACTTCATATATGAAATTTATTTTACATAGGACAGTATGGGGAATTTAGTCTGGAAAATTAGTACATATGCCAAAGTCTTAAAAACATATTTCTCCAAAGTTGGAAGAAATTTCTAAGGCTGCTTGCCATTTCCATCCATTTCACAAAGTTCCTCGTCTTTGAAAATACACTCTGTTGCTCTCAAATTTAGGATCCCAATATCTGATTAAATCATGTTAGTTCTACTTAGTTCTCATTCATTTGATTTCTTTGAACATCAAAAGCTCCAGTTTAATTACCTGAGAGACTACTAAATATTTGCTAACATAATCTTGTAATAAGAGCCTAAACTAAAGAGACAGCAACCATTAAGAACATCAGGGAGAAACTGCAGCACTACTTGGAAATAATCAATCTTTGAGCACCAGATATATATTCCATTACTTTTACTTCCTGACCGTAAGCACCTTTGCTCAATCAAAGACATGATATTAAAAGTCATCTCATGCAAGCAGGAGGACCTGCGTTAGCAGAACACTTGCTGAAAGACTTTCGGACTTCCCTTTTCTTAAAAAAAATAAAATGAAATAAAACTATTGTGAAATGCTGAAACTTTCTTGCAAGTAGGTCTAGTATACAAGATTTAGTACCTTAATTTAATCTTAGAAATTGTTTCCACAATGCTTTCATATTCAAATATCAAAATATTTTTAAAAAAATACTTACACTGCAGCAACCTGAAGTCGGATCAGACAGCATGAAACTACCAGCAGCTGCCTGCTTCCTCACAGACTAAACTTGGTTCCCTTCCTGGCTGGTTCTGGGTCAGGTTCACTGATACACATTTACCACGGCCTTGGAAGCTACCGCCCAACAAGGTGGGAGGGTTTGTTCATTAAACTTCTGCTTGATAACCACCTATCAGCGACTTCTCAGAGGTTTACCTGGACATGCTTAAAGACGCAAATTTATGGAAGATTACAGAGAAAGCCTGAGGAGTCTCCTAATCTCTGATGGCTGGGTTTTGGTTTCAGAGGGAATTTCCCTGTGTTCCTAGAAAAACCAAACCAACCAACCAACACAATAATCCTCTGGGATTCAAAAATCTTGCTTCATAAAAGTTCTCCCGTCTCCTCAGAGTGCATACATTGTATAATCACGGCAGAAAGAGGCCAGGAAGTTGCTTTTCCATTATAGTTCCCCATTACCTCCATCCGCCCCAGCTCTTTCACTAGCTGGAAACAACGCAGGGTTCTTATTAAACGTAGTGCTTTCTGACATTGAAACCACTTGCTGACCTAATGTAAAGTGAGAACTTAAGATCCTCCCCCCGACCCCCACCAAATTAAGATCTTCACAAGATAAAATATTATGCTGCGTCATCCTTTTCCACATCCCTAAGCTTCTTTCCCTCTGAGCTACTATATTTCCATAATTTGTAGCATTAGCCTTTGGAGCAAAAGCCATTTACTATGTATTTAACTACACTAATCACTTTATAAACATTATCTTATTCTCTCCTAAGCAATATATTTGGAATCATCTTCAATTCTTCTTAGTCTGATTATTGTATCTAATTTGGCCCCTTCACTATCTTGGTGATTTTCTGCAATAAGCACTGTGGTAGGCAGAATAATGACCTCCTCCACAGATGTTCATTCCCTAATCACTGGAATCTGTTACCTTAATAGCCAAGGGACTCTGTAGATGCCGTTAAGGTTAAGAACTTTGAGAGAGGGAGATTATCTGGATATGTCCAATTTTTCCCAGCTTTGGTAAGAGAGGGGCAATGTGAGGGCTTGACTTGCTCTTGCTGGCTTTGAAGATGGAGAAAGGGGGCTGATAGAAGCTGGAAAAGGCCAGAGGAAACATTCTCTAGAGCCTCTGGAAAGGGACACGGCCCTGAAAAAACTTTGGTTTTAGCCTCATGAGACCCACGCTGGATTTTTGACTTACAGAACTGTTAGATAATAAATTTGTGTTGTTTTAAGCCACTAAGCTTGTGACCACTTTTTATGGCAGCAATAGAAATATAGGTACTTTAATTTCAAAATGTCTTTTTGAAAACATAAACCCAAAACTGATAGAATATGCCAAATGAAGTCTGATGAAGAAAAAAAAACTTAAAATTTTGTTTTTAAAAATCTGACAAACTTGGTAGCTTGCTTTTTTTTTCTTTATAACTTTTTCTTTTGTATTGAGTTATAGCCAATTAACAATGTTGTGATAGCTTTAGGTGAACAGTGAAGGGACTCAGCCATACATATACATGTATCCACTCTTCCTCAAACTCCCCTTCCAACCAGGCTGCCATATAACACTGAGCAGAGTTCCATGTGCTATACGGTAAGTCTTTGTTGGTTATCCATTTTAAATATAGCAGTGTGTTCATGTCCATCCCAAACTCCATAAGTATCCGTTCACCCCTCTTAGCCCATCCTTCTAATATTAAGGTAATTTTGAATCATGCCTCTGTACTCTGTCATCAGAAATATCTTTTTAACCCTAACTGCACTGACTTCATCTCCATGTATTTACCAAGTTATCAATAAATAAACACTGAGTAATCAAGATCAAGAACAGAATTCTGAAACAGAGAACAGAGTCCTGTTATCAGAGATCTTCAATTTGACCTCGGTCCATAAATCAATACTCTTTGTACACAAGTCGGATCAGCTACAAAAACACTTACTGTCATGTAGCCTATAGTGTTTTTAACTTCTCAAGTATATCAGAAGGATGAAATCAATGCCTTAATAATAAAGGTGTGTCTGCAGCGTGCCAGTCCACTAGAACGTGTCTGGAAATGGAGACGTGGTTAGTTCTATGTCAGCAGTTGTTCCATTTTGTTTTTCAGCGCTGTCTCAGTGATTATCATTTTCTAAGAGTTTACAAACTATCAATTAATTATTCTTTCCAGAAGTCTACTTGAAATTAAAAGGAAGTTTTCCCAATTGTAGGAAGTGAAAACAATCTCTGTCTCAAAAGCAGAGACATAGTGGAGGGAGGAGATGGGGGCCACTATGAAAGAAGGCTGGGGTGAGTACTGTGTGCCCTTGTAAGAGTATAAAACCCAGAGCAGTAGTGATTGTTGGAAAGTAGTGCAAAACTAGGGCTGAGACATATGATGTAAAGTCTTGAAAAGGGAACTAGGATTTAAACTTAATATATTAGAAAATAGGTAAAATTGAAATATTTTAAAGAAGGAAAATAAAATTATGAGTACATTAATAACCAAATTGAAAAATGGGCAAAGTTATATGAACAGTTCACAAAAGACGAAATATAAATGGCTCTTAAATATATAAAAAGACTCTCTATCTCATTCATTATAAGAGAAATACAGTTCAAAATACAAAGACATCATTTTAACCTATCAAATTGGCAAAGTTCAAAGTCACATAAGGCACAGTGTTGGTGAAGTTATGGGTAAATAATGGAGGATAAATTGGTAAAACCACTGAAAAGCAAATTGGCAATCAAATTATGAATACATATCCCCTCTGACCCAGTAATAACTAAAAAATACATATATAAAATGATAACATGTCCATAAATATTCACTGCAGCATTGTTTGCAAAAGTTAAAGATGTCAATGAGAAGGGAACTGGTAAATTATAGCGCAGATACCCAGTGTAATAAGAAAACAAGGCATATTTATGTTGCTGATAAAGAATGATCAAGCTGTATTAAGTTTAAAAAGGTAAAGTACAGAGCACTATATGTAGAATGCAACTATCTGCGTGTGTATGTTTGACAGAGAGAGAGAGACAGAATACACTGAAAATCTCTCTGGAAGAACATCCAAGCATCCAGAAACAGTGGGTTCTCTCTAGGGAAGGGACTGGTAGCTATGGTTCAAAGGTGAGAAGGAGACTTATGCATCCTTTTGTCCTTTCTGAATTTTTTCCCAAGCTGATGTTACCTACTTAAAAATATAGATATGCTAAGTGGCAATATGGCATCCTGGAAAAGAAAAAGTAGAGTGGTAAAAAATCTGGCAAAAAACAAATAAAGTCTGGATTTTAGTTAATAGTCACGTACCACTGTTAACTTCTTAATTTTGACAAATGAGCCATGGTTACATAAGATGTTACCATCTGAGAAACTAGGTGAAGGTACTATTTTTGCAAACTTTTCTGTAAATCTAAAACTACTCCCTAAATAAAAAGTTTATTCACACAAGAAACATTTAACAAGTTAATAGGGCAGCTATGGTGGAAATGGCTTGGAGAGAGGACAGATTAGAATCAAAGAGGCCAAATGAGAAACGGTGGGAGTAATCCTGGCATGAGGTGATGAAGGCCTGCCTGAGGGTAAGTCATGAAAACACAATGAAAAGAACTAACATAGATATAACATATTTCAGAAGAAAAAAATAAAATATTTGCAGTAGTGGAGAGAGATAAGAATAATGAAACTAGGGACAAAAGATGAAAATTCGAAAAGGAAGCTGGTTTGAAGGGGAATGAGATACATTTATTTAATTCATTCAGCAAATATTTGTTGGTACTTAGTATGCCAGGCACTGTGCAAGGCACTGGGGATGTGAGAGTGACCCTAAATCTTTTAGTTCGATCGTCCAAAAGGCCTCTGAATATTAGAGAATGAGAGTTCAGGGGAGAGGACAGACTGGGATAGCTGAGAAAGATGATACAGAGGAAGGAAGGAGAGGCCAAAGGTGAGCTGCAGAACAGAACCACAGTTAGGGGGAAGAGCATCGTAGCAAAGAAGACAGGGAAGGAATGGGCAGAGGCTTTTGAGAACAAGCATGGTGAGGTAATTTCTGGGAAACCAAGATAAAAGATCAAAGAGGTATTCCATCAAATGTACTGTACAAGAAGTGAGGATATACAAAAGAACACATCACGATGGGTTAAAGAGAGAGAACTGATGGCAAAGGAGGTCACTCAGGAGATCCTTTCACTTTCGGTGAAGCCTAAATGGAGCCTGGATCACAAAAATCGAAGTTTTCTTAGAAGAGAGCAATTCTGAGTCAAAGGCCTTCAAGAAATGGGATTCCATTTATTATCATGCTTCTCAAACTGGGTATATGAAGCTATGGCATAGATTGTTTTGTAGAATCAGCTTCATTAGGAGGAAAATTTACAAACAAGAGAGAAGAATGCAAAATTTGCATATGTTTCTAAAATTCAAACAGGTCCTAAAATTTCAAGTATGGGGGTCACCTTCTTACTTTCAGGGCTACAAATTCATTCTCCACTTCCATAAAGGGGTACTTGGGCAGAAATTTGAGAAGCACCAATATAATGGTCAGCTATCCTGAAATGCAGTCTTGCTACTAAAACTCAAGATAACTATAATTTTAAAAATAACTCAGTGAACTATGGCCCCACATGGCAAATTACAATAAACATTTCACAAAGAAGAAAAATAATGAACAAAATATTGGATTTATCATATTTACCATTATTTGATATTTCCATATCTTATTTATCTTTTATGTCTATAGGTGAGCTTGGCTACATACTGAGAAGGAAGTCACACTGTCAACTATACTTAGATGCTTTATCAATGTTATTTGAGAATGATGAATATATACTAAGTACCAACCAATACCATATATATATGTGCGTGTAAATATATACAGACATATATACAATTTATATATATACATAGGGTAAATATGTATGTATGTGTGGTATGCGTGCATATACACATGCATAAATGTGTATGTATAAGCATACACATACAGACATATACTGTAAACACAGATGTTAACGCAAGAATTGGTGACTATGCTTCAAATTCTAATTTATAACAAAACAGCTGAAATCTTGGCGGATGTGTAGTGCATGGTCTATTGGTAAAATGCAAGTGTAGTTTTCATATGTAATTTCCTGCTAAGTAAATTAACATACTGCTTTGGCATTGAAGTGAAGTGAAGTTGCTAAGTCGTGTCCGACTCTTTGCGACCCCATGGACTGTAGCCTACCAGGCTCCTCCATCCATGGGATTTTCCAGGCAAGAGTAATGGAATAGGTTGCCATTTCCTTCTCCAGAGGATCTTCCAGACCCAGGGATCAAACCCAGGTCTCCTGCATTGCAGGCAAATGCTTCAAGGATATATTTGAAAGCTTTGCTCTGGTATTTTCCATCTAATTTTAAACAGCCTTGGTCCACAAACCACAAGGCAATGCTTCCACCAAGTAAAGATTTCTTTTAAATCTTTTGTGTGAGAAAACCATTAGAGCAGTAACAGTGTAGGTGATATACAGATGCTTCTTGAAAATGGCATGGCAAACTATGTAGGATTAGTAATTAAAAAAAAAAATCAACTATCTAGTCTAATGTCATCTGAAGGAAGAAATTAATATCAACATCATTTACTACCCTACTGTAATTCTGATACTTAGGGATTTTTTACTATTCCAAAGAGAATCAATTTTAAGAATAGTTACACCAGCTTCTTTTCTAAACGTCTGAATCTCTAAACTATAGGGTTAGCCAAAAAGTTCGTTTGGGTTTTTGTAAGATGGTACTGAAAAACCTGAGCAAACTTTTTGGCCAACCCAATAAAAGTTACCAACATAGCAAATAGCTTTCACTACTTCACCATGTATACCTTGTCTGAAAGTACCTCTTGAGGCTAAGAAACAAAAAGGTAATGCAGCACTGAACCTGAAAGACAAAATTACAGCTTTCACACGTATTTCATTCAGCCTGGACTGTTAGCTTTCACAGTTAATTACAAATTACAGAGCCATGTTGTCACTTCTGAACATCATCTACTTCCTGTAACTCTCTGCTGTCACTTCTTAAAGAAATGCTGACAGTCTCATGTTTTTGAGGAAGCAAATCTGAATTGATATCCTAGGGAATAATACATTATTTTGTTTTCCTCAGTCAGTTCAGTTCAGTCGCTCAGTCGTGTCCGACTCTTTGCGACCCCATGAATCGCAGCACGCCAGGCCTCCCTGTCCATCACCAACTCCCGGAGTTCACTCAGACTCACGTCCATCGAGTCGGTGATGCCATCCAACCATCTCATCCTCTGTTGTCCCCTTCTCTCGCCCCCAATCCCTCCCAGCATCAGAGTCTTTTCCAGCGAGTCAACTCTTCACATGAGGTGGCCAAAGTACTGGAGTTTCAGCTTTAGCATCATTCCCTCCAAAGAAATCCCAGGATTGATCTCCTTCAAAATGGACTGGTTGGATCTCCTTGTAGTCCAAGGGACTCTCAAGAGTCTTCTCCAACACCACAATTCAAAAGCATCAATTCTTCGGCGCTCAGCCTTCTTCACAGTCCAACTCTCACATCCATACATGACCACAGGAAAAACCATAGCCTTGACTAGATGGACCTTAGTCGGCAAAGTAATGTCTCTGCTTTGGAATATACTATCTAGGTTGGTCATAACTTTTCTTCCAAGGAGTAAGCGTCTTTTAATTTCATGGCTGCAATCACGATCTGCAGTGATTTTGGAGCCCCCCAAAATAAAGTCTGACACTGTTTCCACTATTTCCCCATCCATTTCCCATGAAGTGATGAGACCGGATGCCGTGATCTTCGTTTTCTGAATGTTGAGCTTTAAGCCAACTATTTCACTCTCCTCTTTCACTTTCATCAAGAGGCTTTTTAGCTCCTCTTCACTTTCTGCCATAAGGGTAGTATCATCTGCCTATCTGAGGTTATTGATATTTCTCCCGGCAATCTTGATTCTAGCTTGTGTTTCTTCCAGTCTAGCGTTTCTCATGATGTACTCTGCATATAAATTAAATAAGCAGGGTGACAATATACAGCCTTGATGTACTCCTTTTCCTATTTGGAACCAGTCTGTTGTTCCATGTCCAGTTCTAACTGTTGCTTCCTGACCTGCATACAGATTTCTCAAGAGGCAGGTCAGGTGGTCTGGTATTCCCAGCTCTTTCAGAATTTTCCACAGTTTCTTGTGATCCACACAGTCAAAGGCTTTGGCATAGTCAATCAAGCAGAAATAGATGTTTTTCTGGAACTCTCTTGCTTTTTCCATGATCCAGCGGATTTTGGCAATTTGATCTCTGGTTCCTCTGCCTTTTCGAAAACCAGCTTGAATGTCAGGGAGTTCACAGCTCACGTATTGCTGAAGCCTGGCTTGGAGAATTTTGAGCATTACTTTACTAGCATGTGAGATGAGTACCATTGTGCGGTAGTTTGAGCATTCTTTGGCATTGCCTTTCTTTGGGATTGGAATGAAAACTGACCTTTTCCAGTCCTGCGGCTACTGCTGAGTTTTCCAAATTTGCTGGCATATTGAGTGCAGCACTTTCACAGCATCATCTTTCAGGATTTGAAACAGCTCAACTGGAATTCCGTCAGCTCCACTAGCTTTGTTCGTAGTGATGCTTTCTAAGGCCCACTTGACTTCACTTTCCAAGATGTCTGGCTCTAGGTGAGTGATCACATCATCTGTTTTCCTACTTCACCTTAATTATCATGAGAGTGGTAGAATTCTCAGTGATTCCCTTTCTGTCCTAAATATATATTAAAGGAACAAGAATTGATACAAGCACTTTGGATATCAGTTAAAGGGAATTACTAGTGTCACCAAGCAATTTGTTATGATCTAGAAAAGATGAAGAAGCATGTTCCTACAACCAGCAATTTAAGCCCCAGGTACACACCTCAACCCAGCATCCTAACTGCTGCTCCATGGCACCCTGGTGGGCAACAAATAGAGGGTGCCCAGGGGTGGATCTCACAGGAGGGCCCAGATATGGATCTCCTCAATCCTTCAGCCAAGAAGAAGTCCCCAGGCCAGAGACACAGCTTCATTCCTGTAATGGAAAGCTTTGTACAAATATTATCTATAATTTTCCATGTGTGCTATGGCATGAAAAGGGTTGGGAAACACTGAGAAGTTCTTACATGTATGTGGCAGATGTATATTCAGGAATATGTATACATATAGGAGCAATGTGCATAATAACTAAAAATGGGACTATCTCATATGTTCATCAATCAACTCCTCTGCTAATAAATTCTGGAATACTCATATGATGCAAAGTTATGCCCCAGTGAAAACTAATGAACAACAACTATACACATTGACACGGATAGATCTAAGACTGTAACACTGATCCCCAAAAGAGTTAAGTCCCAGAAAAACACATACAATATAAGTCTACTGTTTTAAAACTCAAGAACAAATAAAACTAATATATAAACAGTTTAAGGATACACAGATACATGATAAAACCATTGAAAAAAGGCAAGAAAATTATTAACACAAAATTCTCTGGAAGGACACTGTGCTTCTGTTGCAGGGGTACAGTTTCTGCCCCTGGTTGGGGAACTGAGATTCCACAAGTTGCAGATTGCGGCACCCCCCCCCAAAAAAATCAGAACATTGGTTACCTCTGAGGGAGGATGAAAAGCTTGGGATCACAGAGGAGTGCATAGGAGATATTAGAGAATAATGGTCATATTGCTTTTGTAAAACTGGGCGGTAGGGATACATATGTTTTGCATATAGTTATTCCATAAGCATTACAGATCTTTTATAAATATTTTATATCTACTCAGTGTTTAAGAAACATCTTCTATAAAAGCCCTACTTTGTCCCCCAGTAGATAGCAAATCACTTGTGATCTCTGCAACAGTATGAGGTGCATGGAACAGGAGGGACAGAAAGCATCAAACTAGACAGACCACCACAGGTCAGACACTGAACCTTTCCCTACAAACGCACACACTGTTTGCAACAGGAAAAATCTGTAAGCTATACCATAACAAGAAGTTAAGACTAAATTCAATATGCTATCATTATGCAAATGTTAACATTAAATAAAACACAGATTTAAAGAATCAGGACTGAATAAACTGCCAGCCTATGGATGAATAACTCTTCTTGCTATTTTCTGAACAGCCCACATTTCATTGTGTATTTAGGCCACACAAAAGACATTTAGGGACTGACAATACTTTAATTCATCATGTACATCCAGCCATGTTTACTTAGTCAAATGCCTGTTTCTCAGTGTCACTTAAGGGCAGGTTATTAAGCCTCAAGAACAAGAACTAGATCTGTTTCATCTGATGTAACTATCAAAGAAAACGCAATGAAAACAGTTTAAGAATTCCTGCCTCTACTCTCTCTTTTTGTGTTTTAAGAGCTGGACATTGGGAAACTATTTTCCTAAGCACTGGATATTTTGCCAATGCAGAAGAGCTATAATAGACCACAGAGATATAAACTTAACTTCCAAGTTAATTAAATTTATTATTTTTGATTTGGAATATAAAGGAAACCCAGTTTGAGCTCTCTTTTCAATATTTAAAAAAGAAAAGAGAGAGCTACTTAAAAGCAAATAGGTTAATGTTTACACGAAGGCTTTTCTTTTTCCTTTGCTATTTTTCCTTCTTCAAAATTTGAATAGGTGAGTGACCTTGCTGGAATTCCCCTGTCAGTTCTGGAGTATCTATCTGGAAATTGCAAACAGAAACTACTTTCACATGACACATTATAATGGCATGCCAAGTGGTGTCTGTCTCTGTACCTTGAACTCAGATTTTTATTGCTGATGAATCAATAAACTTTACACAAAATGAAATGCTTTTTCCCCTTGGACCATTTAAGAAAAGATTAAATTTAATTGTATTTGACAGTATGTATTTATAGGGTCAATTATACACAGAAAAACTTCACATAATCACCCAATTCAAAAATTCATCTTGTATAGCTCCAAGCTATCAAAGCCCACTTTTTAAGTATGTCAGTAGATAATGCTGAAGTGAGAATCTTAGTCCACACATTTAATTCCTGTTATATTAGCATAACTACCTGCATAATAATAAAGCACTTATTGTTTCTGCTTTACTTCAGATTTTCTAAAATACCTATTTTCACCGAGAGGAAGTTATTTCAGATTTACTGCGAAAAGGCTTATGGCAAAACCTGTCCTTTCAAGTGTGAGGCAGTCCTGAAACCAACCCTGAACCACAGAAAATCAATACAGAGTATAAGCAACAGTGGGAATTATGTGGAATGGAAACAAAGTATCTCCCCAATCTAGGCCACACCCCTAGTTTCACCCTTGGCACTTTTCTCCCTAATTTTCAGAAGGTGAAAGTATGATAAGTACACTCTGGAATTTGAGCCCAGTCATCTACCTTGCTCTCAAATGCTGTTTACAGCACAGAAAAAAAAAAAAAAAATCAAACATTTCATAATCTCAGTTTCGACAGAATATATTCGTATTTCAGAAGTAGAGATGAATTGGTACACAAGAGTGAATGGGGAAAGAGTATCAGGGCAAGTTCAGCAAAGGGAGGGCTGCTCCTTAATATTTTTCCTAGAATATCTCAGCACTATTTTATAATAGTGGCTGGAATGGCTTCAGTACTATCTAAAGAATATAAAATATTTTTTAAAGAAAAATTTTAAATCATTAGCATGACATCACAATAATTACAGCTCACTATGTTCCCAGTCCCTACGGCCTCCAGTTTAGGAAGGCACAGTAAATGGGATAATAATTTCATGTACAACTGCAACCTGATTTTTGAAATGAAGCTGGAATAAAAGTGTACAGGCTGGAGGCAGGGAGGAAGGAAAAATTAGATAATCAAATTGCTTTCTTCCAAGCACTTCTCTCTTCTGTCTCTACCTCACAATTCTCATCTAGTTAGTAAAAAGAAGAAAAAAAAAACACTTTTGACATTATTTGTATGTATCTACTCTTAAGATTCTTTTCCCATATAGGCCATTACAGCATAATGAATAGAGTTCCCAAACAGTAAACTCTCAAATGCAAAGTCAAGAGGTCTTTTGGCTTCTAAGGTACAATTTCATTTTCACGTGTAAAGGAAAAATATCTTGTGCCTTTTTTGTTCAGGGTTTTCTCTTAGTAGGGCTTCCCTGGTGGTTCAGATGGTAAAGAATCTGCCTGCAATGTGGGAGACCCAGGTTCAATCCCTGAGTCAGGAAGACCCCCTGAAGAAGGGAATGGCAACCCGCTCCAGTATTCTTCCTCTTTCCACGAACAGAGGAACATGGTGGGCTACAGTCCATGGGGTTGTAAAGAGTTAGACACAACTGAATGACTAACATTTTCCGTTACTGACTTCTTATATCCTATTGACTCTTACATTGATACCTTCTGCTCAGACCTCTCTCTTTCTCTTTTCTTCTCTATGGTTAGTTTTGCAACTTATTAACCAAAAATGTAAGAATAGCTAATATGTACTAAGCCAGACATTGTTCTGAAAACTTAATCTTCACAATAACCTTGCAAGATATTTTTAATTTAAAAATATGCTGTTATCCCCACTGTATAAAGTAGGACCTGGAAGCAATGGCGGTTAATAGTCCACTTGCAATACAGCAAAATAGCAAAATTTGTTTGTTAGAATAATTTGCTTTCGCTCTCTCTTTTTTTCTTTTCAATTTCTTTAGGAGGCATTTCCAAAAGGAGTGATACTTAGAGGAAAGAGACATGTGACTTTGCTGTTCTCATTGTGCATCTCCATATTCTTTTCCCAGGATTTTTCTAATGTGATGATTCTTAACTATGGTCTCTGGACCAGCAGCATCAGTACCACCTGAGCACTTGTTAGAAATGTAAATTCTCAGGCCCCACCCAGACCTACTGAATTAGACACTCTAGGTTAGGGCCTAGCAGTCTGTGTTTTTGTTAAAACACGTGCATGCATGCATGCGTACACACACACAATCTGTTTTTTGTTAAATTAGTCCTCCAGGATGATTCTAATGTTTAAGAATTGTTATTCTAATGTGTAACATATATATCAGCTATGAAAAAAGATCCCATTTGGCTACATATTTCGTATACCAGGGCTTCCCTAATAGCTCAGTTGGTAAAGAATCTGCCTGTAATGCAGGAGACCCCAGTTTGATTCCTGGGTCAGGAAGATCCACTGGGGTAGGGATAGGCTACCCACTCCAGTATTCTTGGGCTTCCCTTTGGCTCAGCTGGTAAAGAATCCACCTGCAATGCAGGAGACTTGGGTTCAACCCCTGGGTTGGGAAGATCCCCTGGAGAAGGAAAAGGCTACCCACTCCAGGATTCTGGCCTGGAGAATTCCATGGACTGTAAAGCCCATGGGGTCACAAAGAGTCAGACATGACTGAGTGACTTTCACTTTACACTTTCATATACCAAGGTATACCTACATATTTTTACTAATCCTATTATATCTCTTGGAAGGGTATGCTCATTTGCATTCATTCCACAAACATTCATTAGGCACCTACTATGTACTTAAGAATGAGTGCTTGAAGAATTGACAATCTAGTAAGACAGGCAGATATGTATCAATTACTGTGCCATGTGATTACACAGTGACAGAGATGCACAGGAAGCCGAGAAAGGGCAAACTGCAGTGGGTGAAAGCCTGTGTCTTCATCTCTTAGGAAGTGCTGCACTCCGCTGCCCCTTTCTGGGAAACACTATTTTGTGTGAGCATATCCTGCTGTCCTAACCCAGGGACCCATGTTTGAAACAGGGGTATTACCGTGGCAGCATTCCCTATCACACTGCGACCAACAGACTCAGTAAGATCATTTCTCGGTTAGAATCCAGAGGCCATGGGAGACAAGTAGAGAAAGCAGCCAGCCAGCCTCCAGAGCTGCCTAAGAGTCCAAAGAGCTTTCCAATTTTAATCCACAAGTTAACTTTAAAACTCACCTCTTTCCCACCACTCTCTCATCTTTCCATAATTCTGTCAGATAATTTCCAAAATAGACAAATTTTCAAACACTCCCAGTACCCTTGCAAATTCACATACTTCTCTCTAATACTTAAATCACTATTCTGAATATAGTGTTCATCATCCCCCCCAAAAGTACAGTGGGACCTTGAACAACACAGGTTTGAACTGTGTGGGTCCACTCACACGTGGATTTTTTTCAATAAATATACTGGAAAAATTATTGGAAATTTGTCACAATTTGAAAAACTCACAGATGAACCAGATAGCTTAGAAATATTGAAAAACTTAAGAAAAAGTTATATCATGAATGCATAAAAGTACACATGGATACTAGTCTATCCTAATATGGGCATAAGGTGAGTGATATTTAATATAAAAATAATGTGTTCATTTTCTGTTTTATAACTTTGCTTTCATAGAATTACATTACCATATACTATGCCTGTCTCTCTAAATGGAGAAATAGCTTATTATCATAGATAAGGTTTTCTTTTTAAAAAGTGTTTCTAATATTGCATTATGAATAATATAGTAATATCTATGCCATGAAAATTTTATAATGATTCATTCATTAGTGTATAGGCTGAACTAACATGAAGCAATCATACTGATACATTCGGGTTCCATAAAGCAGTCATACTGCTACTTCTTCATTATCAATGTACAAATTGTTATATCTGTATAAATATGAATTTCTTTTTCACATTATCTCATTATTTTTTCATTTTTTATGTCCAGTGTTAGTAACATGGATAACATCACCATGTTTTGTATCACATAACACAATACTGATGTAGGTACTGACAGACAGATGGCTCATCTTATAAACAGATGTAAACATATGGTATTGATAAATAAGGTACAGTACTGTACCTATTGGGCTTCCCTGGTGGCTCAGATGGAAAAGAATCCACCTGCAGTGCGGGAGACCCAGGTTTGAGACCTAGGTTGGGAAGATCCTCTTGAGGAGGGCATGGCAATCCACTCCAGTATTCTTGCCTGGAGAATCCCTACAGACAGAGGAGCCTGGTGGGCCACAGTCCATGGGGTCGCAGAGAGTCAGACATGACTGAGCCACTAGGTACACAGGACTGCACCTATTAGAGAAGGAAATGCAACCCACGTCAGTATTCTTGCCTGGGAAGTCCCAAGGACAGAAAGAGCCTGGTGGGCTACAGTTCATCGGGTTGCGAAGAGTCAGACATGATTGAGCCACTAAGCACACAGCACTGTACCTGTTAGAGAAGGAAATGCAACCCACTCTAGTCTCCTTGCCTGGGAAATCCCATGTACAGAAAGAGACTGGCGGGCTACAGTTCATGGGGTTGCATAGAGTTGCATATGACTTAGCGGCTAAACAACTGTACCTATATTTCCTCTTCCTTATGATTTCCTTAATAATGTTTTCTTTTCTCTAGCTTACTTTACTATAAGAATAACCCATGGCTGATTTGTATCGATGTATGGTGAAAGCCACTATAATATTGTAAAGTAATTAGCCTCCAATTAAAAAAAAAGAATACAACATATAATACACATAACATACAAAATACATATAAATTGACTGTTTATGTTATAGGTGAGGCTTCCTGTCAACAATAAGCTATTAGTAAATTTTGGGGGTGTCAAAAGTTATATGTGGATTTTTGTCTGTGTAGGGGTCAGTGTCCTTAGTCCTCGTGTTATTCAAGGGGTCAACTGTACTATTTTTCATCTTTATGAAAATTTGTAAGATCCTTCCAAAACTTATTTTATGCAACTTTTTTTTTAGATTGATCCATGTTGATAAAAGTAGCTCTACAATGCACTGATGAAATTTATTACAATGAATGAACTGAAATTCATTCATCATTTTCTTCTTAATAGAACTTCAGATTATTTTCTTTTAAAACAGTGATGCAATTAATATTTTAATAAATTATTTCAGCAAATACAAAGAACCACCATATTTTAAAAAAATGTGTCTGAATCTCTCCCTCCCCCTATCCTTTCTCTTAATTTCAACCAAAAAAGCACCGAAATTCTTTCAAAACAGCTGAATGAGAAGGAAAGGAGAGTCAGACAATAACTAAAGAGAATGTGAAGTCTTGAAGACCTTCCTGGGCTGGGAAGAAAATGAGCAAAGATGACTCAGGGAATGACAGCAGATGTATGGGATTGCAAGACTAACATTCTCAAAGAATGGAAGCAACAACGAGTACTACTAGGAACATTCTCCAGAAAAGTCATTCTAAAGTAGGAGGAAAGTCCTAAGGTACTACTCAGATCAAAACTCCACTCTTTTGAATTCTTTAGGGAAATAATTTTGAGACACAAAATTGGTTAACTCGAAACATCTCTGACTCAGCTCCTAGGAAGTCAAGTCCCACTGAGAACAGAAGAGAGCTCAGAGACGGGTTCCAGCACCAGAAAATCAGCAATACTATAGATCAACACCAGAGGGAGCAAAAGATTACAAACTCCTGAAAAAGAAACTAATTGGGAAGGTACATACTTGTTTGGTCAAAGTTCATTCGGGTTTTTCCGTAAGATCTTACAATACAATACAATTCATACAAGCTCAGAGAAGATGCCTTTTCACAGAAGCTTTAAGAGGCTCCCAGAATTTTCAGTAGAGCTGACTGGTGACGGTCTTCCCCTTATGAAGCCAGTCCCTAGAACTGGGAGAGGTAGCAGTTTTTTTTAAATGTGCGAATTCCAGCAGAAAACAAGGCATAGAAAGAAAGGAGGAAACATGGCTCAACCAAAGAAACAAAATAAATCTCCAGAAACAGACCCTAAAGAAATGGAGGCTCATGAATTACCTGACAAAGAATTAAAACAATCGTCTTAAAGATGCTCAATGTGCTACACAAGAACACAGACAACTAAAGAAAATCAGGGAAATGACGCATGAACAAAACAAGACTATCAGCAAAGACAAAGCATAAAAAAAAGAACCAAACAACTTCAGGAGCTGAACCAAACAACTTCCACATAAACATGTGGAAATTATACACATTATGAGCTGCCAACGCATCAAGGAAGAAAACACATGGGAAATTAGGAAATATCTTGAGACGAATGAAATGAGAACACAATATGCCAAAACTTATATGCTGCACAGTGTGCATAAAGGTCACACTACTGAACACTTGAATGGTTAAGATGTTGGGAAGGTGCCACAGACACACAGACACACACACATAAAGAAGGCAGTCATGTGAAGATGAAGGCAGAGATTACAGCCATGCGGTCACAGAGCAAGCAATACTGAGAACTGTCAGCAAATGCCACGAGTTAGGAGAAATGCAAGGAGATAAACTATACTCCAACATAAAACAAATATTAAAAATAATAAAAACTATCCAATATCAA
Organism: Ovis aries; assembly: GCF_016772045.2. Lineage (NCBI taxonomy): Eukaryota > Metazoa > Chordata > Mammalia > Artiodactyla > Bovidae > Ovis > Ovis aries. Next base: position 202,622,623 of record NC_056054.1, read on the forward strand.
TTTTTAAAAAGAGAGAGGAAAGGCATGGAGTAGATTCTTTCCTACATTCTTCAGAGAGACAGACAGCACAGCCAACTCCTCGATTTTGGACTTCTTGCATCCAGAACTATGATAGAATTGCTGGTGTTTTAGCTCATTCTAGTTTGTGGCACTGTGTTTTGGCAGCCCTAGGAAATTAACACAAGGGATCTATAGAAAACAGCTTGAGTGAGTGCAGACTCCCTGGTGTCTGGGGCTCCCAGTTATTCTAGACTGTTATTCTAGCCCCATATTCAAACATCAAGAATTCGTTAAAATTTTAACTTTTTCTTTAGCAATCACCCTTTTATGCTGGTCACTGTTTCCTCTCATGCTCTGCCAAACGTAAAAACAGTTCTGTGCCCCATCTCTTCTCAGAAGGGCTTGTCTTTGGAATTTCGGTTTACCTGACTGCCTTGTGAACCCAGCTCTCTCATGGACTCAAGAAAAGTTAATGTCTTTATGGATTATCAGGTTTTTCTAATGTTAGGAGTGAGAGAAATGTTCTCTTTGCAACTTTCTACATCTTAAACAGAAGCAAAAGTTCTCCTCCCATAGTTTAATATGAACTTTAGATTTAAAAGATTTTTAATTTCCATATGCAATTGCAAATGGTTTTTTAAAATATCTAAAACCATGTCCAGAAAGCACTTTGGTTTATTTGCTCTGTTTATTAATACTTTTAATTTTGGCATAAATTATGTATACTAAGAAAATGTTATCACTTTAATATTCCATGCTTATTAAACAATCTCTAAACAACTTGATTTCACAAATCTTTATCTTGGTATTTGTTTCCATCTTTGTCTTCATTCTATATATGCATGTGCAGTACATATACTAGTGCTTTTTCTTCTGAATTGGATCCATGCTAATTTCTGATTCACAGGTTAGGTTTTTGTTTTTCAAAATAATCCTCTTAATGATGATGTGTCTAATTTTGGTTTTCAGTCTTGCACCTTATATTTTGACCTATCTGTACTAATACCACACGGTTTCAAGGGCAACTACATTATAGTACATAAAATTTTGGAAGTCAATCTTTTCTTCTTGAGCTTTCTTTGGTGACTTTTTATTTGTACGTGCACTCTTATTTTCTCCAAGTAAATTAGCTACCATTTTATATACATCTATTTTTACATGCTATGGCAGGTTTAGGAAGAAAATACTACTACTTATTGACTATATTTACGTTACCCATTCAAGAGTAACTTACTTAGTTCTAACCTATTGATGGCAAATAGAAGGGGAAACAATGAAAACAGTGACAGACTTTATTTTTTGGGGCTCCAAAATCACTGCAGATGGTGACTGCAGCCATGAAATTAAAAGACGCTTGCTCCTTGGAAGAAAAGCTATGACCAACCTAGACAGCATATTAAAAAGCAGAGACATTACTTTGCCGACAAAGGCCCATATAGTCAAAGCTATGGTTTTTCCAGTAGTCATGAATGGATGTGAGAGTTGGACCATAAAGAAGGCTGAGTGCCGAAGAATTGATGCTTCTGAACTGTGGTGTTGAAGAAGACTCTTGAGAATCCTTTGGATTGCAAAGATATCAAACCAGTCAATCCTAAAGGAAATCAATCCTGAATATTCATTGGAAGGACTGATGCTGAAGCTGAGGCTCCAATGCTTTGATCACCTGATGCGAAGAACTGACTCACTGGAAAAGGCCCTGACGCTGGGAAAGATTGAAGGCAGGAGGAGAAGGGGACGACAGAATGAGATGGCTGGACGGCATCACCGACTCAATGGACGTGAGTTTGAGCAAGGTCCGGAAGATGGTGAAGGACAAGGAAAACTGACATGCTGCAGTCCATGGGGTCTCAAAGAGTCGGACATGACTGAGCAACTGAACAATAACAAACCTATTGAAAGCACTATTTCTTAATTGCATACTGACAGAATACCTGAAAATATCCAGGGTTTGATAAGTAGTAGTCGAATGAGTATAAACGTATACTGACATTTTGAAAGTCTCAGCTTAATGGGATTTTTCCCATTATGTCAAAAATACTTTGATTTCAATAAACAAAAAACCTTTAATTATTTTATATTCAGCCACATTAAGACAATTAAGCAATACCATATTCAACCACTTGAGCAGTTTCATACATGATTCATTCATTCACTCAATGAATATTTATTCACTACTCACTATGAGTTAAACCCTGTTCTAGGCACTAGGGTTACAGCAGAAAATAAAAGACAAAGCAAATCACTCTGCTCACATGCAGCTTATATAACAGAGCTGAGAGAAAGTAGATGAGATAAAGAAGGAAAATACATGGAATATTATATAGTGAGAAGGACAAAAAGCAAGCAAGAAAAGGGATTAAGAAGTATGTGTGTGGTAGCTGGAAGGAAGAGTTGGGAGTGTAGCTAGTGTGACCTCCAAGTCAGATCCTGAAGGAGGTGAGGGAAAGTACCACACAGTTTCTAGATCATTCCAAGCACAGGGCATAGCACCAGCAAAATCCTTAAAACAGAGAGAAGGCTGAAACAGGTGACCTGGTGAAGAGTAGGAGCAGATCACATCAAAGGGTTTTTATTAGTCAGACAGGAAGCTACTGGAGTTTTGAGCAGAGCGACTTGATGTTACTTCTGTTTAACAAGATCACTTTGGCTGCTGTGTTGATAGAAAGGGGCAAGGGTAGAAGAAAGAAGGTTAAGTTAGGAGGTAGAAGTGACTGGACTCTGCCTGTATGTTTAGGACAGAGCCCACAGGACTTTCTCAAGGATCAGATGGTTGGCATGAGAGAAGGCGGGCATCAAGGATAACTCCAAGGCTGAGAAATAATAATGATAGAATTGTCTATTACCAAGATTAAAAAAATGAAAAAGAAGTTTGATGAGAGGGATGATCAGGTGTTCAGTTTTGAACATGCTAAATTTTAGATGAATGTTAGACACATACATGGACATGTTAAGCTTGTAGATGTTTATACATCTGGAGCTCAGAGGAGAGGTCTAAGCTGGAGATTAAAAATGTTTTGGTATTTAAGGTACTAAAACTTTGAGAGTGGATGCCTTCTTCAGTGATCAATGCAAAGAAATAGAGGAAAACAACAGATTGGGAAAGACTAGAGATCTCTTCAAGAAAATTAGAGATACCAAGGGAACATTTCATGCAAAGATGGGCTCGATAAAGAACAGAAATGGTATGGACCTAACAGAAGCAGAAGATATTAAGAAGAGGTGGCAAGAAGACACGGAAGAACTGTACGAAAAAGATCTTCACGACCCAGATAGTCATGATGATGTGATCACCAATCTAGAACCAGACATCCTGGAATGTGAAGTCAAGTGGGCCTTAGAAAGCATCACTACAAACAAAGCTAGTGGAGGTGATGGAATTCCAGTTGAGCTGTTTCAAATCCTGAAAGATGATGCTGTGAAAGTGCTGCACTCAATATGCCAGCAAATTTGGAAAACTCAGCAGTGGCCGCAGGACTGGAAAAGGTCAGTTTTCATTCCAATCCCAAAGAAAGGCAATGCCAAAGAATGCTCAAACTACCGCACAATTGCACTCATCTCCCATGCTAGTAAAGTAATGCTCAAAATTCTCCAAGCCAGGCTTCAGCAATATGTGAACCGTGAACTCCCTGACATTCAAGCTGGTTTTAGAAAAGGCAGAGGAATCAGAGATCAAATTGCCAACATCTGCTGGATCATGGAAAAAGCAAGAGAGTTCCAGAAAAACATCTATTTCTGCTTGATTGACTATGCCAAAGCCTTTGACTGTGTGGATCACAAGAAACTGTGGAAAATTCTGAAAGAGATGGGAATACAGACCACCTGACCTGCCTCTTGAGAAATCTGTATGCAGGTCAGGAAGCAACAGTTAGAACTGGACATGGAACAACAGACTGGTTCCAAATAGGAAAAGGAGTACATCAAGGCTGTATATTGTCACCCTGCTTATTTAACTCCTATGCAGAGTACATCATGAGAAATGCTGGACTGGAAGAAACACAAGCTGGAATCAAGATTGCCAGGAGAAATATCAATAACCTCAGATATGCAGATGACACCACCCTTATGGCAGAAAGTGAAGAGGAGCTAAAAAGCCTCTTGATGAAAGTGAAAGAGAGCGAAAAAGTTGGCTTAAAGCTCTTGAGAGTCCCTTGGACTGCAAGGAGATCTAACCAGTCCATTCTGAAGGAGATCAACCCTGGGATTTCTTTGGAAAGAATGATGCGAAAGCTGAAACTCCAGTACTTTGGCCACCTCATGAGAAGAGTTGACCCATTGGAAAAAACTCTGATGCTGGGAGGGATTGGCGGCAGGAGGAGAAGGGGACGACCGAGGATGAGATGGCTGGATGGCATCACGGACTCGATGGATGTGAGTCTGAGTGAACTCCGGGAGTTGGTGATGAACAGGGAGGCCTGGCGTGCTGCGATTCATGGGGTTGCAAAGAGTCAGACACGACTGAGCGACTGAACTGAACTGAAGAGAAATGGGTCTAGGTAGAAAAGAGATAAGGTCCTAGGATTGATCTCTAGGGCACTCCAGTGTTTAGAAGTCAAAAAACTGAAGAGAAACAGAGTGGACTACAAGGGACAGTCAGAGAAGGAGGAGGAAAGTCTGAAGGGTGTGATGAACTGCAAGACAAGTAAAGAGAGCGTGTGCAGGAAAAGACGAGTGATTATCTACGTGAATGCTGTACTATTATTTAATGACCATTCAATTTAGTACATGTGTGCAAATTTTGAAATAATCTTAATATTCTAACCTCTATATTCATTAAAGATACTGGATAAAAATGTCATTGACAATCTGGATTTATTAACTTCAGAGGATATATAATATTATGCTATAATAGAATATATTAACATACATGTGTATATGTATGAATATATATTTTAAATTTATTTTTCAATCTAGAACAGCATTTCTATGAATTTCAATTTTAGCATTTCAATCTAGAATAGCATTTCATTCTATGAATGAAACCTTGTTCCAAGGGTTATTAAAAAGAGTTCCAGCCACACATATGTGAAAGTTGCTCAGTGGTGCTGGACTCTTTGCTAGCCACATATAGGTTTGGAAAATGCTAATTTGCATTCTAAATTTCCAAAAAAGAATGTGACATGTTCCAAACTTAAGTCATTATAGAACTGTTTTGGTTTACAAAGTCTCTTTTAGCTGTATCAGCCTTTCTGAGTAACACAGTTCAGGAAATATTGAGTTAAAACCTGGGACAATTTTTTTTGTCCTCACTGTAGCAAAATTTGTGTCAGCAAAGTTGTTGGGGTATTTTCTTTCTGCCACTTCGACACTTTTACTGAAAACAAGATCTTTCTGCTCCTATACCACTTATGCCAGAAAATATGATGACCTTTGCTTTATTTTTACACTGATAGTTCTGTCTGTTCTCAAGTTTTTACTGTTACTCATCAAATGCCAAAATGAAGAGACATTTGATTTCCTTAAAGAATGAACAGAAAGTTCCATCAAATAAAATATGTAAAGCAAAATGAGTACATTTTAAATTAGCATAAAGTATACTTATGCACTGTTAGAATAATGTATACTTAAGAGATTAAATGTAACCCAATATGATCATTTAATTAGCAACATGTTATAAAATAAAGCTTTTGTTGAAATTACCTTTCCTTTATGCAAATTGTTCACTTTAATGTTTCTGTGGTGAAGACTCTTGAGAGTCCCTTGGACTGCATGGAGATCCAACCAGTCCATCCTAAAGGAAATCAGTCCTGAATATTCATTGGAAGGACTGATGCTGAAGCTGAAACTCCAATACTTTGGCCACCTGATGCAAAGAGCTGACTCATTGGAAAAGACCCTGATGCTGGGAAAGATTGAGGGCAGGAGGAGAAGGGGACGAAAGAGGATGAGATGGTTGGATGGCATCACTGACTCAATAGGCATGGGTTTGGGTGAACTCCGGGAGTTGGTGATGGACAGGGAGGCCTGGCGTGCTGCAGTTCATGGGGTCGCAAAGAGTCGGACACGACTGAGAGACTGAACTGAGCTGAATGTTTCTGTAGTCTTCTTTTGTCTCCCCATATTCTGACTTTGGAATATGTGGAACATAAATTCTTTTTTTAAAGCCATGTTTTCATTATTTCCCTGAAAGTCTAATGTTCATTTACTTCCCTTCTATCTGAAAAATGGGACAGGACAGAAGTTGCCTTCCAAAAGTACTGCTTATCTCCAGGTCAAAGATAGAAAGGAGAAAGGTAAAAAAATAAGAAAAAGTCAAATAAAAGCATATTTTGCCACTGGAACACCACTTAGCTAAATATTCTCCTCTTTTGTCTCAAAATGCCATCTCTGTTTAATTAAACACTGCAGAGTTTATTGTCTACCCCTCTTGCAGCCCTCCCTTTATCTCTGGCCTGCAGGCATTTCCAGAATTCTCAGTTTTGTTTTTATTTATTTTAAGTGACAAAAAAAAGACAACAAAGAATTTGGAAAGTATATATCTCATGAACAGAAAGATATATATTACTGCACAACATCCCATTTAATTTCACATGTACACAAAATAGCTCTGATTTTGGCTGCTCTATCAGTGAAAGGTTTCTTGAAGTCTAATTTGCCTATTTAACTCCCAATTCTCCATCCCAATTCAGTGGTTGATTGTATAAAAACTTTCCCCCCTAGTTTTATGGAGATATAATTTACATACAACCTTACATTAGTCTAAGGTATGCAATACAATAATTTGATATACGAGTATCTTGATATATGTGTATATCGCACAATGAAAAACCTATTTCTAAGCCTCCAATTATGTATCTTAAAAGGAAGTCCCAACCACTGGAATCTCATACTACTCTACAAGTGGGAGAAGTCAGAGTTACTGATGTCCTGATTGGTATCTTTGACAGCAAACTTTTTGAATCAACCTTGTAAATAACACAACAGAAGCAGAGGCTGATAGCTATGATGGTCAGCACTCAGAACAGCAGAGGCTTTATTATGGATAGACTGTGTACATTTTATACCAATAGGAAATTTCCTAATATAGAAAGCAAGTATTTTTATAAGAGTAATCTCACAAGTTCTTACAGTTAAACCAAATAGGTTTTCTGGGTTCCTATGTAAGACTCAAATGTCTGTGACCTGTACCACAGAACAGAGTTCATTCAAGTCCAGTGATAATTTCTGAGCAATTCTTTAACGAGTCAAATTTACAATCTGCCTTTAGTCACTATGGAGGACCTTCTTACATTAACTTTACCCCAGCTTAATGTTACTATTATTAATTCACTCACTTTGTTTTGTTCTTTTTATATGTCTTCATCCCACTGTACTATATGCCTTTTTAGAAGCTGCTTCAAATATTAAGAACAAAGCAAGCTATAAATAAATTTAATTAATTCATCCTTTTAAAAGTCATTAAAAAATACTAGGTCCCCATAATTCGGTTTATAGGACTCACTGTCCCAAACACATACCTCTGTGAACACCAGTTAAATTCATTCACTTAATAAATATCTTCTAAACACCTACTGTGCATCTGGCACTGTTCTGGTGCTGGGGAGAACACTAGTGAATAGGACATCAGGCAGAGACAAGTACCAGGGAGGAAAGTAAAGCAGAGAGGGGAATAGGGGTGCCTTGGGGGTGGTGGTGAGGTTACCATTTTAAATCAGTTGTTAGAGCCTTAATGAGAAGGTAACATATGACTTGAAGGATCTAAAGATGAGGGATTAAACCACATAGATATCTGCTATTGTTTAACCGCTAAATTGTGTCCAGCTCTTTTTGCAATCCTATGAACTATAGCCCACCAGGCTCCTCTGTCGATGGGATTTCCTAGGCAAGAATACTGGAGTGGGCTGTCATTTCCTTCTTCGTGGAATCTTCCTAACCCAGAGACTGAACCCACGTCTCTTGTGTCTCCTGCAGTGGCAGTCAAATTATTTACTACCTCACCAGGAAGCCCAGTTGAGAAACTAAGAATCATTAACTTTTAGGTTGAGGGTTCTTTTCTCTAAAACACGTAGGTTCTGACAGCATAATCTGACCTCACATATTTTTACCACTTCATCCTCATCTTCTTAGTGTTGACTCAGGTCTTTATAGGATACAACAAAAGACCTGATTCTAAGCTTCTCATGCTAAGTTTACACTTCTCTATCAGTGAAAACTTATGGCCCGGGATGCACATTCTCTTGGAAAGTACAGGTTCCTTGGCTGTAGTCTAAAGGAACATAAACAACATGAAAGACCCTAAAGGCCAAGGAAATTGAAGAGAAATCAGAGAAAAGGATATAAAAGGTAAGGTACTAATGGACTTTAGTAATTTAAGCTTTTATTTTTGTGAGAGGGTTCAAAGGAGAGCTTTAATGCAGGTGAGTCTTGAGGCTTTTGAAGAGGATCTAAGTCTTGATGAAGTAATTCAAACTCAAATCTTGAACACATAATGTTCAATGGTAGGCCCCAGGGTCTTCAAAAACTTGTACTTGATACTTTAAAACAAAACACAAAAAGATACTACTAGCAAGTCTAGTGAAAGTTCTTGAGGGTTTTGAAAAACTGCAATTCTTTGAACAGTAATTAATCAGATTGCTAGATACTATGCTGAAAGAGCAAAAGAAGAAAACAAAAAGGAATTAAGAAGAAAAGGAAAGAGATTTTAAAGAGATATAGTGTACTGAAAGAATAAATATGTTCATGGGTTTATCACTTTGATTAACATTCTTCACATCAAATTGCAACTTAAACTAAAGTTCTTACAGAACCACCATGAGCTATAGTCAGATACACTGATTTAAAGAGAATTTCCTGGGCTTTTGAAAGCATGGCCAGAATATTTGCTGGATGAGACAACATAAAATGAAATTGATTTTGTGGGGTAGAGAAAGAAGCTAAATTGGGAATATCATGGCTTGACAAGATTTAAACGGGTCGAAAAATTAACAGAGCCTTTGAATGTTAAAATTGAGATCACTTTGCAAGTTCAAAAGAAAAACACACAGTATATCTCACTGACTACTCTTGTGGTCATTCTAACTTGTTTCTTTAATCTGCTCCAGTAAACATCCTTTTTTTTTCCCAAGAAAGAATTAAGCTTTTAAAAATTAATAAGAGCAATTTATATCTACTGAGTCTATACTTTGTGCCAGGACTACTCTAAGCCTTTAAGTAGGGTAATTCATTCAATCCTCAAAACGATCTCATAAATTAGATATTACTATTATCCCCAATTTACACGTGAAGAAACTGAGGTCCAGAGAAGTTAAGAAATTTCAGGTAGCTTACGGAGCTAGTAAAGGGTTGAGTCAGAATTCAAACTCAGGCCATCCAGCCCCACAGCACCAACCTACACCCACTACTCTAACAAAACTGTTTTCATTACACAAAGCTTCCCAGAACTAGGGCTTTCTTTAAATCAACATTATGTCATGTCACAATCTTTCACTGCATATTGAGAATAGCAAGCTACTGCTGCTGCTAAGTCGCTTCGGTTGTGACCAACCCTGTACGACCCCATAGATGGCAGCCTACCAGGCTCCTCCGTCCATGGGATTTTCCAGGCAAGAGTACTGGAGTGGGTTGCCATTTCCTTTTCCGCAGAATAGCAAGGGTAGAGACTAGTTTACGTTTTCCAACAGTAGTAAGGTAGAATCAGTTTCAGACGTCACTGCTCAGAAGTGACATCCGATAGGGATGTCAAAGCACTTTAAAGCACGCAGCTTCCCTGGCGGCTTTGTGTGTGTGTGTGTGTCTGTGTATGTTAGTCACTCACTCGTGTCTGACTCTTTGTGACTCCATGGACTGTAGCCCACCAGACTCCTCTGTCCATGGAAATCTCCAGGCAAGAATACTGGAATGGATAGCCATTCCCTTCTCCAGGGGATCTTCCTGACCCAGGAACTGAACCAAGAATCTGCCTGCCAGTGTAGAAGACGTGGGTTTGATCCCTGGTCCAGGAAGACGCCACATGCCACAGAGCAACTAAGCCTCTGCGCCACGACCACTAGGACTGTGCTTTCGAGTCGGAGCGCTGCAACTACTGAGCCCATGCTCTGCAATGAGAAGCCACCATAATGAGAAGCCCACACGCCCCACTACGAAGCAGCCCTGGCCTACCAACAGCTAGAGAAGCCCGTGCAGCAACGAGGACCCAGGCAGCCAAAGATAATAACAACAAAGCACGTCACATAGATATTAACAGTGGGAGAGGATTATAGATGACTGTACTCCTTTTGGGAGGGATATACATATCCTTTCTTTCTATACCCTATTTTTTGTAAAGTGGACATGGATTATTTACACAATTTTTAAAAAGGTTTTTTAAGCATGTCATCATCTTTATTAGCATTAATATATATATAAACTTACAATAAAATTATCAGGTAAGTTTATTCTTACTCTCTTTGAAGAGAAAGAAATTCAAGGTAGAGTAGGCTTTATGGTAATAATGAAATAATAATAGCTATTATTGACTTAACACCTAATATAAGCAAATCTTTTACATACACTTACTTTTCAGTAATTTCTTATTTTATAGGAGAAGAGATTGAGGCTTAGACTGAATAATAAACTTAATTAATAGAACGGCAAGTAGATACTAGAGCCCAGATTCAAATCTATGTTTACTGCTCTACAGTCCTAACTCTTTACACTGTACAATGCACGTACCCTCTCCAGATGCCAAATATCTGTCTTACAAAACGAACTAAAGAAATCTTTCTAAAATTTAGGTATTCTTAAATAGAAAATACTGAACACAAATTATTTAAGTTCAGTCAGGGTTATCATTTGGAATATCCACGAACACAGAAGAGTTCTCATCTCACAAAAAAGCCTGGGTTGCTACAAATTTCAAATTAATTGGTCAGTTTTCTGACTGTTGCTGTCCACACTTGTCAATGTGCCTGCCTCTATTTGATGGGCTTCCCTTGTGGCTCAGCTGGTAAAGAATCTTCCTGCAATGCAGGAGACCTGGGTTCAATCCCTGGGTTGGGAAGATCCCCTGGAGAAGGGAAAGGCTACCCATTCCAGTATTCTGGCCTAGAGAATTCCTTGGACTGTATAGTCCATAGGGTCGCAAAGTGCTGGATACAACTGAGTAACTTTCTTTTTGGCCCACTCAGAATCTGTTGCTTCTAATACACTGGAGTTAGATCCAGTTAATTAAGCATGTTAAACTATGTCTAAATGTAAATGAACTGAGTAAAGACCTGAGAAAAGCATATAGGTTTTGTCTTATAATTCGGAAGCTCACGTAATTTTATGTCCTGGTTATAAGTTAACTGAAGTTAGTAGATGAATAAGCAGCAGGTAAGTTAGCTCTCAGAATTTAAATACAAGGATAATAGAACATATACACATACCATAATAAAACACTTAACTGCAGTATAATTTTTTCCAGATTTAAAATATACCTTATTAATAATTTGGTACGATCTTCCAAACAATGAGAAGTACCCTCTACAACACTGCCAGCATTCAGAATTTGCTTAAGAGACCCTAACGACTCGGCGTTCACTGCCTCTGGACACAATCTGCTCCACTGTTGACTAGTTCTATCTACACCTTCTCTCATTTAGAACTAATTTTGGCTTCAAATAACAGAGAACAAGTGCACTTCCTATGGCATTTCTCCAACTGTTCCCAAGTCTTCTTTTTTCTAAGCAAAGTAGTCTCAGTGCTCTCAACTTGGATCATCACAGTTGTCCTTTTATATAATCCTAAGATTGATTAAAAACAATTCTCTCCTCCTTCCAGGCTTATCTAATAATTAATATACAAAAACTAATTACTTTGTAGGTAATGGGTCCAATTAATCCATTTTGGTCACATACAATTGGCACACTAGGAAAAGCTTATGAATCTAGCTGAATTCAAATTGAACAGCAATATACTTTTCAGTTCTTCTTTTTCCCCCCACTCAAAATAATGGCATAAAACAGAATCTTAAAAGATACCCTTAACCATAATCTTACATGTTACTAAATTTTAACTTTCTCATCCTCAGGCTTTTGTCTACCTTAACATCACTTGGGCCCTGTGAATGATCTTTTAACACTGCCAAAATTCTTCAAGCTGTTCTCACAATTATGAATTAACCCCTAACAGACCAGCTCTGAGGCCTTAAAATTCTGATTTTTTTTTTCTCTTGTATTAACTGGATACCTTCCTATTCAGAATTTGTAGTTTTCACACAAAACATATGGAAAATATATATGTGTGTGAAATAGTATATATACACATTTTAAATATATAATGTATTATATACATACCTGTACACACACACACATGTATTTGCCCAATTCTATGTTCTCTACATATAATTTACTTTCATCTCTTTTCTTTCTATAAGTCACCTTTACCACATTCATCTTAACTCAGGAAAACAGAGTCTACCCTTGGATTCAATTCATTGCTATCCATTCTCTTAGCAAGAATAAGGACTCCTACTTTAGGCATTCTGCCCAGTGATTCCCCCTCCTCCAACTGTGGCCAGTACTGATTAGTCCCACAGATCTCAAGAAGCAAAGCATTATTTAATAGAAATGATTTATATGCAAAATAGTCAGCCAGTGTGGTATCGATATAAAACACCTGGCATACCATAATCTGTTCTATTCTATTAATCATGACTCAGCCCCTAGAGTAGTGGCCTTCATTTTGCTTCTAACAAGACACACAATGATATATTTTATATGACAGTAGTGTCACACAGGTATGTATCTTACATAGCCTATTCTCCAGCAAGTTTCAAACAAAATCCCTCCACTAACAAAATGGTACTATTACATCTTCAAATTTCTTGTATAACTCACTGTACTGATGCACTACTCTTATTTCAAATTTTACCCAATGAAAGTATAGAGAGACAAAGATGGCTAGAGAAGTAAGTCATCAGAAATTTTTGCTGAGTCTAAGGCAGAGAAACAGGCATTTCGAAGGAATATTCTCAATGCAGAATGAAATTATCCAACTATATCTAAGTGATCTTCTGGCTTCCTGATTTTATAACAGAACAAGCCATTCTTTGAAATGCCTTAAGCCAGTTCCAGACTTCAAGAACAAAGTAAAATAATAACAGTAAGGTCTGTTTAAAGAGTAGAGTTGCTAAATAGTAATTCAATTCAAACAAGTCCATCCAATCAGCAATAAAGAGAGGTTCAGAAGAACCATGCCAATCCAACACAAACATAGCTTGCAAACAAAAGGGAACAACACCCGCATCACGTAGGGAGGCACATGCGATGAAGTGTGTATGAGCATTGAGCTCGGCAACGCTAAGCACCTAATTTATTAACAACTTCTTATTATGAATAATAGTCTAATGTCAAGATTACAAACATATTAAAACATCACCAAACCTTTCATGCAGCTCTGAAATAAACAACTCACTTGTGCAACCTCATTCCTCCTGAACAGTGCAAATAATCATAAGGACAATAGACATAAGGAATAGTAATGACTCCACATAATTAACCTAAAGCCTTACTTTTTGTTTCTTAGCATTAAAAATAGAAGTTCATAGTAAAAAACAAACAAACAAACAAACAATCCACCAGAAAGAGAATACAGAAAAAACATGAGACTCCTTCCTTCTCTAGACTTCTAGTCTCATTCCCTGGGAGTACCTGTTCTTTAAGTACTGTAAGTAATAGTTCCTTACATGGATCTGAAGAAATTTTACAGGTATGTATAGAAACATATGCTTTCAAAAACACAAATGAAAATAGACTATACATACAGTTCTATATTGTTTATGTCAGTTAACAATGTACCTTAGAGATTTTTCCTTATCCCCACCTATGGATCTAACTCATTCTAAGAGCAGCAAATACTACATTCTATGAAAGCGTTCATTTAACCAGACTCTGCTAAAGGATATTTAGGTTATTTCTAGTTGTTGTTTTCTTAATTTCAAATAATATGAATGAATATGTTCATAAACAAATTTTGATGTGCAAGTGCAAATATATCTGAAAGATGGATTCCTAGAAGTAAAACCTACTTTTAGAAATGAACGCATTTCAAACAAGAAGCCAGTTTGTCTACAGAGACCAGGACAAACTACAAGTTTAATAATTAGTGATTAAAAGGTGCCTAATATTATTGCAAAGTTAGAAGTTAAAAGTTTTAAAAAACTCTTCAACTAGGAAAAATAGAAATTTTAAAAAGAGAAACTTTGCCCCTGGGACAGAAAGATTAAAAGCCTGGAAAATGAATGAATCATCTAATATATTTTTTTTAATGGAGAAAAAGGAAAAAAGCATATGTAAGACAGGATTTTTTTTTTTAAAGATACTTAGAGGCTTCTTTTCTTGCTTTAACCTAAAGCATAAAATAAAATTGGCTAGATTTGGGACACATACTATTACAGAGCCAAATTTGGACGTGTGATGATTTAATGACTGTTTGCGACCCCATACTTACAGGTTCTAAAATGTTGAAACGAGAGTCAACAGAAAGAAAACAGAGCAATAATGTTCCAAGAATAACATATCTTGTCAATCTCTCTAATTTCTGATCAGTTTTACAGAGAAATAGTAACATTCCCTCATATAAAATGAACAAAACTCAAACTGCTTTGGAAGATGCAGATTAAAATATAATTCAGAGAGATTCAGCCTATATTTTTCAATCACAATCCTATAATTTTCTAGACCAATCCAGGGCTATTGTATCAATACTTTTCACCTAACATAAAACAGTTAACAACTTACCTTTCCCAAAGTGCTAGGATTTGAATGCCAAAATACAAACTGATTCATGTTTTTGTCCTTTACTGGTCCATGGATTTTTCTAAACGAAGTCCATATTAGCATCCACAGATATCAAAGAGTTCTGCAAAACTGAAAAGCTCAAGAACGTCAGTGCACATATCTAAGTCACCACTTGGATACCAATTTATTATGAATAACAGTTACAATAAGTATTACAAATATAGTTATTTAGATGTGCAGAATTAACGGACATGACATTGAATGCACAATGAGACAGCAAAATTAGACTTTATGACATTAACATTAAGATCAATCTAGAGGATCTCAAAACATTAGTTTGCACCAAATTTACATGTATCCTAAAAGACACACCATAGTAAGAGCACACAAAGGCGAAAATCATTTGGATGCCAGCAATTTCCAGAAATTGGGAAAACAAGGTTTAAAGGCAGGCAAACTTTAAAAATTGTATGAATTCAATAAGGTATTCAAATCTCTACTTCTGGTTTTTTCCAACCTATTTTTAATAACATCTTAGATTGTTAAACCTAAAAACGCTTACTAGTTTTCTTCCTTGTAAAATAAACAAAAAGCCATAAATTCAGGTTTTCCTACTCCATTACATCCAAACTAATAACAACATTCTAGAACCATTTAGGAGCTACTATCTCATTTGACAGTATGAAACCCCTACACACAATCACCTCCCTAGACCTAAATCAATCAATGCATCTAGATAGGGGTTCATGCCCAGATCTTACTACAAGCCTGATGTGTCATCTGCACTTTTTTCCCATTTGACAACCAAAAAGAATCAGGTTATTTAGGTCTATGCCCACTCTTTGAGCTTCCCAGGTGGTGCTAGCAGTAAGCCTGCCAATGCAGGAGACAGAAGAGATGCTGGTTGGATCCCTGGGTCAGGAAGATCCCCAGGAGGAAGAAATGGCAACCCACTCCAGTATTCTTGCCTGGAGAATCCCATGGACAGAGGCCTGGTGGGCTGTATAGTACACAGGGTTGCAAAGGGTGTGACACCACTGAAGGGACTTAGCACATGCCCACTCTTTATTCCATTCAAGACACCTAAACAAATACCTCACTATGGAAACAATTTAACCTACAGAGATTCATTCTTTTGGAAGCCTCCTACAACTATTTGGAAGGAGTTGACCCTTTATGTGGACTTCCCAGGTGGCTCAGTGGTAAAGAATCCGCTTGCCAATGCAGGACAAACAGGAGACACAGGGTAACAGTTCTATCCCTGCGACAGGAAGATCTCCTGTAGTAGAAAACGGCAACCCACTCCAGTAATCTTGCCCAGAAAACTCCAGGGACAGAGGAGCCTAGTGGGCTGCAGTCCACGGCGTTGGAGTCCGAGGCACAATGCACAAAACTTTTGTGCACCCACCAGATGAAATCTCTGCCTGGACTTTTGTATATAACTATTTTAATCTTTGTTATGAAATACTTCTCATTTACATCTCAAATGTAAAAAGCACCCCAATTTAAGAAAGAAAACATTATGAAAAAGAAAAATAAGTTCATATTACAGAAAAGAAGCACTTAAAACACTAACTGGGCTTCCCGGGTGGCTCAGTGGTAAAGAATCCGCCTGCAATGCAGGATCCGCAGGAGTTTTGGGTTTGATACTTGGATGAAGATCCCCTGGGCAGGGCCTGGCCACCCATTCCAATGTTCTTGCCTGGAGAATCCCAGGACAGAGGAGCCTGGGGTAGCAGAGTCACGCACGACTGAAGCGACTTAGCACGCAGGAACGCAACACTAATTAGAAGCTCATTGCTACAACTGCAATTTATTTGATGGCCAACTCCTGGCCGGTATCATTCACCTGGAGGTTATTCCCAGAAAAGTGAAGGAACCTGAAAAAGGTCAAACTGATAGCCTTTCCTCTCCACCCACCCCAGGGAAAAATATTAAGACACATTTCTATGTTTCAATAACCACACAACAACAACGTCCCGAACCTCTACTGCACTGACGTTCTCAAAGCCACTAGTTAGCAAACTAAGCTGGCATCACTTCCACATTCAGAAGTAGGAACATTGAAGTTTAGAAGCTCCCCTAGGTGAGCCAGAATGGGTTCGTGCGTTCATTAATTCATTCATTTGACAGCATCTAATGATGCCTAATAGTGACAAGGCACTGTCCTAGATTAAGAAATGAAAAGACGATGTCGCTGTTCCCTACTAGCAGGATAGGATGGGGGACCAGGTAGGAGGGAAATGAACTCTAGATCAGCTCATCTCAGTGTCCAGGTTCTGTGTCTTCACCTCCGAGCGCCAACAGTCATGAGCCTGTGACCAACCCCCGAACCCCCCACCCAAGTCATGACCGATTCCTAGAAGACTCAACCTATCTGTATTTCCTCCATGACCTCGTTTGCTCATTTCCTCCTCACGACCCCGTTCCTATAAAGTTCTTCGTATCCCTATCTCTCCAGGGAGCCGTATGCCAAGGAACCTTTCCTCCAGCCCCGGTATCAAGCGAGAGCCACGTTTCCCTGCCCGAGTTTGGAGTTTTGAGCAAACTGAGCCCCCAAGCCCAACTTCCACCCTTGTCCGGTCCGGGTTCGGCACGCAACTTACCTGCCTGGAATCCACGGTTCCAGGACGACCACGGACGCCCCGCCCCGCCCATCGCGACGCCCTCCACAACCAGGTACCGCCTCCAGAGCGTAACTTCCGGGTGTCGCGTCCGGCCCGAATGCCTCCCGGCCCCGCAGTCCCGCTAAGACCCCAACGCAGTTAGTTGACGCTACTTCCGGCCTGTTCCCCTGTTCTCTCGAGATTCAGGCATTCTCCAGATCTTGTTTACCAGGTGTTTTTCCGCCTGGTTTCCTAAACTCCGGCTATATAGTCCAGCCTGGAGAAGTGCGATTTTTTTTTTGTTTGTTTTTCAAACTTTTTTGCCGGCTTCTGTAGCCTTCTACGATGGCTTGCGCCTGCCACTTCTCTACCTTGAACTCATCACTGTTCTCCAGACTCGTCAAGTCCCTCGGACAGTCACAATGTTTTCTCAGTTTTGCTCAAGTGATGCTCTCTCTCACTTGTAACCATATTACCTAGGCAGATAACTTAACTTCTCTGTGCCATTTTCCTCAAGATTGAAACACATGATACTAGTACCTAGAATATAAGGTTGGCGTGTGTGTATTGTTTGAGGTAATACATGGAAAGCGCTGACACAGTGAAAACATTCAGAGTGTTAACTATTACCAGTTACATAACTCTGGTTGGAATATATAAGTGGTAAGGAGGTTGGAGCCGGTTTTCCTGTTATCCTCAGCTTTTAAGTGGTTGATTAATGATGCTTGGTACTTTCCCAACTGAACTGTGAGCTTCTCCAGACAAAGAGGGAATTTTGTATAAGAATCAATTTCAACGCTACTTGAAATCACCTGCTTGGGTACTGTGCTACCCATCTTGGGGGAGATGAATAAAACCCAAACCTTGCCCTCAAAAAGGTGGAGATATTTAAAGGTTATTATGGTAGAAAGTAAGTCAACCCAGGAAAAAAAGATGGGACCAGCTGAGCCAAGGGTTTATCATTAGAACAAAAAATTTACAGAATGTTATATGCAGGTCAGGAAGCAACAGTTAGAACTGGACATGGAACAACAGACTGGTTCCAAATAGGGAAAGGAGTACGTCAAGGCTGTATATTGTCACCCTGCTTATTTAACTTCTATGCAGAGTACATCATGAGAAACGCTGAAGAAGCACAAGTTGGAATCAAGATTGCCAGGAGAAATATCAATAACCTCAGATATGCAGATGACACCACTCTTATGGCAGAAAGTGAAGAGGAACTAAAAAGCTTCTTGTTGAAACTGAAAGAGGAGAGTGAAAAAGTTGGCTTAAAGCTCAACATTCAGAAAACGAAGATCATGGCATCTGGTCCCATAGCTTCATGGGAAATAGATGGGGAGACAGTGGAAACAGTGGCTGACTTTATTTTTGGGGGGCTCCAAAATCACTGCAGATGGTGACTGCAGCCATGAAATTAAAAGACGCTTACTCCTTGGAAGGAAAGTTGTAACCAACCTAGATAGCATATTCAAAAGCAGAGACATTACTTTGCCAACAAACGTCCGTCTAGTCAAGGCTGTGGTTTTTCCTGTGGTAATGTATGGATGTGAGAGTTGGACTGTGAAGAAAGCTGAGTGCTGAAGAATTGATGCTTTTGAACTGTGGTGTTGGAGAAGACTCTTGAGAGTCCCTTGGACTGCAAGGAGATCCAACCAGTCCATTCTGAAGGAGATCAGTCCTGGGTGTTCTTTGGAAGGAATGATGCTAAAGCTGAAACTCCAATACTTTGGCCATGCGAAGAGTTGACTCATTGGAAAAGACTCTGATGCTGGGAGGGATTGGGGGCAGGAGGAGAAGGGGATGACAGAGGATGAGATGGCTGGATGGCATCACTGACGCAATGGACATGAGTTTGAGTGAACTCCGGGAATTGGTGATGGACAGGGAGGCCTGGTGTGCTGCAATTCATGGGGTTGCAAAGAGTCGGACACGACTGAGTGACTGAACTGAACTGAGAACTAAGAAGAATTTTGGAGATAATTATTTAGTCAACCTCTTGATGTTACAAATAAAGAAAATTGGATCCAGAGAAGTAACTGACCATAAGTCACACAATTAGTGGTAGGGCTAGGATCAGAAGTGGAGTCTAAAAACACTGGCTACCTTCCTCCATTTCCAAAATATGCCTCAGATGTTAATAAGGTAAAAGCAGATTCACTTATAAGACCTTCACTCTCAGTGGAAAAAATTAGGAAAATTCCCCCAGTCCAAGAGAGAGGAACAGTTGAACCCAGCAGTTCCCACAGGATACTGATGATCATTTGAATGTTCTGGTCTGGCCACTGCTGGGTTCATTTCAGATGCCATAGCCCCCTTTGCCTGGCAAACTTCTTAAACTTACCCAGAAACCAGGAGTTAAGTATCAACTCCTATGAGCTCTACCTTCAGTTTTAACCGGTCAAACAGGAATAAATAATGGATTCAAGCAGTTACCTAGAGTAAACATAAATACACTTGGTACACTGCTAATAACATGGCACAACTTTATTTAGACTTCTCTATAGGAAGAAATTTGTCTTAAATATTCAAATTCTGTTTTAAGACTATGACAAAGTTACCATAGTTATTATTGTTGAAATGTTGGTTATAAGTCTGTGTTACAAACAAATAGGTAACCCCATAGACCCATAGAATAGTATAGTTGGGATAGATGAAATTTAAGGTTTCTTCCAACTCTAGCAGTAAAAAAGATCAATGATACTTTAAATGAATCTATGGACTATTGAAATTAACTTACCGAAAATCAGAAAATTAGACAACGGTAGTCAGTTCTAAAGTCTAAGCATCCTAATTCTATTCATTCATTCAGGAGAGACACCAGCTCAGGAATTAGGGACACAAAAATGAATAAAATAACCCCCTGTTTTTGAAGAACCTTCTGTCATGAGAGAGGTATACTTTTTAATGAAAAAATAATTCCATATTAATGTTACCATAGATTCATCTAATGCCTTCATTCAAACAATGTGCTTTTTTCTTTTGGCTACCAACACTATAACTTGAAACACGTATAAAATATATTTCAATCAAATTTTAAATCAATCATTTGAACCATATATATGTGTGTGTGTATATATATATACACACACATATATGTTGTTTAGTTGCTGCTGCTGCTAAGTCGCTTCAGTCATGTCCGACTCTGTGCGACCCCACAGATGGCAGCCCACAAGGCTCCCCCATCCCTGGGATTCTCCAGGCAAGAATACTGGAGTGGGTTGCCATTTCCTTCTCCAATGCATGAAAGTAAAAAGTGAAAGTGAAGACGCTCAGTTGTATCCGACTGTTAGTGACTCCATGGACTGCAGCCTACCAGGCTCCTCCATCCATGGCATTTTCCAGGCAAGAGTACTAGAGTGGGTTGCCATTGCCTTCTCCTAAGTTGTGTCTGACTCTTTTGTGACCCCATGCACTATAGCCCTCCAGGCTCCTCTGTCCTTGGGATTTCCCAGGCAAGAATACTAGAGTGGGTTGCAGAGATCAAACTTGTATTTCCTGCTTTGGCAAGTGGATTCTTTACCACTGAACCACCAGGGAAATCCTCAACAAATACATAATTGGTCAAATATTTGTTCATAAAACATAGTTTCAAGTAACCCACATCCTATCCACAAGGACTTCATTGTCTAACCATGTTAAATTACCATAGGAGTCTCAGTACAACATTTCTCTTATCTTCCAATGTATTAATCCACTCAAAGACTGAAATGGAATTAATTTGGTGTATCTTGTTCTTAATGAACACAATATATCTTTGATGATCACAAATTCCTTTTTGCAAACCATCTCCTTAATGAATTATTCTGAAATTTCATTAGGTATTGATTTTTAAACTCACCAGTCAACAACATCTTTTACCATCTTTTTGCCTATTCAAAAATCAAAACATTTGCCCATTCCTAGTCTACTGGCCTCTTTTTTTTCTTTGGAATTTCTTTGTGCTGTAACCACATCAGCACAATTTCCAGGCTTAAAATCAAGGCACTTTGACGGAAAAACCTGGAAATAAATACTAGTTGCTAGAACTTTTGATGTTTATATTAATGGAGTTATGAGTTGTGCCAACCTACTTCATTTTCATCTTAATAGTGCATGATGTATTAATTTGAATCCTGTTTGCTATTCAAAGCAGATGGAAATATAATCCTAGAATTAAAACACAATTCGATTTGACTAATCTCAGAGAACATAATACTAATGATGTCTAATAACATGACTATTTTTACTGAGTGCTTTTCATCAGCCAGTCAGATTCTAAATTTGTATTCACTCAAAAAGGGAGAAGACTACACTTAGTGACAAAGTCATATTTACAAACAACTAGCCTAATAATGGGGCTTTCCTTGTACCTCAGTCGGTAAAGAATCTGCCTGCAGTGCAGGAGACCCGGGTTTGATCCCTGGGTTGGGAAGACCCCCTGGAGAAGGAAATGGCAACCCACTCCAGTATCCTTGACTGGAAAATCTCATGGACAGAGGAGCCTGGTGGGCTGCAGTCCATTGGGTTGCAAAGAGTTGGGCATGACTAAGCGACTAACACTAACACTAAGCCTAATAACTTCCCTGGTAGCTCAGCTGGTAAAGAATCTGCCTGCAATGCAGGAGACCCCAGTTTGATTCCTGGGTCGGGAAGATCCCTGGGAGGAGGGATAGGCCACCCACTCCTGTATTCTTGAGCTTCCCCGGTGGCTCAGATGGTAAAGAATCCACCCACAATGTGGGAGACCTGGGTTTGATCTCTGGGTTGGGCAGATCCCCTGGAGGAGGGCATGGCAATCCACTCCAGTATTTTTGCCTGTAGAATCCCCATTAACAGAGGAGCTTGGTGGGCTACAGTCCATGGGGTCACAAAGAGTCGGACACGATTGAACAGCTAAGCACAGCACAGCCTAATAACTTAAGAAGTGGACAAGTGTTGCCAAGGATTTGAAGAAGTTGGAAACCTCAGACATTGCTGTGATTACTGTATGCTGCTGCTGCTGCTAAGTCCGACTCTGTGCGACCCCATAGACGGCAGCCCACTAGGCTCCCCCATCCCTGGGATTCTCCAGGCAAGAACGCTGGAGTGGGTTTCGATTTCCTTCTCCAATGCATGAAAGTGAAAAGTGAAAGTGAAGTCTCTCAGTCGTGTCCGACTCTTCGCGACCCCATGGATTGTAGCCTACCAGGCTCCTCCGTCCATGGGATTTTCCAGGCAAGAGTACTGGAATGGGGTGCCATTGCCAAATGGTCCCAAATAGTTTGGCAGTTTCTCAAAAACTTAAAACATAGAATTACCATGTGTGTGTGCTTAGTTGCTCAGTTGTGTCCAACTCTCTGCAGCTCCATGGACTGTACCCCGCCAGGCTCCTCTGTCCATGGGATTTCCCAGGCAAGAATACTGGAGTGGGTTGCCATTCCCTCCTCCAAGGGATCTTCCTGACCCAGGGATTGAACCTCCATCTCTTGTGTCTCCTGCACTGGCAGGCGGATTCTTTACCACTAGTGCTACCTGGGAAGTAATAGAATTACCATATGATCAAGCAATTCTACTTCTTGAAGTAGATATCCCAGAAAATTAAAAACATAGTTTACATAAAAACATGTATAGGAATTTCCCTGGCGGTCCAGTGGTTAAGACTGCACTTCCAATGCAGGGAGCCTGAGTTCAATCTCTGATCAAGAAACTAAGACCCCCACCATATAGGATGACCAAACAAAAACAAAAACAAAAACACTACATGCACATAAAATGTGCACCGTTATTCATAATAGCCAAAAAGAAATAACTCAAATATCCACCAGCTGATGAAGAGATAAACAAAATGTGGATATTCAGTCATAAAAAGGAATGAAGTACTGATATAGGCTACAACATGGATGAATCTTAAAAACATTATGCTAAGTGAAGGAAACAGTATACAAAAGGCCATACATTCTGTGAGTCCATTTATATGAAATGTCCAGAATATATAAACCCATAGCGACAGATTAGTGTCTATTAAAGTAGATATGTGTTTGCCGGAGATAAGGAGAAAAAGGAATGGCAAGTGACTGCTTAATAGATACAGGGTTTCTTTTTGAGGTGCTGGAATGTTCTGGATTTGAGAATCGTGATGTACAATTTTGTGAATATACTAAAAATGATTGAATTGTACATTTTCAAAGCGTGAATTGTGTATGAGTTCTATCTCAATTACTCAAAGAAGTAATTATCTTTTAAGAGGCAAAAGCACATCACTTGAAATTTAAAAGGAAAAAAGTCTTTATGGGTAAGAAAAAAAGAACAAACCTGAGTTAAGGGAACGTGAATATTACCTGATTAATGATAGGTGCAGAATGCAGAGAATCGATGCCACTGACAAACACGAAGGGTGTCCAGAACAACTCATGTAGTGAGGAACTAGAGATAGCTTCTCATGTGAGAAACTGTGGTGCCTGAGGAAGAGCATAAAAAGTGAAGGCTTGCACAGACTTGTTAGCATATTTAAATATTTGATGAAAGACTCTTCCATTAAAGGGAGGCTTAATGTATAACAAAAGTAGAACCAGGGAGTTATTACTCCTGAGAACAAAACCAGAATCAGGGAATGGGAAGTCCTGAGGAATAGGGCAAAATTTTAGCAAGCAAAAATGTCTACCATGCAGAGTATGGAGCTTCTCATCATTGGGAACATTCAAAGAGGGGCAGGAAATCTTGTGCTAGGAATGTTGTTAGGGCTATGTTTGAGAGAATATTAGACTAGATAAGCTAAAGCATCTCTCAAATTTATATATATGTAGCCTCTTTCTAAATGCTGCCAGTTTGTCAGAAAAATCTGGAAAAGATTATTATTAGCAGATAAAATAGTCTCTTCAATAAAATGATATGGTGGGAAATCAGGAGAAAGATCTGAGAAAATATAAAGGTGAACTATAGCCTAACTGTACTTTCAATATGAACTGAAACTGGATGCCAGAGAATGCCAGGAATGTCATACAAGAAGGTTCTTTACCATTGAGAAAGGACATTTCATGCATGATTTTCAGTTCAGAAGTTGAAAGATGACATTCAATGAAAAACTATGTGCAAACCTAAAGTGATAAGCAGAGCCCACTGGAAAACTAAGAGGTAGGAACATGAGAGATAGCCCTGAATGGATTCTCAGTTTAGATTTTTGGTTGCATTCAACTCAGATTTTGTTTCAGCACATGAGTGTGATCCTTATGCTCAGTAATACATCATTGATCTCTGACATTTCAACTGGTAAAAATGCTTAACACTTGCTGCTGCTACTGCTGCTGCTGCTAAGTCGCTTCAGTCATGTCCGACTCTGTGTGACCCCATAGACAGCAGGCCACCAGGCTCCCCCGTCCCTGGGATTCTCCAGGCAAGAACACTGGAGTGGGTTGCCATTTCCTTCTCCAATGCATGAAAGTGAAAAGTGAAAGTGAAGTCATTCAGTCGTGTCTGACTCTTCGTGACCTCATGGACTGCAGCCCACCAGGCTCCTCCGTCCATGGGATTTTCCAGGCAAGAGTGCTGGAGTGGGGTGCCATTGCTTTCTCTGATTAACATCTGACTGAGTCATTTTTGCCATAGTTGGATCTTCTTTAGAAATGCTGATGGTTTACCTTCATCAATAAAACATTGAATATGTAAATGGAGCAGGGGTGGTGTATCTCCAAGGTTCAAAAATTATCATTACTGATAATAATGGTGTAGTGAATAAACTATTTTTATCCCATTTCTTATTTCAGACACTTTTATGAGCAGCTTTTCTCCTCAAATGTCAGCCGACTTCCCTGTGAAGTGAGTATTCATGGCCCATTTCTTCACTATATTACTTAGTATAGGTTAAAATTCTTTAACAAACAATTCTAAATTCCTTTCTTTGGCCAGTAACAGTCCATGTTGGTTCCAGTCAGTGGGGCAGCTCCTCCACAAAATCATTTGAGAAGTCAGGCTTCTGTGGATTTATCCTCCCCTGGAGCTTTGTGTCTACTTGTATCCCACATTGAGAGGGGAAGTGACATTGAAGATAGCATGTAAGAGATTTTATCACTCCAGCTGGAAAGCAATTTTTCAGTTAGTTTCAGAAAACCTGATTGGTTCACATTGAAAGTGTTAGTTGCTCAGTCGTGTCTGACTCTTCGCAACCCCATGGACTGTAGCCTCTGTCCATGGAATTCTCTAGGCAAGAATACTGGAGTGGGTTGCCATTCCCTTCTCCAGGGGATGTCCCCATCCCAGGAATTGAACCCAGGTCTCCCACATCGCAGGCAGATTCTTTACCATCTGAGCCACCAGGAAGCCCTAATATTTTGCAATTTGTTTTAGAAAACCTGATTGGTTCACCAAAGCAGTCTGCTCTGATGGCTTCAGTTATTATTAAATGAAGTTTCACAACACCATACCTGGATTCCAGAGCTAAAAGATAACCAATGCAGGGAAAGTCAAGTTTAGATAACTAGCTCTGTTTCTGCCATGGGTATATATGTGGATGCTCTAGTACACAAAAGTTTTAAAGTTTTATATTTACATTCTTATTTTTCTTTTAGGGTTTCCCTGGTGACTCAGACAGGAAAGAATTTGCCTGTAATGCAGGAGACTCGGGCTTGATCCCTGGGTCAGGAAGATCCCCTGGAGAAGGAAATGGCAGTATTTCCTTGCCAGTAATACCCATGCCAGTATTCTTGCCTGGAAAATCCCATGGACAGAGGAGGCTAGCAGGCTACATACAGTTGATTTACAGTATTGTGTTTTAGGTATATAGCAAGTGATTCATCATATTTATATACATACATATTTTCTCCAGATTCTTTTCCATTATAGGTTGTTGTTGTTGTTGTTCAGTTACCCAGTCATGTCTGACTCTGCCACCCCGTGGACTGCAGCACGCCTGTCCCTCACCATCTCCTGGAGTTTTTCCAGCTTCATGTTCATTGCATTGGTGATGCCATCCAGCCATTTCATCCTCTGATGCCCTCTTCTCCTTCTGCCCTAATCTTTCCCAGCATCAGGGACTTTTCTAATGAGTTGTTTGTTCACATCAGATGACCAAAATACTAGAGCTTCAGCTTCACTGTCAGTCCTTCCAGTGAATATTCAGGGTTCATCTCCCTTAAGATTGACTGGTTTGATCTCCTTGCTGTCCAAGGGACTTTGGGAGTCTTCTCCAGCACCACAGTTCCAAGGCATCAGTTCTTTGGCATTCTGCCTACTTTACGGTCTAGCTCTCACAACCATACATGACCACTGGGAAGACTATATCCTTGACTATACAGACATTTGTTGGCAGAGTAAAGTCTCTGCTTTTCAACACACTGTCTAGGTTTGTCATTGCTTTCCTGCCAAGAAGGAATCATCTGATTTCATGGCCGCAGTCACTCTCCACAGTGATTTTGGAGCCAAGAAGAGGAAATCTGCCACTGCTTCCACCTTTTCCCCTTCTACTTGCCATGCAATAATGGGCCTGGATGCCATGATCTTAGTTTTTTAATATTTAGTTTTAGGCTGGCTCTTTCACTCTCTTCTTTCACCATCATCAAGAGGCTCTTTAGTTCCTCTTCGCTTTCTGCCATTAGACTGGTATCGTCCACTTATCTGAGGTTGTTGATGCTTCTCCTGCCTATCTTGATTCTGGCTTGTAACTCATCCAGCCTGGTATTTCTCATGATGTGCTCAGCATATAGGTTAAACAAACAGGGTGACAGAACAGAGCCCTGTCACACTGCTTTCTCGATCTTGAACCTATCAGTTGTTCCATACATTGTTCTAACTGCTTCTTATTGACCTGCCTACAGGTTTCTCAGGAGACAGGTAAGAAGGTCTGGTATTCCCATCTAAGAGCTTTTCACAGTTTGTCATGATCCACAGTCAAAGGCTTTATTGTAGTCGATGGAACAGAGATAGATGTTTTCCTGAAATTCTCTTGCTTTTTCTATAATCCAGCAAATGTTAGCAATTTGATCTCTAGTTCCTCTTCCTTTTCGAAACCCAGCTTGGATATCTGGAAGTTCTTGTTTCACATAATGATGAAGTCTAGCATACAAGATTTCAGTCTCCTGCATTGCAGGCGAATTCTTTACCACTGAGCCACCAGGGAAGCCCCTGCTTATAGGTTATTACAAGATTCAAGATACTTCTTTTAAAAAATTCTTTCTATTATGGTTTATTACAGGGTATTAAATATAGTTCCCTGTGCTATATGGTAGGAATGTCTATTTATCCATTCTATATATATTAATTATATATAGTTAGTCCCAAACTCCCAATCCAACCCCCCACCCCCACAACCACAAGTCTGTTCTCTGAGTCTGTTTCTGTTTCATAGATAAATTCATTTATGTCATATTTTAGATTCCACATAAAAGTGATATCATATGGTATTTGTCTTTATCTTGCTGACTGACTTCATTTATATAATAATCTCTCGGTCCATCCATGTAGCTGCAAATGGTTATATTTCATTTTTTAAAAATGGCTAAGTAATGGTCCATTGTATATGTGTAACACGTCTTCTTTATGGACATTTAGGTTGTTTCCATGTCTTAACTATTGTAAATAGTGCTGCTATGAACATAGGAGTGTATCTACCTTTTTTAATCATAGTTTTCTCCAGGTATATGCCCAGGAGTGGGATTGATGGATCATATGGCAATTCTCTTTTTCATTTTTTTGGGAACCTCCATACTGTTCTCCATAGTGGCTGCACCATCTTACATTCCCTCCAAAAGTGCAGGAGGGTTCCCTTTCTCCACATTCTCTCCAGTATTTGTTATTTGTAGATTTTTTAATGATGACTATTGAATATATTTCTGATCAACTGATCTATTTGTGAATTGCAACACCATGACAATAATGAAAATGACATATTTAACAAGCAAAATTAGTAACATGTAAATGATCTGGAAATGCATTAGTCAAGAGGAATGGCATCTTGTTAAGTGGCACTTGTTGAGACAAATAAGACAACTTGAGAATGTAACAGTTCAGCCTATGATCAAGAGATAGTCAAGGGGGTCAAGTGGACTGTAAACAGTATCATGGTGGCATATTGTTAAATTGGCTTGCCACATTGCCATAGATTGGGCCCATAAGGAATACAAATAGATTTAGACAGTTTATCATCTACATAGAGAGCAAAAGGAAGATGAGCCTGGTGTCAGCTGCCTGGGGCCCTAGTCCCACAGTATTACACTAAACAGGAGGGGCTGGATGACAGATTACAGAAAGTGTGGGGATCGCTCTGTTGTTCAGGAGCAGGACAGGGGCAGCAGTTACATGAACCAGGGAGTGAGTGCCCTCTTCAATTTTCCCTACTGGGGCCCTTTATTGCTTGCCCTAGCACTGCCCTACTGAGGAGCCAACTTTAAACTACTGCCAGGCAATTTTATGGATTTACACAGATGTTTGCAGCTGTATGTATCTAAGGGAAAGAAAGTACAAGGCAGAAAGTTCTGTGTTTAACTAAAACTAGGGCAATAGATAGGGCTACCCAAGGGGTGCTAGTGGTAAAGAACCCACCTGCTAATGCAGGAGGCATAAGAGATGCAAGTTCAACCTCTGGATTGGGAAGATCCCCCGGAGAAGGTCACAGCAACCCACTCCAGTATTCTTGCCTGGAGAATCCCTTGGACAGAGAAGCCTGGTGAGTCCATAAGGTTGCAAAGAGTCAGGCACCACTGAAGTGACTTAGCATGCACACAGGGAAATACATGAGAAATGACCTGTAACTGACTCCAAGATATAGAAGAGAAAATGCCTCAGAATGGCTCCACGCTGTGCTTATCTCCACTTGTTCCAGGAGCAGTTTCAGAACTGTTAAGCCTTGCCTACATGGCCTTTGTGGAGACGTTGAAAGTTGTTAGGATGGACGGCAAAATTGTCCCCTTGGAAAACAATACTGAATCTCTTGCTTCCTACAGTCAGGGAATGCTGTGCTGGTTATACAAGGTCTC
Organism: Ovis aries; assembly: GCF_016772045.2. Taxonomy (NCBI): domain Eukaryota; kingdom Metazoa; phylum Chordata; class Mammalia; order Artiodactyla; family Bovidae; genus Ovis; species Ovis aries. The sequence continues at coordinate 202,651,849 of NC_056054.1, forward strand.
TCCAAGCAGAGCCAACTGTTAATCTTACATTGAGATTTTGGGCAAGGTGAAGTTGAGAGAATTTTAGAGGCAGTAGAGATTGATACCACTAATAAGAAGCTGGTTGATATTGAATGTTAGCTTGTGCCCAGGGATATTCATGATTGGCTGGCTATCAAAGTGAGGGGCTGTCCTTGATGGATTATATGGTTCTGACTGCTACTTGTTTCCAGGGCCTCAAGGCCATGGGTACTTTCCTAAGAGTAGGAAACTGGTTTTATTTTCAATGTGCTGTGCTTGGTCACTCAGTTGTGTCCAACTCTGTGACCCCGTGGACTGTAGCCCACCAGGCTCCTCTGTCCGTGGGGATTTTCCAGGCAAGAATACTGGAGTGGGTTTCTATGCCCTCCTCCATGGGATCTTCCCAACCCAGGGATCAAACCCATGTCTCCCCCATTGCAGGGGGATTCTTTACTGTCAGAGCCACCAGGGAAGCCCTTATTTTCAATAGGTAAAAGAATATCGCATCTACTTCTGCTTTCTTGACTATGCCAAAGCCTTTGACTGTGTAGATCACAACAAACTGTGGAAAATTCTTCAAGAGATGGGAATACCAGACCACCTGACCTGCCTCTTGAGAAATCTGTATGCAGTTCAAGAAGCAATAGTTAGAACTGGACATGGAACAACAGACTGGTTCCCAATTGGGAAAGGAGTATGTCAAGGCTATATATTGTCACCGTGCTTATTTAACTTATATGCAGAGTACATCATGCGAAATGCCAGGCTGGATGAAGCACAAGCTGGAATCAAGATTGCCAGGAGAAATATCAATAACCTCAGATATGCAAATGACACCACCCTTATGGCAGAAAGTGAAGAGGAACTGAAGAGCCTCTTGATGAAAGTGAAAGAGGAGAGTGAAAAAGCTGGCTTAAAACTCAACATTCAAAAAACAAAGATCATGGCATCTGGTCCCATTCGGTTCAGTTTAGTTCAGTTGCTCAGTCATGTCTATTTGCGACCCCATGAATTGCAGCACGCCAGGCCTCCCTGTCCATCACCAACTCCCAGAGTTCACTCAGACTCATGTGCATCAAGTCGGCGATGCCATCCAGCCATCTCATCCTCTGTTGTCCCCTTCTCCTCCTGCCTCCAATCCCCCCCAGCATCAGAGTCTTTTCCAATGAGTCAACTCTTCACATGAGGTGGCCAAAGTACTGGAGTTTCAGCTTTAGCATCATTCCTTCCAAAGAAATCCCAGGGCTGATCTCCTTCAGAATGGATTGGTTGGATCTCCTTGCAGTCCAAGGGACTCTCAAGAGTCTTCTCCAACACCGCAGTTCAAAAGCATTACTTCATGGCAAATAGAGGGGAAGCAATGGAAACAGTGACAGGCTTTATTTTCTTGGGCTCCAAAATCACTGCAGATGGTGACTGCAGCCATGAAATTAAAAGATGCTTGCTCCTTGAAAGAAAAGCTGTGACCAACCTAGACAGCAAAGGTCCATCTGGTCAAAGCTATGGTTTTTCCAGTAGTCATGTATGGAGGTGAGAGTTGGACTATAAAGAAGGCTGAGTACCGAAGAATTGATGTTTTTGAACTGTGGTGTTGGAGAAGACTCTTGAGAGTCCCTTAGACTGCAAGGAGATCACACCAGTCAATCCTAAATGAAATCAGTCCTGAACATTCATTGGAAAGACTGATGCTGAAGCTGAAACTCCAATACTTTGACCACCTGATGTGAAGAACTGACTCCTTGGAAAAGACCCTGATGCTGGGAAAGATTGAAGGCAGGAAGAGAAGGGGACAACAGAGAATGAGATGGTTGGATGGCATCACTGACTCAATGGACATGAATTTGAGCAAGCTCAAGGAGTTGGTGATGAACAGGGAGTCCTGGCATGCTGCAGTCCATGGGGCTGCAAGGAGTCGGACATGACTGAGCAACTGAACTGAAAAGAATGTCTGTGAAAATAATCCTTCAGTTCAGTTCAGTTCAGTCGTTCAGTCGTGTCCGACTCTTTGTGACCCCATGAATCACAGCACGCCAGGCCTCCCTGTCCATCACCCGGAGTTCACTCAGATTCACGTCCATCGAGACAGTGATGCCATCCAGCCTCGTTGCTGAAATTTGTGAAACGTCAGTGAATAAAACCACTCCATTGTTTTGTTTTTCCTCTGAAACTTCCAGACTGCCTTCTGGCCAGTTGATGGGCTGTGGAGACCACCTGAGGCCAACTGCATCTTCAAAAACTTTGTCCCATTCTGAACCCAGCCTCATTTATCTTTAGTCTTTGGCCTGCTGCCTAGGACATAATAGTTGCTCGATTCATAGTTGAAGTATTAATCTTAGAAATAATCCTTAGGAATGCCAGAAGAAGGAAAAAAAAAAAACTGGAAGGATTGAACAGACAAGAAAGTGGTATGTTCCACAAGGTTGCTGCATGACAGTTCTGTACATGTTTGGTTGATATTAGTACCTTACTCATTTAGATGAAATGCATGAAGTGTTTTATATGTTCCAGGTATGTGTCATATCATATAATTGTCAGGATCCCACATATCTGTCTTTGTTAAGAAGGATAATGAAGACTGTGATGAAGCTGCACCAACTTAGTGCATCTAGAACTTGTCCAGGGAAGCCAGCCCCTCTGGGCCAGGGGTTTGCAAATCTGGACTTACTGGCAATTTCACGCATCTTCCAACTTCCTGCCTGACCTACTTTGTGATGGGAGCAGGACAGGGGCCAGCAAAGAGGAAGAGACGGCAAGGGTGTGCTGAGCACGGGGCTGCGGTCAGGGAAGGAGGAGGACTGAGATGGAGGATGGGCATCAGAGCCCGGGAGCGTCCCGGGGCGGGAAGCGGTGCTGGGGCCGGAGGCGGTGCCGGGTTCACATTGGCCCAGCAGACGCCCCTCCTCTCCCCAGGACGCGCCCAGCGAAAGTGATCTTGCCTCTCAGCTGAGGGGTGAGGCGACTTTGGGGCAACTGAGCAAACATGGCTGAGTTCACGCGGCTGCAGAACAGCCTGGCACTGATCCGTCTACGAAACCCGCCAGTCAATGCGATCAGGTAACGGGCTCTCGGCGATCAGTCTGGGGAGGGCGAGCAGGGGCGTACCTGCCTGCCTCAAGTGGAGGCTTTGACTTCCCCCTGCTGGTTTAAACGGAGAAAGACACTGACACGGATAGAATCAGGGCAAATGCCAGGACCTTTTACGTTGTGGTTTCCCAGACGATAAAGCGTCTGCCTGCAATGCGGGAGACTCGGGTTCGATTCCTGGGTCGGGAAGATCCCCTGGAGAAGGAAATGGCAATCCACTCCAGCACTCTTGCCTGGAAAATCCCATGGACGGAGGAGCCTGATAGGCTACAGTCCATGGGGTCGCAAAGAGTCGGACACGACTGAGCGACTTCACTTTCACTTTACATTGGTAGCCTCGGTACCTGTTTGCAGAGACCTCTCATCTCCGTTTCGCTGATAAAGAAACCGAGGCTGAGAGGAAGACAGCTAGAAATTGGGGAGCTGCGCCCGAACCGGTCTGTCCGTGCCAACTTCGTGCTGAACTCCTGTTTACTTGCAACTTTGACTTCTCAGATGTACTTTCTAGTCCAGAGGTCTTTGTGCCTCTGTCCGTGCCAACTTCGTGCTGCACTCTTCTGCTTACTTGCAACTTTGACTTCTCAGATGTACTTTCTAGTCCAGAGGTCTTAGTGCCTCTGTCCGTGCCAACTTCGTGCTGCACTCTTCTGCTTACTTGCAACTTTGACTTCTCAGATGTACTTTCTAGTCCAGAGGTCTTAGTGCTGTGCTGCCTGGACCTTGATCCCTCCCTTCCCAACCTGGAGTCCAGGCCACCCTTACAATGTGTGACTAAAAGCTTTGGGAGTCCAAAAATAAGGTGGCTTCACACTGTTAAAAATAAAGATCCCCATTAATGCCAATATATTGAGTAAAAGAGAATTATGTCCTGGCCCAGAAACACAAAGATGTATCTCTTGGTTTGTTCTAAACTTCAAGGTCTTAGTGCTTTGGTGAAGATCCATGTTAGAATAAGCTCATGTCAGAATTAGCCTATTAAATAGCATTTCCTGAAAAACTGCTGTGCCGTTTATGTTCTTTTATCGTGGAGTACTTTTCTTGTTAAACTAGTAAAAGCATTACTTTAAAAAGTGAGATTAATGCTGCTATTTTGAAAATTAATGATATATAGGTTTGTGCTAAGTCACTTTAGCCGTGTATGAGTCTGTGTGCCCCTATGGACTGTGTGCCCCTAGGCTCCTCTGTCCATGGGATCCTCCAGGCAAGAATACTGGAGTGAGTTGTCATGCCCTCCTCCAGGGGATCTTTACCACCCAGGGATTGAACTCTTATGCCTCTTGCATTGGCAGGGAGGTTTTCACCACTAGCACCACCTGGTTCTTTTATATCTCTGAAAAAAGTATAGTGATCAACCTGGGGAAAAAACCACTCGTCCACAGGGAGTAGGGAAATGATCATTTACAGAGAACATATAAAGCATAAAGAGAACGACTTTTGGTCAGAATCCTTACTGCATGCTGCTGGAGCAAAAAGAGACTGAAATGAGAAGACATGCTAATTTTAACTGAATTTTTGTCCTGTCAGCAGATTTGGTTTTATCATTAGCATTAATATTATAACTTTTATTTTAATATAAAATTTTGCATTTAATAATATAAAAATTTTCAGAAATAAAATCACACAAAGAATAAGTCCACTTACTTGCCACTCGGAATAAAGCAAAATATTGTTATTTCGGTTTTGATGAAGAAAAACAGGAGTACTACAATTACATATCAATTTTGAACTTTGTATTTCAATTAAAATTACTAAGTATTAGGACTCTGCCTTAATCTCTCATAATGGATAACTGTGCCCATCTCTAACTTTGGGGAAAATGGTTCTACAGTTTAGTACCTATAACTAGGAATATTTTCCCATAACTACTTAAAATGTGTCTGGTATTTAACCTGTTCCCTTTCCCCGTTGCAGAAGAAATTTTAGTACCTACCTCATTAAGTTGTGAGGTTTAAATGTGTTGCCGATTAGAAACTGACACTTAGATGTTGTGTGTGTGTGCGCGCTTAGTTGTGTCTGACTTTTTGACCCCAGGCACTGCAGACTACCAGGCTCTTCTGTCCATGGGATTTTCCAGGCAAGAATACTGGAGTGGGTTGCCATTTCCTACTCCAGGGGATCTTTCCAACTCAGCCGCGTCTTTTGCATCTCTTTCATTGGCAGGCGAATTCTTTACCACTGCACCACCAGCTATCATTATTTTTATTAGGCAAAAGGCCTGTTACAAGCCCCTACCAACAGGCCCTGCTGCTCAGGATTCATTGCAGCTGCATCAGGATTTTCTCCATTTGGCGATAAACACTTTTTTGCGCTTTCCTCTTAAACTTGTACTTAGGTGAAGGTATGTGTCCTAGCACGCTCATCCAGTTTAACAGGTCCCCCCCCCCTTTTTTTCTCTCTTTTTGCTTTACGCTTTTCATCTCCCCTTCCTTTCCTCCTTCCTATTTCTAATTTTATTTGGGTAACTATTTCTTCTTAGATAAGTGAGAGATTATTTGAATATATTTTGGCCCAAACAGTTCAAATCTTTCTTTGTTCCTTTAGCTAAGCGAGATTTCTATTTGGATAAATGCCAACCCTCTTTATAAATGTAGGAGATGCCTAATTACTAGATTTGTCTCCCAAAACAATGGCTTTTATATAATTTTTAATTATATTCTACACAGTAATCCATGTTTTACATAGCAACCTAGGACACGCACACACAAACACACATACAAATATGTAACTGAAAGCAAAGTTTAGTGAAACAAAACTTTTCTTTTTATTTGATGTATTCTATTTTCATTCTGTTTCTTTGAAAAATGCTGGTCACAAGCCACGACTTTGATGACTTCTGGTTTTAAAAAATGGTCACAAAAAAGACTTCTAAAGTGACAGAAGGTTAAGTTCTTTGGTTATCACTCATGAAATGTTACCTTTAGACTCCATTTCTCCATACCTGAGAATATTAAGGGGAGAAAATAATTTCTTAACCCCTGTGACTTTGAAATTGCTACGAAGGTGTGGTCCCTTTTCACTCAGCCAGAATCTAGTAAAGCTGTATGTATAATAGTCATTTTAATTCTTCTTTCTCTTGTTTTATTTTTGCAAAATTGTGTGTCTGTATGTATGCTCAGTCACCCAATTGTGTCTAACTATTTGCGGCCCCATGGACTATAGCCCCTGCATTGGCAGGCGGAAGCTTCCTAGGTGGCTCCCAAGTATCTCTCCTCATAATGGAAAGTTGTGCCCATCTCAAACTTGTGGGGTAAATAGTTTCACAGTTTGCTACCTACAACTAGGAATATTTTCCCATAACCACTTAAAATGTGTCTTGTATTTAAACTGTCCCCTTTCCCCCTTTCAGGAGAAATTTTAATACCTATCTCATTAAGTCATTTTGAGGTTTAAATGTGTTAGAGATCTGACACTTAGCAAATGCTGTTTGTGTGTGTGTGTGAGTGTGTGTGCTTAGTTGTGTCCAATTCTGTGACCCCATGCACTGTAGCCTACCAGGCTCTTCTGTCCATGGGATTTTCCAGGCAAGAATATTGGAGTGGGTTGCCGTTGCCTATTCCAGGGGATCTAGAGTGACTCAGTAGCAGAATCTGCCTGCCAATGCAGGAGACGTGGGTTCAGTCCCTGGGTTGGGAAGATCCCCTGGAGAAGAAAATGGCAATCTACTCTGGTAGTCTTGCCTGGAAAATTCCATGGACAGAGGAACCTGGTGGGCTACAGTCCATGGGGTGGCAGACGAGTCGGATACAATTTAGCAACTAAACAACAACAACAAATGATGCAAAATTAACAAGAAGATAAGAAATGAAAGAGTAGGGGTTGATTGAAATGGGAAAAGCCAGACTTGTCTCCTCAGTGGCACAGATTTTTGCAGCCATTGTTTACCCAGAAAGCAGTATGTGACTTTTGGACTTCTCAGTATCCTGGATGGTTCAAATTCTGTTTTTCTTTAGCAGATTTGGTTTCTAATGAAATCAACTGAAGGCAAGAGGTTTTGTTTGATTTCATCTGGGTTAAATGGTGAAAAGTAACTAGGTGAAAGGGAATTACCATATACAAGAGCAAGTATCTCCTTTATTCCCTGAGGTTTTTTAATTAATTAATTTATTTTTTAATACAAAAAACCTTTTGTATTGGGATGTAATCAATTAGCAATGTTAGTTGCTGGTTTGAACAATCTGGCTTTAGTTGTTTTTTAAGTTTTTTTTCGCTCTGTATAAAATTCCCCCATATTACTTAGAATTCTAAGGCAAAATTCACCGGACTCTGGTTTTATAATTTTTTCTTTAAGCAGTTCTTCACTACTCTTCCTAGAGCTCCTGCTTTGCCATCCCTTGGCACTTACTGATCCTCTGCTTCTTGGAAATTCTCCTCTCTTGGTCTCGTTGGACTCCTTGGTACTGAATCACTCAGCTGAGCCTCTCCCACCTCTTAAATATTTACAAGATCTACTCTCAGCTCTTTTTTTTTTTTCTTTCCCCTTTGGCAAACTCATTCAGTCTTGGTTTTAACCATCTCCTCTGGGGATGACTCCCTCATCTACTAAAACTTGACAAAAATTTACCAAATGCCCTTCCTTTTCCAGACCTTGCCATTACCTTTCAAATTAGTTAGGCTTGGCTGCTAGTTACAGAAAACTCAACATAATAGTGGATTAATCGGTTTTTAGCTGGATTCATGGCTGCCCAAAATAAAGACTATATTTCACAGCAGCAAGTTCAGCTCAAAGCATTAAGTTCTGGCCAATGGAATGGAAATGGACTTAGTATCTGCAACCTTAGGGAACAGTCAAAGTATTAGTATTAGTTTAAAGTGTTAAGTATTAGTTTGCGGTAACTTGCATCCCCTGCCACATGACTTAGACTGTTATTTTTAGACTATTTCAGTTTTCTTTTATTAGGCCAATATGACAAATCAAAAGCACTTTCTTTCAGAATTTCCACATCATTTTCTCTGTACCTTTATTATAGCACTCATCTCAGTATGCTGTTGTGTTGTGTACACTGTTGTCCCTAGGATGTCTTAAACTCCTTTCACTATACAGAGAAGATGTGAGTAATATTTTAAAATTGATGGTGTTGATTCTAAGTGGTCAAAGTTACAGAAAAATGCAGGAAAACACTTTTATTTTCTGAAGTTTATGTGTTTAATCACCTCAGGGCTTACTTCACAGTAGACATATATTATTTCTTAAATTAGTGAAAATTTAACAATAAGTATCTAGGATTTTTCTACAACATGTATATGTTTAATTTTTCATTGTTAGAAAAGAAAAAAATAAACTCTGAGATGGTAGAAATTTGATTGTGACTAATGCTACATGTAATTTTTTTTCCCCTTTTAGTATAAAAGTTGCCCATGGAATAAAAGAGAGTCTGCAGAAAGCTATAACAGATGATACAGTTAAAGCCATTGTGATTTGTGGAGCAGATGGCATCTTCTGTGCAGGTAATGTGTCCAACCCTTTCCCACTCTCTCTGACATCTTACACAGACTGAGATCAGTGCTGCATTACCTGTACCCATGGGCAACCTATAGTATAGGTGATGAATAGGGGAGGAAGAAGAAACATTATGGAGAAGGAGACAAAGAGTCACAGGAGAGACCCAGAGAAGATGCTGACTTTAATCTCTTTTATATTGGACTGGTCCTTTGGAGGACATTTAGTTCCAGGATTGATAGCTATTATACCTGCTAGTATACACCAACCAGTCCATCCTAAAGGAGATCAGTCCTGGGTGTTCATTGGAGGGACTGATGTTGAAGCTGAAACTCCAATACTTTGGCCACCTGATGCGAAGAGCTGACTCGTTGGAAAAGACCTTGATGCTGGGAAAGATTGAGGGCAGGAGGAGAAGGGGATGACAGAGGATGAGATGGCTGAATGGCATCACCGACTCAATGGACAGGGGTTTGGGTGGACTCCGGGAGTTGGTGATGGACAGGGTGACCTGGCGTGCTGTGGTTCATGGGATCGCAAAGAGTCAGGCACGACTGAGCGACTGAACTGAACTGATACACCTAGGGCTACCCTCATAGCTCAGTTGTTAAGAATCTGCCTGCAATGCAGGAGACCCCGATTCGATTCCTCAGTCAGAATGATCCGCTGGAGAAGGGATAGGCTACCCACTCCAGTATTCTTGGGCTTCCTTTGTGGCTCAGCTGGTGAAGAATCCGCCTGCAATGCAGGAGACCTGGGTTCAATCCCTAGAGTGGGAAGATCCCCTGGAGAAGGGAAAGGCTACCTACTCCAGTATTCTGGCCTGGAGAATTCCATGGACTATACATGCAGTCCGTGGGGTCACAAAAAATCGAACACAACTGAGCGACTTTCACTTTCACTTATCACTTCAGTATACACCTACTGGTACAAACCTGTTCTGCATATGTCTCTACCCTATGTGAGGTTGGGGAATTTCCTTAAATCTCCTGAAATCCAATTTTTCTGTTTATAAAATGGATACCATAATATGTATACCTTAACAGAGTTTGGTGAGGTTAAAAGAGGTAACACATCTGAAAGCCCCTAGAGCAGTACCCCTAGAGCAGTACCAGGAGAAGGCGAGGGCACCCCACTCCAGTACTCTTGCCTGGAAAATCCCATGGATGGAGGAGCCTGGTAGGCTGTAGTCCATGGGGTCGCTAGAGTCGGACACAACTGAGCTACTTCACTTTCACTTTTCACTTTCATGCATTGGAGAAGAAAATGGCAACCCACTCCAGTGTTCTTGCCTGGAGAATCTGAGGGACAGGGGAGCCTGGTGGGCTGCCGTCTATGGGGTTGCACAGAGTTGGACACGACTGAAGCGACTTAGCAGCAGCAGCAGCAGCAGCAGCAGCAGCAGCAGCAGCAGCAGAGCAGTACCTGGATGAAGAAGATGTTCTATAAATGTTATCTTTTATTTCACACAGTCTTGAAATGGAGTTCATTTTTTTTCTGTCACCCATCTCAGTGATCATGCACTCTTAATTATCCTGTGAAGAGGTGGGATGGAGGACAGAGAAATGACGATGAAGTTTTTAGAATAGGCCATCGGCCTCCTGTAATTTAATTTTGTGTGCTTCGCAGTGTCTTGGTGAATACAAGGATCAAACCAAAAAGTTTGCCATAAATGATGATTTTTAAAATTTTACTATCAGCATTCAACTGAAATACAGTTCACTTATCCTACACTTTATGTAGAAATTACCACTGATTTTCAACAGAGATCAAGCCCTGAGCCTTTGGAGTGGGAGCACTGACTCCAAGACCCTAGACTACCAGAGAACTAATCCTCAGTTCAGTTCAGTTCAGTCTCTCATTCGTGTCTGACTCTTTGTGACCCCATGAATTGCAGCACACCAGGCACCCCTGTCCATCACCAACTCCCGGAGTTCACTCAAACTCATGTCCATCGGGTCAGTCATGCCATCCAGCCATCTCATCCTCTGTCGTCCCCTACTCCTCCTGCCCCCAATCCCTCCCAGCATCAGAGTCTTTTCCAATGAGTCAACTCTTCGCATGAGGTGGCCAAAGTACTGGAGTTTCAGCTTTAGCATCATTCCTTCCAAAGAAGACCCAGGACTGATCTGCTTTAGGAAGGACTGGCTGGATCTCCTTGCAGTCCAAGGGACTCTCAAGAGTCTTCCCCAACACCACATTTCAAAAGCATCAATTCTTCGGCGCTCAGCTTTCTTCACAGTCCAACTCTCACATCCATACATGACCACTGGAAAAACAATAGCCTTGACTAGGTGGATGTTTGTTGGCAAAGTAATGTCCCTGCTTTTTAATATGCTATCTAGGTTGGTCATAACTTTCCTTCCAAGAAGTAAGTGTCTTTTAATTTCATGGCTACAATCACCATTTGCAGTGAATAGGGAGTATCAAATAGTGAGAACTCACAAAAAGGAAACCACTTGAATACAAGACCTGGCATCACCCAACCACCAGTAGCACCCTGTGCAGGACGCATCTAAACAACAAACAAAACAAAAGTACAGGATTACCACCTCACTCAGCCTTGCTCATCAAAGGAAAAAGAAACAAAGAAACAAAATCTCAGCACAAATCTCCTGTGAAAAGAAGAGAGGTGAAAAGCAAAGGAGAAAAGGAAAGATATAAGCATCTGAATGCAGAGTTCCAAAGAGTAGCAAGAAGAGATAAGAAAGCCTTCTTCAGTGATCAGTGCAAAGAAATAGAGGAAAAGAACAGAATGGGAAGGACTAGAGATCTCTTCAAGAAAATTAGAGATACCAAGGGAGCATGTCATGCAAAGATGGACTTGAAAAAGGACAAATATGGTATGGACCTAACAGAAGCAGAAGATATTAAGAAGAGGTGGCAAGAATACAAGGAAGAACTATACAAAAAAGATCTTCATGACTCAGATAATCATGATGATGTGATCACTAATCTGGAGCCAGACATCTTGGAATGTGAAGCCAAGTGGGCCTTAGAAAGCATCACTATGAACAAAGCTAGTGGAGGTGATGGAATTCCAGTTGAGCTATTTCAAATCCTGAAAGATGATGCTGTGAAAGTGCTGCACTCAATATGCCAGCAAATTTGGAAAACTCAGCAGTGGCCACAGGACTGGAAAAGGTCAGTTTTCATTCCAATCCCAAAGAAAGGCAATGCCAAAGAATGCTCAAACTACTGCACGATTGCACTCATCTCATATGCTAGTAAAGTAATGCTCAAAATTCTCCAAGCCAGGCTTCAGCAATATGTGAACTGTGAACTTCCAGATGTTCAAGCTGGTTTTAGAAAAGGCAGAGGAACCAGAGATCAAATTGCCAACAACCGCTGGATCATGGAAAAAGCAAGAGAGTTCCAGAAAAACATCTATTTCTGCTTGGTTGACTATGCCAAAGCCTTTGACTGTGTGCATCACAATAAACTGTGGAAAATTCTGAACGAGATGGGAATACCAGACCACCTGACCTGCCTCTTGAGAAATCTGTATGCAGGTCAGGAAGCAACAGTTAGAACTGGACATGGAACAACAGACTGGTTCCAAATAGGAAAAGGAGTGCATCAAGGCTGTATATTGTCACCCTGCTTATTTAACGTCTATGCAGAGTACATCATGAGAAACGCTGGGCTGGAAGAAGCACAAGCTGGAATCAAGATTGCTGGGAGAAATATCAATAACCTCAGATATGCAGATGACACCACCCTTATGGCAGAAAGTGAAGAGGAACCAAAAAGCCTCTTGATGAAAGTGAAAGAGGAGAGCGAAAAAGTTGGCTTAAAGCTCAACATTCAGAAAACTAAGATCATGGCATCTGGTCCCATCACTTCATGGGAAATAGATGGGGAAACAGTGGAAACAGTGTCAGTCTTTATTTTTTTGGGCTCCAAAATCACTGCAGATGGTGACTGCAGCCATGAAATTAAAAGATGCTTACTGCTTGGAAGAAAAGTTATGACCAACCTAGATAGCATATTAAAAAGCAGAGACATTACTTTGCCAACAAAGGTCCATCTAGTCAAGGCTATGGTTTTTCCAGTGGTCATGTATGGATGTGAGATTTAGACCGTGAAGAAAGCTGAGCGCTGAAGAATTGATGCTTGTGAACTGTGGTGTTGGAGAAGACTCTTGAGAGTCCCTTGGACTGCAAGGAGATCCAACCAGTCCATTCTGAAGGAGATCAGCCCTGGGATTTCTTTGGAAGGAATGATGCTAAAGCTGAAACTTCAGTACTTTGGCCACCTCATGCGAAGAGTTGACTCATTGGAAAAGACTCTGATGCTGGGAGGGATTGGGGGCAGGAGGAGAAGGGGACGACAGAGGAAGAGATGGCTGAATGGCATCGCCAACTCGATGCACATGAGTTTGAGCGAACTCTGGGAGTTGGTGATGGACAGGGAGGCCTGGCGTGCTGCGATTCATGGGGTCACAAAGAGTTGGACACAACTGAGCGACTGAACTGAACTGTATGCACATGTACAGAATCTAGAAACATGATGCTGAAGAATTTATTTGCAGGCCAACAATGGAGAAACAGACAGAGAATACACTTTTGGACGTGGGGAGAGAGGAGGAGAGGGTGAGGTGCATGGAGAGAGTAACATGGAAACTTACTTTGCCATATGTAAAATAAATAGCCAACAGGAATTTGCTGTATGTCTCAGAAAACTCTAACAGTGGCTCTGTATCAACCTAGAGGGTTAGGATGGGAATGATGATTGGAGGGAGGTTGAAGATGGAGGGAATATGTATACCTTTGTCTGATTCATGTTGGGGTTTGAGGGAAAACAAAATTCTGTGAAGCAATTATCCTTCAATAAAAAAAGAAAAAGAAAAAAAAGTTATCCGGTGAAGATGCAAACATAGTGACAAAATATGGCCAAAGTATCTGAAGTGATGATTTATTCATATTTGTGGCACATTTTCTTCTTTCCCAAATGAATATATTATACTGTTGGCAAAAGTTGCATGGATATAAAGGCCCATTTATTCTTACTGTAACCAGAGGAATTTTTTTGCTTCTTCTTCTTTTTTTAACCAGAGGAGCTTAATGTATATCAGTAGTAGTGTAAGAAGAAATAGATGTTGAAATAGTGACAAGAAATATTTAAAGTTTAATAATTACCATTTAGTTTACCTGCTATGAACCAGTACTGTGTGACTTATTTATTTATTAACAATGGAAATAGTAATATTTTTACATACTTAAAATTTTAATCCTCAGTTGTTCAGTTGCTCAGTTGTGTTCTATTCTTTGTGACCTCATGAATTGCAGCACACCAGGCTTACCTGTCCTTCACTATCTCCTGGAGTTTACTCAAATTCATGTCCATTGAGTCGGTGATATTAATCCTCAGTAAATCCTACAATTTTCATCTACTGATGACAAGGCTGAACCTAAGATAGATTTAAAAATGTGCCAGACTTTTCAGTTCAGTTGAGTTCAGTTCAGTCGCTCAGTTGTGTCCGGCTCTTTGCGACTCCATGAATCGCAGCACGCTAGGCCTCCCTGTCCATCACCAGCTCCCGGAGTTCACTCAGACTCGCATCCATTGAGTCAGTGATGCCATCCAGCCATCTCATCCTGTGTCATCCCCTTCTTCTCCTGCCCCCAATCCCTCCCAGAATCAGTCTTTTCCAATGAGTCAACTCTTCGCATGAGGTGGCCAAAGTACTGGAGTTTCAACTTTAGCATCATTCCTTCCAAAGAAATCCCAGGGTTGATCTCCTTCAGAATGGACTGGTTGGATCTCCTTGCAGTCCAAGGGACTCTCAAGAGTCTTCTCCAACACCACATTTCAAAAGCATCAATTCTTCTGCGCTCAGCCTTCTTCACAGTCCAACTCTCACTTTTACTAGCTATTAAATAGCTGATTCAGCTGTCTGAAAACTTAAGGTTGGTAGTCCAAGATGGTGACTTTGAGGCATGGAATAAAAGATCAGAATTATGAAAAATCAGAACTGATATTTCTTGTAAAAAAAAAAGGAGGTAGGAGAGAATGTAGGAAAGTTCAGAAGCAGAAAAAATAACTGTCCTAGAAAAGCATTGGGATTATCAGGCTTGACTTAATGGACTTAGGTAGAACAATGTACCCAACAACTGGAAAATATATATGCTCCAATCTGCCACATTTACAAAAATTGATCAGGTACTGGACCATGAAAGCTTATCTCAGTAAATTTCATTTAGGCTGTGTTCTCTGACAACAATACGATCAAGCTAGAAATCAATAGCAAAAATATAACTAAAGATTCTCATGTGTTTGGAAAATAAATTCATTTCTTAATAACCTTTTAGTCAAAGCAGAAATCATGATGCAATTTAGAATACATTTTGACATGAATAATAATAAAAACATAAAACTTGAGGCATAAGCCAAAGCATAGTTTAGCAGGAAATTTATAGCCTTAAAGGTATAAGTCAGAAAAAAAAAAAGGCTGAAACATATTGTGTTAAGTGTCTCTATCAAGGGACTGACAAAACAAGCAATAAAACAGATCCAATGAAGTAGAAGGAGGGAAATGATGGAGGGGAAATTACTAAAATAGAAAACAAATGTGAATCATGAGAACAATAATGTCAAAGGTTCTTTGATTAGTAATAACAATAAAATTGATAAAGCTTCAGAGAGACTTGAGAAAAAGAGAGAAGGTACAAACACTACGTATAAAGAATGACAAAAGGGATAGCACTACAGATGCTCTAGCCATTAAAGAAGATAATATGAACAAGTGGAAAATAGAGCTTACAAAATTGACTCAAGGAGAAATAGAAAACCATTAAAGAAATTGAATCAGTAGTCCAAAATTTCACACGGTAAAGTCAAGTCCCAAATGACTTCATTGGTAATCTCTAATTGAAAAGTCAAGAGAAATATTATTCTAATTTTACACAAACAGAGGATAAAAATAAGAGGGAACACTTTCTAAATTAGTTTCCTGGGGCTTCTGTAACAAATGAGCACAAACTAGTGACTTACAATGACAGAAATTTATTCTCTCGGCATTCCAAGGCTTAAAGTTCAAAATCAAGATATTTGCAAGGCCATTCTTTTGTTGTTGTTGTTGAGTGGCTAAGTCATGTCTGACTCTTTGCAACACCGTGGACTGCAGCATGCCAAGCTTCCCTGTCCTTCACCATCTCCCAGAGTTTGCTCAAATTCATGTCCATTGTGTAGGTGATGCCATGCAATCATCTCATCCTCTGTCATCCCCTTCTCCTCCTATACTCAATCTTTCCCAGCATCAAAGTCTTTTCCAGTGAGTCTGCTCTTTGCATCAGTTGACCAAAGTATAGTACTGGAGCGTCAGTTTCAGCATCAGTCCTTCCAATGAATAGTCAGCATTGATTTCCTTTACGATTGACTGGTTTGATCTCCTTGCTGTCCAAGGGGCTCTCAAGAGTCTTCTCCAGCACCACAGTCTGAAAACATCAATTCTTTGGTGCTCAGCCTTCCTTATGGTCCTACTCTCATCTCTGTGCATGACTACTGGAAAAACCATGGCTTTGACTATGTAGACCTTTGTCAGCAAAGTGATGTTTCTGCTTTTAATACACTGTCTAGGTTTGTCATAACTTTTCTCCCAAGGCACAAGCATCTTCAGTTCCAAGGAGGAAGCCATTTCATGGCTGCAGTCACTGTCTGCAGTGATTTTGGAGCCCAAGAAAATAAAGTCTGTCACTGTTTCTATTTTTCCCCCATCTATTTGCCATGAAGTGATGGGACCAGATGCCATGATCTTAGTTTTCCGAATGTTGAGTTTTAAGCCAGCTTTTCACTCTTTTTCTTTCACCTTCATCAAGAGGCTGTTTAGTTCCTCTTTGCTTTCTGCCATTAGTGTGGTATCATCTGTGTATCTGAGGTTATTAGTATTTCTCCTGCCAATCTGGATTCTAGCTTGTGCTTAATCCAGCCAGGCATTTCACTTGATGTACTCTGTGTAGAAGTTAAATAAGCAGGGTGACAATATACAGCCTTAATTATCTATTTTTGGCTGTGCTAGGTCTTCACTGCTGCCTGGGCTTTTCTCTAGCTGTGGTTAGAGGAGGCTACTTTCTAGGTGCAGTACGCAGGCTTATTGCGGTGGCTTCTCTTGTAGAGAACGGGCTCTAGGGCACATGGGCTTCAGTAGTTCTAGCTCTGGGGCTCTGGAGCACAGGCTCAATAGTTGTGGCACCCAGGCTTAGTTGCTCTGTGTCATTTGGGAGAACCCATGTCTCCTGCACTGGAAGGCAGATTCTTTACCACTTAGCCAACAGGGAAGCCCTGCAAGGCCATTCTTTCTCCAAAGGCTCTAGGGAAGCCTCCTTCCTTGCCTCCTCTAGGTCCCTGGTGGCTAGCAATCCTTAGTATTCCTTGGCTTATTGCTTCATCGCTCCTATCTCTGCCTCTGTCTTCCTTTGGCTTTCTCCTCTGTTTCAATATTTTCCTGATCTTACACAGACCCATCCTAATCTGGTATGACCTCTTCTTTACCTGATTATATCTGCAAAGACTATTTCCAAATAAGATCATATCCATGGGTTCCAGGTAGACACTATTCAGTCCAACTCATCTCCCAACTCATTCTGTGAGGCTACTTAAGATCACAAAGTAATTTACATATATGCATCTGGAAAAAACAAACTTCACCAAAATATTACATTGTTATCTCTGTGTAGTGATATTTGGGGTAATATTTATGTCCTTTATAATCTTGTGTATTTTTCAAAATTTCTATAGTGGATATGTTTAGTTGCTTGTTGGGATCCTTTAATGGACTGGAACCTGGTGGTCCAGAGTCGACGATAAGAAAGTGAAAGAGAGAAAGAGGCTGATATTCCCTGGTTTATGCAGAAAACCAATAAAGCCCTTGACACAGGACTTGCATCGCTCACAAAGACACCAGGCATCCTCTCGAGGCGGTGAAGGCACAGGGCACCTTCTCGAGAGGGTCTTAGAAGCCTGGGCAGGAGAGTGAGCACAACGGGTTTCTATGCTCCAGAGAACTAGCCAGGGAGAGACAGTGAGAGAGAGAGAGAAAGAAGGACAGACATGGGGACCCAAGCTCTGATGGAGCAAAGGTGCGTTAATGATCTTTCTGTGAGTATATACAGGCTGTTGTACAAGACATTTCTTTCGACAATGATAAAGATCAGAAAACCAAACGTACAACAACCGTTACCAAGGGAACAAGGGATTAATAATGGTCACAAGGTCAGGAGACAACCCATATCTCAAGAAAGAGCATGGAGACTAAGCAGTTTTGTCGTAAAGAGAATGTTTACTAAAGGAGATTCAAGCCTGTCTCACATAATGACCTCAGTTCCTGGGAGCAGCATGCTGTTCCATTTTGATAAGGAACAAAGGACTTATGAGAAACAGCTCGTAGGAATCCTCCTGTTAAACACTCCCTAACAATTCCCCCTTATTTATTTAAAATTTGTAAAAAGAATTCTGACCAGTAGAGTTTGTTTAGTTTTAACAATCTTTGCATGAAGGCAATGGTAGATGACAAATATAATTGTCAAGACAATCACCAAAATTACAGTTCCAGACCCGATGCTGTGAGTAATGTTTTAAAACCATCTGCGTGGGTCTAGCCCAGATAATTGATCAGCTAGTTGTTCAGCTAAAGTTTTCAAATTAGTGGAAGAGAACAGACTTTTAGGAAAGGCTTCAAAAATTTCTTTTTGTAATAATTGTACATTCAGAGAGGCATTATGATGTATGTTTTGTTAATGAAATTTGATTTGCTCCCAGTTGTAGGCACTATTATTGAAATGAACGGAAGTAACACAAAATTTAGTAGAATTCCAATCACATTTTAGCATCACCTGTTTTTGTACATCTGTTAATTGATCTCCAATCCATCTGATAGCTGTTTTTAGTTCCTGTATTTCATCTTGAATATCCTCATCTATCTGAGCCTGAGTGGCCCACATAGTATGAGCATCTTTAGTCCAATTTTGGATAAAATTATGTGTTTGAGTTGAGGTTTGTAAAGTAATGCCAGTGATGGCAGCACTGGTGCAAACAGCTATTAATCCCAAAATGAATTGTTTAGATCACCAGAGCAATTTATTAAGTAACTGGGAAGCAAGTCCCGCCATGGGACCTTCTTCCCAGGGCCGCTGGAGATTTATTGGTAACCACAGATTATGTTGAGATCGAAGAATCAAAAGGGAGTCATTTCTCAAGGAAATAGAGGAGTTAAGTATATAATTTACAATTTATGCAAGTTACAGAATGTAGAGTCTTATTGAATTGTAAATTTCCTATAGCTATAACAAAAGGAAGTGGGATGCAAGCTTGTATGAAATATGATTGATTATAATGAAAGAAATAGTTTCTATGACTACGATTGGTCCCTGTGAAATGTCCAGTCCAAGTCCTAAGTTCTTTGGTGTTCACACCAAGTTTTCAGATGTCCCATTGTTTAGGCCCAATCTGTTTATCAAGGACGATTCAAGGACGAGGGGGGCCATTCCACCGTCAAGCCACCCAAGAAGTCCTTTGTCATGGTAATGCTCCATTGTAGTAGTAGTAACCTTCTATGCTACTGGAGTAACATAATCACACACCGTGCTGTTAATGTCATCTGAGCAGTTAGATAACCACATACCATGGGGTCCCCAGTCGACAATTGTATGATTAGCCATAAACATTAATTTTCCTGACTTGGCCTGACATTTGTCCCAATGAACAGAAATATATTTAAAGTTCTTATTAGTAAACCCTTTGCATAGTGTTCTTTGTTCTTTCCTTAACTCTTTCCCTAAAGTTTCAGTAGCCTAAACATGGTTCACGAACAAAGAAAGGGCAGTAAATAATCCAAGCAGCGTCTGAAAGTCCTCTTTTGGAGGCAGGACAAAAGCCCATGTTTGTCGACTAACATTAATATACAATTTTGTTGGGCCCATGCATAAAGGAAGGATTTTATACCCTAGAGAAATGTTAATTAGTTTTCTTTCTTTCTTTCTCAGGATGAGGGGGACCCTCCAAGTTCCAAGGAGGGCCCATATGTGTTGAGTCATTAGTGGATACAATTGGTCTTATCTCTGTCCATTTTATAACCTACAATAAAAAGGGGGGTTAGGTATATAAGCCCAATAAGTGTGATCAATCAAGTCAGCCTGAGCAAGGGAAGCAAAAGCAAGCAAAGCAAGCACGACGAAAAAAGAAAAAACATATCTTAAGGATTCTGAGGCATTCCCTGTTGAGAAATCAGATTTTCAGCTCGATTAGTAAGGATTTTTATCTGTCCCCCAGTAGGGAGATCATAAGGTTGATGACATCAAGTGTGTTGTTTTTGGAAATTTTTAAAGCTGCTATGGCTTGTACTGGTATTTCTTCCTCCTGGGGTTTTTGTTGTTTCGTCTCTAGTTTGAATGTTGGGGGCCCCTTTAGGCTGAATCTTCCAAAGAGGAAGCTAAATGAGTTCGTTGAATCCATCTGGAGAAATAGAAGCATACCCTTTTCCCTGTAAGATTAGTTTCTTAGATTTCCATTGATTAGTTAACCTGTCTTGATACCAAATGGGCAAAGGAAGGGAGGTGTTCTTCAATGTCTCGAAATGTTTTTCTGCTTTGGTCAAAATATCTCTTTGTGGTAAGTTTAAAAAATTTAAAACAAATAAAGCTTTATTAACAATAGTTATAGAAAGAAAGGAAATCGATAATGATGAAAACATTCCTAGGAAATATTTCAGTCCAAAAAAAAAAAAAATCATCTAGAGATCTGTTTGGGGACTGGTATTTGGCTGTGGTTTTGAATTAATGGGTTGATTTCCTCCTCATTCAGTACATACATTTTTCCTGATATAAAAAGAAATAGGATCTGACTATGTTTTAAGTGGTTTGTGTTATTTGGGGCAAAGGATTGGGAGCAAACACTCAAACATTTTTTCCTAAGTGAAATTATTGAAAAGCTGATGCAGAACAACTTGATAAATGAAATGCTGCTCACATCCAAATACCTGACTTTGTCCCCGGAAAAAAAACGCAGCCTGGCAGCTGCTGAATCTCTCTGTTCAGTGTGTTAAGGAAGATGATTAAACTTTCAAGACAGACCTGAAAAGAAGGTGAATATTTTGCACTTTTGATACTCTTAGAAACAAATAACTTATTTGGCAAATGGTGCCTTTTTTATGTTGTTTTTGTTTTGTATTGTGAAATAGGCACTGAAGTTAATGTTATTTTGTTTTAAGAATCTTACAGACTGGAAACAGAAATAAAGCTATATTAACAATAGTTATAGGCTTAAAAGAATATATTGCATTAGAATCTAGTAAAGTTTGCTCTGGATAAGGAAGATAAAAGTGTTTTTGTGCATGTCCCCTTATTTAACATTTTATTTGTAGTTTTACTGTGTAATGTGTTTGTTTATGTCTTGTATTTGTGGAGTATAAGGAATGTTTGTAATCTGCTGGATAGAGAATGAACGTGAAAATTGTTTGACTTGTTTATAAATATAGGCAGGGCCATTGTCTGTTTTTGTAGAATTGGGTGTTCTCATTATTGTAAAGGAAGCTGTCAGGTGGGCTAGAACATGCCGTGTAGTTTCGCCTCAAGGAGGTGTGGCCCCTATGGAAGAACTGGCATCGATGGGGGCACGTGAGAAGGAAGAGGAAGGGGCTTCAGGGCAGCGAGTTACATCCGTTTGCCGTAACATTTTCTTCCATTTGTCATAAACCCTTTTCATATTTTTGTATTCATCATTTTATTTGCCATTTGTTGTATCTTTTTATTAAAAGCATATATCTTACTTTTCTTTAGCAACTGTGAAGTGTCTTGTAGATTAGCATTTTATAGATTGGTGAAAATATTCATTATATCATATTATCAGTTCAGTTCAGTCGCTCAGTCGTGTCCGACTCTTTGCAACCCCATGAATCGCAGCACGCCAGGCCTCCCTGTCCATCACCAACTCCCGGAGTTCACTCAGACTCGCGTCCATCGAGTCCGTGATGCCATCCAGCCATCTCATCCTCGGTCGTCCTCTTCTCCTCCTGCCCCCAATGCCTCCCAGCATCAGAGTCTTTTCCAATGAGTCAACTCTTTGCATGAGGTGGCCAAAGTACTGGAGTTTCAGCTTCAGCATCAGTCCTTCCAAAGAAATCCCAGGGCTGATCTCTTTCAGAATGGACTGGTTGGATCTCCTTGCAGTCCAAGGGACTCTCAAGAGTCTTCAACACCACAGTTCAGAAGCATTAATTCTTCAGTGCTCAGCTTTCTTCACTGTCCAAATCTCACATCCATACATGACCACTGGAAAAACCATAGCCTTGACTAGACGGACCTTTGTTGGCAAAGTAATGTCTCTGCTTTTGAATATGCTATCTAGGTTAGTCATAACTTTCCTTCCAAGGAGTAAGCATCTTTTAATTTCATGGCTGCATTCACCATCTGCAGTGATTTTGGAGTCCAGAAAAATAAAGTCTGACACTGTTTCCACTGTTTCCCCATCTATTTCCCATGAAGTGATGGGACCAGATGCCATGATTAGGCATAATAAAAGCATTACATAATGTTGATGATTTAAGACATGTCTTAATTAAATTAGTGAAAATTACATTTAAATTATATATTTAAATTATATTTATATTTAAACATTATATTTAATATTGAATATTTTTCAGTTCATGTGAAGTTGAATTTAAATAGGCCTTATTAACCTCATATTATCCAAAAACAAAGACATATATTGAGACATATATAATTTTAGATAGATAGGCATAGTTTTTTGCTTGAAATTAAAAAAAAATTTTTTTTTTTTTTAGTTCCACCAACTTGTTTATGGCTGGAGTCCTAGATAGAGTGGGCTGTGTATCCCAAGGTCATGATAAGAATTAACTTTAGGTTTTTTCTTAGGCCTGTTTTTGTTTCCCAGGCAGAATTGGAGCTCCAAAAAAAGTATTTTAACAAGTTAACCTTTCCCTAACTGCATGTGTAAGAAGAACCAGTTTTGCAATTTCAAAAAAGATTTTATTTTAATCAGTTTTCTCTGGAGTCTAAAGAATATCATGGCCATTCAGTGTCAAAAATATCATTTCTCCTTTTTGTAGTTACAGTATATTATTAATAATATATGCATGAGGGAATTGCTGTTACATTGGGTGTAAAGCCTTGGCTACAAAATTTTGACAAATAGTGGGACTGTTAAGCATATCTTGAGGTAACATAGTCCATTGAAATCTTTTATGAGGCCTGATATGATTAGGATAAGGGAGAGAGAAAGTGAATCTCTCCCAGTCTAAAGGGTGTAAAGGTATATATAAAAAGCAATCTTGTAAATCAATAATAATAATGTGCCAACTTTGAGGAACAGTAATAGGTGATGGGATCCCTGGTTGTAATGCACCCATAGGTTTCATAGATGCATTAACTTTTCTAAGGTCTGTTAAGAGACGCCATTTGTTAGATTTCTTTTTTACAACAAAAATAAGAGCGTTCTAAGGAGAGTAAGATTCCTCAGTCAGTCAGTTCAGTCAGCTGAACTCAGTCGTGTCTGACTCTTTGCAACCCCATGAATTACAGCATGCCAGGCCTCCCTGTCCATCACCAACTCCCAGAGTTCACTCAAACTCACGTCCATTGAGTCAGTGATGCCATCCAGCCATCTCATCCTCTGTCGTCCCCTTCTCCTCCTGCCCCCAACCCCTTCCAGCATCAGAGTCTTTTCCAATGAGTCAATTCTTTGCATGAGGTGGCCAAAGTATTGGAGTTTCAGCTTCAGCATCAGTCCTTCCAAAGAACACCCAGGACTCTCCCTTAGAATGGACTGGTTGGATCTCCTTGCAGTTCAAGGGACTATCAAGAGTCTTCTCCAACACCACAGTTCACAAGCATCAATTCTTCGGCACTCAGCTTTCTTCACAGTCCAACTCTCACATCCATACATGACCACAGGAAAAACCATAGCCTTGACTAAACAGATCTTTGTTGGCAGAGTAATGTCTCTGCTTTTGAATATGCTATCTAGGTTGGTCATAACTTTCCTTCCAAGGAGTAAGCCTCTTTTAATTTCATGGCTGCAATCACCATCTGCAGTGGTTTTGGAGCCCAGAAAAATAAAGTCTGACACTGTCTCCACTGTTTCCCCATCTATTTTCCATGAAGTGATGGGACCAGATGCCATGATCTTCGTTTTATGAATGTTGAGCTTTAAGCCAACTTTTTCACTCTCCTATTTCACTTTCATCAGGAGGCTTTTTGGTTCCTCTTCACTTTCTGCCGTAAGAGTGGTGTCATCTGCATACTGAGGTTATTGATATTTCTCCCGGCAATCTTGATTCCAGCTTGTACTTCTTCCAGCCCAGCCTTCTTCATGATGTACTCTGCATATAAGTTAAATAATATTCCTCAATATGTTTTAATTCTAATTGTGTGTCTCTAAGTTCTTCAGTAGGCTGTAATTTATGTTTCATAAGGGGCCATTTCTCTGTCCAAATAGGCTCGTCATTCTTCCAAGTTATTTTAATAATTGCTTTGTTTGTTAAATGAGCAGTGGCCCTTAGGAAAAATGTAGAAGGTACATCTGAGTTTACCATAGAATCTGAGATGACATCATAATTTGAATCTCTCCTTTATAACTGAATCAATTATTCCAGGATGAACAGTAATTCCTTTAGAAGTCAAACTAGATTGGCCAAGTAAAAGACCGAAGGTTTGTGAGGGCAGAGGTCCAAAAAGACCGGAAGGTACTCTAGAAGGACCTGCTTGAGGGTAAAGGAAAAAATCATTTAGGGCTGGTATATTGATGGCAGTACTGCCGGATGTTGAGGGTTTGAGGGAAAAGATAGAATTTGCCCCTGGTTTTTGTTGTACGGGACCTGGGAGGTCCCCTGTTTGGAGTTTCCTGGAATAGGTTTTCCTTCAATGTCAAATTTAGATTTATTATCCTTAGCCCTATGCATTCCTCTGTGGCAGCAAGGGCAGATTCTTGGAGGGGTTTTTTTTATTAGTCTTCTTAGGGCAGTCCCTTTTAAATAGTTTTTATCTCCACATGCAAAGCATCGTTCATTTCTCTTTCTAAAGACAGCAGCCATTGTCTCAGCTAGCATTTGCATCTTTTGAGTTTCTGATCCTAGATTGGGCCAATCCTCCAAATAATCAATAATAGTCCCAGTCTCATGAATTGGAGCAATAGCTCTTTGATATTTTTGATTTGCATTCTCATAAGCAAGTAATTTCTCTAGCTGTTTCTTAGTTTTTTCTCCAATTACAGTACAGGAAATAGCAGTTTCTAATCTAGCTAAAAATCAGCAAAATTTTCGCTGGTCCTTGTAATATTTTAGTGTAGCTACCTGTAGGCTCTCTTTGAGGAGTAATTCGATCCCAAGCTTTAAGGGCTACTGTTTTTAATTGTTCATGCAATAACGGAGAGCATTGTGTTTGAGCTTCTATGGTATCAAACTGTCTGGTGCCAGTTAGCATTTCAAAAATAATTTGGTTTTGGGGAGTGCCAGCTCGAGTATTCTTGTTAGCATGATCTCTGGCTATATCATGAAATCACATTGTCCATTGAAGATATTCTCCTGGTTTAAGGAGAGCTTTTATTAAAATTCGCCAATCATAGAGAATAAAGTTTCCAATAGAAGATGCTACAACATTTGGAAGTTCTTTAGTAAAAGGCAAATGTGGGCCATACATAGTTATAGCCTTTTTCATTTGTTGCATGTAAAAAAGATTAATATTGTCATATTGAGGTATTATGTGCCCTTGAGCATCAGGATTTCTTAAAATTAGAAAGACAGAGAAACCATTGGCATCAGAAATTTGTAATTGCAAAGCCATTAATTTAGAGAGCCTCTTTGCAGAGAAGAGAGAGTAAGTGCTGATTTTCTGCAAATATGAGTCTGTGCCAAGGATTTATCATTATTGTCCAGAAGAGCATTGCCAGTTTGGGTATCAAAAGCCATCTTAGAAGAGTCATTATTAGCATCATTAGGTTCTAACAAAGTAGAGACTTCTGGATTCATGCCTGCTGGCAGAGGATGAGCATTTGGAGTAGCTGGGGCAGGACTAGTAGGAAAATTTTGAAATATTCTGTGTTGTTCTAATTGGGCCTTTTGTAAAATTTCATCATCTAATTCATATTCAAGCAATAAGTGTTCTGTCTGTTGTCGAATATCATGAGGGGTAAAATTTGCCTTGAAATGGCAGAATTACAGCTTTAATGAGAGCCCATAGGAACCAGAAATCAATTGGAATATTTTTTTCCCTGCTTGGTGGCTCATTCAACATTTTCTTTGACCCATTGCCAAATTTCTAAATCAAAACTGCCTTCATCGGGGAACCAGGGATTATGTTCGACTACTGTTTGAAGGCAAACCTCTATTCATTGGTGTGAAACCAGAAGTCCCTGAACTTTAAACAAATGGTGAAGTAAAGTAGAGAAATGATGGGGCTTTCCAGCCTTTTGACCCATGTCTAGTACTTACCGACCTCAATAGGGCCTGACCTCAATAAGCCTGGAGTCACTCCATCTGAAATGCCACGTATACCAGAGTCCTTGTTCTGGACACCACTTGTTGGGGTCCTTTAATGGACCGGAACCTGGTGGTCTGGAGTCCACGATAAGAAAGTGAAAAAGAGAAAGAGGCTGATATTCCCTTTTTTATGCAGAGAACCAATAAAGCCCTTGACACAGGGCTTGCATTGCTCACGAAGGCACTAGGCGCTCTCTCGAGGAGGTGAAGGCACAGGGCGCCTTCTTGAGAGAGTCTTAGAAGCCCAGGCAGGAGAGTGAGCACAACAGATTTCTACGCTCCAGAGAATTAGCCAGAGAGAGAGAGAGAAAGAAAGACACGGGGACCCAAGCTCTGATGGAGCAAAGGTGCTTTAATGATCTTTCTGTGAGCGTATATAGGCTGTTGTATAAGAAGTTTTTTTCGACAATGATAAAGATCAGAAAACCAAATGTACAGCAACTGTTACCAAGGGAACAAGGGATTAATAATGGTCACAAGGTCAGGAGACAACCCATATCTCAAGAAAGGGGATGGAGTCTAAGCAGTTTTGTCGTAAAGAGAATGTTTACTAAAGGAGATTCAAGCCTGTCTCACATAATGACCTCAGTTCCTGGGAGCAGCGTGCCATTCCATTTTGATAAGGAACAAAGGACTTATGAGAAACAGCACGTAGGAATCCTCCTGTTAAATATTCCCTGACAGTTGCTCAGTTGTGGTCCGATTCTTTGCAACTCCATAGACTGTAGCCAGCTAGGCTCCTTCTGTCCATGGGATTTCCCAGACAAGAATACCAGAGTGGGTTGCCATTACCTTCTCCAAGGGATCTTCCTGATCCAGGGATCCAACCTGCATCTCCTGTGTCTCCTGCACTGCAGGCAGAATTTTTACTTGTTGAATCATAGGGGAAGTCGCTTTATAATGAGTATTATTTTCGTAACTAAGAAAACCAGTAAATGTTACTTTCATTGATTGCAAAAGAGTCTATCAGAAAAACATAATTCTAAGCTGGTCGATCAACATATAACTCACAAATCTGTGCATTTTACGAGGTTTTATATTGTAATAACTGACACCCTTAAAAAAGATACAGGTCTAAATGGCTGTGAAAAGAGTTGGTGAGCAATATCATGCCGAAAATGAGGAGGGGCTAACTCAATCTCAGAATCTTTGCTTCCTTTCTCTGAACTTTCAAATTTTTCTGAAGGTAGAGTTATTACTATCATATGGAAAAACAGATTTTAGATTACAGGACTTCTGATAAATATTTGATGACTTTCATATCACTCTACATTTTTCAGGCTACTTGTTGCTTTACTGCGTCTGCAGCCGAAGAATAAAGTGTTTCAGGAATCCAAAGAGATCTGAGATTCCTTAAGTGCTATCTGATAGTCTATTGTTAAATAGCAAAGCCTTCCTCAACTTTCTTTTTTCCTTTTCTCTGTGTTCTTAGGTGCTGATATTGGAGAATTCAAAGTTCATAAGAGCTTTGACATACAACTGGGAGACATAGTAGATGAAATACAGAGAAACAAGAAGCCTGTGGTGGCAGCTATCCAAAAGGTGGCTTTAGGAGGGGGACTGGAGCTGGCCCTGGGCTGTCACTATAGAATTGCCCATGCAGAGGTAAGAGAGGGGATCCATATAGGAATTTATGTAGGGAGCTTTTCTTTAAAGCAAGCATTAAATGTTGTCATAAGCATCAGAGGTGATCACTGTAAATGGTTAGCTTACTGGTTGATAACTCTCAGATATTTCTAGCACTGGTGTTCAGCTGTTATATACCAGTATAGTGGTACTGGTTGTTGAAATGTTGAATTATGTCCAATCTAGTTGATAAATAGCTGCTATCCTGAGCCTGTAACTGACCCTTCACTAACCCTTGGCCCTCCCTGTGAACCACTAGATAAAGGGGAACTCCTGTACAGTGCTATTGCCCACATCAAATTTCACTAAGCCATGCTTGTACAGTATGAAGTAAATATTTGGGCATAACTTCTGAGTATGCATGTCTATTTAAATTTTCATTTCCTATCTCAAACATTTCAGTTTTGTGGTCTCATAACTATTAGTACTTCAGGATATCACCAGATGGTCAACACCGAAATCAGACTGATTATATTCTTTGCCAAAGATGGAGAAGCTCTATACAGTCAACAAAAACAAGACCAGGAGCTGACTGTGGCTCAGATCCTGAACTCCTTATTACCAAATTCAGACTTAAATTGAAGAAAGTAGGGAAAACCGCTAGACCATTCAGGGATGACCTAAATCAAATCCCTTATGATTATACAGTGGAAGTGAGAAATAGATTTAAGGGCCTAGATCTGATAGATAGAGTGCCTGATGAATTATGGAATGAGGTTCATGACATTGTACAGGAGACAGGGATCAAGACCATCCCCATGGAAAAGAAATGCAAAAAAGCAAAATGGCTGTCTGGAGAGGCCTTACAAATAGCTGTGAAAAGAAGAGAGGTGAAAAGCAAAGGAGAAAAGGAAAGATATAAGCATCTGAATGCAGAGTTCCAAAGAATAGCAAGAAGAGATAAGAAAGCCTTCTTCAGTGATCAATGCAAAGAAATAGAGGAAAAGAACAGAATGGGAAAGACTAGAGATCTCTTCAAGAAAATTAGAGATACCAAGGGAACATTTCATGCAAAGATGGGCTTGATAAAGGACAGAAATAGTATGGACCTAACAGAAGCAGAAGATATTAAGAAGAGGTGGCAAGAATACAAGGAAGAACTGTACAAAAAAGATCTTCACGACCCGGACAATCACTAATCTAGAGCCAGACATCCTGGAAAGTGAAGTCAAGTGGGCCTTGGAAAGCATCACTATGAACAAAGCTAGTGGAGGTGATGGAATTCCAGTTGAGCTATTTCAAATCCTGAAGGATGATGCTGTGAAAGTGCTGCACTCAATATGTCAGAAAATTTGGAAAACTCAGCAGTGGCCACAGGACTGGAAAAGGTCAGTTTATATTCCAATTCCAAAGAAGGGCAATGCCAAAGAATGTTCAAACTACTGCACAATTGCACTCATCTCACAAGCTAGTAAAGTAATGCTCAAAATTCTTAGGCTTCAGCAATACGTGAACTGTGAACTCCCTGATGTTCAAGCTGGTTTTCGAAAAGGCAGAGGAACCAGAGATCAAATTGCCAACATCTGCTGGATCATGGAAAAAGCAAGAGAGTTCCAGAAAAACATCTATTTCTGCTTTATTGACTATGCCAAAGCCTTTGACTGTGTGGATCACAATCAACTGTGGAAAATTCTAACAGAGATGGGAATACCAGACCACCTAACCTGCCTCTTGAGAAATTTGTATGCAGGTGAGGAAGCAACAGTTAGAACTGGACATGGAACAACAGACTGGTTCCAAATAGGAAAAGGAGTATGTCAAGGCTGTATATTGTCACCCTGCTTATTTAACATCTATGCAGAGTACATCATGAGAAATGTTGGCGTGGAGGAAACACAAGCTGGAATCAAGATTGCCTGGAGAAATACCAATAACCTCAGATATGCAGATGATACCACCCTTATGGCAGAAAGTGAAGAGGAACTAAAGAGCCTCTTGATGAAAGTGAAAGAGGAGAGTGAAAAAGTTGGCCTAAAGCTCAACATTCAGAAAATGAAGATTATGGCATCCGGTCCCATCACTTCATGGGAAATAGATGGGGAAACAGTGGAAACAGTGTCAGACTTTATTTTTGGGGGCTCCAAAATCACTGCAGATGGTGAATGCAGCCATGAAATTAAAAGACTCATATTCCTTGGAAGGAAAGTTATGACTAACCTAGATAGCATATTCAAAAGCAGAGACATTACTTTGACAACAAGGGTCCGTCTAGTCAAGGCTATGGTTTTTCCAGTAGTCATGTATGGATGTGAGAGTTGGACTGTGAAGAAGGCTGAGAGCCGAAGAATTGATGCTTTTGAACTGTGGTGTTGGAGAAGACTCTTGAGAGTCCCTTGGACTGCAAGGAGATCCAACCAATCCATTCTGAAGGAGATCAGCCCTGGGATTTCTTTGGAAGGAATGATGCTAAAGCTGAAACTCCAATACTTTGGCCACCTCATGCGAAGAGTTGACTCATTGGAAAAGACTTTGATGCTGGGAGGGATTGGAGGCAGGAGGAGAAGGGGACGACCGAGGATGAGATGGCTGGATGGCATCACTGACTCAGTGGACGTGAGTTTGAGTGAACTCTGGGAGCTGTTGATGGACAGGGAGGCCTGGTGTGCTGCGATTCATGGGATCGCAAAGAGTTGGACACGACTGAGCGACTGAACTGAACTGAACTGAACTGAAGAAGACAAGTTCCTATTGAAAATAGCACACAACTAATAAATCCATTTATTTCTGAAAATAGATATAATTTAGGTTATTAGACATATAGATTGAAGTTTGTGATGCCTGCCTTACAATAGTAATATTTTTATAAGTGATATATTTTCTGATAATAAAGGTAATATTCATCATTGTAATAGACTATAAAATACAATAAAGTCATCTTTATATTAAAGTCACCATAAACTCACAGTTCAGAAATAACTGCTACTAACATTTTATCTTTTTTCATTCTGATCCTTTTCCTGCGTAACATTTTTTCTTATATTTATTTTTCTTTGCAACCTTTCTTTAAAAAAAAACAATGGAATTTTATTGTATTCTATTTTCTACTAATACCATATTTAAATTATTATTATATATTTTTTATCCATTCTACCAATGTCTACCATTTATTTACATTTAACATAATTATGGATGAGGAAGGACTTTGGCCACTTTCCTGTTTGTTTTCTACATCTTATATTTCTTTTAATTCTTCAATTTCTCCATTAATACTTTCTTTGTATTAAATGGATAAGTTCGGGTAATGGATAAATGGATAAATTCTCTTATCGTTTCTTTCACTGTATATTTTTTAGTTATTTTCTTAGTGGTGATTGCCCTAGGGATTATAATTAACATCTTAATTTGCAATAAACTAGTTCAGATTCATCGGAGAAGGCAATGGCACCCCACTCCAGTACTCTTGCCTGGAAAGTCCCATGGACCTCCGGAGGAGCCTGGTAGGCTGCAGTCCATGGGGTCGCTGAGAGCTGGACACCACTGAGTGACTTCACTATCACGCATTGGAGAAGGAAATGGCAACCCACTCCAGTGTTCTTGCCTGGAGAATCCCAGGGATGGGGGAGCCTGGTGGGCTGCTGTCTATGGGGTCGCACAGAGTCAGACACGACTGAAGCAACTTAGCAGCAGCAGCAGCAGTTCAGATTCATACTAACTTAGGTTCAATAGTATGCAAAAAACTTGCTCCCTTACAATTCTGTTGCACACTTGCTTTATATTGTTATTGTCACAAATTATATCATTATACATTGCATGCCCATATGCATAAATATATTATTATTGCTTAATGTAATGGTCTTTTGGATCAGATAAGAAAAAAGAGGAATTACAAGCAAAAAATTAATTACATTAATACTGTCTTTTATATTTACCCATATAATTACCCTTTAACAGTATTCTTTATTCTTTCATGTGGATTTAAGTTACCATCTAGTGTCTTTTCATTTTATGCTGAAGGATTTCTTGTATGGTAGATCTGCTAGCAACAAATTCAGTTTTTATTTATCTGAAAAATGTCTTAATTTGCTTTCATTTTTAAAGACTAATTTTGTTGGAAGTAGAATTATTAGTTGACAGTATTTTTCTTTCAGTACTTTAGACATGTCACCCCACTACCTTCTGGCCTCCATAGTTTCTGATGAGAAATTTACTGTTAATCTTATTGGAAATATTTCTTAAAAATATTTTAAATGGTTATGATTCCTGTCTTGTATTAATAGATTCATCATAATTTATTTAACCTTTTCCCTTTGTTTTAATTTTTTTAATGAAACTTATAAATAAAGATGAGTTTCCCTGGTGGCTCAGAGGTAAAAGAATCTGCCTGCAATGCAGGAGCCTCAAGACCCAGGTTCAATCCCTGGGTCAGGAAGATCCCTTGGAGAAGGGGATGGCAACCCACTCCAGTATTCTTGCCTAGAGAATCTCATGGACAGAGGAGCCTGGCAAGCTATAGTCCATGGGGTCAAAAAGAGATATGACTGAAGTAACTTAGCATGCACACATGCATAAATAAAGACACATATCTTGTGTTCCTTTTTCTGTGTTCCTTATATCATGACCTTCTGAACACTGAATGCAGATCTAAGTTACAAGCAATAATAAGTCAGGGAAGGGGGATGACTAGTGGTGGGGAAAATGGTGATTAACAGCTAGGAAAGCCTCATGTGAGAGAGACTCAAACATTCCAGGTATATTGGAGCTGTTGGCATCACAACTTGGATAAATGGTGGTCTGTATTTAAGTACCCTCCTCCTCCCATCCTTATACCTGGGAAATGACTAACAGAGCTTTGGCCTCTTTTAAGACTAGGAAAGTCATGTGATTAAGCTCTCAAGCTCACCCTCTCATCTGAGTTGAGATTGCTGCCTGACTTTCTTTCTTCCTACCTTTCTTCTTTCCTTCCTTCCTACCTTCTTTTCTATAATAGCTTCACTTAGATATAATTCATATACCATATAATTCACTCAATTAAAATGTACAGTACAATAGTATATTAGTATGTTCACAGAGTTATGCAGTGTTTACTACAACTGACTTTAGAATATTTCATTGCCCCCCAAAGAAACTTCACACCGTTTAGGAGTAACCCACCATTTCCCTCTCCCCCAGTCCTAGCAACCACTAATCTATTTTCTGTCTATATGGATTTGCCTATTCTAAACATTTCATGAAAATGGAACCATATAATATATTGTGTCTGTTTCTTTCCATTCAGCATTATTTTTTTCATTGTAGCATGTCATTAGTATTTCATTCCTTCCAATGACTGAATATTTCTTTTTATGGATATACCATATTTTCTTTAGCCATTCATTACTTGATGGGCATTTGGATAGTTTCTCCTTTCTTGGATTTATAAACAATAATGCTATGAAAATTTTCGCACAAGTGTTTTTTGTGGGCATGTTTTCATTTCTTTTGGTTATGTATATAGGAGTGGAATATCTGGGTTGTTGTTGTTCAGTTGCTAAGTCGTATCTGACTCTTTGTGACCCTGTGGATTGCAGCACACCAGGCTTCTCTGTCCTTCACTATCTCCCAGAGTTTGCTCAAACTCATGTCCATTGAATCGGTGATGTCATCCAGCCTTCTCATCCTCTGTCACCCACTTCTTCTCCTGCCCTCAATCTTTCCCAGTATCGGGGTCTTTTGCAATAAATTGGCTCTTCATATCAGTTGGCCAAAGTATTGAAGCCTCAACTTCAGCATCAGTCCTTTTAATGAATATTTAGGGTTGATTTCCTTTAGGGTTGACTGGTTTGATCTCCTTGCTGTCCAAGAGACTCTCAAGAGTCTTCTCCAGCACCACAGTTTGAAAGCATTAGTTCTTCAGAGCTCATCTTTCTTTATGGTCCAACTCTCACATCTGTACATGACTACTGAAAAAACCACATCTTTGACTAGTTGAATCTTTGTAGGCAAAGTGATGTCTCTGCTTTTTAATACACAGTCTAGGTTTGTCATAGCTTTTCTTCCAAGGAGCAAGTGTTTTTTAATTTCATGGCTGAAGTCACCATCTGCAGTTATTTTGGAGTCCAAGAGAAAAATATCTACCACTGTTTCCACTTTTCCCCTATCTATTAGCCTTGAAGTGATGGGATCAGATACCATGATCTTATATAGCTATATGGAAACTCTATGGTTAATCTTTGAGAAACTGCCAAATTGTTTTCCAAAGTGACTGTGGCATTTTACATTCCCACAAGCAATGTATGAGAGTTTTATATTCTCCACATCCTCTCTAAAACTTGTTACTGTCTGTCTTTTTTTTAATGCCAGCCATCCTAGTGGTTATGAAGTGGTATCTTGTAGTTTTGATTTGTATTTCCCTGATGGCTAATGATATTGCACATCTTTTCATGTGCTTGTTAGCCATTTGTATCTTATTGGAGAAATGTCTGTTCAGATGCTTTGCTCATGTTAATTGGATCATGTATGTTTTTATTATTGAGTTTTAAAAGTTCTTTATATATTCCAGACATATGATTAGAAAATATTCTCTCCCAATTTTTGGATTGTCTTTGTAATTTCTTGGCTGCT
Organism: Ovis aries; assembly: GCF_016772045.2. Lineage (NCBI taxonomy): Eukaryota > Metazoa > Chordata > Mammalia > Artiodactyla > Bovidae > Ovis > Ovis aries. Next base: position 202,686,024 of record NC_056054.1, read on the forward strand.
TGGCTCTTTCAGGGCTCCATAGAGCTGTTTCTGGAGATTATTATTTGGGTTGGCTGAGACAGGTCATAATAGAGTCAGAGAAAAAAATGTATGAGGAGCTAGGGATGTGTTTCAACATGAAGACTTAGTGATGGCACAGTTCTGTTTATGCTGTTAATTAAAAGAGCGGGTATACATTGATTTCCTCTGTAGAAACCTTCACTGAATTCTGTGCAACAATGTTTTTGAGGGTGTGAGAAACCCAAGGGAATGCTTGGCTTGACTCTGAATGTAGCATCTCATTCTAACGACCTTTATGCCTTCAATCTTTGATAGGCTCAAGTTGGCTTCCCAGAAGTCACACTAGGAATCCTTCCTGGTGCAAGAGGAACCCAGCTTCTCCCCAGACTTGTTGGAGTGCCTGCTGCACTTGACTTGATTATCTCAGGTGAGTACTAACTCTGCCAATGGCAGCCTGGATCAATGTGAGGAAATAGACAAGGATTTAGAAACATTCTGGCTTGATAGTCTTCTACCCATGTAATGTTAAGAGGATACTTTAACTTCTTTGATGTCAGTTTTCTTATCTGTAAAATGGAAATAATATCTTTCCTGAGAGCTTCTCAAAAGTTACCATGAGGAGCGAATATGTGTACCTTTTAGATGAGAGTATATACAAAGCCCTAATCACATTTAAGAGTCTACTCATAGACACTGCTTTTGCATAGGGTGCATTATATTCAGATCTTACTCAGAAATCATAATATACAACAAGAATTAAAACTAGAATTTCCAAGGAAAGATTTCAAGTTTTAGTTTGGAAATGACTGAATTTTTCATTTCCCAGGTGTGAAGATATTAGCCTCAAATAGAAGTTGTAATCTTTCAGTAGAGAATGTGAACAAT